>NC_061772.1:25107500-25715512 GCF_022458985.1 Mugil cephalus
TCAAATGATTAATAATCTTCCCACACAGGACTCACAGTGTTGAACCTGAGCTTTATTGCGGTCACTGCGAACAATTTGAAACGTTGATATGGCGAGGGATTGTAAAAAGAAAAAAAAAGGAAAAAATCTGCCGAAATGAAATGACAAGTTTTGTAGGCACAACACAACAGTTTACAAAAAAAGGTGCAAATTATGTATCTGATTAAAAACAGGTCAGCTTATTTATGAAATTTACTCTAAAAAAGGGCAAACATAGACTGTGTTCTAAACACAGCTAAATATGAAATTCATATTATTTGGACTTCCCTGTTGCAATTCTTTGATTGATTTGGAAGCTAGATCTCTTGTTGTCTAAGGGGATTAGCGAGGCACAGTGCCACGAGGCTTGTGTTTGGATAGATGAGGAGCGTTAACACATTGCTGGCAGTCACGCGCGTACTCTTCCAGGGATGCGAGAAATAAGAGGTCTTTGAGGATAACACGATTTCAAGAGGCTGAACTCAAAGAGGGGTCACATTTGGATTTCAGAGAGCTGAAGGTTTCGTTTCAATTGTGACATTCAACGTTCAAGTTTAGCCTTGGAAATAAAACATAATTTCAGAGTTCCTAATGCGCATGTCAAGTCTGCCTCCAGCGTTTCACAAAGGCGCCATGCTTGTACAAATCTCCCTGGTTGTGTGTGAATTAACCCGCACTTGAGGATTTTATTTATTTGTTTGTTTGTTTGTTTATTTATTTATTGCAGTTTGACAAATTGAGACTGATGATTGAAATAAACAAGTCGAGCTAATTCAATGAGCTAAGAGACAGGAGAAATGAGGTACACGTTGCCTTTTTGCTAAGCACCGCACATTATTTTTTTATTGTGAACGCTTTATAAAGGCTACCATTGGGTTTGGTAACTCTGTTGACCTCAAGAATTAAGTTACACAGGATAATGTACCGACACCAAGTCTGCAGCAGCGCACAAAGACCTCATCCTGCAAGAGCAGTCGCTAATACCGAGTTGCAACTCGCATGTTTTTTACCAGCAGGGACATACACGCTTCATAGATGGTTTTACACTGAAGAACTTTCTCCCGTGCTGCATGTAGGGGAGCGAATCACGCTTTCAGCCGGGGCGCAAGAGAAAGGATCTACACACGGGTTGCTTTTTGTTGCATCACTCTACCTTGTTGCATCCTTGCGTCAGACCAAGTATTTGGAATTTTACTGTAGCTTGGGCCAACTTTTAAATCGCAAAACAAAGCTCTGAAGTAACAATGTAAAGCACTTTCGGTGTGCGGATGAACTCGCGAACATTATAAATCTATAAACTGTTACAGCAGAGGTCTCGGCCACTGTGGAGCCTCGCATAATGGACTTCTTTTCTCTCACACCCTACGAGTTTATGTGCTACTACTGTATAGTGTGTCATTAACTCAGTGTCTCTCTATGCGTTGCTTCTCTGTAGATAATATGATACCTCATGTATTCATAAATTATGCCAACCGGCTCTTGCAACGGAACAACTGTTAGCCATGACATGGGCTTGTTTATTCCTTCTAGCATTAACTTTATGAGCACACCGTGTACCCACTAAATGTTTCTACAGTGAGTATTTTGAATGCTAGCTCCTGTCCATTCTTTGTACCCATTATCGAAATCTCATGTAACATGCATCACTTACAACTAGAACTCTTGTTTGTGTCATGTATGTGTGCTGCGCGGATGATTTATTCAGATGCACTGTACTGCACTTCTCTCCTGTCTCTCCTGCTAACTTCACCCAGCTAGCATTAAGCAGGTGGAGTGTCCTATCAACGTTTCTTCCTGTTAAAAGGGAGTTTTAGTGCTTGCATTGGGGAGATTCAGGCTGTGGGTTCACCAAAGCATCTTGAGACCATTTGGATTGTGTTTTTTTGATGCACTATACATAAAATTGAAAGATTCACTTTAGGACACAGAGGAGAGTGAGACACGTTCGCTCCGGCTTCTCTCATCTCACATGATATGTTGCGTTTCAAAAAGACAGTAGTCATTCAATTCTAAATGCGTCCCCTGCGCATAATAAGCCGTTTATGGCTCTCAACATGCCTGTACAAAATGTTTATTAAAACAGTTATGCTATTTTTATGCTTTCTTGTTGATCATGCAACGCTGCAGTTTGTGTCTACGGGCGCGGTTGTGGTTTAATTTACATCGAGCTGTACAACAAGCTGTGGTTTTTCCTCTCTTCACAGTGGCGCAATGTAAATGACTGCAGACAAACTGTAAGCACGCCTGGAGCTCTGGTGGAACTGGATTTTCAAATAGGATAGTTGAGGAGATCATGACTACTATGCACCAATCAGGCGTGACATTAAAACCACCTTTCTAATGTTGTGTAGATCTCCCCTTGTGCCTCCAAAACAGTTGGGACACATCAGAGAATGGACATGGGCCTTCTGAGGGTGTCCCGTGTTAGTCAGTGTTCGAGGTTCAAGGTTCTTAATTTATTTCTCAGGGCCAGGAGCACACATACATAAAGAATATAAAAATAGTGCAATAAAATAAAATAAAATAAAATGTGACAAATGCAGTGGATATAGGAGCAGATGACGGGTGCTACGTCAGGTCTTGTTGTTGAGCTGTGTGAGTTGTGTCTGACAACAGGATGATGTTAGCAGGAGCCTTTGGGTCCTATGTGCCGAATAAATTACTCTGATGTCGTGTATTCTTTATTAAGCAATGATTTGAAATACACCACTTTTTTAGGTTTACCAGACATATTATATGTGAAATTTTATGCAAAGTATCGGTGTCAGTTCAGTATCGCTGATACCAGCCTAAATTTTAATCGGATTGGAAAGGAAATCTGTGGTATCGAACAACACTAGTGTCAGTGCTATGGGGTGGGGGTGCTTGGTCTGTTCTAGGTGGGTGGTACATGTCCAAGTAATATCCACATGAATGCCAGGTCCAAAAGTTTCCCAGCATAACATTAAATTGTCACAAAATGTTATTTACTTCTCCTGTCAGTGGTCAAAATGTTGTGACTTTCTGGTGTATACAAATAGTACATACAAAATAACCTACATTTATTTGTGCATTTGTGTTTCTTCAGGTTAATACGTGACTATTACAAAACTATATTAAGACTCAGGTTATTTCAAATAAAGAAATAAAGTAAGTGGAGGTAGAACCAGGTCGCATAAACCAACGCACCCTATGAACTCCACCTGCGGGAGACTCTGGCAAAACAAAACGAACGACCTCAAAGTAAAGGAGGACTGGTTGACAGCTCTGAGCGTCCAATCAAATGTCTTCTTAAACTGTGAGTGGGGAGGAGCTGCACCAATCACGAGCCGCGTCTATGCTTCAAGAAATTCTATTGGTGGGATCAAACACGCGGCGCTGACGTCACCATTGCGCGGGTCTATCAAATAGGAAAAAATATATCTTGTCGGAAAAAAATATCCAGCTGTCTGTTCAACCGCTGCTCTTAATTATTAGGGCGCAGCTTTCAGTTCGTGGCCGGATTAAAAATTTACCAAAGCAACGGCTAACTCTGTTGTGTTTTACGTCGCATTACTTTGCGTCGGGAACTCAAAGCGTTACGTGTCAGTCCGTAAATTGGATTAGTGCTAACTAAGTAAAGTCCACCTGTGAATGATAGTGTAGCCGCCGTGCTAGGAAGCTATCTTAACGGACTGTTGGGACGGAAAACAAGGATATTTGTGGACTTCTCTGGTTTTGACATGCCATTTCAACCATGTGTTGACTAGCTGTATATTTATATTTACATATATAGGCTAGGCATTTTAGTGCGTGTATATATGCTAACGTTACACACATTACAGTTTCCGTTTTAAACTAACATGGATAGTTACAGCCAGCGTTTTGATTCCACTACTGGACGAGACGGTAAGTCTCAAAAGAAGAAGGGCTTCACCAGTAACAGCACGTCGTGCTACGACGATGGAGACCGTAAACCAAAGTTTGTAAGTATTGACAGGCTGCAGTCGTGACGTCCTCTCACTGTTTGTCTCCCTTGACTCTGAGAAAACCACTAACACACACACACACACACACACACAAAACGGCAACAGTCAACACAAAAAAGTTGCAAAGATTTTCTTCTGCTTATGCACCAGGGCTGTCAAGGTTTGAACATATCTTGGAGGGAGATTATTATTATTATTTTTTTTATTGAGATGAAGTGTTTTTCAAGATAAAGTATTAGTACATTTATCTAATAAAGTTATTTAGTACTAATAAACTGAACTACTACTAAACTTTTATTGACTTGAAATGATGTGCGCAATGGTTGAAATATGCGTGATTACGGCGCAGCTATTTCACCTGGCAACGAGAAATGCTACTTTCTGATTGGCTCATAGGCCGCTGATATTTTCTGGTTGGCTGATAGGTCGCTGATTCAAGTAGAGCGGTCTCATCCATTCATAGATTACTAATCTCTTTTATTTACAGACTGCGCTACTAATGCGGCTAGTTCCATCACTTCTCAGCGTGAGATGTGTCTTTTGTGGCGTGTAAACGTATTGAAATGCGTGTGTGTGTGTAAGACCTGAGAGCCCTGTTATACACTATATTTATAGTTTTATATGACAGCAGATGTAGATATTAAAATGTATCACTCGTTTATCTCTATTTCCAGTGACTTAATTGTCTCAGAACGACCTTGTTAGTTTGGAAACTTATCCCAAAATAAACTAAGAGAGCAGTAGATCAGGGATGATGTATCATTCCTGTGTTGTCTTCTCCCTTGACTAATTCTGTCTATTGCAGAGGAAAGGCAATTACAAGAATGTTCCCCGCACAGAACCCACCCATGCAATCTTTGCCCCATGTCTGAATTGTGTTTGTGATCTTGACTGCTTATTGACTTTGCTTTGCATGTAGGAAAACAATCGGTTAAAATTAGCACAGGGTTTAACTCACACTAATCCATGTTTTTCCTTCCGACTACTGTCTGCCGTTTGTCTGCTGTAGTCTCCGTGAGATAATAGGCAAATGTTGGTATTTTGGGTGCTGCATCACTGTTATTGGGATTTTTGTCTACTTTCCCAAATGTGTAGAACACCAAGGCATCCGGCAATTCAAAAGGGAGACTTGTGTAGCCTGCGGACAGATCTACTTAATGTACGCTCAACCTGTGTTTGACCTTCTTAAGGGAGCGCAGCCACAAGTTAATTCCTCGTCCAGTGTTTAGAGATTTGTCGTGTACGTCTGTAGTAAAGGTGTGTGCAGGAATGGTTCGGCACAGGCTGTTTTATCTGCTCCCATTTATGAGCTGTTGTACAAATGTTTAACATTTACTATCCCTAATAGAAGTGTCTGTAAACCTTCTATGATTATTGTGCAATGCTGGATGAAAGGGGGGCTACAAAGTCAGGTTGGTTGTTATGTTAAATCAGTCAGATTGATGGCTGCCTGTAAGTATTTAACCTGCAGCATTGCACTGTTTCTACAGATGGATAGGGCGCGGTATGATTGCGTCTAATGTGTATGCAATTTGAGTTTTTAACTGTTAGGAAAGCAGCTTTGACTATAGTGTCACTGGTTTGAAACTACTCTATATCTGTAGTTGAGGTATCTTGAGCAAACTCCTAGACCCCCCCAAACTGATCCCTGGGTGCCTTGTATAACTACCCACTGCCCCAAGCGTTCTCACTACTCTATGTGTACAAATGGATGCGTTAAATGGAGAGAAAATATGTGTACTTACACCAAACAAGCATAACATTATGACTATTTGCCTAATATTATATAGGTCTCTTTTGTTCATCCAAAACAGTGACTCACTAGAGAATGGACATGGTCCTGTGGGGGTGTCCTGTGGTGTCTCGCAACAGAATATTGTTAGTGGGGGCTGTTGGATCCTATGGGCTGAGGGGATGGTCTTGTCAATCTTCCTGTCCCATTGATCAGTTCGGGATCTAGTGAATTCGGAGGTCAGGTCAACATCTTGTGCTGTTTTTGTTCCTGCTGGGCATGGCTGCTGCCATCAAAGAGTGTCATTGCTATGGGTTGTGGGTGCCTGGTCTGGTCTAGGTGGGTGGTACATATCTAAGTAACATCCACACGGATTTTGGACGAGGTCCAAAAGTTTTCCAGCAGAATATTGATTTGTCACAAGATGCTCGATGTGATTCACTTCTCCTGTCAGTGGCTGATTGCTTTCTTTATTTACAATTAAGCAACGTAATTAACAAAACATCAATACGATTCATTTTAGAGTCTGTGGTTAATTTTTCGTCATTTCAACATTATTCTCCCTTGAATGCAGTGCTGGGCCCTGTGATCCTTGGCATCCGCCACAAAACTTATGTGATTCAACATAAATGCACCAAAAACATCTTACCCTAGGAATATGTAAATGTATGTCTTTTTCATTGTAGACTAATTAAAAGTGACAAGAAAGGGGAAAGGGGTGACTCATTAATTTCATTTTTTTTTTCTATCAATGCAAATATAATTTTTTTTAAATGTGTGAATTTACTGTGTTCAGCGGCTTTTCAGCAGGTGCCTGTGATACTGGACAAGGACATAGTGTTGAAAAGATAATGAGATTACTTAATGGGTCTACTGATGAAAATAAATAAAACAAAAGAGACTCCACATTAAATCTTGTGTGTGAAAAAGCAGTTTGTTGCGGTGCTAATCATGACTCCATTCTAACCATGGACAGAAAATCTGCCATTAGTGTTTATGTTTCTGCAGGAAATTAATTCTGGTGCAGAAACGTTCCATTCAGAGGTGAAAGCATTTTGCATGGTGATGAGTATTTGCAGCCCTTTTAATCATATATCATATATAGTTCTTAAATATAAAAAGGCCATGAATGAAGGCCAGACCATGATCCAGGGTACAGTGCAGGCTGTTATGCACCATATTCCAGGCCATATCCACAGTATCTTAATATCCGTTTCCTTTTAACATAAATCTACCAAAACTGTCCCATTGATCATTTGTCATGTCATTTTTCACAGTTCAGTCTCCCCAACGTTATTTCACATGCCACATTTTCAATCATCTGAGTTCTCCGCATATTCACCGTGGGAACTTAAGGGTCCCTCCAACACCTCAGAGTCGTCCGTGCACAAGTTATTAGGCCAGTTTTTAAAATTTTGAATATATATTTATTTAAGTGGGGTACCATAGTTCTGTCTCCGAGGATACATGATCTTGGTGATCTGGGAATTTCTGGGATATTCAGCCATTTTCCTGAAATAATCTAATATGTTGTGCCCATTCCCATAGTGCATAAATAAATGTACCAGACTTCCTGCATAGATCATTGTTAAGTAAACCCACTCTGTTAAGTCTTGATGGGTGTAATATAGTACATGTGAATTATTTTGTACTGGATTAATTTGCCTGCTACTGATCTAATTTTATAGGTTTACGAAACCAAATAGTGGTGGGTATTGGCAAGGATTTCACAGGTGTCACGATACGATACGTTATTACGATATCCTGATATTGCGATATATTGCAATAATCTACATAGTCTAAATGCAGAAATTCTAAATGCAAATTAAAATGCAAGTTGTATATGTACAGTAGATGACAGTGATAATTCATTGAACAGATTCAGTAAAAAAACAAAAAACAATATTAATCCAAATGATCCTTTTCCAATTTATTGCACTTTTTCGTGCTCAGCTTTCAAGGCTCAACCCAATAAGAAAAGCAAAATTTATGTTGAAATAAACCTACTCTCCATCAATAAGGCAATACTTAACTTTCAGCTTCATGTACTGCTGTTGCAGGGTACTGTTAAAATATTCAGTGGTGAACACGTGAACTTAGAAAAGGGTGACAGAATCGTGTGGGAGTTTGGCTGTTAGAAAAATATGTAAATAATAAAAAAATAATGATAAGAATTTGCCTAATGAAAGCCTCACCACCGAAGAGCCAAATTATGATGTAAAGTTTGTGAAAGCCTGGAGACAGGAGGCCTGAGTCACAAACCCGTCCACCATTACAGTCCAAATTAATGTGTGCAACAGAAGAAGGTGAGAAGAGAGTGGTGTGACATACAGTTTCATATTTGACCCCTTTTAAAAATCTCAGTTATAAATAAAATGAGTCAGAGTGGTTCATGGGTAGGTGTGTTAAGTGTTGGCATTGGTCTCAGTGTTGTTTTATGCCGTTGGTGTAGTTTGTCAAAATCTAGCCACGCGGTTCCTGCTCCAGGCGTGTGCTATTATCTCATGTCCACTTTCAACCTGCTCCTGTTCTAGCACTTTTTAAACAGCGATGCATGTTGTTTATATCCGAAGACGAGTCAGATTGACGTATATTATTCTTTCGGTTCAGTGCTGGTATTTGTCTTGAATTTCTGTACGGTCCCTTTTTTGAGAACAAACCTTTCAACGTCAGCTTTCTTCTTCTTTTTTTTTTTAATTTTTTTTTAATATAATGTCTACTGTGCATGTATTGATTTTCCATTCCTTGTTAGGATTGTTACCAAACACAGAGCACATATTCTTGAGTATGGATGGCAACTTCCCAACATGTCTGCAAATAAACAAACTTTCCTGGCAGGCACTGGAGTAGCTGGTATCCGCAGATAACAACACGCCAAATGTCAATGTCTTTAACTACACGAGTGGATCGGTTTTAATTTGTAGGGAGAGTATTTAGGCTGCAGTTTTGCTTAAATTGCCGGTATTAGCGAAGTAAAACACGCCACTTGTTGTTTAGATATTTAAACCTCGGTTTAGTACTCTACTGAACTGCACTACTGGGTGCCCTAAAAGGATTTGCTCTTTGTGGAGAAGCTTTGGCCCCTGTCCATTGTACTTGGTGATAGTTGTCTAGTCTCCAGGGGAATGTGCAGTAGTTTGGACTACATTCAGCTGGCATACACCAGGTGCTTTAAAGGCACCGGATCAAATCGTTCACTTTACCTTAACATCAGAGCAAGTGAAACTCTTCATGGAAGTCTGAACAATCATTGCCTTCTATAATCCAAATGTATGGATGCTACTGCTGCTTAGATACGTTGTAATAGAGTCCTGCTATTGCACAAATAATTCATGTGCAGCCAGTGGTGTTAGGAAGTGTTAGGATAGTGATTTGTTTAAGTTATGCTGCATCTTTATGCTCTGGTTGTGTTTGATTGTCAACATCAGTTTAGATGTAGTCTGAAGGTAAACCTAGGAAATTGTTACAGCTGTGTGTTGATTGTTTTAGAGTTTGCACTGTCAAGGATCTCATTTTCATTTTCACTTTATATGTACAATCACAATGAAGGTGTTCTGTTCAACATAAGAAGACCAGACAATAATACACAGTATATATATATATGTGCACCAGTCAGGCATAATATTATGACCAGTGGCGGGAGAAGTAATTTTATGACAAGTCAGTGTTCTGCTGAAACTTTTGGACATGATATTAGTGGATGTTACTTAGACATGTAGCACCCACCTAGACCAGATCAGGCATCCCCATCCCATAGCAATGACGCTCCTTGATGGCAGCAGGACACACACAAAAACGCTTCAGGAACAACTAAAAAAGAACCCAAGACCAGGACGAGGTGTTGACCTGACCTCCAAATTCACTAGATCCCAAACATAGGCCCTTAAGCCCCCACTAACGATATTTAGTTGCAACATACCATAGGACACTCTCAGACCTACACAGTATTAGGAAGGTAAACATAATGTTATGCTTCTTTGATGTTTTATGTATTCTGATTTGTTGTTTTTTCTGCTCCCCATCTACAGCACTTACCCTTTAAAAACATCACAGATGATGTGGTAAGATTTAAGGAAACCAATGTATCTAACATCTAACATCAACTTACTTGAAGTCATCTCACCGGCCTGTTGTGGGTGCCAATGAATTTGGTCATCCTTACCAGACACCGGATTCATTGACTTCACAGAGCCTTGAACTACCTTTCTAACCATCTAATGTCTTTGTTGACTCTGCATCTGATAGTGTGTCCAAGAGACGTGTTGCATGAGACCTTAGTTCACACAGTTCTTGCACGTAACAGGTTAACCGTTTGGTCTACTTTTTAGTATTAATCATTTATCACTCTAACACATCTTTTGTTGTTTTCTCATCTTGTAGTTTTTTTTGTAGTTTCTCATCGTGTGTGGCGTCGTCTATTTTAATTGTGCGCTTTCTGTTGTCTCTGCAGCTGGACAGATTTGCCAGTATTCGGATTCCAGGGAGCAAGAAGGAGCGACCGCCCTTATCGCAGTCTAAACACAACACAAACGACTGGACCACTTCTTCATCGTCCACCTCTCAGAACTTTGAGGAACTGTCATCAAAGATTACCACGGAGAAAGAGATCTTGGCTCTGTTTGAAAAGATGATGGTATGTTATTTAAAAAATAATAAACCTTGTACGAGGGCTACCAGCGATTGAATGCAGCAACATTTCGAAGAAACTAAAAAGATTGTTTTGAGCACCAACAACTAAGGCGAGAATGCCCTGTGCCCTGCACTTCATGCTGAGCAATGAGGAATGAAAGCTAGCATGGCTTGTGACTAAAACTAAAATATCCTTCGAAGAGAACGGATGTTTGCTCCTACCACTTTGTCGATAAATATCCGACAGAACTGCACCCCAGTCTGGAGAATTCACCTTGAAATGATTCACTGTATTGACGTTTCAGGTCTTAATCTCAGATAAACTGTAAAATTCATCCAAACGGATGGACATTAATATCATAAATGACAGCTTTACCACATTCACTATTTGTATCTTTTTTAATACTTTCTACTTCTGGTCCACTACATCTCAGAGGTAACTAATGTAGCTAATGTCCGGCCATAGGTTCAAGTCATCTAACCAGTCTGTGAGAAACGATGGTTGAGGCGCTGTCACAGAACTATCCCCTCGACTTTTTAAAACATCCATATCATGTCCATTTCTGTGCTATCCATAGCTAAAAGTCAACATTTAGCGTGATGTTGACAGCTACTGAAATCATAGAAACGTAGCGCTAACGGAAGCACAAAACTGGCTTCTGTTGTGAATTAAGGTGGATAACAAAGTTTAAATATCTTATTTTAAAATCGAATTCAACAGTTGTCTGCTTTACTAAACCAAGGCCATATTATTCATCATCTTCATCTTGTAAAACGAAATATTAAGAGAACAGCTGTATAAAAACTGCTTTGATGGTTTCTTTTTATTCCAGGAGGACATGAACTTGAATGAGGACAAAAAGGCTCCTCTGAGAGAGAAGGACCTCAACACAAAGAGAGAAATGGTCATCCAGTATATTTTCACTGCCTCCAAAACTGTGAGTTGTTTTTTTATGTATTAATGTGTTCTGACTTCATTAGTAATTTCAATGTTTTTTTTGCTTCATAACATCCTAAGGTTATGCAATTTAAATTTTGGAACTGAGTACCTGTTTAAATGTCAAGTTTTTTTTTTTTTTTTTTTAGTTCTGATTTACTTCATACTCTGAGCATATATCATTCGTCCCCTTCTCTCTCACACACACAAACATATGCAGGTGAAGTAGCGGCATTTATTCTTGATAACATTTCTGAGCGCCGGAAGGTAAAGAATTACGTTTTGAGTATGTGAGTTTTCTTTCACGGTTGATTTGTTCTCCTTCAAAGTTTCAGGAATCAGCCGTAAGCTTTTTCCTTCGCTCCCTCCTGAAGCACCTAGATAGATAGATGGTGATAAAACTGTCAGTGTTTCAAGGAAAACAATTAAATCTCTAAAGAAAATGGAAACTTAGGACCATTCTTCCTCCCCAAAGACCATAAGGCCTTTCACTGACTTCTCTTACCCTTAAAAAAGTCAACGTATGGACCACAACTCGCAGGTGGTGCTCCAATAAATATTTAATTCCCAGAATGTTCATAATTAATACAGGTTATGTCTCTGATACTTAGTTTGAATAATAATGGAAACACAGTCTGCCTGAGGTGTTCATATAAGGTTTTCCGGTTAACAAGTTGGCACCAAGTCCTGCAAAGAAGTGTTGCATTTATTATGTTTGTTATATCCAGATATTCCTCCACGTTGCCTAAGGCTGTCCATCTCAAGTTACCATGGGGACTGGCCTGTTTATATCCCTGCATGGTAAAATATAACGGCCACTGGCCAAAAAGCAGCGAATTAAAAATCTTCACAACACCAGTTCTATGAAATCCTGCATTTACATAAGACATGCTAAACAGCAACATTTATGGACGGAAAGGAGGAGTATACTGACATTATTTCTGTTATGTCAGTAATTACTGTATAAATATGAGTGAGGAGGTGTAAAGTACTGTAAGTCTTCTTATTACAAATTAACGAGTTAGTTTTATATTCAGCGGTTGCCTCTTTCCCACCAAATATTTTATTCCTACACACACAACACACACAACACAAAAACAAACTGCAGGAAAAAGAGCCACCAGTTTATAGCAACACCCTTCTCTTCTCTACCACTATTGTTCTTTGCCAGTTAACATTTAGATGGCTCACAATCCTCACATGCCCACACCTACATTGAAATAATCACCTGTTACAATCTTTAACCGTCTTTTGCCAGATCGGGTGGTTATCTTCCAAACTTTCTTTGTAAAAATGTTTCATGAGGAACAGTTATACTGAGGAGCTCAGTAGACTCCGGGCTAGCCTCAGAGCAGGGGCGCCACTAGGTTTTAAGGACAGGGGAGGCTTAGCCCCCAGGAGATGCACAGGATGTAAGCGAACTGACTTTTGCTCACAGCGCAATAATTGTTTGCTATCGCCTAACTTAATGAAACATCGGTGAGGAGAGGTGCCCACTTGAAAACCCCAATGATGTGCCACATACTGCCTACCGCTGTTGGCTAGGCTAGTTAGCTGGTGTCTTTTAGTGGTTTTACTTCCGATCTTGGCAGATTTGAGTAGTGTTGGTTGAAGTGTAGTTACATGTCCCATCACTTCTTACCTACTGCTGTTGGCTAAGCTAGTTAGCTGGTGTCTGATTGTTGGTTGCTAGCTGGTAGCTGACTGCTAGCCTGCTGGTCGGTTTTTCAGTTGGACTGGGCCTCTAAATGTGTTTTACCTTGGATAATGGCACAAGGGATTGTAGCATCCTGTGTATTAATGAATACAGCAAATCAATGGGAAGACCTTACAGTGTTAAGTGAAGGGAAGCATTTAAGTTATCATATATAGTTATTTATTTAAACTCATATTCTCGCCACTTTACATTGAAGTTGTCTCCACTTTTCTGAAAAAAAAAAAAAAAAACTCAAGTCAACTCTATTGACGTTTTTGACATGTGCAACACAATACAGGATTGAAATTACCTTCCTCAGAGGCCTACGATGCAGCAGCTAAACAAAACATGTAAACAAAATGTGCAAACGGTTAGATAAAACAGACCTAACAATGCAAGTGCCTCAGAGAGCTATAGCAAAACCTTATTTGAAAAGTACAATGACTCACTGGCCTGACATTTTGACTATGACCTCAGTGGTAAATGATAGGTTGTTAAAGGACATTATCCTTAAATGAAACTAAAGTGCTCATCATTGGAAATACAAATTATCGAACATAAGCACTATGTGTATAATGATGAGGAGCATTCGGCTATTTCTGATGCGACATGTTAAACATTTCCGCTTCCTGCAAGTTAGTTTAATTTGATGGACAGACAGGTTGCTGCAGTGGGCAGACAGGTTGCTCTCTGAACTGAAAAAGCCAGCAGGACCATGAGGAGTGCTGCTGAAGGCCGAAGACATCCTGAAAAACAGGCTAGCCATTATCATTTCTCACAAAGATGGGGGAGGCAGTAGATCCAGGAGTCGGGGTAGGAAGGCAGACACTTCCTGTATCCTTGATGGGTCGGTTGTGCAGCAAGGCAGTGGTTTGTATTTGTGAGATTGCCACCTCTTTTCCACTCAGAGTCCTCAGCACAGAGCGAAAGATAAATGAAGCAGGGGTCAGACCAGGCTGATGATGCCAAAAAAGAGTTGCAATCAAGAGCCAACATGTTAGCGGAGCCAGAGGGCATGTTTAAGCCATTAAACAACTGGAGAGTTTGGATGTTGTGGTAGTGTTAGATTTATAGGACCACCACCTGACAGGAGGGGAGTTATTTGATATGTCATGTGATGCTGAGGCAGAGCCACACTGAGGAAAACCAGTAAAGCGCACATACCTCATTCACGCTGATAAGGAAACAGGATGGTATCTGTGGCATTCTTGATGAATCAAGAATATAAAATTTCCATTTTCCCCGCCGTTCCGTGGAAAAACACAAAATACTTTACATTTAAGTGGGTGAAACGCCATTTATTTTACAACCCTGTTTGACGGTCGCAGTATAAACTAAAGATCAGACATCAGTTACAAAAGTGAACGGTTTATTTCCATAGGTTAAATGAGGCGCGGTGAGCTTTTCCAGCCGACGAGGGGTGTCGTTTTCAGGCTTCTCCAGTCCAGCCGTGCCTTTTATCTAAGCCATGTCTCTGTATCTCATGTGTGACTGCTCAAGACAATCAAGGCCCAGCATCACCACAACACTCTGGACTTTGACACCACTACAAAATATATATATATATGTATATATATTGACTAAATTGGTATTTATTAGACAAGAAAGCTGAAGTGGCAGTCTTTTCAAATGAGTGCAGTTATATTTAGATAGTTGCACTTGTATGGCTGTCTCAATTACAGTGATTTCTGTGGTGGTGGTGACAAAATTCGAACCAGCATGAAACGATTTTCAGAAGGTTTCTTTGTGAATGTGCTGTTTGGGGGAAGCTTTTCGGTGTATCTCTGCTCGACTTTTGTGTAACATACTTAGAGGTTTGGGAAACGTCACATTAAAGAAAATCAGAGGATTAAACACTTCGGTTTATCCACAACCTGGGACTTGCTTAACAATGACTCAAAAGCCTGGAGAATTATTGTTAGTTTTTTTTTTTTTACTTCAAATGCTATCCTAATTTACACAAATAATACTTTATGATTTTCCAAACTACAAGTAAGCTGTACAATGGAGATAAATGTTCTCTTTTTTTTCTTGCACATTGCCACTGAATTCATATTAGCACACCCACAACAGAAACACCACACATGGCGCAAAAAAAGAAAAAAAGAAGGGGATTATGGGTAGGGATCCATAGTTTTAAACCCCTTAGTAAACACTGTACCATATTTTTCCCATGTCTCCAAACTGGTGACTGCTGTCGTCTCAGGCGAATATATTTTCAGGTTGCCTGTCCATTCATACATCCATCGATTCTTCTTGCCCGTTTGCGCGAACACAATCTGAGGAACATCTTGAGGGATGAAGTGATTAGGAGCTAGTGTTTAAATTGAATAAATTATGCTCTACTGATGACAAAGTTTCGCATAATGTCTTAATAGCATAAAGCGATGAAGTGATGCCATTTCATATCCAAAAGGTCTACATCAAAGTTTTAAAACAACCTCTATTAAATTCCTATTTCCTTGATTCCCTACATATTATCAGTCTGGACATTCTTAATAAAACTGCAGCTTGCATAGTTGGTGAAGGATTACAAGGTAGTTTTCCTGTGGTCACCAATTTATTTCCTACTTCTTCTATTACACTTGTCCCCCCCTGAAATGTAGACATTTAAATGGTCAGGACCTTTACCTCAGAGTGCTTCTGCGCCTTTCCCTAATAAAACTTCCACAGCTGCAGAATACCTGCGCATTTCTTGTATAGTTCGGGTGCTGTTGCTTGGTTAGCACTGTGTTTATGAACCATATGTGATTCAGGCCACGGTTACGTGAATCAGATTTTTGTAAAACCGCATAAATCTTCACTTGGGTTGCTAGCATAAAAAAGAGTGTTGCTTCGCCACTATGATGAGCTAAAACACACAAACTGTAATCTGGACTGTATGTTTGTATACGGCATGCAGGCTTGATGCACATGCTCCACCTCTTCTTCTTTTCTGGCATTTCCATTACCACTAGAAATACGGAAAACCTAAATATTGCAATGCAAAACTGGTAATGGCAACGCCTACATTTCGATATTGATATAAAAGTGTAACGCAAAAGTGCAATGCAAATCCTCGTCACTGGTGTCATTGGAGATGACACAGGGGGTCATGTGACCAGTTCATTTGAAGTCCATTTCCTCAAAGTGAAGTCTCATTTAAGAGAATCAAGGATTTTGCAAGATGAGACTTTAATTTTCTACTTTATTCGCCAAACGCAAATGTTAATATTATTATTATTTGCCAGTAGTAAACACAACTCCCCCAGCCAAACTCTTGGGGTACCTGTGTCCTTATGTGTACTTATGCCTTAGACACACCACTTCACCATATTGCTTGTCAGAGGTCGGCAACTTGACTTACATTGTTTACATAGTAACAGTTGCTAGGATGTATGATTGGACGATGGACGTTTGGGGGCGGGGCTTGCAAAATATTGCTTTTATTTTGCAAAAAACATGCAATGGAAAGGGAGCTACTTTTCTACAATTCAATAAGAGAAGCTTGTTTCTTGTTGTGCTTGTGAGCATTTATAGCATATATGCAAGTATGCACCGATGGCCTGACCTGAAAAAGCCCAAAAACAGACATCGCATTACTGCTGCTTGCTCCATATTTAATATGCAAGTTTTTGTCTTTCTAATAATCACTCTGTAAAATGTCAAAAGCTCCTCATATCCAACTCATCCGAGTTTTAATTATAAAAATGAAATGGATTAATAACGGATGAGCAACTGACTGAACTTGCTGGGAACAAAGTTGTTTGCTCTTTTGAGATTTCATCCTTCTTTCTTTTTCTTTTTTTTTTTCCAGGGCAGCCTGAGAAGCAGCCATCAGATATCTCCCCAGGAATTCCTCAGTGAGCTGAAGTCAGGGGTGATGGACGAACGCCTGTTTGCCTGTCTAGACTCATTGCGAGTGTCCCTCACCAGCAACCCTGTCAGGTAAAGTTCAAGGTTATGAAAATTTAAATGGATTGCACTTTCTATTTCCTCTTTCGTAATCATTTATTTTTAAATAAAACACAGTTAAATATGATCCGCCGCTTGTACAACGTTCTAAGTATTTGTCTACGTCTTTTTTACAGAAATCAATATACATTATTTTGGACCATTATTATAACGATATTATTATCAAATACCAAATAGGTTGCTGAACTGCATCTATTTACTACAATTTCTGCCCTTTCAGATATCTTTAGCAGGCTCACTTTGTCAGAAGTTGCAACCACTAGCCTCTAACTGAGTTACTGTTTTCTCCGACAGTTTTTCATACTTAGAGCTTGGCATCAATGACAACCGCAGTAGCACTGTGTCTACAGCAGCAGAACCTCTACAGACAATGTGTCATGCACTGTACTGTAGCTATGTCAGCAAAATGCATAATGGTGTCCCCTCGAAAACTCGTCCTGAAGAATCCCTATAAATGGACTTGTTAGCCTAGCAGCATTGCAGAAGATGGTCACTTTTCACCTCTTCATTCAAAAAGAATATCTAAAAAAATCATTTTCTATTTATCAAATATAAGAACACCCCATTTAGAGTAGCTAACATGGTATTATTCTTTCCAAAGTGGTCCATCTACTTAGTTTTTAGGGATTATCCCAGATATCACAGTCCCTTGTCAAAGAAACCTTTAATATATTTCTTTTTTTTTTTTTCACTTTGATCATTATCACCTTGTAAAATTGTATTTGAAAATGAAACATTATTCCTCACTTCAGACTGCCAAAAATAATTAGCCTCGGGTGTGAGGTATATTTAACAATAAGAGTAGCTAGCCATCCAGCAATGTTAATGTCCCCAAACCAATATGAAGATTTTCACAAACAAATGATAGAAAGCGTATTCTGTTGGCTTGAAGTAGTGAGTTAAAAAACAACCGGGATATTAGATGATCCGTTATGTGATATAAACTTTAATCTTTATGTTCAGAGGGGCAGCGTCGCCCAGCCTTCTCTCTGTTAATGTGTAACTTTTGCCATCCTATGGTGTTCAGAAGATGAGGACACTTGTGTTGTGAATGAGTTTTTAATGGTGAGGTATCTGCTGCCAGCTGATGCAAATATCATCAGAGGTTTGTAGACCACACAAGATATACTCCAACAGATGTTAGCATGCAAATATGTTTCAATAGATTGGAAACTGAAGCGGTTGATTTAGTCCGCGTTGCTATGGTTACCCATTTTAAATATGGGCTGAGCAAAACACATTAATTTGGAACGGTGGGCAGAGAGATTCACTGGGGTTGTTTTGTGGGTTTCCTTTGGCGCCTTGCAGCCAATCAGAATTGAGCATGTATTTATCTGGACCATAGAAGTGGTAGTTAAAACTCTAATATATTCCACACCTCTCCATATACAGTATTGTGGAGCTATTCTGTGCAGCCTAGCAGTTAAAAACCATTGACTTACTTTTGATCCATTCTAATACGATAAACCCGACCATAAGATATAACGCATATATTGTTTTGTGCAAAACAAGGTCAAAGAGGTATTACACTATAAATTTTTAGTGTGAACACTAATGTTCCTAAAAACCTTTTTGTGTTAACATCTCCCTCAACCCGACCATCTGTTCTTTGATTAGTCATCAATTAATTATTTAGCCGAACCCTTAGTCGGGAAGGATTGATTTAAATGCATCTCGTCTAACTGTGTTTAGATGCTGATGAATCCCTCTTTCTTGGCATTAATGCAAACAGCTGTCACATATTTCCTCAACAGTCGCATCCTGCTAGTACAGGCTGACAGACTTACTGTATATGCACCCACATAGGGTTCTCTCTGGCAGAGCAGACACACTTAAAGGTAATGTGCTTCTTTGTGCAGCTTTGCAGTGGTGGCTTGCTTGCCTCTGAATTCTGTATACTTATCCCCCTCAGCTGCTCTTTCTTTTTTTTTTTCTTTAAGAAAGGCTGCAGCACTGGTCAACAGGACCAGCAAGGCTACAGAATGTAATTGTTTTAAATGGCTTTGATAAATGGATCTGACAAACAAGTGGAAATTGGTTTTTGATATTGTATTAAAACTGACCTTCAGGTTTAAAGCCCTAGATTTATTTTTTTTGCAGTTTAGCTATACAGTAGGGTAAAGTTGAACATCCATCTACCTAACGCCAATGTGTAAGGAAACCTTGGATGTTCTTCTTGCCGCCCATACACCACCCATGAGCTGCATACAAATATTCACACTTCCTTAAACCGGTTGTTCTCGTAGTATTTCTTACACTAGGTACAAAATACGCAGATAAATGCTTTTCTTCTGCTTCACTAGTCACTTAGTGTTTACTTTCATGGGTATACCTGCAAAATGTCATGCAGCCATACGTTTGGATGGCCATGCTGATAAATACAGTATTTCAAATGTTTGCTCACCCCATTTACACACAGTAGGATGCGTAGAATATTTTTCTATAACACATTTGATTATCATGCATTATACTACAGTATATCTGCAAACTAAATACCTCTGACACTGTGATTCACTTTGGTAAAGTTGACTTTATGAATTTGTAAAGATTTAGATTTATAATTCCAGTGTACCTAATTAAGTTAATGCACGTTCATAATGAAGTAGTAGAGTTTAAAGTTTCAGTGTTATTACACAATTCATTCCACATCCACAGGAAATGTTAAACGTTCCCTGTAAACAAATGAAACTTGTGTTTTTTAATGTTTTTCGCTAAGTGCAATTAAAATGTTTAGTTGGTAGTTGGTCTCATTTGTTCAATAATCAAATCAAATCTTACTCATATAGCACTTTTCATACAAAAAAATGCAAACAAAAAAAGTGCTTCACACAAATAAAAACATAAAACATTTCAACAAGAAACAAAATCAAAACTTATGACATCATGTTTCATAGTGAACAATTTTCGCCATCTAAAAATGTGATGCCTATTTACTTATTTATTTATTAAGCATAGTTACTGTGGCAGTCTACTTTATGAAATGACCTTTTTTTGTTTTTTTTCTCATGTCCCGCATTGCTGGGACTTCAGCCTCCTCCTCTCGTCCCTAGAGAGCCCTCCAGTCGTCAGTTAACGTGCTTTGCTCGGTACCACATTTTAAAGTTAATTTTTTATTTCTGGATCATAACCGCTGTAGCGGAGTGCAACGCTGCGACGCACTGTCGGGAAACCTTGGAGGCATTCTCTTGAGACTCCGTTAGAAGTCAAGCTACCTTAGCTGTGAAGTTAGCCAGATAAGGCGCCTCATTTTTCTCTTTGATTTATGACTGTTTTTGTTTCCCAGGGAATGGGATGATAAATTTGTTTTCGTTTTTTTTATGCACCCTCCCTGACTCGTTTTCTTGGTGTCTGCTTGAAATGATAGCCCTCAGTTGGATATCGCTGTGCTTCTTTAGGATCTGTTGATGATGAGATCTGATTACTGGAAATCTGTGATCTCGTAATAAGCGTTAATTATTCTTAATTACATGCTAAAAATGCCAAATAAAATTAGTTTGCATTATCTTGGCTGCGTCTTGGGAGTCGCCTCGATGGCATTGGAAAGTATCCCCAACTTGCCAATGCACATTACAGGAAGTGTTTGAGATTTAATAGTGTCAATTTCAGACAGACCTCCGAGATCATATTTCACTTTACTGTCAGTCATCTTAATAGTTTTGGGGAAAATGCTATTTCGGATTCAGTATTTTTTATTTTTTTTAACATAATTCAGTTTCCCTTAAAACCACCTGAGCCTGTCAAACATTTTTCAGAATTTTGTCTAAGTTTCCTTATCAAGCACAAATCAGAAATGGGAAAAGGGACCAAAACTTTATATTTCTTTATCTCCTTTAGACATATGAAAACTGATGGTCCAGTGTGTGCAAAGCCAAATACCCAGTGACGATCACAGCAGTAGCAGTTAGCAATAAAGGGTACATCAAGGCTGCAGTGAGGAAAATTGTGGAAAACACGAATGCAAAGGACGCAGAGGACATCCAGACAAGGAATGTGATTGAAGTATTTTCATTTGGGGTGTAGGTGCGGTGCCAGATGTTAGGAAACCCAAGGGGTGCCTGTGCGTACTAGTTTATCAAACAGAATATAAACTACTCTAATCACTTTAGAGTCTGGAGAGGCAGCACGTCAAAAACAAACTACTTAAATGTGCAAGGATAAAGAGACGGGGTGACCTTGTAATGATTTAGCCATATTTGTGGCCTAAATTGGTCACTGCTGAATTACAAGGCTGCATTTCTGCCACAGTTGTTGTGGTTTGATGGGACATGATGACACCTGATTAATTGCCAAAATAATCTATGATCTGGCTCTTATTAGATTTGTAGTATTTTGATTTTCTCTTTTTGTTCCATTTATACCACAACTCCATTACTTAATTTTATTCGTTGCTGTGAAAACATTCAAATAGACCAACACGTAACAGGGGAGCTGTAATCAACGTTGGCCAAACTGGCATATGACAAAAGCTACAGTGGAAAATTGCAGTGGAGTTGATGTGGACAGCAATCGAGCTTTTGTTTGCTACGCATTTTTAATTTCTCCAAGGTATTTGGGATCAGTAGGACCTGAAGCATATAAAAACTAAGCATCATCTTTCAACAGGAAGTAGTAGGTTTTGAAAAAACAATATCCTCATATGTGAACACTGGGATTATTTCATTATATATGTTATAGTCAAGTCACCAATGAGTGGCAAAATATAAAACCGTTTATTTTAATACCTGTACATGGCTGAGCAAAGACAGAATTGCGAACAGTGAAGTACCAATGTCCTCAAACGAGTACTTGCTAGCTAGCAAGGTTGTAGCTCGTTCCTATTGATAAAATTTGTTGTATTTGTGGGTCATATCAAACCGTAGAATTTGATGGGGTTCCTGGCGTCTGTAGAATGAATCCGATGAAATACCAGCGATCGTGTTTTTACCGACTGGTGTTTTGACCCTTTGCTACCGACTAAAGACTTTAAGAAGTGCCCACTAATGAGGGCAATGGGTTTAAGTGAAGCATAATAAGCTGCAGTAAAAGCTAAAACTTAATGTCCCCATATGAGGACGCAGGGTCTCAGGAGGTTAAACATCCCATCCTCTTTTTTAGAACTTGGATTGCAGAGTAGCACAAAGTAACGCTGCCTTTCTCTCAACAGTGAAGACCTAGACGTCTTGTCTGAAAAGACTTATCACCTTTAATCATTTCAGTGCTGTCTACAAGTTGTGGGTTCTGGCCATGCAAAAAGACCACTTAAAATATATAGTGTTGCTTAATATACGCAATAAATAAAATAGGAGTGTGTGTCCAGCTTTATTTGCCTCATCTGCAGCTCGTCCTGACCTTCAATAAGGACACAAAGACATGATTCTTACATGAATTATTGCCTCTGCCTGATTGTTCCTGCACTCCAAGATGAGACTTGTGCGTAGGCATAGCGGAAAGCTATTACATTGTCAATTTGTGCCCTCCGAGATCTTCAAACTGTCTAAAAGCTAAAATCTTCAAAAAAGCCAGAAAAGGTGACTCAGGTCACCACTACCCCCTTCCACTTTTCACTTGTGTCTCAAAGCAAATTTCCTTCAGATTTGTTGCAGCAGACCTTGATAGTTCAGCCATGTTGGTTTCCTCTGCAATAATTTGTGCCTTTGGGTCAGCTGATTATTTCGCTTTGCTCTCTGCCTCACCTACTGATGATGAAAAACGGCACACAGTTGCCACTGAGCTATGCATTTCAATGAAGCTTTTGTCGAGTCTCTTGCCCTTCCTGCTCCATATACAGAATAGGCCGGGCCATGGCCCAGTCAGCACTGCCGGCTAGATTGTTTTTTTTTTTTTTTTTTTCCTTTCTTTCTCTCAAGCATGAGAGTCTCATTTTTTGCTACCTTGGCAGCTGCCTTCCCTGTCTTTATCAACGAGGCCATGACAGTTTTCATCAACCTCCCTCTTTTTCCTGACCCTGTCGCATCACACACTCACACACAGTTGTATACCCGAAGACGTACGCTGGCTCTTATTAAAACAATTTTTAATAACGTTTTATAACAGATTAAGTAGAATAAAACCCTCTCACTGTCATTGTAGATGCATAAACCACTATGAAAGGGGAAGTTTTATGATGTTATGTTTGTTTGTTCAATGAATGCCCTTGACCATGTCAGATACACACAGTGGTTGCATGGTACACTTGTATTGTACACAGGACACCAAAGCTGTCACTTTAAAAATGAAAAATGCAATTTGTCTTTTCATCAGATGCAACAACGTAAAAACAGATTCCTGAATAATATGAACAGTAATGGCTTCCTGTTTAATTTTGTCACCTTAAGCTATGTGAGGTTTGATGCTGAGAGGGGTGCTGCTGGTTAAATAGAGCAGCACCACTGAATGCTAATGTTCGGAGGTGGTATTAAGCTTCAGTCAGGATCGGATGACTCGCATTCTCGTATCTGCTGAGGTTTCCTACTAACCTCACCAAGTCGTGTGTTCTTATTTCCACTCAATAAAAGACTGTGATGGTAAAAATGTTAATACGCTGGTAGATGGGAGCATGCCTCTGCCATTGTCTGGAAGTATTTGGGGATTAGTCCTAATTATAAAGGTTAACCAACAGGCACATACGTATTCCCTCATACGACTTGATCTTCTGACTACAAAATCATTTTACACTGATCAAGCAAAAGGCTATGACCCAGAATTGTGCAGGTCCCGTTGGTGCCTCCAAAACAGTTGTGGGTCATTAGAGAAAAGACATAATAGGATGTTTTTAGTGGGGGGGTCCTTGGGTCCTATGTGTTGAGGGGAGGGGCCTCTGTGGATCATCCCACAGATACTTGATCGGTTTGGGATCTAGTTAATTTGGAGGCCAGGTCAACATCTTGTGCTGTGCTTCATGTTTTTTTTTTAAGTTCGTTGCTGAACTAAACAGCTTTTACATGCTGCATCCTGGTACAATCAAAGAGTGTCATTGGGCTAAGGGTGCCTGGTCTAGATTAGGTGGGTGGGACATGTCTAAGATCTAGACAAATGCCAGGTCCACAGGTTTCCCAGCAGAACGCTGAATTGTCACAGTGTTTTTCACACAATTATGCTAAAATAATTTTTTTCACTTAAAATACAAACATGAAAACTTTTTTTTTAGTAAGTGTTGTGAGAAGCAATATTTTATTATATAATAGTATTTGATATAGTAAAAGACATAATAAGATCTATGTTATCAACTGTGTTTGTCCTAATGTATCTAAAACAGGGACTTAATACATAAGTTTGATGCTCTATCATATCACTCTGCATTATATATTTCAAAGGAAAGCTCCTTGACTGGATGGGAAGAATTGTGCCCTTTAAAAGAATAGTAAATCCATACCATACATTGATCCTAAGCTTTCGATGTTGCTCTTTAATCAAAAACACCAAACTGTGGGCGCTACCACAGGAACCTCCTCTAAATAACAGCTTAATTCTGACTCCTGGCCCTAAACGTCTTCCTCAGGGTTAGGATTTTTTTTCTTCTTCTTCAATAATAGTATTCTTTTTTTCTTTTAAAGATGCCTTTGTGCCAATGAAGTCAGATTTACCTCAAAATGTAATATAAAATATTAAATGTAATATAAAATATTTAATTTGCCCTCATATCATATCGGTACGTCCCTGGTTTCTATGGTTGGAAATTTTTATTGGCATATTTTATAATTCAGGGAGTTTGATTTTCTTCCGTTTTTACTTGTGGAAAGTTTTCCACACTGCACTCACTCGTTTGAGTCAGTCCAGTGGGAGGCGATCCAAATGTAAAGCGAGGAAAAAACTTTTAACCTTTTGCCTCCTACTCAAGAAGAAAACAGTTGCAGACGACTTTACTTTTTGAACATTACTTCTTGCCTATGGAAAAAAAAAAAAAGACTAAAGTGACAGTAACAGAATATTTCAGTAGCAGAATTTCAAACATATAAGTTATTATGCCCACCTGAGAGCGAGAGAGAGAAAAAGAGCTATAGTTTCCACTCTTCTACCTATACTACTTTAGAGCAGCGTCGGGCTTGTTTTCTGCCTTTCTCTTCAGCACAAAGCCTTCTGCAGCGCTTGATGAGTATGAAATTGTTGTCAGTTATCAGTCTGACACTGCTGTGATATTGATTTAATGTTTGTTATTTCAGCTGGGTGCAGAGCTTTGGGCACGAGGGTCTCGGACTGCTGCTAGACATTTTGGAGAGGCTGCTTGCCAAAAAACAGTAAGTTTATGTCTCTTCTTGTTCAAACTCTTGCCCATCTCACTACAATTATTTGTGTTTTCCCGTGAAACCCCTAACACATTTCATTTAGATTTATAAGATGTAGTGTAGTAGTTATCGTTATAAAGTATCATTTTGGTCTTTTTTCTTTCTATTTTTCTGTTTGTGTATGAAAACCAAGACTAATTTTCACTTTTTGTTTCCCCAGTCCAGAGAAGTTGGATAAAAGAAACCAACATAAAGTGGTGCAGTGTCTCAAAGCCTCCATGAACAATAAGGTATAGATATATTTTTTTGTTGTACAGTGTAAATTATTACTTTTGTGCCGTCTCCAGAACTAGGGCAGGAGGAAGTGATTTTTTTAGTCACACACACTTTCTCTGAGCTAATCTGGATAAAGACTGCAGTCTTGGGACATACGTCTTTGAGTGTATTAATAGGCCACATTAACTTTAGTGAGGAGTATTTGCTTTTTAAAACCTTTGTATACTCTCTCGAGGGACATGTGGGGTGGTGGGTGTGGGAGAACCTGAGTAGGAATTTTTCAAATACTACTTTAATTTAAACTCGTACAGTATCCGCATCTGGTGTTTTCGTTTTATTAGGCACCTGGGATCTCAATAGCAAAAGACTCGTGAAGGGGACGAACATCAGCACAGTGAAGCACAGTAAAGAGCTAAATGATTGGAGTTTTGTCCTAGTTTGAAGGACACTAAACTGGACGTCTGGCCTGTAGAAATACACCATTGCAGAGTTTGTGCTTTCTGATGGCTCAACAACAATAAGAGAATTAGTGAAACTGAGGAAAAAATACTTTAAGTGACTTTATATAATTGCTAAGTACATATTCTTGTTATCTATAACATTTGGTATCAAAAACTATTAGCAAAACTATTATTAAGAGTAATAACGTATATTATGTCGGGGCCAGTGTCTGTGTCGTTGGGAAGTCTATTAAGTCCCATTAAATATGAAGAAAAAGATTATGTTAGTTATATATTTAGAGACATTGAAGATGAATGGGGTCAAGTTGACGCCATAGATAATAGGAGGGTTAAAACACATAATGATGTGACTCTTTCTTTGTTGTTTTGTTAGGTAATAAGGAATAAGGAGTCGCAAACAAAGACACCTTTTTTTTTTTTCAAAATCTGCTCTTGGTGTTTTTGCCTAAGCTTCATATTTCTTCCCATGCGGTGGAACTACAGCACATAAGAGAGCTGCAAATTATGAGTTACAAAAAGAAAAGTAAAGAAGAAAATGAAACAAAAGGCGTTCTGAAAAGACATTAAAAGCAAAGTGAAGATGTTTCGTCGTCAGTATTAAAGAATATTCACTTAATGTATAATTAGTGCCTTTTTCATAATTGGCGTACTAATTGTTCACTACATTTAAACTCCTGAGACCATACGTCCTCATACGAGGACATCACGTTTTAGGTTTGTGGCAGCTTCTTCTGCTTCATTTATACCTGATGTCGTCTTAACCAGATACTAGTCAGTTAATTTATGCTTATTATTAACTTTTCTAGTTTAATATGACAAATATAAAATTCTGTCAATAGTAACAAGCTATAATTCGCTAATTAGCAAATACTTGCTCATTATTTGCAATTCTGTCTGTGCACAGCCATGTTCAGCTTAGAATTTGTTATGTATTGGGTGACTTTATCGTAATACAGTGTAATACAGTGAAGTAATCCATCGCAATAATCGTGGCCACGTATGAGGGCATGTTTTTTTTTTTTTTCAAAAACTACTTCCTGTTCAAATATGATGCTTAGTTTTTATATTAATTAGGTCCCAATAATCCCAAATACCTTGGAGAAATCAAAAAACGTAGCAAACAAAAGCTCACGTCTCAGGAGGTTAATTTAAGTCACTTAACTCAGTAGCAGATAACATGATCGTTATCACACCTCAGGTCAGCAGACGATGATATCGGACTTCTCGCCTTGACTTCTGTTGATGTAACTTCATGTCATAATGCTTGAGCTTCTCCTCCTCATGTGTTGATCAGTTATTCCATGAGCATGAACAGCGTGAAAAAAAAAAAAAAAAAAGTCTTGCCACACGGAGCTAAAAACCCATCGGAGACAGATATACAGCCCCTCTGGCACGAAGTGCGCTGTAAGGTCTCTTGTAATCCCGCGTCTCAACAGGCGCCAGACGCCAGCATTTACCCGTAGGCCTCTCTGTCAGCCCAGACCCTTCCCTGGCTAGAGAGGCATCTTGGGACGGTACCGGCAGTGCCAAGAAGACAGGTGTTCTCTGCCAGCTGTCAGCGCAGCCTTTCCTTCTCCAGCCTTCCTGTGTCAACGCACATGCATGCAAAATGCGTTTTTATATTTATTGTGTATCCTAATGGAATAATAGTGCCACACTGTGAAATAGCCCTTCGGACAACTGGACTCTATCTAGGAAACATTTTTCCTCTCTAAAACATCATGTTAACTAACTTGCATAGTTATTATAAAAATGTGTGGAGGGTATGCAAGTGATGTCACAGCAAGCAACGTCTCCGTGGTTACGGCCACTCAGTGGCAAGAAGTGACAGTTGAACATGGAGATTAGCAGCATTAGTTTGAATCATAGGCTTTAATAGCATCTAAATTGTAAAATATATATATATATTTAAAAAAAAAAAAATAATAAAGAGCTGACTGAACCAACAGATTTGAAAAGCAGTCGGAGATATATTTACACTGATATTTCCAACTGCCAAAGAAAAGAGAAGTAAATGTATCGCTGCATTAGAAGAAACTACTGGAATCCAGACACAGAAACCTGGTGTTGTGTTTCAGATTTAGTGTCAAGTAATATGAATTTATGCTGTATTTTTTGATGAACTCATACTTTAAGACTAACTATTTCAGTTCCAACAATAAATAACAATAAAATAATATACAGAATACTTGCCATCACTCCTCATCATCCTTTTAACGTCCGGTCGGATGCTATAGTATTATATGGCTAATGTTACTTCTCAGTAAAGCTTTTAGCGTTAGCATCTTTTATTTAGCTACATTTATCAAAATGAAATGACCTAAAACTAACTTAACTAACTGAAACTGAGGCTAATACACTTTTCCAGTAGTTTGTATGGATCATTTTTGAGTCCGATTGTTCTTAATTTGATCTGATAATCCACATTTTCTCCAGTCTTGCTGTATTTACTGCTACATTTCACTATGTGTTTGCCTCTCAAGGGGGCGTGGCCCCAGGCGGCAGTGACTTCAATGCATACCCTCTATAGTTTGGTCTATATCTCAGCTTTTACCTCTGTTTAGTTCCATCTTTTTATTCGTGCTCAGTTTTTCTACTTTTTAAAACAAAGTAAAAAAAAAAAACAACAGCGTTATATCCATCAGCCATATGGTTTAATGTTTTATTTTATTTTTTTTTTCCAATGTGATGAATAAACCATTAGCTCCAGCAATATCAGAGAACCAGAGTAATAATACAGATAATCTTTCTCTTGTCTCTGGAAATGCAGCAATCATTTTGTGACGCGACTGTTTATCTACGCATTCATCTATTTTTATGTCATTTTAGCTGTTTATTATATTCAAGTCACAATTATCTAATGAATATGAGCCGGAAGTGCAGCCTCTGCTTTAATTTGATGGTATTCGCATCCGTTTTAATCTACAGTTATTTTCGCAGGCTCAAAAGCAATTAAACAATTGACTCGAAAGCTGTGTTGTGAACAGGTGCAGGATGCCCCATTAGTATTTCTTCATTAGTTAAACAGGTAAAAGTCCTAGAGCTGCCAATACAAGTGAAACAGGCCATCTACAAAAACAAAACCACTCAAACGCTGGTCAAATCAATTGTTACGCACATTCTGAGAAAGAAACAGAGGAAACACTGGTGAGTTCCGGTTTGTTGCAGACTTCAAGTAGACATCACCTGCAAAGAATTTATTCATTCATTCATTAACATTTTCTTACTGATTACGTTAATGTGTCCAATCACTTTTGAGCTGCTGAAAATCTGAATTCCAGTTGAAACTCAAATCACTCTTAACTTCATTATGATTCAGTCAAACGTTTGTTTGAGTGTGCATTAATATATTGTACATAGCATGAACTATTTTTGGTTTCCTAATGCTGCCCATATAATGTATGTTGCTGCATATGGCCGTACTGCAGCACATGTTGACAATCATATCTTGTTTTCATTCCAGTATGGCTTGGATCGAATCCTCGGGGAGGAGAAAAGTCTTTCTTTGCTCGCGAGAGCCATTGATCCCAGCCAGTCTGCCATGATGACTGATGTTGTAAAGCTGCTGTCAGCCATCTGCATTGTAGGCGAAGAGAACACGTATGTCAATATATGTATATTGTATTTCCATTTTTCCACAAAAGCAAAATGATCCCTTAGTTTGAGCTGTGCTTATAAACCACCTCAACGTGCGTTTGAAGGAAAATAGAAGAAGGGAGCTTATCCTTATGAATGAATGTATTACTTTATGTTTTTTTTTTTTTTTTGCCGTTGTTTGCTCATGCATTTCATGTTCTCGTTTAGTCTCGAGAAGGTCCTTGAAGCCATCACCACAGCAGGGGAATGGCGGGGTATCGAGAGGTTCAGTCCCATTGTGCAAGGCCTACGAGACCGCTCCGTTCAGTTACAAGTAAGTCTATTTATGGCCACTGACGATTGTTTCAGATATACACAAGAGTCCTCTTGAATTATATTCTCGACCTTTTTCTGATAAAATCTATCAATGAGTTTGAATCAACAAAGTGTTTAAGGTATTGTATTCAACTATTACATAAAAAAAAATACCTCTGCATGCAACTGGATGCTCCAAGGATCTCAAATGACGCGTATGACTATTATTTTACTCTTCTGGACGTCACCACATAAAGCCCGACCAAACTATTTGACTGGAACAGCTTTCCTAGTATCTGATTTGAGTCGGTCAAGTATCGGCACCAATATCATAATTCCATTTTGAGAAATTATTTGTTTGGGTTCAATTCTTGAGTTGAATCATTCATCCAATAAACAACATTCAGCCTGGAGGTTGTTTATGTTCATATACAATTTGTGTTGAAGGCACATTACAGTCCATGGGCCCCTAGTGGTCTGTGGTGTAATTGCAAGGGGGTCTATGAAAATAAAATATCCTTTGGAAAAGATCATATGACATTATTTCATTATTTTACCCAGATGTGACTGAGACCTTTATCTACCTAAGCTACAGAGGGTAACAGGACTTTTTTTTCTCTAATTACACCTCTTTCACAAGTCTAATTTACTGTGTTTTATTAAAAGATCTCTCTCCCAGTTGCATTGTTCAAAGTTTCTACATGACGCTGTTAATAACTTGACATGATCTGCATCCGTTTCAAATTATTTGAGTGGGCTTACACCATTCATTTCATAATAATGCTCTTATTGTGAAACATTTGGAGGAAACTCATTGACAGGTTAGCACAAACAAAGAAGAAGATAAGTGCAGTTACACAAAGAGCCCCCAACCTCCAGAAAGGTTTAGAACCACTGAAAGGACGCATCTATTTTTTAAGCCTACAAGCTGAGTAAGAATGCTAAAAGAATTTCACTATTTGCAGGCACACCGTCAACCTCATGATATTTAAATTCGAAATGCTATCCCATGCGGCTGCACGTGAACTGGAATTCGTCAATTAAGTATAGACATCTCCTCTAATGATCACCCTGAGCACAGACAGGACACAAACAGAAAGTCTGCCCGCTAATTCATCTGCCTCCTTTCTGTTGACAACACATCAGACCGATACCTGCAGACAGCCGGGACAGATGGAATAAAGTAAAAATGCCCCACACCACTCGCTCAAATTCCACAGCTTCATATCTCACGGCTAGAAATAATATCTCATCAACGAGCACGTACAGAGCTCAGATCAGTGTGCGCAGTGCTTTCTCAGTCTATACCTCTTGTAGATGCAATCTCTAGGCAATGACACATTCAGAATCAGCAAAACACCCTGAGTCACGACCATCCTATAAACTGCTACAGGTCCACGTGGACGGTAACTATTCATGTCACAGATAATGGGGCCGTCGTGACTTTCTCACTGACATAGATTATGTAGCCGGTTATCTACATTACTTTTTCTTAAAATGAACTTGTAAAAGTCGAACAGTAATTTACTGTATGTAACCACTGCAGACATATTACGGCGTAGCACAGATTTTATTCAACATGTTACCAGAGAAAAGGCTTAAATGCATAGAACAGGTTTGCTCATATACAAATCTTAAAAAATAAATTTTTTAATGAGTGAAAAGGTTAATTTATTGAGGTTGGCCAAGCCACGTGCCATACTATATATTAGTGTTATTATGTATAATATTAAAAACAAAATGTCCTTTTCATTCAACAACAACAAAACTACATACTAAAATAAAATGCAATTTCCATTTTGACATAAATTCAAATAAATACTTGAATAAAACAAAATAAGGCCCCTGCCATGAATCAGGACTCCAAAAAATCCAAAACATATATATCAGGAGGGAGGTAAAATAACTTTTTTTTTTTTAAATAAACACAAAGAACGACAGGCAAAGAATGAAAAATTAATTTATATTCAAAAGTGAATCGAGCATCTCAGGAATTTTAAAACCAACACGACTGGTAAGTATCATCTCAGAGCTGTGTTTGTGGGGTCCCAAGACAGACTGTGGTGACAGATCGAGTCAAAAACATAGATTGGAATATTTTTTTATTATGATTTTTATTGTTATCGTAACAATGGCAACATTTTTCGGGATAATTTTTTTTTAGCCCATATCGCCCATCCCAACCTACTGCTGGCAGGGTGAAAGTCAAAACGTGTTGCCATGGAGATGAGAGTCCTGGTTTTCACGTACTGACCCAATCAAAACACAATGTGAAGGAATCACAGCTAAGGGGCCACAAATAGGTGGCCAGTGGTCCAGATGTGGCCCACTGGCCTCTGGCAAACAGTCGATGTCTGTTCATCCATCAGTTGTGATACAAAAACTGATCCTGATTAATGTAGGGAAATATTTTTATCCAACCAAGTTATACTATTATATTTCTAGAAGGTTTAGTGACTCGTTGTGAAACAGGCTACGTTGAAAAGTACTGTATTTCAATATATACACACACGGTAATCACAATAATGGCTTCTAGGGAAAAAAATGGTAGGGAACTTGTACTCATAAATATGATGTAAAGGATTTGTCGCATTTTGATTGTTTGTCATGTAAGTTTCAACGAAACTAAAACCTATATATTGAGACATTCAGATATCCCATGAATAATTGTTATTCTTCTAAATACGAGTATGTGGTTAACTTTACAATGATCCTCCTCGAGGCATGTGAATATCCAGCGTCGCCGTAGCCTCTTTTCACACACGACTGCACCGTCTTGCTGATCAATAATTGATTATTCCTGTTTGTGTTTGGCGAGTTGAAGAGTCACAAGATGCAGCAGGTCCCTGTGTAATAAACCAAACCCAGATGGGAGTGGAAAAACGGCTTCCAAAAGAGCAACTTTGCCCTGAAATTGACTGTTAGTTAGTTTTCGTGCGTGCGGGTCTGCAGTTGTTGCATTAATATTAAAATCACCACCACCAGTTGGTGACTGGAGAAAATAGACATGCATTAGTTATGGTCCTTCGCTTCCAAGGGACATGGCTCATTTAGAATGCATGCCGGCGCGCTTTTCATCAACTTGTGGAAGAAAAAAAATAGTCTGTCATATCATTCTTTGGTTTTCTCCGTCGCTCTTCCCCCTTTTCATTTGTCCTTTGTACTTTCCTTGTTGCAGGTAGCATGCATGCAGCTCATTAATGCACTGGTAACGTCTCCTGATGAGCTGGACTTCAGGCTGCACATTAGAAATGAATTTATGCGCTGTGGCCTGAAAGAGATATTGCCAGTAAGTAAAACATACCCACACACACACACACTATAAACTCACACTCACCTTGTATTAATATTTAGATGAATTGTCCACTTCAGTGAAATATTGTCGATTTGCACCAGCAAATAATTTATGAAACGCAGACCAGAGTTTGCACGTCCTCTGTCTGCAGCAGCCAGAAACCAATAAGGTTTCTAGTGTCTGTGCTAATAATCTTCCTACCGGCTTTTATACCATCGACCTAATATGTTTATCTATTGTAAACAATGTTGCTGCTGCTGCCAAGAAACCAAATCAATTAAAATGAAAAGCTGGCGCCCGCACATTTATATCACGATGAGTAATGGCGCTTAGAACGAGCTCCTGGTCTTTATTTGAGCTTAATACTTCCTTTTTTTACTGCTAATGACACGGAGGATGTTCAGAGAACCGCTCTCGCTTACTTATTTTGCTTAATTCTTTATCTCTCTGTTCGTTTTCCACCTTCCCTCATCCGCAGCAACTGACAGCCATCAGGAACGAGGCCCTTGACATCCAGTTAAAGGTGTTTGAGGAGCACAAAGAAGAGGACATGATGGAGTTCTCTCACAGGCTGGAAGACATCAAGAGCGAGCTGGAATATCCTTGTCCTCATTATAAACACAAACGTGTGACTCAAAGGTTTCAACCAGGGTCCGTTTCTTTTAGCGTGCGTGTGAGATGCTTGTGACATCCAGTTAGGGTCAGTTCTCCCTGACATGCTGCTAAAAGGTGAACGTATGAAATGAAAATGAATAATTGTTTTATTTCCTGTTATTTCAGCAGCCTCCCCCCCCCTTTTTTTTTTTTTTTTTATGCGAGTTTGTAGTGTTTCTGTCGACGTATTAGTCCTTGACTCTCTGCACCGATGCGGGGGATGTGTTCAACATTGTGCAGAGCACGGTGAAGGACAGCAGCGCCGAGCCCTATTTCCTCTCTATACTGCAGCACCTGATGCTCGTACGCAACGACTACTTGGTCAGGTAAAACAAAACAAAACACAAAAAAAAAAAAACAGCAGCACACGTTTTAATCTGTAACATAACAAGTTTCTTTTAGTTTCTGACTCTTTGCTTTACAGCCTCTGTGATAATAATGATCCCTGGCAGTCTTTTTAATCTAACATTTTATACATATTCACACATGTGCACTTGTGAAAACCGGTAATGATGTACACTGGTGGAGAGCTTGTGTTTCACAGGCTCCAGCTCCTCTGCCTTAAACCCTCTCAATGACATTGGCTAACAAAGAGAATGCTTTCTCTTTCATCTCCAAGCCATCTATAGCAACCGCAGCTCCAGAGCATTTCTCATCTCCTATTAATGCTACTTTTCAAAGGCTTATTTTATGTTGGTTCACTCACAGTTGGGTGTGATTTAAACCTCAGCTTGATCAAAAGATGGAGCTTTTATGTGAAGAATACAAAATGCATCACCTGCAGTTTTTCTCCCACCCAATAACAACACCTGTCTGGCACTCTGCTGTGGCTCTGATTAATTTTCCCCATCTGATATCATTCTGAAATGATATCGCTGCCGTCGTTAGTGCTATCTGTTTGCTCTAACACTAAGAGAATATTCAAGGTACGCACAAAAACACGTATCGACTCCCCCTGCGTTCGGTTCCTCGCCCACTTTGTCTAAACGACACAGTGTTTATGTTCTGACTAATCACCTGTTGGGCCACATAGATCACACTAACAGTTGTTCTTTATGTAATTTATGCATTATGCAAGAATCCAATACTATTATTTATTGTCTGTTTCTGGGAGCCTCCTTCCGAAACAATTAGTCACTTGACCATTCGATGAGCAATCTACTGAAAACTGAAGAATGGCTAACTGGAGGGTTAGCGGTTCGATTCCCGAAACGTGTCGCGTGCCAAACCCAAGCCCAGCGCTCCTCGCTCATCACCTGGTGTGTGAATTTGTGAGCGAATATGTGTGTGCGTTACTGTGACTGTAAAGCACCTTGGGCCTGATTTATGTACGTTATGTGCGTATGTACCTCAAAAATGAAGCCAGAAGTGGGCGGAGCCTGGGGCCGCCATGTTGGTTGAGCAGCAGTGGCATAAATGGCTGCGGTTATTGTTGTGAGGGGAAGCCGTGGGCCCAACGAAAAGCAACGGAGAGAACAAACTGTTCTGCTCACGTCAGCGTCTTTTGAATGACACAAGCAAAAATAATTGAGACATATATCGCCTGTCGAAAAAATCCACCTGTTTTATTTGCTGAGGTTTTATTATATAAGTGGTGTTTTCCTTTGTTCTTCTTATGTCTTACCATCTTTTCTTAATTTTATCCGGTGTTTTTGTTTTCCCCCACAGCATTGAACTTGTCAGACGGCTTCCCATATTGCCTTTCTCCTAGTTTTGTTAATATTTCTTTGCTGTAACACCAAAATATGTTTATTTGCCTGTTGCACTAACACCTCCAGCTCCGTTCAGTCATATTCTCTGGTGGAAAGCGGTAGCGGGTGTAAAATCTTCATTTAAATGCACACTTTTACAGCTGTTGTCAGTTGCACGTGCAATCTTAGTAGATCACCTGCAACACACAAACCAACAACATGCGCAGTCTATAAGCGCCACTTATTTGGGATCTTAGTAAATCTGTACCAATAGGTAGAAAAGTGCTATATAAATATAAGGAAATAACTTAATTGGGTACCACAGGCTGGTCGAGCTTTTGATCCTTCACTTGTTAAGGCAGTGCAAATGGATCCCCATTGAGACTGATTGGGCTTAGAGGGTGATCTTTAAAATAAATAAATAAATAAAAAACTATACTATATGCACATCCTTCACAGTGACTGAATGGTGTAGATATGTGCAGTTGTTGCACTCTTTAAATCCCCAGATGTCAAGTATATAATTCTTTTTTTTGTGGTCTCAAATGACAGAACATTAAAAAGGAGCATAAGTAATAAGATGCCTTATTCTGTATCATGGTTCCGACCACAGTTCCATCATGCAGCTCATCTTTAAGATCCCAGCCATGCTATTCGCTATCAGATCCAGTCTCAGCCAATGTTTTAGGCAGAGGTCGATTAATCACTGTTTGTAAGTATTAGTCAGTGATTTGGTGTGGAAGGGATTAGGGCTCTCAGCGGCACTGTTGTAAGATAATGAACAGATCAAACAGACACTTTTTCCATAACTTGCAATAGCTGTGTGGCTCCCAGTGCTCCGTGTCATCTGCGGTTGCATTATAATATTTCCCCCTTTGCTTATTGAGGCTCGCCCGCGGTTATTCTGTGATCGATTGACTCAACGGAGCCAGATGAAACAATTTAACTGCATTACTCTGCTACTGCTAATAGTTTAGTGTGCGTTCTCCATTGCTCAGTATTGTGAAAATAAGGCTTATATTAAGCAGTAAGTAATGTTTAAATGCCTTATCCAGTATTTTAAGAAAAACTAACTTAAAGGCATACTCTATAGAGACGCAACATATAGCAGGAAGAGGAGGTGAATTCTTTAAATAATAGGTCTTTTTTTTTTTTTTTTTTTAAATATACATTAACATGAATCCAACGTATTTTAGCAAAGGGATAAATGGACGTTTCCATTCACTCAGGAGCTGTCTCACACAGAATTTCACACTAGCCTAGACTTTTAAATCTAATCCTCCTGTATGCTGTAGTCCCCCCCTTTTCCTGCAAGTTGTACATCACTAAAACATACAAAAAAACCATGAAAATTGTTAAGTGTTAACAAAGTGTTAAGAAAAGCGTTAAGCGTCGAGTGTTACGCTTGTTTTGTACCCTATATTAACCTTGTAATGGCAGTTTAAACCAGTAGGCCCTTGGCACACGGGTGATATCTCCTGACTGTATCTTTAAGAGTACATGACTTTATCCTTCTTGTAAGTGCAGCAGTGCAGCGCACAACATCACAGGATGTGGAACACAAACTTTGTTTTTCGATAAGTTGTTGCTAATAAATCTTTTTCCATTTCCTCACTCTCTCTCTGTCTTGACTTTCTCGTCGCACTTATCTCGACTCCCAGGCCTCAGTACTTTAAGATCATCGAGGAGTGCGTTTCTCAAATCGTGCTCCACCGTAGTGGCACTGACCCAGACTTCAGCTACCGCAAGCGCCTTGACGTCGACTTCAGCCACCTCCTGGGCAAGTAGCGCGCTTTTGGCAGCTCCCCCGCGTTAAAGATTTCACAACGTGGCGCTGGCAATTCACAGATAACCCTGCTTATTCGTTTCCAGAGGTGTGTGTGGATAAAGCTCGAGTCGATGAGTACGAACAGAGGGCTTCAGAACTGGCACAGAAGGCGAGTATTCAATTACCGCGTTTAATTCTACCGCACATCCACCGCACCACGGAGTCAAAGCAAAAACATGGCATAATGGATTTTTTTGCTAATTGGTTGTGTAACACATTTTGGTTAATAAGCACAACACTGACTACTCCTAGCTTATTAAAATAACACAAGGTCATAAACATTACAAACACAGTGTACAACTAGAGTCATTAGTTACCAGAGTTTTGCAGGATGTGAAATAAATAAATAGACTAATGAACAGAGTGAGTTCAAAATGTACTTGAATGCAACCAGGGAACATATTCTTTTATAGTCTTTTATTTATTTTATTTTCTCAATGACAATTGTACAGATTGTTAATACTATAATTACTTCTCCAGTAGATTCTTAATGTTTGTTTAAATTTGAGCTACTGTTTTCAGGTGCTTGTTTTTATGATGGTTGCACATGAATATAAGCTCACGAATGGATCTTGCTTCATAAGATTTAGCAAAGACAGAGCCCTCATTGTGTCACGCACATTCTTCTGCAATGCACGAGAACAAATGAATTGACTGTCGTCGTTAATTGAGCTCCACGCCAGGTTGTACATCCTGATTAGAAGCGTGAACTCACTCATTGGTATGTGTGTGTGTTGTGCTTAGTAATGACTGCGCAAATTGCAGCAGATACACAAACGCAGAAAGACTCATTCTTCCACAATACTTGAGATCAACCTGATTGGCCGCTGTCATTAATTGAAGTCCACAGCAGGTTGTACGTCCTGATTAGAGGCATTAACTCACTTGATTGGTGTGTGTGTGTGTAATGTAATTAGTAATGAGTTCAAAAAAGTTTGAACTTCAGTCGGTAAAATGAGGGTTTATCGACGTAAAATGAATGTCAAACATGTCGACAACAAATTTAGACACTTTTAACCAGGGATGCACCGATACATCGTATGGAACTTGATTTTATTAATTTCCACGTCTGGAAAAGTATGGAAAATGAAAACTAGTGTATGGAACTATATTGATCACACCATTCAAACCTCATGAGCAAGCGATTCTAAATGTCTTTTATTGGATTTGTTTATTATTTATTTATCTGTATCAGTTAACAAGTATTTGAATACTTATTTTAGGTTTAAGAGTGAGGCCAAGTCTATTGTGATATCAGGTAGTTCAGCTGCTCATGTGCAACTTACTTACAATTAAAAAAAAAAAGAAGCATGCACTGAATTTATCTTTAACTACTTTATCATTGCTTAGCTATAATCTTTGGTGACATAACCACATTTATATTCAGAATAAATAAAACAAACAGTTAATTCCATAATTCAGTTACACAACTACTTACTTGTGTTGAATGCCATAAATTGGATCAGAAGATTAGAAGGAAAACGTATGAAATGTTTCAATTTCAGATGTGTAGGAACCCTGATACTATGCTCCAGCCATATTTCTAGAGGTGGTACTGTAAGAAAAGGATTTTAACACATCAAATCTCACATTTTACCAAAAACGAACGAATGAAAAGAATTTAAACCAAAGTTTTAACCCTAACCCTGGTTGAATGTCTGCTCATTGTGGTGACAGGACGAAGAGATGAAAGGCTTAAAAACAGTCCAGTAAAGTGTAAAAAACAAAGCGGCATCGGTCAAATTGATATTTTAAATATCTGTATCGGCACAGAATTTCACAATCGGTGCATCCCTACTTTTAATCTGTGTTAGTTCATAGCGTCAACCCCTTTGTGTCTTTGTGGAATTAATGTGGATGAACCGTTTCTCCTTTCAGTTTGACGAGGAGTATCTAAGCAGACAGGAGGCGCAAGCTCAGCTGGTGAAGTGTGAAGAAAAAATAACTGAACTCCAAGCAGAGCTACAGGCCTTCAGGTCGCAGGTTTGTCTACATTTTAAAACCATCTACGATGATGAGAACGCGTGACACGGAAAAACAGAACACTCTAAAAAAAAAATGTTATTTTAGTTTATATTTTACTTTTCCATTAGTATGGACTGTTCTTGTTATTCTTTGAGGTCTGGGCTGTGATTGGGGGTGGCGGGTTTTTATCCACTGGAGTCTGCGGGTTTTTTTTTTTTTTTTTTTGACATGGAGGCCGCTCTACTGGCTAGCTGACACTAAGTCTAATGAGAACACTGACCGGTCCTCCATGTTGGCCATTTCTAATTCTCTGATCTCTATCCCATAAGAGGAAATTGTTCTAAAAGCAATTTATTCTGACAACCCCTTCAGCCTCACTGCTGGGGCTCTGTTCAACACACACATGCACACAACCTCCCCCCCCCACCCCACACACACACACACACACACACACACACACACACACACACTCCTCCTCCATCCCCTCCCAACACTCCAGAGACTTGCTCCCACATCCTGGCACTGCAAGATAACTAAACACTCAGAGAGGGAAAGAGAACTTCCTTTTTATTTTCCTGATAATTTTTCAATTTGAAAGCGCAAACACAGAATGAATACTCAAATAGTAGCTTTCAAATGGCCAATGCAGGTACACACACACACGCGCGCGCACATTGTCTGTCTTTGTCTGTCGCTCTCGCCGACGCACTTGCGCACTTGTTAATTCAGCAGTGGTGTTCTTCCCCGTAGAGGCGGTGGCAGAGCGAGGGCTCAGGGCTGACCTTTTAGTGTGTGTCTTTAATCCAAAACTGGTGCATGGATCAATAAGCCATTTGCTCTGTATGATACAATTTACAAAGCTTGTAGGCCCGGTTATAACATTTGATTTTCAGCTTTGGAGGAAGAAAAAAAAAAAGAAAAGAAAATTCACTGGGTATATTCTGAAAGAATCTGGACTGTTTCTGAGCGTTTGGCCTTTGCTGGATGCTTGAGAGAACACGCCTCGGTTATCCGTAGCGCAGTGGTATTAGACGGGGAAGGCACACTGTGTGCGCTACACGTTTGGCAGATGCTGTAGTTTGTCTGCTTCCATTTTTTTTTCTTTTTTTTTTTGTTTCTCGGCCATTTTACTCAGTGTGAGTGCACTTTTTTTTTTTATTGCATTCGTTTGGTGAAAGGTTTCTTTAGCGCTGATCCCACTAATCTGCTGCTCAGGTAAATGAGAGTCTTCAAATAATAATAATAATAATCCGAGGGAAAAGATGTCACTGTGAAATGTTATCTGACTGTTGAATTATTAAAAAAAAAAAAAAGCTGCTTTTATAATTGCTTTGAAAATTAAATGTTTATTAATGGAACTTGAGTAAAGGGACTAGATTATTTGTTATTTTATCCAGTAATTAAATTAGGATCATGATGAGTGCTGCCAAAGATAAGGCATTCATAAATGAAGCTGTGCTAATTATCCTTTCACACCAAAACCATCTTCTTTTAGATTTTAAAATAAAAGGAAATATTATTTGATTCACTTTGATGTACTGTTTTTTTTTTAAAGGACATTCATGCGCTTGTACAACTATGCTCTTTTTTTTTTTTTTTCTTTTTTTTTTTTTTTTGCCGGATGATAAATTTAAAGAGAGCAGTGGGTGTTTTTTGTCGTGAGCGCGTTCTTCAAAGGGACCAAGAACAAGAATAAACCGTCTCTTAAATGAGTTTTGGATCTTGAAGTAAGAAGTGAATAATTGTGGAGCAGAGCCTTAAGTTGAAGGCTTTGATGTTTTTTTTTTGTTTTTTTTTTGTAAAACATAACCAGATATCGATCACCGAATCACCCAGTCTTATCAGGAACCAGAGGAGCTCTGTCTTTGTCTCGGACGTTTAAATGCCAATTTATTTAATCTTATCAAAGATAAAGGCTCCAGTCTCAAAGTAACTTCACGTCTCACATAAACGTATGATTCTCTGCTCGTTCAGTTTGGAGCCGTACCTGTTGGCCTGACCTCTCCTCATGCCGGGCAACCGGCGACCTCCTCGTCATCGCCGGCTGGGCCTCCGACCCCGCAGCCGGCAAGCGGGATGCCTGCTCCCCCTCCTCCCCCTCCTCCGCCTCCCTTACACGGATGTCCTGCCCCACCTCCTCCTCCTCCGCCCGGGATGCCTCCTCCGTTCGGTGCCCCTCCTCCACCGCCTCTAGGGTTCGGGGGCGGTCTTGGTTCCCCGACCCACCATGCCCTGCCTTATGGCCTCAGGCCCAAGAAGGAATTCAAGCCTGAGACTTCCATGAAGCGCCTCAACTGGTCCAAGGTGAGACGCTCCTTCATTCTAACGCGGGCTTGACGTACGGCAATCAGCCACAACATTATGACCACTGACGTTGACCGTCTTGTGACATGTTCTTCTGAGAAACTTTTGGACCTGGTGTTTATGTGAATGAATGTACCCCCCACCTAGACCAGACCAGACACCCCCACCCCTATAATAATGAGACCCCTTGATGGCAGCAGCCATCCCCAGTAGGATGCAGCCTGACACACACACACACAAAAACTGTTCAGGATCAACTCAAAAAATATGATGAACAGCACAAGATGTCGACCCGGCCTCCAAATTCACTAGATCCCAAACTGACCAAGTATCTGTGGGAGGATCCACAGAGGCCCCTCTCCTCATCTCATAGGACCCAAAGACCCCCATTAACAACGTCCTGTTACTAGACACCAGAGGACACTCTCAGAAGGCCCATGTCTATTCTCTGATGAGTTACAACTCAAATGGAGTTCAAAGGAGGTCATAATGTTATGGCTGATCATTGCATGTCAATAACGTAATTACATGTTTCTAATAACTGCTCATATTACATATTTCTATGTGAATTTAGCCATCTACTCTATAAAGAGATCAACTTTTTCTTGAATTTTAGTTAAAAAAAACTTTTAGGAGAGAATCATTCAGGCCAGGTATTTTTAGTGTTTTTTTTTCTGCTCTCTCATTTGTTCCTGATGTTCATTGGCAGCAACCGAACAGTACAGATGTTTTTCTAAGAATTAAACAACAACATCTTCCGTTAGTGCCAAGCCGGTAATAATTGAAAATAACAGATGATCAGATGCTATTGTCAGAGCAGCCTCAGTGGTCCCAGTGCAGATGTTGTTCTCTGAAGAGCAGTGTTAGTTCACAGCACAAGTGGTGTTAGTTTGTGGTTTGATTAATTATTTAATCTCAGGTTTACATCGGTACAGGTGTTCAGCAAACTGAACCATATGCTGGCAATTTCAAGTGAACCTTTTAGAAGGACACGAGGAGGACCTGTCTTGCGGTACAGCTGCACACATATGGTCGTGTTTGAGACAAAGCTGTTGCAAAACTTCTTCGGCGAGAAGATTCTCAAACTTCCAACTGTTGCCTGCAAACAACCTCTCAGAAGCGATTCGTTGACGTATTATGGGTTCGGCGCTTTCCTAATAACACCTGTGCCATGTTACATGTCTGGTAGGTAGTGGACATACATTTTTAAGTGTCATACTGCCACCACCGCGGCTTAAAGTCCAATACTCACAAACACTTTACTCATGTTTTGGTCCATAAAGCTCACTGAACGGTATATTTACTTCAGGGGGTCGTCTCCAGTGCCTCAAAGTGACAACTTTCGGTGTAATATCTGGCACCAAAATGTGCACCGTTCAGACTTTTCCGGGACTATCTGCAGCGCTGGCAGCCTTTGCAGATTGGACCTCTGCTCATTTGGAAAATATTGCTTTAAGGATTTTGTTGTCAGCGCAGATTCTTTCACAGATGTTTTATTTATTTATTTTATTCTTTGTTGCTTTTCTTAGTGTCTTACGTGCATCTACTTGCAGACTTGATTCGCTTCAGGTGGTCCGTAATGTGACTAAAAATCTGAACAGAAGCAAAAAACTTTCTTGACGTTTTATGTCATTACTCCTCCACTCCTCGTCATTTTTCTTTGGAGCTTTAGATTATCGTATTGTATCATATCTATGGAAGCCCTAAGCCGCCATACCTTCGTACATATTATTCCCTCCGTTTACCCGTGAGTTATTTATCTCGTTATCACAGGAAAAAAGGCTCCGTTTTCCTGTGATAACGAATTATTTATCTTGTTATTTCGGTAAAACAAGGCTTTGTTTTCTCTGAGATCTCAAGAAACTTATCTAGCAAACACCTTATAGTAGACCTATTACATTAGGTTATTATTGTACTACATTATAGCGTTAAGGGCATCCATCAATCAGCATGACAGAACTCAAGATCTTGAGAAACCAGAGGAAATAAACTAATTAATGGAAAAAAAAAAAAAATATGGGAACACATGGCCGCTTAGGGCGTCCGTACTTATCGTATCGTATCACATTGTATCGTATCGTATCGTATCGTATCGTATCGTATCGTATCGTCAACTAAAATCGCTGAACTTTGGATGTGTGTTTTTCTTTCTTTTAGATTCGTCCCCAGGAAATGTCAGAGAGCTGTTTCTGGGTGGCAGCTGATGAGGACCAGTACGCAAAACCAGATTTGCTCCACAGAGTCGCAAGTACTTTTGGCTCACAAAGAACAGGTTAGACTCTTGATTCTGTTTCCTAATACTTATCTAATGTCCATCTGTCAGGCTGCTTCACTTGTTCCACTGGTTGTCATTGAAATGCAGATGCTTTCCTGCATTTCACTGTCATTTCTGTGGGGTTTACTTTTACACAAACCCGTTTTCAGACCATTTACAAACACTTCTACTCCTCTATAGATTATTATTTACAATACGTTCAGACACGATACTTACTTTTCCCTTCTACCTGGCATATTGTTCTTACTACCTGCTCCAGATTCCTGTCTAGGATTGAGAATGGCAAAGTTCCTCAAGGCCTTTTTCATCATTTCCTTTGACAATACACTCCGGTTATATAGGGCGGAGTGGTGTTAATATGTTTAAAAAGTGCATTCTCAGTATTAAAAAACATTAAGAACTGATAAATTATTTAAATAATGCCCATTTTCTTTCTGAATAGTCCTCATGTGACTTCAGAACTACCAGTCAACAATCAGCAGGCCATTTTGAATCAAGTAGTGCTAATGCTGCATAATAAAACACCATAAAGGTGCATCACACATTATTATGGCTGGCAAGATCGTGTACATATCGATATACAAGGTTGTTGGAATGATTAAAGCTGGAGCAGTAGGCAGCAGGAGATGTTATCAGTTCTTTTTTTTCTCCTCCTGGGCTCGGTCTATTAGTCCCTTCACTGATGATTTATTCACATGTCCCGTGTTTTCTTTCTTGTCTTGTCACCGCCTCGGCGAGCTTACGCCAATCTGAATTATTCATCCAGGTGTTATCTACCTGTCACAACTTTATGCCGCTCCTCTCCGGGCGCACGAGCCCCCCAATATGCGCCGGTGCACCCTAGTTCCGAACTGTCAAGGTGCTGAATAATGAAGGCTGATCTAAACGGCGAACAGGCAGGCCGACAGTCAAACAGGTGTTCTCCGGGGAGGGCGAGCGAAGGATGTCCACCAGTTTGGTACTGATCCCGCTCACATTCACAGATTTTTTTATTTTTTTTATATAGTAATCATGAAACACACTTCTCATCTCTTGCGGAGGCACGTAAACGCACTGCTGCTCCGCGGTGTTCCGGCTGCCTGGTTTGTTCCCGCTCATGGGTAATGCATTTTAGATTTGGCGAGAAACGCATGAAACGCTTGACTAAAATCAAACCTCTCGCACGGTTCGAATCCGCTCTCTCAGTTGTCTTCCTCACGGTTTCCCCCGGTCCCGGCGGAGGTCGCAGGAGCCACACGACTGGTGGGTTGCGGTGTCGTGTCGCACCCAAGACGCCAGGCTGCTGCGTGTCAGCCGGTGAACTTGCATCCGTGTGTGCACGCGGGCTTGTCTTCTTATTAACACAGCCGTGTACCGCCGTGTTTCATCTCACTTAAGAGCAGCGGCATCTGGATCGGCATTAAACATTAAAAAGCGCACACTGTGAAACAGTATTCACTCAGTTTTCCTCATTAAATATTCATCCGTATCGCTTGAAACTTCCGTATTCTTTCGTGATGTTTGTGCCTCGCGCTGCAGCGGTACGCAAACTGCCGAGTCTGGATTGAGACCCTGAAGTGATTTTTAGACCACCGCAGAGACCTTGACTTAAGAAAATATAAACAGAAATAAGAATTTGTTTAAGAAAAGGTTTGTATTTCTGCATATGTGGGAGCAAAACTCAGATTATTTCCTGAGTAGATATTCAGATATTCGTCCCATATGCTTAAATTGTGTATGTTCAAAGTGGCGTGTGTTTTTTTGATGAAGAGTCAGTTCCCCTTTTTCGCATGTCACTCAATATACTTCAATAAATGTGCATTTTTAGGTCAAACTAATAGAAATAATATGATAATAAGAATTAGTGTCAAAACAATGAGAGGAAGTACCTGCGCTAGGTTATGTCTGTAGAGGAAAAGAGAAACGACAGTGCAAGGATACGATCAGGAGGCTATTTGCATGTTAGATGGATAAAAAAAAATGTAATTTAATAAATTGTGCTCTTGCTTGTGGGTATTGATTTATCCTTTAAGCATCTAAAAGGTCATATTCCACGAGGGTTTTGTTACAGAAGGTTGAAGCTTCCTGTGTTGTCTTTGTTTACGTTATACATCAAACTATATGACACACAGAAAATGTGTAAATGGAAAAACGACTGCACAAATGCATGAAACAGATGTGCATTAATAAGCAAAATGTAAAAAATAAAAATGTGCGTTAACAACCATGTGAACTCTTCCAACTTCTCATCAACCATCTAATTAGTTTTTGTTTACTATCACCTTTTTGTTGTTGCAGGAATCCACCAGGTTTCTATGTAACAGATTTCTGTTCTGTGCAGCTATAGAAGCTAAATGTTTTCTGCACAGCTATTTATTTTTTAAAAGTCATTTAATGATCGCCCTCTCGGCAGCCTTACATCTTATTGTTTCTGTGGTTAAATAAAACAATATGGATCAGAGGTTGACCGTACTTCAAATGACTCTAATGGCTGCGCGCTGCGTTCGGAGTCGTCAGTGATTTCCACCGCCGTTGACCTGATAGATGAGTGTTAACCATGCCCTTCGAACATGCACGGCGAATTAAACGTTAAATGTTGTAGTAATGCAAGCTATGATTCATTCTTACCGTCAAAACCCCAATTAGGATTTAATGTAGGAAGAATTAACCTCGCTAACGTTGTTCTAGTGGGTCACAGTACAACTACTCTTTAGAGATGTTGGAGATGCAGTAATAAAAATGAAATGAACCAGTGAATCATAATTCATTATCAATGGTGATTTTTCCACTGTGATTCAGTACGTTGACAGTTGCATCATGGCAGGTGGTGTCATGTTAGCTGGTCAGCCACAACATTAAAACCACTGACAGGAGAAGTAAATAACATTGACCATCTTATCTGAGATCTTATCTTCTGGGAAACTTTTGGACCTGACATTCGTGTAGATGCGACTTAGAAATGAACCACCCACCTAGACCAGACCAGGCAACCCCACCCCGTGGCAATGACACTCCTTGATGGCAACACACACACACACAAAAACGCTTTAGGAGCAACTCAGAAAACCATGAAGAACAGCGCAAGTTGTTCACCTGGCCTCCAAATTCACTAGATCCCAAACCGATCAAGTATCTGCGTGATGATCCACGGAGACCTCAACCCTCAGCCCACAGGACCCAAAGCCGCTCATTCCTCCAAGCACTGATGTTTTGACAGCATTTTAATAAATCTGAATTCTTTTTAATAACTTATCGAATCTCATTAAGTTGTGCAATTGGCTTGGAAATTAACCAGCGGAGGAACCTTTCAGTTCAGCCATTAAGAAAACACTTTTAATTAGCTACTGCGGATATGATCTACTGCCCGTAACCTTGGTCATTCTAATCGGAGAAAGCAGCAGTGATCACGAGACACGCTAAAGTTACATCTAATGTTGGGCTTTACTAATAAAATGAACAAGGACAAAATTAAAGTCTATCACATACGTTAAGTTATTATTCACGTGTTTAGCTCCCCCTGACATCATTTTACAGACCCAAACAAAGCCTGGAAGTGTCCATGTGACTATTAATGACTGTAAAAGAAAAATCTAAAGTAATAAAGCTAAATAAAGCCAGTAAGTTTGTGTACATCAACATGAGCATTTTTAATGAGGGAATTACATATAACAATACATATAACGTCATATTCGGTAATTAAGTTTCTTTATTCTTGTTCATATTTATGTATTATTTAGTTAACAGCTATAAGGATAAAAAAAAAAGCTCCTATTTGTAATGAACACACAAAACGCGTCGCTTTTAGGATTATTCAGAATATTTGTTGTGTTTGAATGAATAAGCCGACCAGATGCAGTCAGATCACTCAGAACGTATATTAAGATGAGACAAAGCACCAAATATAAATTATATCATCGTGTTTGCACCTGAAAACCTCCGAAACCGCAATCTTGTGTGGAGTTGCTTTTAATCACTCCTGAACTGGCGTCTAAGACAGGAAAGCCAAATCCGCCCTGCTGTTCCTTTGTGTATCTTTCCATTCCTTCCTCCCCACCGGCTCTCTCTTACAGCGCAGCTGCTGTTCGGCAGGAGTCTGTTCATGCAAGTGGACAGCTTGCCTCGTGTTAGATGAAATAACCGAAGACTAGTGTCTGTCTCTGCTTGCGTTCGCGAAATAATAAAAACTTCCCATCAACTTTTCAAAGCCGGAGAAATGGGAGGTGTGGAGCGGGTCTGTGTGCAGTGGATGGAATGTCAGAAACTCGGCCGGCTCACCGCTGCCCCTCACGCTAACCTTTGTGAGACGAGCCATTTCAGGCAAATTGGAAGGAACAGTTTGAGCATTTTTTTTTCTTTTTTTTTTTCTTTCAAGAGGTAGCAGAGATTTGAAATTCCTGAGGGAAAGAATGTAGGTTTAATAGAGCCACTGGTACTTGTACTTGTCGAAAAGTGTCTACTGACAAATCAAACAGTCTTTTCAAGCCTCTTACCAAGGCGATAGGCTTTAATACGCTGGATTCAAAGCCTCTTTTATACAGTTAGTGGACCTTAATTTAAAATTTTGCCATCTACTGCTTTTGCCATTAAATACCAGCTCTATCAGAATCCCGCCTCACATCAGATGGACACACAGGCATGCTTCTCTTTTCTTTTGACTCCTGTTAGAATTTAATCTGTTTTCTTCTTCCTGCTCTCCTGTCCCAGTGAGAGGCCGGTCAGTTCATAACATTACGACTCCAGGCACGCACGGCAATCTTCCCACTGGCTTCCTGAGATATTATCATGTTCCCAGAGCATATAGCTGAAATGTTACATTATATTATTTCATTCAGATTAGGTCTCGTATCTTATATGGGGCAATTTCCCATTAACATAAATATTGGGAGTTGTAAACATAAATCGTGTGGTGTTTATGGGTTATTGCTGCATTTTCTCGCCGAGTGGGTCAAATTATGGAAACCTCCAACACGACACAGGCGTTCAAAAGTCATAGTTTAATTAAGATTTCTGAAGAAAGCTGAGATCCTTTGCTTTCCCTGCCAGTGATAGTCGCTGCTGGAGGCCCTGACGGCATTTTCAGGTACTTCATCCATCTGTCCGTCCGTCCAGTTATTGCAAATGCTACATCTGAAGAACGGCTTCAGGGGATTCAATTAAATATTGGACAAATTCCCCACTTGGACTCCGGGATAAAGTGATCAGACTTTGGATGGCCATTGGAGTTTTTGGCTTGGACTCGATTTCTTAAGAACGTCTTGAGGGAATTTTCTTAACATTTTGATACAAATGTAATTTGCTCAGTGTTGCCAAAACCTTTGCATACACACTCTGTAACTATGAACGATTATCCTTAGAGGGTCGCTGGGATGTCGGAGAGATGTTGGAGCTGCGTCCTGCTGGGGATGGCTGCTGCCGTCACCGAGTGTCATTGCTATGGGGCGCGGGTGTCTGGTCTGGTCTGGTCTGGTCTAGGTCAGTGGTACATGTCTAAGTAACATCCACATGAATGAATACCAGGTCCAAATGTTGAGGCTGATTGGTGTAGAGACAAACAACCATTTATTACCATTTCCAGTCACAAGAAACAAAATATGGTCGATTTAGAACAAGCGTTTAGAACCATTTGTACATCCCCTACGCAGGGTTTAGAGTATTCTGGCACGGTGCCGGATGTCCAGTGTGGGGCGCTCGATCACGATTAAAAAAAGGTCGACATTTAGAAAAAAATAAACCCAAAGGATGTGGGATGTTGTCAGGTTTTAGCAGTCAATTAAGTCCTTCTACCAATGGAATGAGAGTAACGCAGCTTTCCCTCTCCAAACTAACATCACTAACCAATCAGAAGTAGGGGTGGGTCTTGGAAAACTTGAGATCCAGCAGATGCTGCATTCAAGACAACTTGGGGGAAAAAAGTAGCTGTTGTCAAACTTGGAAATTACCGTTTCCAAAAAAAAAAAAAAAAAAAAAAAAAATTAGCTGCTACAAATATTTCACGGCTCAGCAAACCACGGCAATATACCAAACTTACTTTTTCTTCTCCAAGTTAACCCGTAACATGAACGCTATGATATCGGAAGTCTGAATTTTCCAAGTTTTAGTGAATGCAACGTCCAAGCCTGGGTTTGTTTCATGATAGTCAATGTTGTCGGAAAGAAGTAAATTTATGAAGCTAGGACAATGTGTCTGCAAAGAAAGGACTTAAAAATAATAATAAAAAGTAACTAATATTAAATGTTAGGATGTAATATGATCTACAAATTGAAAGTGAATTAAATGGTGAAATTAGTCTTTGAATAATTCCTCAAATTAATTATTAATTAATTAACTTTAAAAGACAAGAAAACAAAAAGTTTCATTCATGCTGAGGATTTTTTTTTTTTTTTTTTTTGTACTTTAACCCCTGCTACAGAGTGAGGTGTTGTCTTCATACTTTACTCTGATTATATTTTAATATTAGCAGTCACCAAATTTCCTTTCGTTTTATTCAGAAGAGCGTGTGAAGACGATAACAACACTTCAGACTTTTTTTTCTTTGTAAGAACTGCGACAAATATTACATAATGCTCGCACTTTGAAAACCAGGAGTTGCTGTACAACCGAAGTCATTGACATCGTTTTGACGTTGAATGTTAAGTAGGAAGGTGTCAACCAAGTCAATCGTTGGATCCATAAGAGGTTTTCCCTCATTGTCATTATTACATAAAGCAGATTATAAATTAAAGATGATGCTTTACTCTCTGCCTCTGAACCCCGAGCTTTAATCTGTTCCCTTGACATCTGAAGGCTTTAATAGCTTTGTGGTTCCTGTCTCATTTGCTGAGGGTTGAAGGATAGAAGCGAGTCGTTCTTCTTGGAGCTTCATCAAGGAACTTCAAAAGTGACAGAGCCGAGAGAGGAGCGAGCTGTTGTGCAATTGTAATTCATTGCTCCAAATTGTCTGCTGACCCGTAGTAGTGAAGCGACTTGATGAAAAAAAAAAATCCATTTCCCATCTTCCATGATTGCAGGTGTGCCAAACAGGATTTATGTTTTGTGAAATAATTTCGGTTGAAAAGCACACATTCAGACTTGGGCAGCAGCATTTATTTTGTACGGAAATATTCACGCACACCAAAGGCTTCGAAGGCAATGAGAAAGATGTTTTACATGTTTGAAGACGTTTTCCCTGCAAACCCAGCTGAGAATGTCTCAGATTCTTCATTTTAACTTTTTATTCTAATGCTGTTCTGCACATCACATCTGGAAATCACACACATTCTGCTTATGTTTTAATGCATGAAATCTGGTTTCATGTAATATTATGTTACACTGAGAGTGGCGTCATCCACTACATCCACTACATCCACTATGCTGCTACAACATGATCTTTAAATCTTGTAATTCTTTGTGATTACAAGAACCTCCACTGTCTTTTTTTGACAAGTCTGCTGTTGAAAAGAAATGTAAACTGAACCTGAACCGTCCATGTTGATAAGAATTGTATTTTTTTTTGTCTGTTAATGCACATTCTCTACGCGATGCTAGCTTGTCCCACCGCTGACAATAAAATGCCCAAACTAATGCTTCACTAACCACCTCTTTCTCTTGTTTGCTCTGCTTTTGCTTCTCCACTTTCCTCCTCTCGCTTTACTTCCACTCGGCTGCATGATCTGCCTGGACGCTTACTCTGGAACAGAAACAAAAGGTTAGTATTATTTTATTTTTTATCTTGTCCTCCACTTACAGTGCTAACTTTCACTCTCAATTCCAACGTGATGTGTGACAGTAACTCTCTGATGAGTCAGACAAAACAGGTTTTCTTTATAGCAGCTAAAGAGGAACATCCCTATTTTGTATTTGCTCTGAAATTATCTCGGTAACCTGATGAGACTCGAGAATCACACATTTTCTTATCAACCTTGTTTAAATTTCAACACTCTTAAGATTTTTAATCTTCCCACATCGTCTGATCAATACTTTCTGAATCATTTATAACGTGGCATTGAAAAATAAGCCAACGGACGAGCTCTTAATTGGCAGCTCATACATTTGGGTGAAACTGGAGTGCTGTCGGTTCAGCCCTTTACAGCCAAAAGCTCTGAGCTTTAATGGCCTTTTCACAGCTCAAGTTGAAGATGTGTGTCTGAGCTCACTGTTGTTGTCAAGGCGCCAGTTTGAATGAATGGAGGAAAATGAATAAACAGATTAATTTAATTGCCTCTATATCAACATTATTTTGGCATTAATACCAGCAGCACGTCCCTTTCTAATGGCATTGCACACCTTTATCTTCACGCGCCGTTGCTCTCCTATTCACTAGTGTTCTTCTTTCTCTCATCCTTTCTGAAAACATCAGAAAAGTACTTTCTGTTTTTTTTTCTTTGCATGTCGTTCGACCGTATTTCAATTAAAACTAACTTGCTGATTATACTGATATAACCTGAGTCTCCTGGAGGACGTTTACCTTCACCTCTGTAGCCCATGTTTTATGTGTTGCCATCACAACCTCAGCCAAGTGGATTTATTCTGTGGCCTTGGTTGCGTTATTTAAATGGACATTTTAAATTTTTTATTTATTCATATGTAAGGAACACTCCTTTACCACCCTGCAGTGCAGACTTAAAAGAATTAGATCATGTGTTCTGTGATGTTATGTTATTGATTAGTGAATGATTACTGGTTGAGTTAGTCCTGTAATTTTTGGTTTTAATTTTAGCAAATCAAATGAGCAGTTAATGGGTTTGACAAAGACTGTAATCATCCAGAAGAAATCGCACAGTGCAGAAAAGAAACCTATTGTTGAACTTATTGTTGTACCATACATACATTGCATTTTTATTGCACATATTATTCAGTACCTGACAAAGACCCCAGACATACAGCCGAGGTCATTTGTGACCCCTCTGCAGTACCTCCCCCTGTTGAAGACCTATGCCATAAATAAATAAATAAATAAATAAATACATACCTAAATATATGCCCTAAATACAATTTGTTTATTTATTCATTCATTTATTTATGGCATATATCTGTAGGTATTAATTTATTTATTTTTCATTTATTTATTCATTTTAATTATGGGAGAGTTGGTCCTCCACAGTGACCTACGTGGGAAGCCCACACTATGCGCTTGTCAGTCTGGCTGTAAAAACACCACCCAAACACTAGTCGGCGCTGTGTCTTTTTTCTCGTTAAGTTTTGTTTCCACTTCTTGCTTCACTTTCAACAACAGCAACTGAAACTTTCGCCGTAATTTCGTCAAAGACGATTCACTGAAATTCTCCTCCCCAGTTTAACCTTTCTATCTGTTCCATCTATATTGGTTCAAAACAATCAGAAAATTGCGAAGTTGGAGAAGCAGCCGGAAACTCTAAAGTGGAAACAACGCTACTTCCAAGAGGATGAATCCCAGCTCCGTGTAGTTACGTTTCATTCTTAAACGCTGACATTTGACGCAGAAGAGTGAAAGAGATGCTTCTTGCTTTCACTCTTTTCCTTGGGGAATCAAAAATGAAGACAAAAAAAAAAAAAAACAAGCAAAACAAACAAGCAAACGTACTTAGTGGGCAAATAGACAAAAATACCCGCAGCTCTCAGAAGTTTCAGCAATTTCTTTGATTTCACAACTGGCCTCTGGAGAAGCTCTTTGAGACCATCAGTGTCAATAGATGGATATAAAGCATGTACAGCAGGGCCTTCCTGTGGGGGCTGGCAAGAAGAAAGGGTAAAAATCCTGGGATATTTTAGAGACAATTGCATGTGGGAATTAAAGGATATGAGCAACATGTCCTATTTTTACTGTACTACTCGTGTCTCATCTGTTTATGTTTTTAGCTGTTTCTTTTTTTGTGTTCCACCAGCAGCGAGGTTCAACTTTAGGCGCTAAAGAGCTAAAGAAGGTTTATTTTTTTTCCCTAAAATTGCTTCACTATACTGAGTTTTTTTATAGATCACGACAAGGAATAATAATGCAGCTCTGTATGACAAGTAAAATGGGACGAGGTCGATTAATGGGGCTCCTTAAGTTACATAATACGCTATCAGGTTTTGGATACACACACATACACACTTCACGATGGGGATTGAATCGTTAGGGGTTTGTTCCGTGCAAGGATGATACTCATTGTAAGAACCAAAAATAACTAAATGCATCCATTACAAATGAGAATAATACTCGCCTAATGATTACTGACAGAAGTGCAGTATAGGTCTGGTATGGATTATGTAAGGATGCAGTTTTATTTCCGACCACTCAAGCATCTTTCCCCATTTCCCAGGAATATATGCACTTGTCATACTTGCACGTTATTATGCTGATATATTTTGTTACATTCATAGCCCATGTACATCAGTCTTAATTGGCATCTGGAATATGGTGGCTTTTCCCTTCCACGTCTCTCTGTTTATCAAGAGAAGGGGGAGGATTTGTGACTGTAGTGCTCAGACAATGAGCAACAACATGAGAAGAGCTGCCCTTTCCCGGGGCTTCTTTTCGTCTAATAAATAACATCCAATTAGACAAAACCCTCAAAGATCACTGAATCAGTTTGCCATTTCTTCTCAGGATACAAGCACCTGCTAATAACCCACCTCCTGTGCCAAGTTGCAATGCTGCAGGGAGAGACCAAAAAGACAGGGAAATAGATGGTGTCCGCAAATTCAAATGTGAGAAATGGGCAAATGTAATAAGTCAGTAGCTTTCGCAACTCGTTAGAAGCTTGTGTTTTTGTGTTTTAGTGATAGATGTAGGCATCAATGTGTTAATATAAATATAATTTTTTTGCTTAAGATCTCAGCGCCTTTAACATCCTTAGATCTGAATTCAGATCATGATGTTATGTACTGTGTATATATGTGTGTGTGTGTGTGTCTGTGTCTGTGCATGCAGAAATAAATCCCTGTAAAGTTAATATAAACTAAAGCTTGACAATAATAATTAATATTTTAATCTTAATAACTTCCTACTCTACGTGTTTCCATCTGGATTGCAAAGGTAGGATCCAAATTAAGCAGGAAATAAATGACTGTGTAAAGAGGACATGTTTATGGAGACATGTATAGAGGCTACATAAATTTTGGCTCAGTTTCTGTAATGAAATGGGAAACAGTGCGTTAAAGAATGTTTTCCAGAGATGTCACTTTCTGTTATTTTCCTCTCTGGCTTTGTAATATTCCTACAACGAATGTACACAATCACTGCATTTCTAAAATATTGCTTTGATGCAGCAACTTTCCATTAGAGCCTGGCCAGTACAGGATTCAAGATGCATTATTAGACCCCCCCCCATAAAATACTTAAAGTTATGCAGCAGGAAGAAAATGTCTCGACTCCAGCTGTGCACCGCCTCTGTGAAAATATAGCGCCGTGGGGAAAGTTACAAAGCAATCATGACATATCATTTGTGTTGCGAGTGGTACGGAAGCTATGGCTCCATCGTTTGCTTTAACGCTGTTGACCACTTGTTAAATAAATCCACACTTGAGGTATGTAGAGTTATTGCGTTGGTTTGGTGCATGCAAACATTGTAATTCCAAATTTGCCTTAATGTGATTCTCAATAATTGCTGGTTACATCAGCGTTGAGAATATGTGCTCAGCCCAGTTGGAGCTCTGATTAGAGATTCCAACTTAACTGTTTATGTGGATACTCAATAAAATAATACGATATCCAGTAAACACTGGTCTGCCACAACATTTAAACCACTCACAAGAGAAGTAAATAACGTTGACCATCTTGTGACAATTCAGTGCTTTTGGTTGACCACCCACCGAGACCTGACCCAAGTTTATTTACACTAATTGAATTCAATAGAAAAAGATGAAGATGAAGCAAGCAAACACACGTAAACACGTGTTTTTAGTATAATTTTCCATCAACCTGATTATTAATGCGAATGAGTTCCTATTAGACCCCCAGGCCCCAATCTGTATATCTGTATTTGAATGTCCCCTTTTTAATGCTACTTACTAGGGATGTCCTGATCGTTACTGGGCTCGTAGCCAATCCTCATATTTTGTATGTGTTTCACGTCCAATGTGAACCAAAACCAAACGTTAGGGCGTCTGAACGTAGATAACTTCCTGTTTTATAATTTTGTAATGCTGGTCTAAGCAGAGTGTTTAGTATGCGATGTGACAGTGTGAATGTTAAAGTTAAGCTGTACACCACAGAGCAGAGAATCTGAGACGCTAACAACTGCAAAACGAAGGCAGTCGGACAGCAATTTGTAAACTGTGCATGTCGATTTTTTCGCAGCGTGGCGGTAGTGGAGCAAAACATCCACAATAGATGCTAATGAGTTCGACGGCTTTTATACAGCGTTTACATAACAGCTATACACCACAGAGCTATTTATGAAGATAAATAGTTTGTTAGCTGGTTATTTGTTTAGTTAAGCTCATCTGTTTTTGTGATAAGAGACAATATTCTCCTAATTTATTTACTTTTATTTATCCTAAATTGTGTTGATTTTGCTCATGTGAATGAGATAAATACAGTAGCGCACTGTAAGATCAGAAATCATTCATTAAGCAGCAGGGGAGCCAATATTGTTCATCTGCAACAGGGGTCTTCATCGTTTTCAGGCCAAGGAACCCAAACTGATGGAGAGATTAAGTAGGGACATCATTATTATCATTTTGCTTTCAATAATAAGCTGTTCAAATAATACACTGGTCCAGATACTCAATTTCAAACATGTGCAACAGAAGGGTGGCCAACTGCCGTTAACATAAACATATCTGACAAATATAGCAGTGTGCGTCTACGATTTCATCCGAGGACTGATTTGGCTCTTGGGCCAATTGTGGGGAAACCTGACATAGTCAACGTGTAATATATGCAGCCTTGTGATTGGCTCGTAATGACAGGGGTGGATCCTGCTGTGAACAGATGGCTTAGATTGACAGGTCTTGTGAAATGGTGCACTGTTGGGACAGACTGTATCGCTGAAAGAGTGAAGTTCTGAAAGGTAGACGACGTTTTCTGCTTCTATTTATTCCTTTACTAAAACATGTTGGATTCATGTTTAAATTTGTGGGGGAAAATTTAAAAAAAAGTCTAATCAATCAAAGGCTTTACGACCCCCATGCAGTACCTTTGTAGACCCGTAGGGGCCGCCAACCCCCTGTTGAAGACCCATGATCTACAAAACATGCAAAAAAGGAGAATACTTAAAAGAATTCTGAATGTGACTTGGATTCCCCAATACTAAATCTTAAATGACTGGATAAGGAGGGGAACAAAAAAAAAAAAAAAATTGGCCATCCCCATTACTTACCATAGTGTGAAGGCTTTGTTCTCAGTGGATGTCAGGCTCTCCAGATCAATGTAGCCTGTCAAAGAGAAAGTTGAAGAAAAGACAAGCTCTTTTCCCACTATTGGCATACTGTAAGAGATAATTAGACAGCCCATCTCCATATGAATATAACGGCCTGGGAAGGAAGCATGTTTGTGTGAGCTCTGTCAGTCTTCGCTAGCATATTTGGGGTAATGGTGGCCGTGTGTGGGAGGAGTTAAGCTCCCGTGGTTGGTACGGTGGCTTAGAAGTGCTCGCGATCAAGGGGGGAAAGCTCCCACATGGAGGTAAAGAGCTTGACAGCTTGTCGTGACTTGCCAAAGTCAGCCTGATCTGACACATTAAACAGTCATGATCATTCAAATTCACGTCTCTGCTGTCAGTCTCCGCTACAATAACCCTTGGACTGCTTTTAAATCGGAGCCACTTAACATATCCGCGCGGTGACGCTTATTAGGTCTCCTGAATGCAAAGTGGGCGTATTTCTTGTTCCGGCAGCAGCTGTGCGGAGAACTTTGCAGGCTTTGGAATTACAATAAGACAAAAGGAGCTGGAGGAGGTTGGTGGACACCATGACAGGAATTATGAAGAGATCGGGGACTGGAGAAGGTGGGGATGAAAGGACAAAAAAAAATAATAATAATAAAAACAGTGTAGAAGGTGGTCCCTTATTTTAAAACCACATTCCTCAATAGGCCAAGTATCCCCTGTGAAAAGGGCTGTTTTTATTCAAACACTTAGGTTTTATCTAGGTTAGGTTTGGTTTTCCATGCACCTCCAATGGACTCCCAATTACCGCATTCATGTGGTATATGGCAATAGGGCACGTACCTCCTATGAAAGGAGCTGTTTTTGTTCTGACACTTAGGTTTTTACATAGGTTAGGTTTTCCATGCACCTCCAATCGCCTCCCAATTACCACGTGAATGTGGTAATTGGGATTCCTCAATAGGGGAAGTATCTCCTATGAAAAGGGCTGTTTTTATTCAAACACTTAGGTTTGATCTAGGCTAGGTTAGGTTAGGTAGGTTTTACCTAGGTTAGGTTTTCCATGCACCTCCAATGGCCTCCCAATTACCGCATTCATGTGGTAGGGCAATAGAGCAGGTATCTCCTATGAAAAGGGCTATTTTTATTCAAACACTTAGGTTTGATCTAGGCTGGGTTAGGTTAGGTTTTACCTAGGTTAGGTTAGGTTTTCAGTGCACCTCCAATGGCCTCCCAATTACCGCATTCATGTGGTAGGGCAATACGGCACGTATCTACTATGAAAGGGGCTGTTTTTATTCTCACACTTAGGTATACCTGGGTTAGGTTTCCATGCACCTCCAATCGCCTCCCAATTACCACGTGAATGTGGTAATTGGGATTCCTCAATAGGGCAAGTATCTTCTATGAAAAGGGCTGTTTTTATTCAAACACTTAGGTTTGATCTAGGCTGGGTTAGGTTAGGTTTTACCTAGGTTAGATTTTCCATGCACCTCCAATGGCCTCCCAATTACCGCATTCATGTGGTAGGGCAATAGGGCAGGTATCTCCTATGAAAAGGGCTGTTTTTATTCAAACACTTAGGTTTGATCTAGGCTGGGTTAGGTTAGGTTTTACCTAGGTTAGGTTAGGTTTCAGTGCACCTCCAATGGCCTCCCAATTACCGCATTCATGTGGTAGGGCAATACGGCACGTATCTACTATGAAAGGGGCTGTTTTTATTCTCACACTTAGGTATACCTGGGTTAGGTTTCCATGCACCTCCATCGCCTCCCAATTACCACGTGAATGTGGTAATTGGGATTCCTCAATAGGGGAAGTATCTCCTATGAAAAGGGCTGTTTTTATTCAAACACTTAGGTTTGTTCTAGGCTAGGTTAGGTTAGGTTTTACCTAGGTTAGATTTTCCATGCACCTCCAATGGCCTCCCAATTACCGCATTCATGTGGTAGGGCAATAGGGCACGTATCTCCTATGAAAGGGACTGTTTTTATTCTGACACTTAGGTATACCTAGGTTAGGTTTTCCATGCACCTCCATCGCCTCCCAATTACCACGTGAATGTGGTAATTGGGATTCCTCAATAGGGCACGTATCTCCTATGACAAGTGTTCTCACATTTGTGTTAGGTTTTAACTAGGTTAGCTTTTACCTAGGTTAGGTTAGGTTTTCTATGCACCTCCAATGGCCTCCCAGTTACCACATTCATGTCGTAGGTAAATAGGGCAAGTATCTCCTATGAAAAAGGCTGTTTTTATTCTCACACTTGGGCCGTTGGAGGTGCATAGAGTTCAGCTGTGTTCAGCGTGCGAGATAGAATTAGTAGAATTAGCTGCTAAAGTTTCTTCAAACACTTTAAATAGAGTTTGTTTTGAACCACTCGGAGTATCTGAAGGTAGCAGCAGGATGTCCATCTCATGCTGTTGAGCAGTTAGTTTTGCTCTCCCCTCGGTATATATCCGTGCTCATCAAATGGACTTTCTCCGTCTCTGTCTGGCTCGCTCCTCTCCTCTCCGCTCCTCTCCTCTCCTCTTCCTCTCTTTATGCTCGTGCTTTGACATTTTCAAGAACACCATTAGTTCCATAATGACTTCTCGTGTGGCTGCAGAAAATCTGTGCCATTATGAGAGATCTCATCAAATGCATAATCATTAAAGGTTCCTTTCATTCTTGGTGAAAGGGAAGGTCGGATCACATCGTACACACAGTGAATGGATGTCTTTTTTTTTTTTTTTTTTTAATTATTTTTTCCTCCTTGAGATGTCCATCCCACTGTTTTCATATATTTTTAGAATTCCACCCATAACACAGACGAATCCCGTTATGCAACGTGTCACTGTACGAGTGTCTCCTGTGTACAGTGACACTGTCCTAAAACGCCAGTTTTCCAATGTCCTCGCTCACGCTTCGTTTCACTTTTCCTTTTCGCTTTCCTTTCCTCCTCCATTGTGTTGTTTTTTTTTTTTTTTTTTCTCTCCTCTGCCTCCGTTTCTCAAGCATCAGCACTTCAATTTAGTCCCAATTTGTGTTTTTATGTTCTCATATCAGCAAAGTAATGGGCGGGCTCGTTAAAAGCATATTTGCTTTTCGCGACTTTATTTTTCCGCTGTGATTTTTCAGCCACTCGTGTAGGTTTGTGTACGCGGTGGGGGTGGGCTCGGGGGTGGGTGGAGGAGGAGGAGGAGGAGCGGGCGCAGACGTGTTTGGGAGCAAAACGGGGGGGAAAAAAAAAAAAATGCAAATGGCTTTAGAGGTGAATGATTTTAGGCTGCCATCAATCCACTGAATGACTCGGGAAATGTTAGGGTGGGCTTAACAACTGCTGAGATCAGACTGGTGCTGTCAGAGTGAAATGAAATGGAGATAATAATGCTTCATACCTGATGTGACGGAATAGTCAGGAAGTACTAATTTTAGCACATGCACACACGTATTAAGAGGCCACCGGCAGGTCTTCGGGAGGCCTTTAGAGGGCACTACTCCACTGAGAATAGAGCTGCTGGTTGAATCCATCCCCACAGGCCGGCACGCGCTGATTAACAGAGGCTTCTAATCAATTATGAATCTTCTGATGTCCGGTCGCTAACTTCACTCCAGATTTGTGAGTTTTAATTTTTTAAGTGCGTAAAACTTACTTGCTCCCTCTGTCGGGTGTTTCCTCTTCACGACGAGCGGCTGACTGATATTTTTTTTTGAAGACGCTCGCGCAGGAGTGCTTTTTTATTGACGGCGAGAATAGAGGAGGAGGGAAGAGGAAAAAAAAAGCCTAATGAAGTCTGTTAATTTGCTGCTATCAGAATGAAAGTCTCAGACTAATTATGGCCCTGGGTCATCTAGTCTGGATCACAGAGAGAGGTGGCCCTGCGTGGTTCACTTTGATTAGCTCACTCACAACAGAGCTCCTCACTTCATTACTCTGATCCTCCCTCTGTCTCCGTCTCGCTGGGACTCGCACGCCCTGCAACTCCGCGGAGGAGGAGGAGGAGGAGGAGGAGGAGGATAGTCCATGTGCAAACAGGCTAGTCAAGCTGTCGTCCTGGTGTGCTGTTCACGTCAGCTGGTGTGTGTGTGTGTGTGTGCGCATTGATAAGGGGAAGGTGAGGGTCAGGTGTGCACAGTCCGAGGAACCTCCGGACAAGTGTCTGATGTCTTTTGCCGCTTCCTGTCAGGCTGACTGAAGTTTACCCCAAAACCGCACACACGGCGAGTCAACAGTCAAACCACTCTGTTGACTGTAAAGTTGACAGATGTTTCAGAATGGTGGATTTGTTCACTTGCTGCAGACAGCTGCAGAGCCCTCCCCGTGCATCAGATGTCTCGTGGCAGATTTTGCTTCAGGCGCTCGTGTGTGTGTGGATCATGTTTGTGTGTGTGTGTATGTGTGTGTCTGCGTCTGCATGTTAAATCGCGATGCCCCTTGAATTATCCCTGCCACAGAAACCCCCTTTAATAGCAGTGATTGAAACTTTACCTGCATGGCTGCCTTGATTGGCCACTGGAAACAACACAGTGATTTAATTACCCTTTGAAGGCTGCTGCCCTCTCATTGGGCGCTTTCTCCACACTTGAGACGGTTCAGTCATCATATAATGTCATAAATAATGAAGCCTAATCAAGATCAAGAGGGAATGACTGAGGAAGTAAGAGAGTCTAATATCGGACACATTGACGGACTATAGACGCTAATCAGGCATAACATTATGACCACCTTATGACATGGGCCTTCTGAGCGCATCATCCCACAGATACGTGATCAGTTTGGGATCTAGTGAGTTTGGAGGCCAGGTCAACACCTTGTGTTCTTTTTTTGTTCCAAAATCGTTTTTGTATGTCCCTGTCCCTGTTGTCTCCTGCTGGGGACGACCGCCGCCATCAAGGCATGTCAGGAGGGGCATATAGAATAGAATAGAAAGGATGGAAAAGTACTTTATTCATCCCCAGGGGGGAAGTTCAATTGTCCAGTAGCTTGCACACAAACATACACAAACATACACAAACATCAACACACCAACAGAATCAACAGTGCAAAAGGAAAATGAAGACTGGTGATATGTATGAGACTGTATCAACATGTGACATGCATTATGTCTAAGTAGAAACGTTTTCCTGCAGAACATTGTCACAAGATGGTTAATGACATGTACTTTTCCGGTCATAATGTTATGCCGGATCGGTGTACAGAAGCATAGAAGCACACATACACTTGTGTTTCTTGGGTTTCTCCCTCATATGTCTGTAAGTTTCTTATTTCATCTGATAACTTGTTAGACTTTTGCATAAGTTACAGAGTTATATATATATATATATTCATTCTACATTAGTGCTAGAATTTTTTGTGTTTGCCTGAGTGCGTGTGTGTGTGTGTGTGTGTGTGTGTGTGTGTGTGTGTGTAAAAAGCAGGCCGGTTCCTATAAGGCGTTTTTTTTTTTTTTTTTTTTTTTTTCCCCTCCTTTGATTAGAAATCCATCCTGATGAGATGAAGGGGTTGGTGTCTGGTAAAGGGCTGTGGGGAGAAGCAGGAAGGGATCTTTTTTTTGTGTGCGTGTGTGTGTGTGTGTGTGTGCGCGCGCGTTGGGGCGGGGTGTCGAGGTGTTACGTTCTTGTCTCTGAGGCCTGCCTGTCATGTACAGCATCAGTCATGCTCTTTCACAGCAGTTTTATTTCATCCAACACTCCCTTTAGTGCTTTGATGGCACAATTCACTGATACTGCTTTGTGGGGGAAACGCTGCTGTTTGGGAAGCGTGCGAGTGCGTGTGTGTGTGCGCGCGGCGGCGGCGGCGTTACACATTGTCACATTTTTGTCAAGCGCCTCTAAATTGTGACAGATCAAAACCAGACAGAGGAATTATTACAAGTGAGAAGCGTAGATAGACCTTACGCAATTCATTTTATTCTCCTCTGACCCTGCAACTAAACATTCAAACTTTTCCCTTTCTTGTGCGACAAGTTATTGACAGGAACTCCGTTTAATATAATTGTGTGAATTTATTTGTCTCATTTTGGGGAATAGAGCGGAATGTGCTGTCCTCGATCTCAGCCACGCAGGAGGTGAAACAAATTGAAACGTCTTTATTCGGGTTTTTCACACTTATCTCTCCTCCCACTTTGTCCCACAATCAAGTTGACATTTATCAGAGGCTCCGCGGATGCTTAGATGGTAAATGGCTCACATTATGTGTGCTGCGACTGCACGGCGCAGCCCTTTCAGCCGAGGCTGTTTCTCCCGGCGTCGGTGTGTGTGCCTCCGAGGCTCTGCTCTCTCCTCTCTAGCGATTGAGTCCTCATCTCAACTGGGGTTTCAGTCGATGGCTCTGTTTGCGACTTATATCTTCCCCCTTCAGGCTCACGCTCCGATTCTCCCTCTTACACCCGTCTCTCCGAGCAACTTTTTCTTCCGGATCTACTCCCGCAAATTAATGCGGCATAATGAGCTCGCCGTCAGATCTTAAAATACCTGCTGCGGCCGGGCGCCTTCTCCCTTCGCCTCACCTGTGATGTGATGCGGACTCCCCACCGCTCTGCCCCCACAAGTGTATCCTTATCTTCCCCACTTCCTGGGCGACGGCGCAATCTGATAACTACAACTGTCGCCACTCCCTCTGATTGATTAAACGGTGACCTCTGGCCCCCCCGTGGGACATTTTAATTGGCTGATGTCTAATGAGCGGGCTTCTGTGAAGAAGAGCTGTTTTAAGGCCAGAGAGGATGAGGGGATGATGCTAGAAGGGGGCAATCTAATTAGCCGATTTAACTGATAACACCTGAGGTAACCTGGTGAGTGTGCGTGCGTGTGTGTGTGTGTGTGTAATGTGATTTCTATCTTATCACTCTTTCTTATGGGATAGAGATAGATGCAGCCCTTGCGGTATTTTTTAGTATATAACACACCCCAGTGTGTGTATATGTGATGAAATGAGGTGGTTAATACTCCTGTGTGTTTGGTAAAAAAGCGCCTGTGTTTAAAAGTCAGTGTGTGTTGTAATAAATGAGATTCTGTTATGAGTTATGGTAAGTAGATCAATACATCATTGTAATGCAGTAAGCTGGAGGCTTTTAGGACAGACTCCTCAGGTTGCATCTAAATACCCCCTTTTTTTTTTTTTTTTCTTTATGAAATAAATGCTTATTACCATTTTTATTTCTTTCACAGCTTAACATAGCTTCTGATACCGTAGCGCATTCTTGTTCTGCACGAAATATATTCATCAGGTCGATCTGAAGTGAAGTGCCTAGCCTTGAACATATTCACACGAGTGGCTGGAACACAGTAGAGTCCAGAAGGGGTGTTATTGTACCGGCGTGTTAAAGTTAGGAAATGATTCTTCTGCGTACAGCACGGTCTCTGCCTCAACACTTTTCACAGAGCTGCAGATTGAATTATTCCCACTCAGGGTATCACTTTTGTTGTTGATGTGTAACTGTAAATATATTTGATGTCTGCTTTGTGAACATCTGAACCTCTATCCTGAAACCAGGAGGTAACAATCAGGTCTGAGCTAATGTGGAAGTGCAAAAAAAAATGCAGTTCATCAAGTGGCCACTCGAGGCTCCAAACGGAAGCTAATCCCCATCGACATGTTTACAGCCTGGTCTCAATAGTTTATTATACTATTCATGGCAGCTGTGAGGAGGGTGATTTTTTAACTCATTTTATATTAAGGTTTAAAATTTTGCAGCATAAAAGGGCGTTCCCGCTTTGAGTGACAGCTAACAGTTAGCCAAGAGCTGGGTGGGCGGGTCTCAACGTCCAGGCTGCTTTAGCTCCGCCCCAACACGACCTCCATGTCCATATTTGGAGTATCCGAGTGTGGGGGCGGAGTAAAGGTCATCCAACATGGCGGCCACGGGCTCCGCCCACTTCCGGGGCTTCATTTACGAGGTTCAGTATCCAGTAGGTGACGTCACGATGGGTTTGCCCGCAGTATGTACAGTCAATGGTTGAAACGTCACTGCAGCGTTAATTGAAAGCAAATTATTCATTATTCTGACAATTGCTTTCATGTACTTTTACAGTCGTTTAATGGTTTAGTCTTAGAAATGAGAAAATGGACACATTAAGATGTCTTGTTTAGTCACAGATATTGTAAATTATTGTTCATCAGTGGCTGATTAATGTATAAATGGCCAGTCGGATTCATTGACTAATAATTTTAGCTCTAATATTTAACAAAGTTTATAATGCCGCCATGTATTATGGAGTAAGACAGACAAATTAACTGATAAGTGTTCAGAGGATTCATTTTTTCTCTTCTTTTCTCAAAAACATAATTTAGCGTTTGGTATTTACATGCATATTCAACCATTTTCCATTTTGTGTTGTTTTCTTCTTACTTCAGTCTCTTTGTGTTTAACGCTGTGGTAGACAGTGTGAAGTCTTATTTTTTTTGTATTTTAAAAAAATGTCTCTCTTCATTCTTTCTCCTCTCCCTTTTCCCTGCTACATATTTCCCATTGTCCTCCTCCCGTGTGCTTTGCGTTTCCTCCGTCTCTCTCACACACTGAAAGACTGTGAGGAGAGCGCGCCCACGGAGGATCCACGTAAGTCCAAGGATAGCTCAGTGTGTGGCCGTGTTTGTGTGCTTTGTGCGTGTTGCCGGCGGTGCGTGTTTGTGGACATGCCACCGGCCCTTTTTTTTTTTTTCGTGCGGGAGCTCCCAGCATACCTCTTCACTTTTTAATTAGATACGGGATCGCCGAGTGAAGACGGAGCCCGTGTGGAACAGCAGAAATACCTTTCCTGTGGATTAGCGCCTGTGCTCTCCTCTCCTTCTCCCCTTTCCTCTCCTCTCTCACCACACACACACACACGATAATTACAGCACCAGACAATTACCCAGCGTACCCCTGGGATGCACATTTTGTTCTCTTAATCTGGTGTCTTAAATAATTAAAACCAACCATGAACTCCTCTTTGTGAGCGTGGCTCAAGAGGGCACGTGTGTGTGTGTGTGTGTGTGTGTGTGTGTGTGTGTGTGTGTGTGTGTGTGTGTTTGTGTGTGTGTGTGTGTATCAGTGTGTGTCTCCTCATCGGTTTCTCGGTTTGCCGTTCCTAATCCGCATCTCTCGGTGCCTCTCCTGTGCCTCGATAGCGCCGCTAACACAATCCCACCCACCTGTCTCCGCGCGGCCCCAAACAGATTTACCCTCACCTGTAACCTGATTACCAAATGTGCAACTTTGTGTTCGTGGTAGAGCCGCGGCTCCGTCGCACCTCGCTCTGTCAGTGGCGTGATCACAGCACTTCGCGATAATCCCTTTCTCCACGCTCGTCTGGAAGCTAGCATCCCATCATTTTGTCATTTCCCCCCACTTGGAAAAAATATGTAAATAAGCACAACAAAAACTGAGAAATGTTTGCGAGTCTGTTTAAACATTGCCGACATTTTCCTGATGTTTTACACTGAGACGTTGTTGCTGCGTCTGACTTTGTCGCGCGTGCGTCAGCAGTACAGTGAAGTGAATGCATTAATGTGTAAATTGTGTCTCCGCGCGGTGACGGTAATTCGATATTTCTGTCTTCATCAGCCAAAAGAGAAGAGGAGGATTTGGAGGATAAGAAAACCATAAAGAAGAGAATTAAAGAGCTCAAGGTGCTCGATCCGAAGATTGCGCAGAATCTGTGTAAGTATTTGTTTCCCAAGAACTACATTCATGTGTGCGTTCCCTTGTGTGAATCGCCTTATAGTCCGTTTTGCCTTTTATCTCACTTAATTTACCACTTGTGTCTGTTTTTGATGCACTTTTTTAAATTTTTTTTTGTCAACCTAACGGAGAGTGTTGGCAGGGAATGAGTGACACCTTCACTTGTTGCTATGGCAGTTAAAACGAGACGACCCTTCCTGTGAACACGGACATCGCTGCCTATGACTCATCTCCTCGCACTTAGCCAATCAACATCGTTAAGGATCCATTAAGGAATGAAAATGCATGATCACATTGATCTGACTGTCTCATTCTCACTCTCTCCTTCTTTCTCCCTCTCTGACGCGCACACACGCACACACGCACACACGCACACACACACATTCACGCATGCATGCTTGCTCTTAAAATGACCGTTTTTAAAAGCACCCGGCGTTAATGAGGATCCAGCTGATCTCTTAAGCACTCCCAGATTTTAGCACCTCATTGGCTTATATCAAGGGGAGCTGTGACCTTTGTTTCCCGTATTAAAAGAAAATGAGACTAATCAGCTCAGTAAAAGTGATAAATCATACAGCAGAAATTATAGAGCGAGAGAGAGAGAGGGGGAGAAAAAAAAAAAGAAAAGCTGGAGAGTGGGCGGTTTATGCGTTCCACAATAGGAGGTAAAGAATCTAAAAGCTTTGAACGAGGTTGGGAATGAGTATGTGGGGTTTTAGTTATTTTACTTGATTGCTGCTGTCACTGTTAAAACACAGTGTAAATTTATTCCATGTAGTAAGTTCTAATATATTGACAATCTCTCACTAGTGATTAAAATAAGGATCTCATATTAGATTTATCAGGAATTATATATGTATATCTGTATAGACATTAAGAACAATAAATAAAAAAAATAAATCCAATGTATCCGATGGCCTATGTGCTCGACAATCCTGCAGCGCGTTAAGAAAAGTAATACCTGCCTCCGAGCTCTTCCTTAAAGATTTTCATTTTTATTTTACAGCACGAGAGGAGAGAGTTGTCTTCTTCTTCCCTGTGCAAAATAAATAACACCAAATACACTTAATGTATTTGCTCTTCTCACAAAAAAGAAAAAAACACTTAGAGCTGGATGGTTTAACCAGCTAATAAAACTTAATTATCTTTATAAATAGCTCTGTGGTTTATGGCGTATCTTGAATATTCGCACGAATTAAGTCAAAATTCTGCTCGGACCAGCGTCGTAAAACTGTTGGATTTAATCTTTTCACGGTTCTGCGAAAGTTTTCCAGACAGCAGACGTGCTTCAGTGATGATCTTTAACACTTGAGTTTGGTTAATTTGGCTAATCTTCCTTCGGGGATAAAGTGAGAAAGTAATGAATCTATCTAAAGGTAGATGTTTTTTGACTTTTATGTTCAACAAATGGAAAATAATCAGGCTTGGCTTCATGCGAGATCTTTTAGAAATCCTTGATTCAGGTTCATCCCTAAATATTATTGTGATTGTATTTCATTCCAGTCCTTCCACATGGTGTTTATTTTAAGTACTCATCATTTATATCCTGTATATAACCTGGAAAGCCACTAACCAAGTCCCTTTTAAAGGTCTGCATCTCACCAACATTTATGCACTTAACTGACATTAACTTAAAAATCATTTTCTTTCGGTGTCACCGTCGCGTGTCCTGTAAATGTGACACATTTAAATAAAGAACACTTCCGTATATCGCCAGTTTTTACCTTCAAACATTCCCTGTAATCTTTCGAGCTCTGCATCGTCTGGTTCCTGGCCAAGTCGCACATCTTTTAACTTTCTTTTGATGGTTCCACTGGCTCGGCTAATGACTTATCCTGACAACGCATTTACCATTTTTGTCCCCAGCCGTCGTTCTTCCTTGAGGATTTCATGCACGTTAAGCCGGTGTAATTTTCCAAATCAATTTCTCCAAAACATTTTCATGTCTGACTGGCTTATGAAGTGATGTGTCTTAGATCTTATTCCTCTTTGGTTATTATCTCATGTCCTTCATGTGTTAAGCTCTTCAGTTGTATTAATTTTTTCTTTTTTTTTCCTGTTACTTTTCATTTATTTGTACCAGCTGTCAGAAAATTTCCAGTTAAATGTTCAACGGTGACAGCGTCTGTGTTACATTTGTTTCTTTTTGTGTGTGTGTGTGTGTGTGTGTGTGTGTGTGTGTGTAGCCATCTTCCTGGGCTCCTTCCGCATCCCTTATCAGGACATCCGTCGCATGATCGTGGAGGTGGATGAGGAGCAGCTCACTGAACCTATGATCCAGGTTGGAGAAGATTTACATTAAGTCGTAAAAAAAACGCCTCGGGCTTCAGACACTTGCGCAGCTTTTGTGGACGACTTTCTTGCACAACTTGACTCTACCTAACTTATTAAAAGGAAAGAATATTAGAAACATTGTGCAACTTTTCACCGAAAGCCTGGATGTATATTTTTAGCCTTGCCCTTCTCCTACTCAGTTGGTCAGAGTCGCGGCCCAACTCTTGTATATTGTCTTGATTAGCTGTCTGCCTCAAAACAGAGCGTCGCCTCAGGCAGGAGCACCGGGCACCTGTAAAGCCTGCAGTACAGCAGCTGTTGAAACAGTTGGTGAGCACAGGCAATCTGTCAATGGCCAAATAAATAAATAACTCGGCGCTACGCTGATGTTTAACTTATTTTTAATCATTTCCGCTCCTCTCTTTTGTAATTGCCCGACCGCTCGGCTTCGTCGCCACGTTGTCGCGCCTTCTAAGAACGAGAAGAGCGACTTAAAGGCTATCCGTCCGTCTCCGTCGTCCCCTCTGCTTCTTTCTGTCTCTCGTCAGCAATGCAGTGACTGAAGAAATTGATTTTTAGAGCTTTATTTCTGAGGGAGGCTTCTAGAAACTGCTATTACTACTTGTCGCTTCTGCTTTATTTGCTTTAATTAGCCCGGGAGAAGCTAGAAGTTAGGGAGCTCCCGGTGCTCGGCTCGCTCGGTGGATTTATTATTGAGAATGTGGTCATGCTCTATAGATTGCATTTACACCCAGCTGAGATCCAACAGTGGGAATCAGGCCACCTCCTAATGCAGTCTAACCGATTCGATAGCACGCTGCTCATATCCTTTGCATATTTATACAGTGAACCTGCATTTTTTCCTGGACAAAATAGAATATCCAGCTGCTTCTTGACTCCGGGTCAAGGCTGCAGTAATGTATCAATCTTATCACTTATTTTTTCAGTAAGTCTATTAATCTATTTATCAAGTAGAGCACGACTATGATTTCACTTTAACAATGCCATGTTATTTATCCATAACCCCGTCTATTCCCCTATACGAGGTCACCATTCACATTCGTACCGACGGCCAATTTAGAATCGCCGGTTCACGTGTCGTTCCTGCCTGTGAATTGTGAGTAGAAACCCCCCGTAGGCGCGTGAAGAACATGCAAACTCCCCACAGAAAGGCCCCAGCCATCTGGCAGGTTTGGACTACACATTCGTCCATATCCTTGTAAGGATAACCACAGCCGCCCGGAGCTGTATTATTTATCAAAAAGATTGTTCCCTACATTATTTAGTTTTATACGTCTGTGTGCGCTGGAAAGCGGCGTTGCCATACTAGCCATAAGCCATCTGCTCCAGGGAGTTTTATGTTGAGTTTTTTCAACTGATGAGGATCCAACAGCGACTTCCAGGCACCAACATTTGGAAAAAAACTCGCTGCGACAATCCAAACGGTTTGACGTGGAAAAGCTGGTGGATCTGTGAAGCTAAACATCTCTTAAATCTCGCTTTAAAGAATTTAGCGTGTGAAAGTACTCGTCAGCTCTTCCTCGTGGACAGACTTTCCAAGTTTAGTCTTTTAAGATGTTCATGCTAATGCGGTTTTCATACTTGTGAATTGTTGAAAAGAGTAAAAATAATTTAGTCTTAACATTTCATTTCGAATTAAGTTTAATTATATTGACTGTACTTGTACATGCTTAACCAACCATCTCCTTAAATTGGAAAATACATATTAAACACGTCTGAAACAGATTAATACAGAAATATCAGTAGAAGACTTACTAAGAATAAAATGCTTATTTAAAACAGATTAAATGTCAGTTTGTGAAAATTACTTTTTAATTGCGCTTTTTTTTTTGTGGATTATTCACCAAATTATGAGTTAGTGAAGGCCTTAAGGATTTTCAATTAGTTAGTAGTGGGTACGTTAAGTAATGAGTAGTACATCCATGGAAATAGTAATGGATGTGACAATATTACATGTGACTTCAGGCATCGGTTATTTAAATATTTGCCACACAGCAGCATTTGATGTCACTAAGAAGCCAAACATCCACCAAAAATGGAGAAGAAATGGAACCAGAGTGTGTTAGTTTTCTATACGGGCCTGATCCCAGAAAAAAAGTGCCTTTTTCCATTATATTAGACATTTGAGTTTGGGCAGAGACACTTTGAACGTGCCAAAATATCCGTGTTCTCATTGATTCCATGGGGCTTGTAAACACATATCTTATCGGATCAGTAAAGTTGGAATATCTGTCTTTAATCAGCCAGAACTGTCCTTGTAAATGCTGTAAATCCAGTCACAGTTGCTAAAGCCCCACACGCAGCCGTGTAAACTGCTTACCTTTTGGACACTTTAAATGATTACGTTTTGCACAAGGTTAATAAATTGAATCAGGGAAATGATGTGGATATAACTCTCATAATTAAGCCTAATTAATAAACTGAAGTGTGCTGTGTATCATGGCTGACACTGCTTTCCTTCCTTCCCTCCTTCCTTCCTTACCCTGTGCCGCCTCTCACTTGCTTTCTGCCTTTTTTTTTTTTTTTTGTGTGTGTTACAGAACCTTGTAAAGCACCTACCAGAACAGGAGCAGCTGAATGCACTGGCCAAGTACAAAAACGAGTACTCTAATTTGTCAGAGCCTGAACAGTTTGGGGTTGTGGTGAGTACTCGCACTCATACTGAAACACACACACACACGATTCTATCTTTGTAAGGACATTCATTGAGATTAACCTAGCCTCTTACCATAACCATCTTAACTCCTAACCCCAGTCATAACCGTAACCAGGACCAGCCACAATGTCCTCACTCAGATGGTATAAAAATAAAGACTGGTCCTCAGAAAGATAGCGGTACAAGAGCACACACACACACACAGAGATGTTTACGTTCCTATCTTTGTAAGGACCTTCTGTCGAACCGATGCATTCTGTAATCCTTACTCCAGCCCTAAACAAGAATTTAACCCTAATTGTAATCTTTACCCTGAAAAAGAAAATAAAAAGCCTGAAACAGATTAAAACCCTCAAATGTGAGGCCGAGCAAAAAAATGCCCCCACACCATTAGTATTCTTTGAGAAACTGGCCCCCGTGACTTCATAAAAACAAGATCACACACACACACACACACACGAGCACGACTGTCGACTCGAAACAAATGGCTATAGCTCTAATAACGTGTGTGTGTGTGTGCGCGTGTGTGTGTGTGTGTGCGCGTGTGTGTGTGTGTGTGCGCGGCAGCGGTAGAAAACAGATTTTTCTTTATATTCTAGTTTTCTTTGAAGAAAAACCTCTGATATTTCTGCCCTTTTATGTGTAAACAAATTACGAGTAAATAGTTCATCACAACACAATTATGCACAGTCTTATAAAAGTGGTTCATTACTATTTTAATGTCATAGTAAACGTAACATTGCCGCGTGTTTGCATCACTCTCCGTGTCTCTCTCCCATTAAAACACACGTACGCACACGCTTGCGCACATGTCGCACTTTCGCGTAATTATCATAATCCTTAGCTTTTTAAAATTCTATCCATTTAAGCCGCGAGATGAAAGACAGGACACCTGTGGACCGATGCGCTAATTTATACACATTCAAGAGCAGCACTGCTGCCTAATTATGTGTGCATCATTTTCTTAAAGACTTTTCAGAGGAGGTTTATTCAGAATTATACATGAGGGGTGAAGCGGTTTTCATGTATTTTTTTTATTTATTTTTTTATGTTTCGTAGCAGGCAAGTTACTGGAAAAATATGCAGTAATCTTTTTTTTTTGTTTGTTTGTTTGTTTGTTTTACTTGCGTCTTGTTTTGCGTTCTCGGAGATATGGGAACACGCAGTGACTAAGTGGTTGTTGGAGGAGGGGGCTGCTGTTGTATATAGTTCATCAGGCAGACGCTGAACAAAGAGCCTGGTATATATTTGTGCTGCTGTGCCTGCGTGGGCCCAACCAAGCCTGTGCGCTTCCACCTATCAGAAAAGCTCAGGTTCAAAGGGAAATTTTAATTCACCATTGTAAACACGTGCATTTTTATCTATTTTTCAATAACCACCAGTCACATTTGGTTTGAACTTCTCCCTGTGTGTGGTATCTGTCTTGATGCCTATTCTAAGAAGTTGACCTGATTCTGTCTTTGTTGTGTACGTCTTTAAATTGCCTTGGACAAAATGGCAACATAGTTATTTAGTGTTTCTCTCTGCAGCTACGCAAACATCTTCTTGTGACATTACATGAAAAGGAATTAAATCTCTCACTATTGATTTTCATAATCCCCATTATATTAAATAATAAACTTATGACTTTTACGCAGTCAGTTTTTCATATCTTTTTATTTAGTAGGACAATCCAATTAGTTGTCTTTTCCTGCCGTAGTGTCATTACAACTGCCTTTTACACGTCTCAAACACAACACCGCCCCACTTCTTATCTTATCTTATTTCATTCATGCTGTTTTAGTAAATGCTGAACATTGTCTGTGCGTTAACGCTTGAATGTTGCTTATTCTATGTTTCTTGCATTTGGATGTTTGAAGGCTGCTTTTCTTTGTGTCCATCGACGTTTCTGTCTATTGTTGTGTTCATCGGTTCCTTTCTGTAAAGTGTCCTTGGGTGCGCTTCTTAAATAAAATGTTATTATTACTTTATTATTACCGTGTAAAGACGGACCATTATGGATTATAGAGGATGGTTTCTCTCAATTTAGGTAGTAAATGTAACACCGATGTTTATTATTATTCATTAGCCTTTGTTTAATCAGGTCGGTCCCGTTGAGATACAGTGACCTCTTTTCCAAGGGAAGCCAGGCCAAGACAGCAGCCGAGGAAAGTTGTGACAAAGAAGAGCGAACAGCAACTCACACAACAACACAAATACAATACGTGGGAAATAATAACAAGAATAAAAAACAAACAATAGGACTAAAAATCGGAATTTACATTTAAAATAAGAACAAGTGAATCTCAAAGATCCAAAGGTGATGAGTTCCCTTAACTTTATAGTTCTTTAAATGTATCATCAACTGTCCACTTTTTCTAATGAATTTGTTTTTAGTTATTTGACGCTGTGGAAACAGGATGTGACATCATGGTGAAAAAAAATGTGTGTGTGGATCATCAGATTAAATTTAGGACGACTGGACTCGACAATGATCCACACGAAACTACCAAATAACAAACGGTCCGCGAACATTGACATGTGGCCAGAAATCAGTTCTGCTGTTATTTAAAATACTCAATAAACTAAAGTATGGCCTTTTGGGGCTTTATACAACACAGCTCCAACGGCTTTGTACTAGAGTATCCGATAAATTGGTAAAATTAACTTCAGTTTCTGTTAGTTTAAGTTAGTTTTAGATCATTTCAGTTATGACAACTTTAGCTAAATAAAAGATGCTTATCCAGCACTAAATGTGAACCACAACACCAGGTTTCTGTGTCTGGATTCCAGTTGTTTCTTCATGTTGCAGGATCCATTTACTTCTTTTCTTTGGAGATATCTGTAAAAATATGTCTCCGCTTGCAGTTTAAAGCTTATGATTCAAACTAATGTGACTAATCTCCATGTGCATCTGTCACTTTTGTGTCATTAAGAATGTAAGAAAACATCATTTTGGCCAACGCAAGGAAGTGGAGAGACGTTGTCCGTGTGGACTGTAGACGGTCCATGGTCTCAGATAACATGAAAGACGTTGTGGAGTTGTTTTGTCCTACCTGACCCCCGACATAGCCAAACTACATCTTCTATCAGAATATGAGTATGGTAACGCACCATTTAACAAACAAACAAACAAACAAAAAAAGACTCTTCTGTAATCAGAGCAATTTTGTTGTTAACAGATTCAAGTCCGTGGCGCTCAGATGGCACGTATGACTACATCGCGGTTACTCATTCTGTCAATCAGCACATAAAGCCCACTCAAACAATTTGGTTTTCCCGGCAGATCTTTGACAGGGCGTAATCACTTCCCAGCGACGCCACTAAACCACATTTTGTTGGCCCTTTTTTTTTTTTTTTTTTTTTTTGCCCCATTGCTTTCGGCGAAGCATTTTTTTTCTCCCCTCGGCCAAATTGACGCTTGTGCAAAAGCGAGAAGCGACACGGGCGTCCGCCCTGGCCACGTTCTTTCACGTGTCGCGTCTCCGGCTCGGCGGCGCCAGCATGCACATTGACTCAGCGTCATGCCAGGTTTTAAGCGGGAATGAGCAAAGGCGGCATAATGAGGATGTCTCCTTAGCGGAATTATATCGCAAATCTCTTGTGTGAAACGGGACTTCTGTTTACCAATATGTGCATCCTGCTGGCCCAAGTGTAGTCACAGTCTATAGAGCTGGCACTTTCTTTTTTTCTTTTTTGAGCTGAGGTCTTTAATTTTGGATGTAAATAGTTGTTGACACTCCATGCAACATTTGCGAGTAGTCAAAATATTTACTGTAACTACTTTTTTTTTTTTTTTTTTACACTATGTGGTGCGTGATATTTTAATTAAGCGTTGACACTCTTGTCAACAGACCTCTGTTTTCCTTCTCTGCATCACCAGCTACGTTTTCAACAACTCCTTCTTCATGTTGTGTTGTTACAACCGATCTCCTGGTGCAGTCGGTGCGACTTCCCGGTGCCCTCTCTGCAGCCGCTGTGGAAACATCAGCCGCATCCACTCCCGCCTGCGCTCCGCTGTGTTTACTTTCTATTTTTGTTCTCCGACAATGTGCTCCTCTCCACAATAACCTTACCACGGCATTTATCCCATCTCTTCATTTCAGCATTGTGTTCGGCCCTCGTGCACTTTGTTATTTCTTAATTTTGCCGTATAATTCTCCTATTTCCCGTCTCTGCTGTTCCCTCGTACAAACGCTCGGTTCACACACACACACGCACACATGCGCACGCACCTCGCTGACTGAAATAGTCATTTGATAACATTACAGTAGCTATAATTAAACCCTTGATGGAGGACATCAAACCGCACAGCCAGCTGTTGTGTGAAACAGACAATTGGAGCCTTCACCCCTCCCTCGCACCCCGCGCACATACACAATCACTGTTGCGGCCAGGTCCTGGGCCCAATGCAATATTTTCCAATTTTCTCTAATTGTGTGAGAGTGGTAATCCAAGGCAGGCTATTGTATATTCCTCCCCCTTCAGTGCCTGCCCTATATGGACACTAACTCCACAATTAACTTACCAGACCTGGGTCCCAAATCAAATCACTGCCAGCATCTATTACTACTGCCTAGCAACACTCTTCAACACGCCGGTTGCATAAATGTCTTTTAAATTAGATTTGCTAAATGCGAGAGTGTGCCAAAAGTGCGATTATAGTCATTTTAAGTTGGACCGCGTTCCCCCGACGTAGCTTTCCCTCATTGCCATCTTTGCTTTATCCTCTTTTCGATCATCCCCCTCTTCTATCATCCCTTTTTCTCCCCCTCAACAGATGAGCAGCGTGAAGCGTCTGCGTCCTCGCCTCAGCCACATCCTCTTCCGGCTGCAGTTCGAGGAGCACGTGAACAACCTGCGTCCGGACATCCTGGCCGTGAACGCCGCCTGCGACGAGGTCAGGAAGAGCCGCCCCTTCGGCCGCCTGCTGGAGCTGGTGCTGCTGCTGGGGAATTACATGAACGCGGGCTCTCGAAATGCCCAGTCGTACGGCTTTGATCTCAGTTCCCTCTGCAAGGTGAGGGTCGAAACGTTGACCTCACCGCCGACTGTTCGCGCGCGCAGTGTGTCCGTCTCCGACCCTCCGGGGAAAGTGGTTCAGGACGTTAGTGAAGCGTGTTCACTAAAGCTCATAAAACATCAACTTGATACTGATAGATTTTTTCCTAGCTATGAAAAAAAAGTACTAGCAGAAATAATTTTTAATGGCCAATGAACCTTTTCTTTAAACCACATTCTTCACATTCTACACATACAAAAACTCTTTTACGATATAGACTCTGCATCATTTAGTGTCATTTTATGTCCATGTTGAACCCGTGGGTATGTCTCTATATGTTATCTATGTTAACAATCAGCCACAATATTATGACCACTGACAAGAGAAGTAAATAACAACCATCAACCATCTTGTCGCAGTTCAATGTTCTGCTGGGAACCTTTTAGATCTGGTATTCCTGTGGACATGTACCGCCCACTTAGACCGAAGCAGGCGCCCTGACCCCACAGGACGACACAGGCACACACACAGAAACACATGAAGAACAGTACAAGGTGTTGACCTGGCCTCCAAACATCCCAAACTGATCAGGATGATCCACAGAGGCTCCTCCCCTCAACCCATAGGACCCAAAGGCCCAACAAACAATATGTTTCCAGACAACACAGGACACCTTCAGAAGGTCCATTATCTGATGAGACACAACTGTTTTAGAGACACATGGGAGACATACACAATATTAGGAAGATGGTCATAATGTTATGCCTGATTGGTGTATAATGCCTCGTTTGTGTCTTATTGGTTGAGCATTATCAGATCCAAAATGGCTGCTTCCCTGAGACATTTTACTTTGAAACCATTTCATTTAACCGAACACAATCAGCCAAGACACAAGACAGGAGAGTCCCAGGGAGAACTTTATTCACGTCCACCTGGTCAGAATAGATAACCGAGGCTACGTCCACTATCCCCCCGAAAATTTCACGCGCCCTGCAGGACTTCCCGCGCTTCTAGGGCGGAAATGTGGCAAACACCTGTGGATTTTATGTGACACGAAGGCGGAATTCAAAGTTTCCCTGTGTGATAATCGTAGTAAAGACAGGGTGTAATCTTGGAGGGGGAGTTTCCTACAGTGTGTGTGTGTGTGTATGTGCCAACATTACAGCTGTTGACACACACACACACACACACACACACACAATGCAGTTTCCACAGTAACAACCTTTGCAGCCATTAGTCACTGCCACCTCATCGCCCCGCCAGACTTGGATGCTCATGTTCGTATAAACACCAGTGGACGTGCACAGACAAACGTGGTTCATCCACACATGATGGATTACATGCATTAGTGTGACAATAATGTAATCAATTAACAGAGGTCTGTTAAAGATTATATTTTGTGTTTAGCACAAAGCTGCTGTTCAGGCCCGTGTTTGCGCTCGTGTGTCATCTGACGAAAGGTGCGACGAGTCGATGTCGTGGGCAGGATATATAGAGGAAGACATCACCTTTGCGCCTGCCCCCGAGTTTGACAACTTAATTCCAATGCACACTTCACAGCACAGGAAAATTGCACTCGGCCCAACTGGAAAAAAAGAAAATGTTTACATTGTCAACTATGATTACCATCCATCTAAATTCAGTCGGGGACCTTTTGTGAGTGAATACTTCAGGCTTTTGAAAAAAAATGTGGAAAAACAGAAATGAAAAGAGAGATGAGAATGTTTGATTAGGGGAGATAATACAAACATGATTAAACCCAGCGGGTCTGAGTACACTGCTGTCTACCAATAGATCACCTAGAGAGATACACAGCAACACACTCCGCAGGAGGGATGTTTGGCGGAGATACTGAGAGACATCTTGGAATTAGACTGGAAAAGAGAAATGAGGAAAGGGAATTCATCAGCGACGTTGGAAGAATTGCTGCGTGTGGGTGACAGAGAAGTGCAGGGTCCATCACATTTGATAAACCGCGTGAGTTTGAGATGTAAAATAATCCACGGCACCGTTAATGCTGAACATTTGCGAAGCCAGAGCTTGGAGAGCTAACAGCAGCTAAATAAAGGACAATGACGCATGTTCATTTGGCACTTAACATCTAGTGAATATGTAACCGAAAAACAGCACAAACATTATTTTAACTTTAAAGTTAAAAGAAACGTAGAAGATATGTACTCGTCTTCGACGTCATATATGGTCAGTAAATCACTCACTTTGTGATTTCCTATGAGCAGAAATAGAGCTTGTTACATACTCTACAAGAAGCGAGAAAAACAAAAAAAAAACACGCCGTTCATTCAGCATTCACCCGCACACAGTGTGACCACTGATCTCTACCTGGGAGAGATTAGTGGTCACACTGTGAAGATTAGTATCTGGGAGCTCGCAGAGCGGCTGCATTGACTGTATATACCAGCGGTTCCAAAACTTGTCAGGCCGCGCTCCATCTTCTACCTCCCGACTTAGCTGATACACCCCCACTGCCAGAAACATGAAAAAAAAGAAAAGGCGTAGTCTTTATAGCCACATACACGGCATCAAGTTTAATAAAATACTGTTAACACACAACTGAATGTGGAATAATGGGCCTAATATTTGAAAGTCAAGTACGGTCGCCGAGTGAGTCCACTACAGATGAGTGTACCGGTGATGAATAGCAGTTATTACTATGTAACAAAAATGTAACAGTCATTAAATGGCAACAAATACTCCAACACAAAGAACCAGTGAAAATAACACACATAGGCCCAAGTTCAACATTTTCTTTTGGCAAAAGAACAAAAACATTTTCGGGTACAATTGCAGCAGGCGAGAGAGAGCGTTATTGATCTGGTGTCGTGCCACTGAGATTAACCACATTTTCTTTTGGTTATGTTTTATCTGTGTTGCTTTATTAAAATTAAAACGTGCAGTAATAATATGGATGGTCAAATACTTACCCACATTAATGTGGTGGGCCTGCATCTCTGCACAGAGCTACTTTTCCTCACTGCTTTGTGCATGTGGATGGATGAAAACTAAATTCTTGGGTCACATAGCACTTTAAAATATACCTTTATTTTAACTAGTGTACCTAATGAACTGGCAAGTGAGTGCATTTTCAGTACATGTTTCTATATGCACCTGCCCCTGAAGTTTGGCAGTAATCCAGTGTATACTGTTCCATTATCCAGAGCTTATTTCAGTTCGGCCAATCACATCTCGGATGCATCTGTCAGGGTTCTGTCAGATAGCAGTCCAAACAACATTAGCTTCCCTGCAAAATACGCCTTCGGAGCTTCTGCGCGGACCTGCACAGATAACTAATCCACAAAAAAAAAAAAAAAAAAGGAATGTACATCCAACCCCAGCTGATTGTCTGCAGCCCATTAAACAGCATGTAAACACACCTGCAAACGTCGCTTCGATCCAGGGGAGCAGCCGGTGTGGCACATGCACTCGTCGTCACAGCCGCTGGGATCCGTGCAGCCACGACGTGAAGGTTGCTGTGCGAGTTTGTTTACTTTGTCGCTCCCTTCCTGCCGTGGAACACCGGCCCTCTGGCAGCCTGCGAGAAGCTGTCAATCAAACTCAGACAGCGATGCAAGCCTCAGGCCAGCGCAGTTGAAAAAGAAACATTTCTGATATTACATCAAAGTCCTCGTCTCCCGCCTTTTACTACATGAGATATCATGCATGATATATTAAAAGTAGACAGCCACATCATGTTTTGACCACGCAACAGGGTTCAATTGGGATCTATTTAATCTCTCAGTTTGATGCTAAGCTATCACCGTTTCCACAATTGGAGCAGATCACAGAGTGTATTTGTCAGTGTGATGCTGGAGAAAGTGTTTCTCTCGCAGAGTTTGTGTTTAACTGCATATTTCTGCACATTTTCTGCGAAACAGCTGAAGGACACCAAGTCAGCCGACCAAAAGACCACTTTACTCCACTTCCTGGCGCAAGTGTGTGAGGAGGAATTTCCAGACGTGATCAAGTTTGTGGATGATCTGGAGCACGTGGACCGAGCCAGCAGGGGTAATATGCTTTATCTGATTTCCTTTGGTCGTATAAAAACACATTTTAGGAGATGATATGATGTGAAATGAAAACAATGCGTTACTGTTTTTTTTTTTTTAATCACAGTTGAATCTCTATTCACATTGCTTACTTTCCCACTACTCCCAGTTTTTTCTGAGGCAATATTGCAGTGTGTTACTTTAATCCTCTGCTGGTGCCAGTTCCTTAGCTCTCCCAGCACACATGGAGTTTCATCCTCTTCCTCACAAATTGATCTTTTACCAGCAAGGGCTCGGTTAACTAGCTCGCTTGCTAATACAGATGCTAAATTGTTGGTTAACTGCTAATGCAGATGCTAAATTAGCAATCAGATAGTTAGGTCAACATTTTGGCAAACAAAAGAAACTTCAGTTTTTCTTTCTCTTGTTTTCTTGCTGGTTGTAACTCAACCCCTTTGAATTAAAGGACTTTTATGTCATCATCTGTTCGATGCGCTGTTCAGGCAACCGAGCACATTATTAAAACTGAAAACCGAATAATATTTTTCGAAAATTTCAAAAGACGGCTCCGGCATCAATTTCGATGGTGGCCATTAAGCGTCTTCGCCCGACATAAACAATGGTGTTTGTATGGACGGCAGCGGTTCTGAAATGATGGGAGCGCCGAGTCTAATGAAAAAATAATGAGATGTGTGGGTTGTCCAACTGTAACAGGCACTGATCTCGTGGACCTTATCGCAATTTAGCGTTGGCTGATTTTAAGTCGGTTATGTCTAACCCCTGAGATCCGTCACCTTCCAGATAAAACACAGCGTCTTAATCTTTCCACAGTGAAACGCTATTAATCCGGTGGTCACATCCAGCACGAAAATGAGATTGATTAATGATTTATAAGGCGTTTATGTTTTAGTACTATCCAGACTTAGACTTGCTTACCTCCGCGTGTGTTTGTTCCTGGACAAAAATGATGCTTCCCGCTTCTGCATTTCCTTCTCTTCTCTTTGCTTTGAGCTTTACCTTTTCTACTTTTGTAACTCTCCGGGGGATTATTCTTGGATTAGATGCTTGTTGACTGTGTAAACATTGTGTTTTATCGCTGCTGCTGCCGTTTGATCTATGCTACACTTGGTTCACCTGCACCGCCGCTTGATTTTCCAACATTAATCTTTTTTTTTTTGCCGTCGCGCCTTTTCAAGTTATAGGTTTGAGCAAATATTTCCGGACACATGTGATGTAGAGATCAGGAACGATAGCTTGTTTGATTGCGTGCTGAGCCATTGTGTTTATTTCTACAGACACTGGCACTTATTTGGCACGCCGATGCCCACAAACATGGCCGTATTCACTAGGTTGTGTGTGACCACAGCGGTCTGAGTTCGGCCATTGTTCCTAGAGTGTGAAAAAGGTCACGGGCGAGCAGGAAAACGCTGGGCGGTCATAAGAGACCCGACCGTGTTCTTTGTCGGTGTTGCTATAGGCGGCTCTCCGGAGGAAGCATCGAGCTGTGGTTTGTGTACGCTTTGTACGCGCGTGAGGCCGCAGCGTGTTTGCTCTTACTCCAAAGAAGATTTTACCCACTGCTCCGTTCCCAGCAGGAGGGAGTGAAGGAAAGTGTGAGGTGCAGAAAAACCCGGTGAGAATGAAATGTGTGACCGTATTGTTTGGACTCTCTCACTCTGTGAGGACTCCGAGGTCTTTCGGGGCTTTGATAATCTGCAGATAACGACGCTCCTGTTGAGTGTTTCCTTTCGCCCCGACTGCGCTGCATGTGCGCGAGCTCTCGTCCGAGCGTCAGAAGCACGAGGTTGAGATCAAGACGAAGCGCGGCTCTTGGATCTTTCCTCGCGCTTTGTCCACCCCTGTACTTCCCGGATCTCAAGCTAAGTGTATTTGCATCTATATAGACGCAGTGCTCTTTGTCCGTCGCCGCCGTTCTTTGTGATCCCGCATCATTACGAGACGCATACGCTAAGTGACTTATCTCTCCCTACCTGGCGTTCAGACCCACAAATCCCGCTTCTTTGTAAACCGACGCTGCCGAGCGGCTTCCTTTTCATTAGGTCCGACGGCCGTTTGAGAGGCCCGCAGACGCACTAAAAGGCTGCATTACATTCACAGGCACTAACCAAAGAACTTACTTGAGCATGAAAACAAGATTGGCTGGAGGTAGCAGTAATGATTTGTGCTTCTGTTGTAAAAAAGCCGCTGCCTTTTGACTGCGCGTAGCGCGGCGCTCTTTTCCCCCCGCTGCCAATCCCGCTCCTCGCGGGGAGGGAAAACCGTAGTTTAGTTCAGGGTTTCTTTGTGTCTGTCATCTTATTTATTTCTTTATTTATTTATTTCTTGCTCCTTTCTCGTCTTTTCAGCGCTACAGTAATTATTTCTCCTGACATTGAGAGGCAGTCTGTCTGTGCTGCTTCTCTCTGTCATTTTCCATGTATCTATTTATCTTGCTGTCAATATCTCTCTGTGGCTTCCTGTCTCCCCGTGTGTGTGTTTTTTTTTTCTGCTCTGTCCCTTTTTGTTCCTCTTCCCATTTGTTTTGTCCCTCGTCACAAACACGCGGGCTTTAATAGGCTGCAGCAGGTTTGGGCAATTAGGGCGGCTCGTTGAGTGGCACTTGGTGCCGAGTTTGATGTCGGGAAGAACACAGATGCGGGGACGTATTAATGCGCTCAACCAGACTACTCCAGATTTTCGACTTCAAATGCGCCCGCTCGCCTGCTACGTGTGAACTAAACAGACATGCCCGCGTAAATGTTATTACGCGGCGGAGATGGAAAAAGCTGTCCCGGGTTCGGTTTCGAGGCTTGCGGCCCTGAGGAGTCATTAAGGAGTAATGTGGGGGATTCGGCTACATCGAGACGGCTCGTCTAATGCGCGGCTCAAGCTTCGTTTTTGTTGTTTTGCTCGGCGCGTTCTGAGCGATGAGCCCGTATGTAGAATGAACGCTCTGCGCCACGATTCGCTCGCTTTTTTTGAGCGTAATTTAGCAGGTGTTGAGTAAGAGCAACCGGAACGATTCCCGGCCTCTGTCACCACCGGCCTCGTCACGCGTGGCTGTGAGTCGGTGCAGTTTTGCATGCGCCCCTCACTCTTTAAATTTCCATACATCGTAGGGTGATCTACGGCGCGGCCTCTGTGTGTAGCGGGGATGTTTGTGCGTGGTCGTGCGCTCCATTCTGTCTCATTTATAGCACAGCAGGTTGGCAGAGTAATAAAAGGATGTCAATGGGGGACTTGACCTCTACAAATATTCCAGTTATTATTCCTCTAAAGCATCCTCTGTCTGTCTGCAACCCCTCTGGACCACGGAGGCATTTAGGCCCCACTGCTCGTAAAAATCGCTTTAACGCACAAAAAGCCGGAGCAGGGCGGCCAGAGAGGAGGAGGAGGAGGAGGAGGAAGGCATGGAAACACCGTTCTGCTCTTCGCCGCGTCGAGCTGTTGCGTCACAGCCGCCGTTTCGTTCGTGCGCTTATTATAGCGTCGGCTTCATCTGCTTTTAAGCACGTTTCTGCGCCGGTTGAGCAAAACGTTCCAGCTGCTGTCGTCACACTCCCGAGCAACACCTCGCGCATTTTACCCGCCGCAACATATGCCTCGTGTTTTTGGTTGGCGTCAGCTGTCGTTGCGCGGCGCCCCTCCGCGTGAGGGAGCCTCGGCACAAAAGCCTTCGCGCTGGCTCGCGCGGCTTTGTTTTGCTTCCTGCCTTGCCCTCTCCTGCTCTTTTCCCAGTCGGTGCATCATCACTGGGCTTTAATCATTGCTATTAACAGACTGCCTGCCTGGCCTCCTTCCACTTCAGCATGCTGCCCACACCTTACTCAGACGGGTTTTAGTTGCCTTCTTATCTTAGAGGGCTGTTTGGTAAGAAAGAAAAAGATTGAAATGGAAATAATACGTCAGTTTAGGAACCAGAGTCTTGATTGTTTACTAAATGTTCTGAAAATTGGATCTGTCATACGAACTGTGTTGGCATGGGAATTGTCATGTGGACACGGAGCGAATCCAAATCATTTCTATAACGAGCTCAGAGGCAGCCGAGAGATGGAATATTTTAGTATATTAGTAGCTGATACATGTATTAGTGATGTATTTTAGCAGTAACAGTGGTGGTTTATTGAGTATTTACAGATGTGTGTGGACTGTGTTCAGACACTATTTACTTTCATTTTTGCAGCTCAGTTCTGTGCCATTGTAAGAAATAATCAATTTGTTTGTTTTTTGTCAGGATTGCTGTGTCATGAAATCAAAATGTCACAAGAGGCAGCGCATGTAATGACATTATTTGTCACACCATGTTATTTATGACCAAGGAACTTCTTGATTCATTATGTATTCCACACAAAAGACCTCGTCATGAAGGCGGCATGGACTTAGACTTCATTGATCCACAGGAGAAAGTGCTTAGTCACAGTAGCTTAGAAACAAAGAATCACTAGTAAAAACAAAATAGGTGTAAATTAGAAATGTATTTATATATATAAGGGATGTATAAACCTACAAGAGGCATAGGAAGGGTAAGTGGTAAGGTGCAATAATATGGATGGAAAAGCACATAAACTAGTTCCCACTAAGTTACATGGAGCACAGATGGTTCTTCTGCAGCACAATAAAAGAAGAACTAACACAGGTCTGGAGGAGAAGAGCTGTCAGGGAAACCGAAAGAGCAGAACACAACTAGCTGGTAATCAGGACTTTAACAGGTTGTCATTGAACAAGGCTGAAGTCTTAGAGGGCTGAGAGTGTCCAGCAGATCTGAGGTTTGAGCAAGAACAGAGGGAGGTAGAGAGTGAGGTAAAAAAAAAAAAAAAAGTCTAAGTCACCTTAGTCTTAGACACAAACCAATAAAGTACTGAAATAAGTTTATACATGCTAGGGATGTAACGATTACCGGTTTCATGATAAACTGCGCTAAAATTCCTGACGGTTAGTAATATTATTCCAAATTTTTATTATTATTAAAACCATGTGGGACTATTATTTGTGTTTTCAAAATAAAATTTGGTTAAATGATTGCAGTGTGGGTGTATAAGTACTTTTCATAACTACTTTGATAATAGTGATAACTGTGATCATTTTAATATCGTTACATCTCTAATACATACTGTATGTACAATTTCATTTTGTGGTTCCAACTAAGACTAATTGAACTTTGTTATGAACGTTTTTTTTATTTGAGCCTGGAATCGCTGCATTTTCTTTTTTCTGATCAAAACTAGATATGAAGTAACTTCATTTTAGTAAGGCCCATAGTTAACTTCAAAACAGTGGACTTCAGATTTGTCTCAACACAGCTGGCATCATGATTTGTGCATTTAAATACGTGGCTCACATTGGTGCGTTGCTGGACAATAAACTCTTCCCACTTGCTTCCAGAGTACCTTGAAGATATAAAGACTTCACTAGTCTTTGGATCGAGACTTTAACAAGTTTCTGCATTTTTTTATATATATATATATGTACTTTCCAGATTGGCACAGTGATTTCTAAACAAAATAGAAAATCAGTGTAACAGGCAGCCGGTGCAGAGCTCTGTGAACACCGCTCTGATTGAGACACCGTCGGTTACAATGTGCTCTGTGACAAGGTTTTTGAAGTAATGGTGCACAGCTCCTTTGACTGACTGGAGGACTGGAGGAGGAGGAGGAGAGAAGAGAAGGGAAAAAAGATGAGTGATATGATTAAGATAAAGATATAAAGCACAGGAGGTAAAAATAGGACGGAGACGAACGCGCAGTGAACCGAAGGAGCTGACGTGATCGTGCAGCGAGCGTTGTTTTACCTGAGCCTCGTTACCGCGGCGAACTCTGTTTTCTTTCTCGATTACGAGTGACAAACCGAGTTACGAGTGTGTGTACGTTCAACCGTGCACCTGCAGCCAAAAGACCACTCCAGGACCTAAACTTAACAATTAAGGAGAACTTCGGCCACTGTGACGTGTGAGAATATTCAGAAGTTAGGATGTATGGGTGAACAAGAGTGTGTCGACACTGTGGAACACTACGTTCCCGTCACTAAATTGGGTTTATGCCACAAAGTCAGCGAGAAGCTTAGCTACACTGAAGTTCTTTCTCTTTTTTTCTTTTTGTAAAGCGTGTATTAGGATCAAGGGAAATTTGAAACTACTTAAAATTAAGGAGCTTATGCCTTTTTGTCAAGCGGGGTCTAATCGGAGTAATTTAAGCCATATGCTGTATTCGGTGACTAGCTTTAAGTGTCAGCCGTGACCAACTTAACAGGAAGTTGGGCTCAGCGTTCCCCTGCTCTCCCACCTCCGTGATCCAGGCGCCTACCTGTTGATGAGACCGAAGTAAAAGGATGGAGGCGTAGACTTACTGTTGTCTGCTATTGTTACCGATGGGCCACACGTAAACAGTAAAGATATATGTGCAAACATGGCAATCGTTTTCATCCTCCACAGTGTGTGTGACAGTGAGGGCAGTGTACTTTTACATGAATTTAATTGTTGACACTAGTGTTCAAATGAGCTAAGGCAAACAGAATAATAAAAAGGTATGCACTGAACATATTTTCACTTGATGTTTTCGCAGCCATACTTTATTCCCAGGGCGTCTCTGACTCGGTGTGAACCCGTAATAAGCGTGCTTTGCAATTGAGTTGACTTCTCTTTCATTTTCCCCTGTTATTTTTTTTTTCCTATGTTGTTTTTCTCTTGATTCTCCCTGAGCCTCAAAATAATAATGCATTTGATTGTACCTGCAATTGAGTTGTCCTTTGCCTGTTTCTTTCTTCACATTTCCTTTGCATGTGTGACGCTTTTGTGAGCTTTCTTTCTTTCTTTTTTTTTTTTATCAATCGACGTGTTTCTGAAACTTGCGTGGGTTTGTTTCAGTGTCTGCAGAGAATCTGGAGAAGAGCCTCAGGCAGATGGAGAAGCAGCTGCTGCAGCTGGAAAGAGACCTGGAGACTTTCTCCTCCACCGATGACCCCAGCGACATGTTCTTTACCAAAATGGCTATATCCTTTTACATGTGTGTGCTGACTCTCAACACTCTGGGGCGTTATACACTGACTTGAGTGCAGGAGTCTTCAATGGTTTTCAGGCCAATGACCCCCAAACTGATGGAAAGATAAAGTAGGGAGCTCTTACCTAGTATATGTGTTTTACATTAAACTCGACCTAGTGCTATTTATAAATATATATTATTATTATCATTTTGCATTCAAATAATACACAGTCTTTTTCTTTTTTCATACATGCAACAGTAGGATGGATGGATGGATGGATGGATAGACGGGATTTCACCTGGGGACTGTATAGGCTCTCGGCCAATTGCGGGAATCCTGACAGAGCCAGCGTGTAACACGTGGCCTCGTCATTGGCTCAGCAGCGATAGGGGCGGGGCCTGCTGTGTACAGGAGGCTTAGATTGACAGGTCTAGCGGGGGGCTCTGTGTGATACGGTGCACTGCTGAGACAGCTCCTGTATCGCTGAATGAGTGAAGTGCTGACTGAAAGAGAACGTCTTCTGCCTCCATTTATCCATTTCCTAAAAAATGTTGGATTCATATTAATGTGAATTTAAAGAAATTTAAAATTATGGGGAAAATTAAACAATATTTAAAAAATGTCTAATCAACCAAAGATTTTGCAAGTACTCCGCAGATCCCCTCTTGAAGACCTATTCATGCATGAATGGCAAAAAAGAGATAGTTTTCATGCCAACGTTCAGCTGAACCTCAGGTATTAAGGTTAGGAGCTCTCGGTTCTGTTCTCTTCAGTATAGTTGGTGCACCGATCAGGCATAACATTATGACCACTGGCAGGAGAAGTGAAAAAACTTTGAACATTTAGTGAAAATTCAATGTTCTGCTGGGAAACTTTTGGACCTGTCATTCAGGTGGATGATACTTAGACATGTAGCACCCACCTAGACCACCCCCACCCCATAGCAGTGACACTCCTTGATAGCAGCAGGATGCAGCCTGACACAGACACACACACACAAAATGTTTAAGGTGTTGACCTGGCCTCCAAATTCACTAGATGCCAAACTGATGAAATATCTGTAGGATGCAACTTCAAAAGGCACGGGATGGTTAGAGAGGGAGAACCAGGTAGTCCGTGACTTTCCGTCATTCTCTTTTACTATCACAGTGTCAGTCAGTACTGTACCGAACAAGAGCAATTTATTATGTTTTATCAGATTGGCAAATCAAAGGTGTGTAGACACACAAATAGACGCTTTCCTTTTATCATTCCACTGCCCATACGGGACATCTAGGTCTGTTGCAGACACCTGTCTGTATCTTTTTGGCGTGCATATAAATTATTCAGTGTTTTCTGAGGTAGTTCTACAGGATCAGTTTGACAGGTTTGTCTCAGTCCAGGTGTGTAAGTGTGTGTTCAATAATACACCCTGTGCCCGGCCTCCTTCATGTAGTTTTGATCAGTAGCCTAGGGGCTGTGGCACTGATGGCTCGAGCTGCAGTTGTTAGCAGAGAACTTGAGTGCAGCGCAGAAAGGCTCTTTGAGAGTGGATTTGACAGCTCGGCTTTCTGATTCTCTGTGCTTTTCACAAAATGTCTTATCACTAAATTAAAAACTCTGCCGAATTTGAAAATGAAATGTAAACTCGTTGTAGGTAAAGACGTGAGTAACGTGCTCTAAGCGAATAACTAGCGCTGACTTCTTGTTTTAGCAACGAACGGCCAGACACGCACACACTAACTGGGCCTAACTGCGCAACAACAAATATTTTATGTGAATATTGTGTTTTAGGCTGTTACACTGTTGTATTCACCCCAAAGCCCTGCATACATTTTTAGCACTTCACTCATCTCACACACACAATCACCGAGGTTCAACAGAATCGTGATTGTTTTGATTGGATATCTACACTCTGTAAACTGTTAGCAACATGCGTCTCTAAATTAAATGACAGAAAATAAATGGGATTTCATTGTACTGTTGCACAAAATACATGCACTACTTCATTTTAATCTGAACTCAGTGTGTCAACCAATTTATTTGTCTATAAATGTGCTTTTTTTTATTTCAGTTTTCATACAAAATCATACATACAGAATTCATAATTTCTGCTGTTTTCCAATAAGAGTCAATAAGACATAGTGCTTGTAGGGACACAACAAGGGAGACAGAGACTGTAATGACATATAAATAGAACAAAACTAAATAAAACACGATAACATACTGTACGAGTTTCTCACTACAACGATATACCAATGGCGGGGCTCCACCTTCTAGTGAATATATCTTATTCAGGGAATATGTTATATGTTCCATTTGTTCCATTTGATATATTTCCCATATTTTTTTCTGTCCACGTGCTACATGTTGAAGCGTCAGGCTTCAACCACCTTATTGTAATGCATTTAATTGCTGTTGTCAGTAGCATCTGTAAAAGATATTGTTTGTCTCTTCCTTCGATACCTTTTGGTAATAGGCCTAGTAGAGACACCATTGGGTCCATAGCAATATTACCATCAAATACTTCATTAAGTGTTTCATGGACAAAATATGTGGATCTCATTGCTAATGTACAGTTTTGTGCCAAATTTAGCCATAATGTCAGGTGTCCGAAAGTACCTAATGATTACCTTCCATTTTAATTCCCTCCACACATTGGAGTTAGTTACCAAATGTGCTTCAGTACATGTCTTTCCCACATATCCTGTGATATGCCAGAAAAAATTTCCATTTCCCATCTTTCTTTAATCTGTACAGTATTATTCAAGTTTAAATGTGCTTTTTAAGTAGCATTAGTTAGTCATGTTTGCATAATGACGTTCGTTAAAGTGAATTTAGACTGCACTGTTTTTCATGCTCAATAAGAGGAAAGTCGTGAGCTTTCTGGAAAAGCCTGCGTCGCGTTAAAGCCAGATGTGGTCTGGAAACCTACCTCACCGTCCAAACTTGAGAGACTGGCTTTGTCACATTGAAAATGACATTGAAAATTCTATTTTCAGTTTATGCAGCCACTTGAGTATACAATAACTGTGTTAGTGGTCTAGTGTTGCGTTTCAGGATCTTAGCTAAGCTTGTAGAGGTGGTAAATTAGAACACGAGAGAGAGAGAGAGAGACAGGAGGAGAGTGAGCCGGTGAAGAAAGGGAGAAGGAAATATGATGGAACAGAAGAGGGAAAGGAGTAAAGGATCAGGGGAACAGGGGTTTCTTTAGAATTGGCTGCAGTGGGCGGCTGCCGCCTCTGGAATAGGGAAGAAGTCAGCAGAGAGGGAACAAGAGGAGAGAAATTTCACGCCCCATGATACTTATCAACTACCGCTCTCAGCTATCTTTTCTTTTCTCTCTTGCTTTCTGTCACCTGCTCACTTTCCTCATGCGTCTTCGCCCCAGCTCCTGGCTTGAAAAGATATTACTGACAAGTCAATCTGGGAGGAGTGCCTATTGAACAGCATTTACCCAGCTGTGAATAGGTAGTCCCATCCCCAGCCAGATTCATCTGAGGCCAGACCTCAAATAGGTCCATCAATTGAGCTATAATGAAGGGGCACAATAGGAGCTGGAGTGGCTGCCCACACACAGATACACACAGACACACACAGACACACACACAGGCTCTGGTACTACTTGGCCTCCTCTTTATTCGTTTTTTTGTCTTTATTTTTTGATAGAAAATTATCCACACATTTAATAAAAATAAAAATACTGATTTCTTTCTTATTAAAAAGTTCATCGTGTGCAAAGGACGGGCTGTGATGTGCTCGTATGTGGAAAATAGGAACAATAAAATGGAAATTTGAGGTGTGATACATATATTCACCAGTCAGGCATAACATTATGACCACCTTCCTAATATTGTGCAGGTTTCCCTTGTGCCTCCAATACAGTTGTGACTCATCAGAGAATGGACATGGGACTTCTCAGGGTGTCCTGTGGTGTCTGGTGACACCGTTTTGTTAGTGGGGACCTTTGGGTAGTATGAGTTGAGAATAGGGGCCTCTGTAGATCATCCCACTGATACTTGATCAGTTTGGGATCTAGTGAATTTGGAGGCCAGGTCAACACCTTGTACTGTTCTTCAAGTTGTTTGAGTTGTTCCTAAACCATTTTTGTGTTTGCTGCCATCCAGGAGTGTCATTGCTGTGGGGTGGGGGTGCTTGGTCTGGTCTAGGTTGGTGCTACATGTCTAAATAACATCCACACGTTTCCCAGCAGAACATTAAATTGTCCCAAGATCCTGTCCTAATATCTTGTGCCATCGTTGTGTATTTTAAATATTGAGTGAATATCGTGTGTGTGGAGTTGCTCCACGGTCCCGTATGCCCCGGTGCTTCGCTCGTGTTCTCGCTCTCCTCGTCTCTTTGCTCTGACACCTCTCCAGCACATGTTGACACGAGCATTAACTATTTGTCCTTGTTCACACACAAAATTGTACCAACATCGCAGATCTGTGCTTTGCTTCGCCTCGAACCAGGAGGCCCTTGCCTTCTCTGCAACTCCGCTCTGATGCTGACAACTCGTGAGAAGTCCCCAGTGTTTCCTAGGATACATCCATATCTTTAAAGGACGGGCTCTTGACACTGTTCTCAGAGCATTTTGAAGTGCAAGTTCCCTGAAATATATAAGCGGACTGTACTGGCTGCCGCTTTTGGTGCTACAGCAGTGCAGAAGCGATGGTTAAATCAGTGTATTTACGCTAATGGGCTTTAAGTGTGGTGAAGACTGAGTGGAGTGCCCGCAATAGCGATGTTGTCAATTGTGGTGTCTTTCTTTTCTAAATATAAAATGTTCTGTTCAGCTTGGTTTGTGTTTATGTTTCCTGTTAATATTGTCGACGCACACAGAAACAGCGCGTGCCAGGGTTGCGTTAAAGCGTAAGCAGTAAACAAACCACGGTGGTAACCTAACAGACAGCATCAGAGCTCTTAATGTCAACATCTTAGTTTACCACCGACTGAATGCGGTCATTTTGTTGCCAAGCAAAGGGAACGCTCATGTTAGCCTTTAATAAATAAATGTATGATGGATGTTTGCCAGCCTTGACCGCCGCCCTCACAGCTTCTGCAAAGTTGCACGGGAGCAGTATGGCAAGCTGGTGATCATGCACGGCAACATGGAGACGCTGTACCAGAACGTCCTGGAGTACTTCGCTGTGGATCCCAAGAAGACGTCGGTGGAGGAGCTGTTCACTGACCTCAGCAACTTCCGGGCCATGTTCTCTGTGAGTACACTGTGCTGTAGCTTTACCCAGAGGACGAGTGTTTTTCTTTTATTTCTTAGGAGGAGGATGTTGTTTGCAGTTGAAGAAAACAGGGCCGGGTGGTTCATACCAAATACTGGTATTTTTTTTTTTGAGCTTCTAATATACCGGCATACTGGTGTATTTGATTACACAGCGTTGGGAATACTGTGCCGTGAGATATTGTTTCAGACCAGAACACTTTCAATGTAGTGCTTCTATACACACATGGTCTGTCTGTGATAAGTGATGAAGATGGAAAGGTCCAAAAATGAAGCAGCAGAACGAGAAGAAAAAAAAAAAAAGCTGGCTTGTCAGTTGTTTGGGTTTTTTAGACGTCCTTTTAGACGTCCCTGGTTTCTGGGGGCAGTGCCCGTTTTGGTTGACCTGTCCCCCGGCTAAAAATGTCCCCGAAAATGTCCCCAATTTTAGCTTCATGAATGAGAAAAAAAATGTTGCGCACAGGCTACAATTATTACGGTGTCTGGTCGTGCTGCTATTGATATTGGAGACGTAGCAGCTTAAATATGAATAAATATCTTTTATCTTAATTTCTTCATTTCATCTTGATAACATTTAAGTGCAGTGCTAACACGGGGCCATGCAAACCTGTTTTACTACAAATGTGGGATTATTCTACAATACTGACTCATCATCACAGTAAAATAGTAAATAATAGTAAAAGTAAAATGGTAAAATAGTCCATCCTTAGTCAGTCTACTGCATTAATTCCTCTCTCAACCAATAGGAATGTTGTGAACACATGATTTTACATGAAAAAAAATATCGTGATATACATTTTTGGTCCTACTACCCAGTCCTAGAAGAACATTAACATTTTAAATAAATTACAGATGTCCTGACCACGTTTTGCCCCAATTCAACACTGATCTTTTAGTATTCAGCATCGGCCCCGATCCACGTCCAGATCTGATCTTAAATAAACAAAACGTCTTCCCTGGAGGTTCATAAAGGCTTTTCTTATCTTACTTGTGTCCTGAATTAACTGTATTAAGTCCAATAAACAGGGAAGCCAGTGTAGCAGGGACAGGGCAGCTCGTACCAGATGCTTGATGAAAACCTGTGTTCTCTACTCCAGAAACAGGTTTTCATCCAACTCCCTGAACTCCATGACAGTCTTCTCTTAAAAGCAGCATTCAGTGTGTCTTGTTTTTTTAGTGCAACCGAGCGTATTCATCGTATTCAGTTTTATTTTTCTGTGGCAAGTCAAACTGTTAGTATTGAATAAGGATTTCCTAGTACCACCTCTCCAAACACAATACATCATTTAATAATTTGTTCATGATTTAGAGTAAAGTACTTTCACACCTGAGAGATGTTGAGACGATACTGATCATCCGCACTTTTGTCAGAATTTTATTACACACATTTTAGATCTAATGCTGAATTGTGTATTTAAAGACATTTTACTTTTTTTTTTTTTTTTAATTTGTAAACAGGACCAATAAGACAAAACCTTTAACTGCCTGCAAGTAATTAAGAAGATTGCTTAATTTATTTATTTATTTGGTAGATGCAATGAAAGCTGGACGTTTGGAGTGATGTGTTGCTCCAGTCAGGCGTTTTATTGCTGTTTGGTGGAAAAGGCTGCTTTAAGTCCAGTACCATGAAGCTCAAAACAAGTCTAATATCAGCTAGAGTATTGTGTTGGGTTTGAGAAAAGCTGCAGCAAATCTCAAAACATGCTTCGAGATACGAAAACCTTTTTATCTTTTGCTGTTTTTTATCCGCTGGCGGTGTCGAGACAGAACTTCCGCTTCTTTTTTTGTTGTTGTCAAATCAGTGCCATGTGTTATAATGCAAAGCAGAACAGCGCCAGTCCTGTGTAGTCCAGTCCCACCCAGGCATTTATGTCATCGCTGAGCTCCGTGGCCTTATCAGTCTGGTAGCTACTGTGAGTTCTGGAGCTGTGGAGACCCACTGTGTTTAATCAGCAGGATTAGTGGCACAGGCCACTGGGCACGACAGATAATAGTAGCTAATTAGCCTACTAAAGTTCTTGCCCTGCCCCCAACTTAACACCCACACACACACACACACACACACACACACACACGCACACGCACACAAATGGATTTCATGCCTCTTTGCTTTTTTCCAAAGAAGCCATTAGTTATACTTTAGTTTTCCATGTACCCCAAAGCTTTGTCTGCATGCATGTGCATTTCAGGGAGTGTTTCTGGGTGGTGTGTTCTTCTAGGCTCTGAACTGACACTCGCTTGCAATGGAAAGTTTAATTTCAAGTTTATCACATTAACACAAGACTTTAGTTGTGATCGGAAATTGTGACAGATTAATGTGAGATCTCTCTTTCCCCTCTTGCGGTGCTTAAAATCTGCTATACGCCCCGAGGGAGACTGATATCGACATTCCACAACATTAAAACCACTTACATGATAAGTAAATAACATGTAGCACCCACCTAGACCAGACCAGACACCCCCACCACATAGCAATGACACAAAAACCGTACAGGAACAACTAAAAAAAGAAAAAAGAACAACAGCACAAGGTGTTGACCTGGCCTCCAAATTCACTAGATTCCAAACTGACCAAATATCTCAGTTGAAACTGACCACAGAGGCCCCTCCCTTCAGCCCACATAGGACCCACAGACCCCCACTAACAACCTCCTGTTACCAGACACCAGAAGGACCCCGTCCATTCTCTGATGAGTCTCCACTGTTTTAGAGACACAAGGGAGACCTACACAATACTAGGAAGGTGGTCATAATGTTATGCCTGGTCGGTTCACCCATACTCTCACTTTTCAATAGATCCACAGTTAACTCTTCTTCCCTTTTCATTTTAACTAAGTCTCACCCACACATCTTGACATGCCGTCTGCTGGATGTGGTATCTGAGACTTCACAAACTCTAGTAAATGAAAAATAAAAAATAATATTCCACATTACACAATATGAAGCATCATAACAATATACAATATAAACAATCCCCTTCCCACTCCGCTCCATGGTTCAGGTTGGAGTTTTGCCGTGGCTTTTACGTTGTGACCGAACATAACATTTAATGACTCTGCTGCCGAAAGGTGAATTAGCCAAGTGTTATAAAGACCAGCATTATGTGGGCAAAACTCCCAAGTTAGCGTTTCATTCCCCTGGTCAACGAGTAAGAAGCTTACACCCTCAGCAGTTCGTTCAAATGGTCACATCACACAGACGTACAGCACCTTGGGAGAAGCCAAGGCCAGGTCAATGGACGTGGAGATACAGTAAATCTCAGCGTCGTAACCTCCAGGTCAAATCTGTGTCAGCATTTACCCTGCTGTACCAAGGCCCATGCTAATGGGTGCGTGCCGTCTATAGACCTCTGCCTAAGGGCAACTGAGCCTTGAACTGTGTGTGTCTTGCTTGCGTGGTGTGTGTGTGTGTGTGTGTGTGTGTGTGTGTGTGTGTGTGTTTGTGTGTGTTAGTGTGTGTTAGTGTGTGTTTGTGGGCGTACGTCATTCTGTCTCAGCAATTTTTATGGGAAAAGCTGCTTAGTTTTTTCATATGGCCCCCCCACCCCATCCCACACACACACACACACACACACACACACACACACACACACACACACACACACACACACAGGACCATACACACTCTTGTGCACACACATGCAGCATGTTCAGTCACCCGTAGGAAGGAGACCCAGGGCGAGGCCGCACATCTGACAGGAATCCAATTGAGCGTGTCTAATGGCGGACATCCAGGAGAGGAGGAGGGCGAAGCAGACCTGCAGTGATGAAGGAGAGCGGAGGGCAATTTCCTCAGAGAGCTCGTTCTCTCTCTCTCTCTCCCTCCCTTCCTTCCTTTCTTTCACTCAGCACGTCACTCTCTCTCTTTTCTTCATCTCAATTTTACGGGAAAAAAAATAAATGTTTTGTCAGGAACCGGGTTCTCCTTTTCTCTATGCTGTTCCTCACCATCGCTCAAAAACAATATTGCTTAAGTGTACATTATTCTTCAGTGTTGAGATCAATTTTGGGGAACGGTGTTAAATTTCGATTTAAAATCCAGATGAAACGCGGTTTTCTTGGGTTTAAAAAGAGCTTTTTTATGTATGTATAAAAACATCCCTCTCACCCTCATGGGTTGGTATCTGTTAGGGCAGTATGACCAAAAATGTACATCATGGTATTTCTTTTAAATTTTGATGGTGTCACGGTATATTGCGATATTTTTGTTTCATGCATAATCACGTGTTCACAACATATTCTACTGGTTGAGAGAGGAATTAATGCAGTAGATTGACCAAGGATGGACCATTTTACTTGTGATGATGAGTAAATATTGTAGAATAATCCCACACTAGTAGTAAAACAGGTTTGCAAAAAATTAAAATAAATGAATATTATTATGATGAAATGAAATGAGGACAATCATCGTTTTATTTATTTTGCATCTGTAATTGTAGTGTGCACGCAATCTTTTTTTTTTTTTTTTTTCATTCATAAAAAACTAAAATTGGGGACGCCTTTGGGGACAGCTATAGCCAGGTCATCCTAGACGGGGAGTGTCTCCAGACATCCTGATATTTTAAAAATTAACCTAATAACAAAAAAATACTGATATTCTAATCAATTTGAGCCTTTATACCGTCCAGCAATAGTATCTGTGTCATCCTCAAGCTTCGGTCCTCTACCAGAGGCCTTTGGAGTTTGAGCGTCCTGCTCAGTATCTTAGCTGTTCCTAGGACTGCACTTGTCTGGACTGAGTCTTCAGGTGTTGTTCCTAGGATCTGTGGGAGCCGCTCTCCCAGTTTGGGGTTCACTGCCCTGAGTGCTCCTACTACCACAAGGACCACGCTCGCCTTAACCTTCCACATTAATCCCAGCTGCTCTTTCAACCCTTTGGTACATCTCAACCTTTTCATATTCCTTCTTTCTGACGTTGGCGTCAGCTGGTATGGCCACATCTATCGCCACCACCCTCTTGGTTGGCCAGGACCTGTTGGTCAGTCTGGAAGCTGTGGTGTTGCCCACTGGGACTTGGCTACTTCTATTCCATGCTGGGTACAGATGTTCCTGTACACTATTCCGGCCACATGGTTGTGCTTCTCAATGTGCACTGATCCGACTAGCATCTTACACCCTTCTACTATGTGCTGGACAGTCTCAGAGGCGCTTTTGCACAGCCTGCGCCTTGGGTCAGGTCTATATATATCTCTATATATCTCTCTACTCAAGTAATGTCCCTCTGACATTTGTTACTGTTTGCATTTTCTTTATGGGTCCTATGATTTTAGGAGACAGCAGAGCTTTTCAAACTGGTTGTATTCATGCCAGTTTTGATTTAAACAAACAAGTTTTGGTGTGACCATCTTTATCAGGCCTTTTTCCGGTTTTGCTATTTGCAAACCTTTCGTGGGAGTTCTACTCAAACTTTAGTAGCTGTCTGGTCCACTTTTAAAATAAGACGCTATTTTATTTCTCAGCTTCTGCACACTTCCTCCTTGGATAGGCATAGTCATGTTATAGAAAGCACTGTATACCCATTTTTTTTTAATGTAATAACTCAAAAACCTTTTGATTTGCCATGGGATTCTGTACAAATATTGGTGGCTCTAAGAGGATAAATGCCTCTCAGTCCTCTTGCACCCCTACAAGGTTATCTTTTATGCTTCAATGTGAAACATCCTCACGAATATTGGATGGATTCACTTAAAATTTTCAACAGACAGTCAAAGTCCCCGGAGGACAGCTTGACATTTATTTATTTATTTTTTAAAATACGACAACCTATTGTATGGTGGAGGCATTCACAGTGCCCTGAGAATGAAGTGCCATTTGAGCCAACATTAGTACTTTGGTTAATGGTTACATGTTTTGCAAAACGAATGACTTTCCCATCGTCTTCAGCTCTAATTTGCTCTATTTTACGCTCATTGATTTGCATGTTTGTTTTGCTAATATGCAAAACTAAGGCTGTGGACTATTTACCTACCTAGTAATACCTTTGACCTACATTCTTCATTCACACTTTTCATTTGCATGTTTGTAGGACATCTTGTTGTTACGACTTTTTAATTTACAGTAGACAAATTCTTTTTTTTTTTCTTTCTTTCTTTCTTTTTTTTTTTTTTACTTTTCAGTCTGTGGACCTGTTTGAAAGCGAGACTGATTTCATCACCGACTAACGTACGTGCAAATATATTCAGGTTGTGGGAAGCAACAACTCGTTTTAATTGCCTTGGTACAAGTGTGTTTACATGTGGTTTTGGTAAAAGAATTTGACTTTTTAATGAGAGAACTGCTTGACAGCAAAACAGGGCTGTGTTAAAGTTTTGACAAAGTTTGCGTTGTGCATTCATCATAGCTGTCTACTTGTAACCTGGGGATTCTTAATTGTTCCTTACTTGGAATGTATTCCCTGTCAGCAATCTCGTTGTTCTCTTTAGTTTTTGCTCGTTCTCTCCGCTGCCCCTAATTTACCAGATTGGATGCCCATTAAGAATATAGTCATTTGTGAATCCGCGGCTGCCACGAGCAACCGACAGTCATTCCATTAAATCAAAGTTAATTTTGTGGAGTAGTTTGTTCGATTTAAAAATAGTCCTAAAAAGAAGAGAGAGCTTCATTTGTTATTTGTCTTCGCGTTCTCCTTTTCGTCATTGCGCCTCTTGTTCTCTCTGTTTCTTTTAGCTTGTTGAGTGGTACTCACCAAGCTATGTTTTTAGCATCTATTGTCTTTTCATTTGTGTGGGTTTAGATTAGAGAAGAAGTGTTCAGTTAAACCAATCCACTTGTGGACGCTTCCTTTGTATTGTTGATTACATTGAGATTATATTTTCTTTTTTGAAGTTTTAAACTTTTCCTTCAAACTTTTTAAATGACAAAAGACCTGTTCAGTTCAGTAGCGTTGTTTTGCAGCATGTATATCTTTTAGTCCTCTTTTAGTTCCATGCCTTGTACACCTGGATTAATGCCGTCGTCTATTGGGCTGTGATTGGGCCTCGTAAAGATAGTAGTCTAATAGGCAGTTTATACTTCTGCGTTAAAGGGACGCCGGGCTACGGCAGCATCACAGATCCAGCCTGTGCAGACCTAGCACCGTAGCTGACGTTCACCTCCCCAGAAATGTAACTACATGCCACGGCGACACAGGCCACAAGAACTATGATTGGTTCACTTGGTAGTAGTGTGTTTCCGCTGAAGCATTTCCGGCTGCTTCGCCATCGCCGCAATTTTTGAATTGACTGTTTTGGTAAAGCTAACTGAGGAGGTTTGGAGATACAGACATTTGTGTAACTTGTGTTTGTCAAAATTTCAGCATAGGTTTCAGTCACCATTGTTGAAAGTGAACCCGGAAGTGCAAACAAAAATGATACCAACTGTCAAAAAGAGACGCAGTGCTGACGATCATTTGGATGTGCGTTGATGTCCTAAGTGTATTTGTTTGTGTTCATCCTCCCCTCAGTTCTGACTGGTCTCTCTATTTCTTCTGCTTAGACCGGTGTCCATCAGGCAAAATGCTTTGAATTCTCCAACGCCACGTTCTTTAGCTGTTATTCCAAGCTGCCTGTCATATGTCATTTACCCAAGAGTGGCTTCCATCCAGCCACTTTACCAAAGGTTCGACTAAGTCCTGCTGAGATCCATCCAGCCTCTCATCGCTGTGGACGACTTCTGTAGCTCAGATTGTTTGCTTCCTGGTCAACCCCCCGACCAAGCTCCTTGTTGCTTGGTAACTCAGCTTTGAACTCCGGGGAGAGTCCTGGTGGTTCCGGGTTTCTTCCATTTCACAGTTATTGTGGCCACTGTGCTCCTGGGAACACTCCGAGCGTTAGAAATTGTTTTACACAGTTGCCCTAATCTATGCTGGCTGCTCCCCTCTGTGGAGGGTTCCTCAGACGTCACGCTTTGATTTCTGTCCTGACAATGCGATTTATGGGACCTTGTATCCACACATTTACCCAATAAAATCACTTTGCCACAGGTTCTAAAGACAGTTCTCTTTGCATCACTGGGTTGATTCAAGGCAAAAAAAAAAGAGACTTCAGTATGAAATATTAATATTTCAGTTTTAATACATCTATTTTCTCATTGTCATCTTAATAATTTTTGGTAACTGAACCTGAATAGATTAGATAGAATAGTTTGTGAACCTGGTTTGCTAAACAACCACACGTTTCCTTGTTCTTTATTCATACTAAAACATCAACCACAACAGATGCGGCTGCAAACACACAGCATTTCTTGATAATATGTATTATGAATGAGCCCTTTTGTGTACTAATGTGTAGCCCCAATTGACTTTAAAAACACAGGCGTCAAGGCTAGAGTCGCGGAGTTGTATCATATTGTAAGTACTGTATGCAGTTACACCTCTACTATTAGTCATTTACACGGTGGCTATTCACGTATTTGTCCACATTTCAATTCACTCGATGATGCCAGATTGACTACGCTGAATTGTTTTGAAATCAAGTTGACTATATCATTTCTACCAGTGGTCACTTTTATGCTGATATAATAAGAGGCTGCCAGAGGCCTCAGTAAGCGACTGCCCCTATTTAGTATGTCACTGTAGCGCTCCATTTACCACACAGGGTTTTTTTTTTTTTTGTAATGTGTTTCTTTTTTTTGTCCTTTCGTGTTGGTTTGGCATTACCATTCTCTCAGTGACCTGCCAGTCAAGCTGGGCTGTGTGAATAACGCAAGAGGAGGGAAGCTGAGGAGGAGGAGCTGGGTGTTTGATGAAACCCCAGACTCCCTTGCTTTAAGTGACTGGCTATTGATCCGAATGGCAATCACGCTAGCACTCTATTAAATCATATGCCGTCTGTCTCTTGGCTGTGGCATTATTGAGCCATCGACACAGTCTTTGGAGTTTAACAACTGGGATTATAGAGCCTTTATCCAAAGTGAATGACGACACAAAAAGACACTGCGGCCACCATCGAGGTCCCTGTGGGTGTATTTTTTTCAAGGTGTATATGCTTCAAATCAATAATGATTCTACACTAGTGCTGCTAAGATGTGGCACAAGATATTCTCCTGATCACTTGCATCATTGGTCTTTTGGATGTGGAGTTAAAGGTCTTGACAGAAATCCATTAACTTTGACCAGAATATTAGATGAAATTAGATGAGATTGAACTTTATTGTCGTTGCATTTAGTAGAGATACATACACAACAAAATGCAGTTACACATATAACTGGAAGCGCATATAGCAAACAGTGTAATAGCATATGTGTGCAGGTGCACTGTAGTTCACTGTCACACGTCCCTAGACATCGTCTGATAAATGGCGTCCTGCTACGTTTGCTAGCGGCTAACGACATTCCATCGGTCCAGACTGAAAAACTTTCTGAAAACCTTCTAAACGTTCATTGGCAAGTGTTTTGTGATTGTTTTAGCTCGGTCAGTCAAAGCAATACTGAATCTTATGTACTACTGCTTGTGACATCATCTACGCCACTGCCCAGTGGAATTGTTTAAAGCTATTGTTGTTCAGTTTTTGCTCTCCAAACATCTTGAAATGCGCATATTCAGATCAGAAATGACACTTAACTGTGGCTGCCTGTGGTAAATTTACCCATGGTCTCAATGACTGCTGACGGTGAATGATTTTTAGTTATTTTAATCATAATTTATTGCACATGACCGGATAAAGTTCAGCGTGATCACCGACAGAAGTGACTAGAATAGAAACACAGTGGCTCGATACTGAGTAGCATGTTTTACTTCATTCATACTGTGTTAGTATCACATTTATTAGACGCCCAGGTCACAGGTGTCATAGATACGGCCCGAGGGCCCAAAGCAGCCCACCAGAGAGTCTGATCTGGCCTGCAGCATGAATTTGAAAAGTGCAAAAATGACAAGACAGCAAGACAACAACACTGAGACCCAGGACTAAACAGCAGACAGCAATGTGCCCAAATTTCACTAATTCCTCTAAGAAATTTCTTTCTTTTCTTTTAAAAGAATGTTTATTAAATGTGTCATTCTCCTAATTTACTTGTTCTTCTTTGCACTAAAAGTCTGGAGTTGTCATGACTAGACTGTTGTGTTACTGATCCAGCCCACCTGAGATCAAATTGGGCTCAATGTGGCCCCCACCAACTAAAGTACATTTAACAACCTCACCTCTTAGATGTAAAAGACTGAAAGAGAAAAAGAAAACAAATTAAATATTGAAACAAAATGTGTTATCAGGAATATTTCCATCAGTTTGAGCTTTCTTTTTTCTGTTCTTTTTTGTCCGGTGAGACCAGATCGACAGTACACCTGAGAAGCTTTATCTGACTTAAATGGTGCCTGATAAAGATGTCTGTAGGTTGTGACAGCTGCCTTTGACAAGCTCTACACTACTGTAATTAACCCCACTTAGCAGTCCATCACGTCCTTGTCCTCATTTTTTGTTCTCGTCCCCCCTCTCCCACAGCAAGCACTGAAGGAGAACTTCAGGCGGAGGGAGTCGGAGGAGAAACAGAGGAGAGCCAGGGCGGCGAAGGAGAAGGCCGAGCGTGAAAAGCAGGAGAGACAGCAGAAGAAGAGGAGGTTGCTGGAAGTCAATGCAGGTAGAGACAGTTCAATTTGCATTATCTGCCAACTTCTTTTCAGAGAGTTGTGCTAAATCAATCTTGGGTCAAATGGTGTAGGAGATCATCCATAGACAATGACTCTCATTTATCAAACAAACAAGTGCCATTTAATGGATTAGAGGTGGCAGCTATTCTCACAATTCTGTATTTACCTCTTGAAAAATTAAAACCCACATCTACCGAGAAAGCATTTTCTGCTTTGATTGATGAAGGTGAGTAATGATGGAAATGATTTAAATACACAATTATCCAGTGTGTGATATCAGAGCAGAAAGCCAAAAAGCTTTTTCAAAAATATCAATCTGTCCATATCACTCCTGTTGAAATTATAGTCTTGCCTTCTGTTATTGCTTACCAATTAATCTATCAAACTTCCCAGACGTGAAAGGCATTTATTATTTGTACATGGTAACACAGTTCATTCAGTGCCTTCCTTGTTTTCTGAACAGTTGACCGAGGTGGGGTTCCTCCAGATTTCAGCCTTATAACTATTAAGGGGTTCACAATTTAATGAGAGAACTCTTATTTGACGCAACTTTCAAAGTCAGTGCAGAGCAGACTTGTACAGAATTCAATAGAGAAGGGAAACAAGGCGCATGGACTGAAGTAGATTGTGGAAATTAGATATTCTAGTGTACTGATAATAATGCAATTCAAATCAAGCTACCATATGTGAGGTATTTAATGTAGGATTTAATAGTCTGCTACAGTAGCGACACCGTTCTTAAAATGTACAGTTAATATCTGCTGTATTTCTCACCGTATTCCAGGTCAAAGTCTGACATTTATCTAAAGGATGGCCTAGATTGGGTGCCGTCGGTCAATAATGCCACATGTGGTAGCTTGATATGAATTATATTATTTTCATTCAGTAGAAGATACGTTAACATTTCAGTCACCAACAAATGAAGATGTTGTCCAGACTTTTGCCTGGTAGATCCTGGTTTAGCTTCACTTAACACAACCGCCTCCTTTTTTTCTGATAACTTTTGGTATTGTTCTTCATGATTTATAATAACTTTTTGTAGCCCGATTGCTACAGCTGAAAACAAGGCTATAATTCACCATTTCCACCATCTACTTCAGTCCATGTCCTGCCTTGCCTTGCTGCCAACATGGCAACTTCCGAATTGATGACGCTCTGATGACGCACCGTGAAAACCCGCTATAGGTATTTCGACAATGAACTTGTTGTGTTTCACCATTAACCAGGATCTGCTGTTTAGAAGACAGGCTTTGAAACCAAGTCCAGTGAGGGCACAGTTGTGTATTGACTAGCTCAAGTCATGAGCTAGGGCACAAGGAAAAAGCCTGACCCAAAAAGGTCTTGTGCTATTTGATTTAAGACATTTGTGATGTCAATATGCTTGGTTCAATAATTTTGGGTCCGTAGAACAAGCTCTTTATTGTCCTTATTCAGCAGTCGAAGGCAGCAGACGTCATGTTGCCTCCCTGTAGACATGAATGTTCTTACACTTGGAAATTCTAAATTTCAACCCTAGAGAGTTATTGTAGGGCATAAGAAGGCTTGTTTACTTTGCTTCAACATTTTTCATTTTCATGGCGAAAATTGAGGTCAGTGAAGTCTCCCTATGCGATTTCTTGCCCTTGAGTGGTAAACAAACGTAAACGTGTATTTCAGACCATTAGAACATAAGTTCAACAGAAGGCCACTTCTTCCTGGTGCCTAGTAAAGCAGTTATGCTCAGTGTTCATGCAGAGGTGGATCTCGCAGACCACATTTGCCCCGAGAATGTTGCCTTGATGTTTGCCGATAGGCTGAATGAAAACCACATGCTTCTAAACCTCACTCACAGTGGCGCAGGGACACAATTTAAATGTGTACGGACGTTACTAAATATGGTTACTTGCCCTATAAAGGGTTCAAATTCCCACGACCTGGCTGCAGATGTTTCTGCACACTTACGTGTTTCATGTAACCTCCCTAGGAAGCTGTAGTTGGTCAGCTGAAATGCATTGAGGCTCCATACATTCATACACCGCACGTGTTCCAACACGGAGCCAAAGCTGGCACGGCTGTGAGGAAGCTAATGCAGCTACTTGCGCAGCCAGATACAGGCTTGTGTTGTATTGCTATGCAGCAACTACTGTTTACACTGTGATTGCCACAACAACACATATTGTAAGATAATCATTGTACATATACAATATGTTGTGTCCCCCAGTGATAATTTAGAGTGATGACTCTATTTACCCAGCAGGTAAAGACATACTGTAGCAAAATCCACCCTATTCCAGAGAATCCGACTTCCACTGCCAGTTGTTTTTATTTATATATTTATTTTATTTTTTTTCACCTTTCACTTTGCCGTGCTGCCGATGCCAGAAACTAGTTCAACAGTGCAGCCTCCAGAATCCATTTCCAATTCCAAAGCCAAGGCTGGCAGAGCAGGTGTGCTTGGCAGTCCCAGCTCTGCACAAACATCTATAGCTACGGCAGAGCCTTTGTGCCAGTCCTCTGTAGCACTCCTGTAGACATCAGAGCGCAAGAACAGAACCACTGTGCTGCATCCAGGCCGAGGCATTGCGAGTTTGCCATTTTGCCAAACCAAGGCCGGTCTTGGCGAAAATGTAGCGCAAACCACTAATTTTTCCCCTTTTTGCTCTGGTCTGGGCACCCTTCGCTTGTCACCTTTTACCACAAATTGCCTGAAATGTTACAGTGGTGGACTCCTCCAAAACAATGACAACAACAACCGTGCTTTTTGGAGTTATTACTAATCCAGTCGTTGAAGCCAAACGCCTCACGTGAAAATCACACCAAATTTGAATTGTTCATTTGGTGTAAGCGGCAAATTTAAGGCTGTAGTAGCTGCACTTGACTATGTATTAAAACTTAATCAACAACATTTCATATTTACTGCTCATTTAAATATATTTGTTTTCACTTAGTCATTAAAATTATTTCTCAGTTTTACTACTGTCAAAGATAATAATTACGGTACATCCATTTATTTTTAGTGTTCCAAACAAATAAAAGGAAACAATCTTATTCCAGTACTTAGCACTTGGTGTACTCAAGGATATTTTATTAACTCTTGCGATGGCTGACAGCTTGGAATCCTTTTCCCATCAGTTTGTTTCCTTGCAAACTTTTTTCTATGTCAGAAAAGTAGTTCAGAAATAAGGAAATCATAAGAATAAACTTCAGCCAAATTTTGTCAGAAAGGCTTATAAAAATATGCCCAGAGCTTGAAATTTATTTCGATACGCTCAGTTTAAGATGAAGCTAAAGGCGAACCCGCTGACATCTCTAAGAAGTGATGTCTCCGGCGACGTGCACGCGCACGCACGCACGCACGCGCCCGTGTACATATATAAATACACACAGATTGTTTGGATGAAATGAATATGCGATGGAGATTTGCGCATTGTGCTGCCAACCCAGGACAGGATTTGTCTCTCACTCTGCCACACTCTCCCACTTTGTCTCTCACACTGTCTGTCTCTCAGCCTATTTATTAACTAAAGAGCTTTCTCTTTGTTTGTCAGGGAGGATTGTCCTCAATGGAGATTTTCTGTGTAATCATCTGATTATCCATCAATTCCCTAAAAAGCCCCAGAGAGACTGTGTATCCACATTATGCTGAAGGGCACGGCAATGAGAGACAGGAAGGAAGGGGGAGGGTTTCCTGGAGGAAATGATCAAAATGGATTTCAGCTTCTTTCCCCTTCTTCAGGTATCTGCATTGAGCTCAGTTTTAACGTCGCCTGCTTATGTATTCCTGAAACATAAGCAGTCCCAGTTTTCCTGAGACTGGGCTTCAACCTACACTATAATATAAAAACCTGGTTTTGTCATTGGTGCGTTCTGGCGGTTTGAGAGAGCGGGAGCATTAGCCTGCATACATTTGCATAGAGCCCTATGGAGATTGAAATTCAGATTGAATAGGTGTTTTTCCCCCCCCCCCCCCCCCCTTCCCTCCTCTAGCTGTGCTTGGCTTGTGTATGACAAATCTGTTGCATTAACTCCCAGGGTAGGCCGAGAGCAGGAATGTTTGTGGAGCGACAAATTACACATCAGAGCTTTATTTAACATTCCCGACATGGCTACAAGCGATGAACTATTAAGACGTCAAATAGAAGAACAGCAAGAGATGCACCCCTGCATGCAAAGACACTAAAAGCACGGAAGGGCATTAGAAAGAAAAAATTTTTCTTTCATTCAAGTTTGAGAAGGGGGAGCTAGAACGTGAGATGTTACTCCATGCCACGCACTGGTGTGGTGGAAGGACTCAGATAGTCGGGTTCCTTTTTATGCTAATTGCTAGTTTTAATAATTTATAATTAAAGACAGAGACGCTGCTGTGGACACCGCTGTGCAGTGGGCATGCTCCCTGTGTTGCTGTGGGCTGCTAGGTTAACGGTTTCCTGCTCCGTGAGTTGTGAATGTGTTGAAACCGACATAAAGCCTGTTAATTGATGAAAGCAAGTTCACACTAGATGTTGAAAAAGAAAAAAAAAATGTATACTCTGGCCTCAGCCTCATGTTAGCCACCACTTTTGATGTCACACTCCTCATTTGTTAGTCTCTCTTATTAGTGGGGGGTCTTTGGGTTTTACAGACAGATACTTTATCAATTATGTTGAATTTGAATGCCAGGTCGACACCTTGTGCTGTTCTTTGTACTTTTTGAGTTGCACCTAAACCATTTTTGTGCGTGTGCCTGTGTCAGGCTGTGTCATTGCTAGGGGGTGGGGGCGCCTGGTCTGGTCTGGAAAGTGGTTTTCAAGTAGAACATTGTATCGTTACGACACGATCAGTGCTGCGGTAGTTCTAAAGCTGCAGGTTTTTCAGGTAAACCGAGAAAGCATCTTTTTGTGGCGCTCCTTTTTTTATCTATATTTTCTTAACACTGTTGAAAGGATGAACACCAGTGACCTATTACAATATTTAGTAGCTGGTTATGATGTAAGGTTTTCGTGTGCGCATCCTTTTTCATCATCTAGTGAGTGGTTTGATTACTCAGAGTATCAGTAAGGTGCACCAGAGCATACTCAATAGAGGGGGAGGGGGCTGGCTTGCCTTATTGCGCCATTTGTCTTCCAAGTGTCCAGGGGAACACAGTGGTGGACCTGCATTCATTGTACTCAGGCATGTCATTTTCTCTCCTTAGCTTTTCCAGCCCTCGCCAATTGACCCTATTTCTTTGCCTTGCTCTGGCCCACCTCTGCTACACACTGCTACAACTGGGTCATTGTCCTGATGATAAGTGCCACATCCTGTTGAGTGAAGTGGCAGGAGACATTAGGCCGGCTCTGAATGCAGGGTAGACATCGACACACGGACAGGCTGCTTGTCCAGACAATGGAAAATGCCAGTTGGAGCGGGCTCTGATTAAATAGATGGTGATTGAAGTTTCGCTTGGACAACTATAGCTTTTTTTTTATTCCTGGAGGTGGAGGTTCAGCCTAGACTTGTTTGCTCTTTTGTTTTGTAGTAGAGTAAATTCTCCGCTTTTGAATTGAATTGAATGAACTTTTAATATACCGGCATTAACGGCGTATGTGATTACGCAGTGTTCGGAAACGCTGCGCCGTGCGACACTGTTTCAGACTAGACCGCTTTCAGTGTAACGCTTCTAAGTAGCATGGTGCGACTGTGTCACTGCAACGCGTGGTGAAGATGGAAAGGTTCGAAAAATGAAGCAGCAGAATGCGAGAGCAAAAAAGTGTGCTGTGTTGGTCCCCGTTTTGGACAAAGCTGTCCTTAAAAATGGCCCCAATTTTAGCTTTTTATGAATGAGGACAAAAAGGTTGCGCGCAGACTACAGTTATTACGGTAGCCGGTCACGCTGCTATTGACACTACAGGCATAGCAGTTTAATTACGTTTAAATATGAATAAATACGTCAAAATAAATGAAATTGTAATTGCCCCGTTTCTTCATTTCATCTTGATAATATTTAATTCATTTTTTTTTTCTTGAGCTCCGAGCTGTAAACGTCCCCACATTTCCACATCAGCAGGCAGTGCTAACACTGCCATGCAAAGCAGTTTTACTACTAGTGTGGGATTATTCTACAATATTTAATCATCATAACAGTGAAATAGTTCATCCTTAATCAATCTGTTGCATTAATTCCTCTCTCAACCAGTAGAAAATCAGTTCAGCGTGTAAATAAAATACCGTGACATACAGCCTTACCTGTACATGTGCACCTCTAACCACACAATGTATTTCTGCACCTTTTTTTCCCTTCCTCATAATTGACAGTTAAGCTATTCACATCTCCAAAACTTTTAAATTTTTTTTTTTAGGAGCTAAAAGCTCAATTACTTGATCGTTCTTTCAAACCACGGGACTGAAAACACCGCTGATGAATTTGTGAACGAAAAATGAAGTTAAAACCACGGTTCCTGCGCACGTTGCACGCCTGTCACGAGAGCTACCGGCACCAGATTCAACAGAATGGAAAAAGGCAGGCAAATTGTGCACATCAAAGCACCACTCAGGAGCTACACGGCCAGAGCTGGGCTACCACTCTTCACTCTCCCGTCCCCCTCACCAGTCTTTGTTCTCGAGCCACATCCCGCTCAGCACTGCCTTTCACGAGCTGAATGGCTGTTTCAAACCCATTTTCACAGCCGCTAGCTTGACAAATATTCTTCTGCCATGTGTTCCTTCCCCATTACTATCCATGTGACATGTCTGTGATCTTTCCCCCTCCGTCTAAGTTTCCGAGCGTGTGGGTGTGAGTAAATGAATATGTGTTATGATTTTCAGTGTTGGGATGTCTGAAAGCACCTCTTGTCTACATTCTATAAAGCGGTTTTCTGTGTCAGCCCGTCTGACTCGCTGTTGATTGATGTGTAAAATTGGACTGTTTTTGCGCCCATATATTCCTGAGGCGGGAGATCTGAGTGGGTTTCGTTTTTCCTCGCCTCCCGAGGCACACAACGTTTCATGTTCTTGTGGGTTGGAGTCAAACGGAGTACTACACATGAAGGCACACACTTCACGTTGCAATAGATTGATCTGCTCCTTTCTGCTTGTTTTCTGTGTGTGTGTGTGTGTGTGTGTGTGTGTTGCGGGGAGTGTAAAGCTGCGCAGCCTGTGATGAATTGCCACAGGAGTGGAGACAAATTTGGACGTCGAGGAGCGTTGGTTTTTGCTCAGAATTTTTAGCTGCCTCTCCGCTCTGCGTAATGATGAAGAACTAGGCGCATATCAGCCAGGGGAGGAGTGCAACTGTTTGGAAACGGGAAAGCACAACAAATGCACACGTTGGAGCGGGCGGCGTGCACGTGTGTTTGCAGCGTCAGCTCGGGGTGGATCTTACTGTGGGTTCAGCCGTAGCCCGGGACCGCGGGGTCCCTATGCCCTCGATGCATGTAAAAGGATTATATACTGCAGAGCTGATTGACAGTTTCTGTAGGTTTGCTGTATGGAAGAGGATGAGAATTCCTGTTTGCATGCCCAGCTTTGCATGCACGGCGAATGAATGAGTCATAGGTTGAGAAAAATAAATAAATAAAGAGGTTAGGGGTTGGAGGCATCTCATAGATTGTGCACTGGCCTCAGTATCCAGATCGCCGCCCCTTCTGCTGTCACACTCCTCATTCGTCAGCCTTTAATAAACCGAACCTTTCTAATATTGTGTAGATGTCTCTTGTGCCTCTGAAACAGTTGGGACTCATCAGAGAATGGACACGGGGCTTCTGAGGGCGTCCTGTGGTGTCTGGTAACAGGATGTTGTTAGCGAGGGTCCTTTGGGTGCTGTGGGTTGAGGGGAGAGGCCTCTGTGGATCATCTCACACTTTTAGGATCATGTGGAGTTGGCCAGGTCAACACCTTGTGCTGTTCTTTGTATTGTTTTAGTTCATCCTAAACCATTTTAATGTACTGCAGAACTGATGCTGTATAGAAGAAGATGAGTATTCCTGTTTGCATGCGCGAGTCCTAGATTGAAAAAGAAAAGGTTGTAGGCATCTCAGATTTGACCTACTTCACAGGTTAATCACTTCGTAGATTCCGCATTATCAGCTTTTATACGCCACACATGTGAAACAGATGACTCCCTCAGACATTGTGCTGTGAGGAGGGAGGAGTATCGGGATACTCTCCTCGTCCTCCCGTGTGTATTTCGTCGTCAACGTCAAATCAATGCTAATCCATACCAATCGCCGCGTTCATGTTAAATAATTGCTCATGTTGACTTAAAGTAGATACTTAAAGTCTCCAAACTTCGTAATATATTTCATCTTGAAGCAACGCTTTCTATCAGCGGTAGCCCGGCCTGTAGTAAACAGATTGTGTATTCAGTCATAATCTGTAATGCTGGCCAGTCTCGGCGCAGCAGACTAAATCAGTCACTGTGTGCAGGGCAGAAATGCCTACGTGCTGCAATACTGGATTTTCTCTCTCTTTTTTTTTTTTTTTTTCCTCCTTTGTTAAGATACATATATTTATTTCTACACCTTATGAAACATCGTTATTTTCATCACTCATTCAGATTTGTGTTGACCCTCAAATGATACGTGACATTTTCTCTTCCCCACCCACCGAAGATATACAGTTCGCTCACTGTTACCTTTTAATATGGCCACGTGGACGGTAAATGAAAGCCATCGCAGAAAAGGAACCCCTAACGTTTCATCTTAAGTCATGATCGTCATTAATATTACTATTATTATTGAGAATTTATTTTTTTCGAGATTCCCAGCTACCCCCCACAACATCTGCATGCGCAGGGCTGCGGCAAAGCCTCTCTGACGCCGCAATAGAAAACTGTAAGCTCCTCTAAGGAAAGATTTATAGCAGAGTTGCTGTATCAGATTGGATCAGCTAATAAACTTAAGTCAGTGGGGGAGCTGCTCATTTACGCCTTGGGACTGTCCGCCCTAGCCAAGGGCAGCCTTTTGGGAATCTACTGTGGAGTTTCCACCCTCTCTCTCTCTCTCTCTCTCTCTGCTGTCTGCATGGTGATGCTTCGGACCGCAGTGTTGGCCTTAGTCACCGGAGTAACAAAAATGAAACAACCATGCCGATGTGTGATTTAATTTGGGGTGTCTCACCAAAAAAAAAAAAAAAAAAAAGCCCCATGTGTTGTTATTGAATGTGGCGACCTTTGGCTCAGTGAAGGTCCTGGCAGCATCGCAGAAACCCCCTCGCTTTAGTTGTAGAATTTTATGTTTTTATTTGGTGGGCGTTATTGTTCCGCGGGGAATTGTCAGCCGAAATGAAGGAGTGAGAAAAACACACACAACCTTAATCAGAGCAATGTCCTCCTACCCTTCACTAAATCAGCGGCTGGACTCGGGAGTCACACAGTGGCTAATGATACAGCTTGGCGAAGCTGTGAAGCCGCTGGAGTTGAGGCAACTTTTGAAGCACGTCACGTTGAATCACGCTGAATAATGTTTAATTCCTTTTGAATATTCGTAATATATCTATTAAAAGCTCAGTTTTATTAAAGGTGGATGTCCTTTCTGTGTGTAGAAACACAATGCGGTTGCATTTGGTTGAACGTATAGCCCATCACCGCTGGGTTTCAGTCGGGTAAATCTATCTAAGTGACCCGAGTTAAGTGGCAAACGGCTTTTCAAATTGGCAAGGCGGCTAAAAAACACTTACAATTTTATAGGCGACACAGGAGCAGGATTGAAAAGAAAACGCCCGCGCGCACGCATCCACATTTGCATGACAACAACGGCATAAACTTTTTTATTGACAGTGAGTCTGGCCCCTGAACATTCCCATATAGTCTGCCTTCTGGCTGTTTTTCTTCCCAGCCACCAGAGGCTGTTTTCACTCCATATTACCGGGCATGTCTGTCATTTTGCCTCAGGTGTCGGGGCCAGGTTTTTAGCAACTCGAGTCATGGCATAAATGTCGTATCTGCAAAGCATTTCACTTCCAGGATAACTGCGTTCTGATAGTTCCTTTGCGTCTACAAAGCAAATATTTGATATTTCGAGGCGGGAGTATTTATTATTGTTGGGGTCTGAGTGTTCCGCTCCGGCTTGACGGTGCAGTCCGTGTACATGTGAGGTATGGATTTGGCGCTTAAATCCGTGCAGTCAGCTACAGTGTTACAGTATAATTCACAAGATCATAAACAGGGTGAAGATTTGCGTGGTGGCCTGCAGACTTAATTATTGGATACTGATGAAAAACGCTTTGCATGATTCAAGGAAAATCTTGGATCTTGGCTATGACGATATTTCACATAGGGACTATTCATATGCATCGATAGGATCTTATTGGTACCGATGCCGTTATTGCTTTTCCCTTATCAGTTCTTATCAGTGAATTTTTGTTCTAGAAAAAGTGGGCGGTTTCTTGTAAACAACAGCAGTTTCTTTGAGTTTCTAAACAAGACAAAAGAACTTGTGTAAGAAACATATGAAACTGGCCACTGGATCCTCAATAACACTGCTCTGCTGAGACTTAGCGATAGCTGCACTTGTTGACCGGAGATTGTCGAACACATGGCGCTCTCTGTATTTCATACGTGTTGCCGCCCTCGCTTGAAATTTCGGTGCTGCATAAGCTCCATGTTGTGCTGTTACAGTCCCTCCTGCTGAAGTGAAGCCACACTTTGGACCGTTTCAGTCTTCCTTGTCGTGAAGATTCTTCTTCTTTAATTTTTTTGGCGGTTGGCAAACAACTTTTAGGTGCATTACCACCACCTTCTGGACTGGGACGTAAAGATTTGTCACGAAAAGACTCCCTAAGGGGAATCGATAAACATGAAGACTAATGATATCGGTTAATTGAACTAGTTGGAACCGGTTCTTTTAAAGATCCCCATCCTTAATCCCAAATATTGAAGAGTGTCCACATTTTCCTTGCACTTATCTCGCTCCTCAGCCATCATGCTAGCTTCCCTTGCCACCAGACAGACCCACAGCTATTTATCTGAGGGTAGCTTAGAGCTCCGGCCGGTACCAGATTCAGTATCCGTCGCTTCCACATGATGTCACGACGTACAGTGGGGGAAATAAGTATTTGATCCCCTGCTGAATTTGTAAGTTTGCCCACTTCCATAGAAATGATCAGACTCTGGTTTTTATGGTTGTTTACTGGTTATGGGTATAGACAGAATATCAGTCGAAAATGCATAAAAAACACACAATCTAAAAGTTATAAATTGTTATGTATTTTATTAAGGGAAATAAGTATTTGATCCCCAAGCACAACACAAGTCAGTACTTTGTAGAGAAACCTTTGTTGGCAAGCACAGCGATGAGACGTTTCTTGTAGTTGGTCACCAGGTTTGCACACAGCGCAGGAGGGATTTTGGCCCATTCATCTTTACAGACAGTCTCTAAATCCTTCAAGTTTCTTGGCTGCCTCTTGGAAACTCGGAGCTTCAGCTCCCTCCACAGGTTTTCGATCGGGTTAAGGTCTGGAGACTGACTAGGCCACTCCATGACCTTAATATGCTTCTTCTTGAGCCACTCCTTTGTTGTCCTGGCAGTATGTTTTGGGTCATTGTCATGTTGGAAAACCCACCCACGAGGCATCTTCAGTGTTCTTGCTGGGGAAAGAAGGTTTTTGTCCAAGATGTTACAGTACATGGCTGCATTCATTGGCCCCATAATGCAGTGAAGTTGCCCTGTACCCTTTGCTGAAAAACAGCCCCAAAACATGATGTTTCCACCTCCATGCTTAACCGTGGGTATGGTGTTCTTTGGGTCATACTCACGTTTTTTCATCCTCCAAACACGGCGGGTCGAGTTAATGCCAAATAGCTCAACTTTGGTTTCGTCAGACCACAGCACTTTCTCCCAAGCCTTCTCTGAGTCATTTAGATGTTCACTGGCAAACTTAAGGCGGGCCTGTACATGTGCCTTCTTGAGCAGGGGACCTTGCGGGCACTGCAAGAGTTCAATCCATAACGGCGCAGTGTGTTGCCAACTGTTTTCTTGGTGACGGAGGTCCCAACTGCTTCCAGATCATTAACAAGCTCCTGCCGTGTTGTTTTAGGCTGCTCCCTCACCTTTCTCATCATCATCCTCACTCCATGAGGCGAGATTTTGCGGGGAGCTCCAGACCGAGGACAGTTGATGGTCCTTTTATGGGTCTTCCACTTGCGAATAATGGCACCAATAGTTGTCACCTTCTCACCAAGCCTTTTGCTGATGGTTTTGTAACCTATACCAGCCTTGTGCAGGTCTACAATCTTGTCCCTGACATCTTTTGGCAGCTCTTTGGTCTTGCCCATGGTGCTGTAGAAGTTGGAATGTAAGAAACTGATTCGTAGAGCAGGTGTGCTTTATATACATGACGAGTTAAGATCAGGAGTATTGGTAATTAGTTGACTGAGCACAGCTGTGTGCCACATGCGCACCAGCCAATCTGTAGGAGCCTGAATTCTAAGTGAATTGTTGGGGATCAAATACTTATTTCCCTTAATAAAATACATAACAATTTATAACTTTTAGATTGTGTGTTTTTTATGCATTTTCGACTGATATTCTGTCTATACTCATAACCAGTAAACAACCATAAAAACCAGAGTCTGATCATTTCTATGGAAGTGGGCAAACTTACAAATTCAGCAGGGGATCAAATACTTATTTCCCCCACTGTATGGGATGTGGACGTTGCGTCTTATAATTGGTTGGACAACAGGAACAAGCGGAAGTGGAAGAGGGGTTAGCAGTTAGAGGTTGTTATCGAAGCAGAGCAACTTATCAGTTTTGTTTCGTCCTTTAATTATTTGGATAAATTGATAAAAAGTTGTATTTTTATTTAATCTTTTCCAGGATATAACGTCTTAAATCCTTTTGCACCAACTACACAAATGAATGGATTGAACACAAATTATATTGACATTTTATTACTTTATTTTCTGTGAATACTGTCATCGTATTTTTTGTGTTTTGTGGAAAATTTATAAATTATAATAGTATATTAGAAAAATTATAAATACAAAAAAAAATGGATGCCGGAATGGAGCCAAACAAACATCCCGAACGTATAGTTGACGTCATCTGGAAACACCGGAGACTCGGGGCGAGAAGATCTGGTACCTACACCGGCTGTAGCTTCATCTGGTCCGTCTGATCTATAGGATACTGTATGCATGTAAAATGTGTCACACATATTGTGGCCATTGCAGGAAATTAATAAATGTGATTTGAGGTAGTGAGTTTACAAGAAGTGAGGAGAGCACGGATAATACAAATAAATCTGCAGTGTGGGAAGAAGTTCTACTTTCCTGCCACTAGGGACTACAAAGACTTTACTAGGACAAGTGAAGGAGATCCCTCTTAGCTTGATAAAAACAAAGCTTTGTTGTCAGCTTCCCAACTCGGGTTTAAAACGACAAGAGAAAAGACAGGGAATATATATATAAATATATATATCTGAAAGTGAATGAAGAGATGGAGCGGCTTCATTGTTACCTTTTTGTTCTAACTCCATAATAAACCCTGACATTCACACGCAGCCCTGCGGGGAGGCGCCAGGTTCTGTGTAAGCCGCAGCCATCGCATGTCTAGCATCTAACGTCCCCTTTTTTCTTTGGGTTTGCAGAGAATGATGAGACAGGTGTGATGGATAGTTTGCTGGAAGCCCTACAGTCGGGCGCTGCATTCAGAGACCGCAGGAAGAGAATGCCACGACCAAGAGGTGAGTCTCACATCCCGCATTAATGCACAAAATCACACGCGTTAAACCCAGTAGCCGTACTGTCTGGGGAAAAGTGTGGCTAAAAATTAATCCCTATTCCAATCAGAGAAGAGTCTTATTGAATTCTGGTTCTAACTTACCAAATTCATCTTTTTTTCTCTTATGTTTAAAAGTTAATTGAGTTGAATGCATCGTCTGGTTCCCATGCTCTGGCTCCGTGTACTCTCATTCACAGTCATTTGCAAAATAAACTGGTGTTTTATTTGTACACATGCTTGCTAGCAGCACAATGCCAGAAAATCATCCAGCCGACAACATTACTACAATTGTTTGATGTTTGGATTCCAGTTTTTTTTTTTTTCTTTTTATGTGCGTGTGTGCTTTTTCTGGGGGTCTTAAATCCAAATCCAGGAATTGAGAATTTGAAAGAGCAAACACATGCTCTGAATCCAAGACAGGACTTGCACACGTTCTGAACGGATTGTTCATTAAACATTGGGGGAAGTCGGCAGCTGAGTCCTCAAACACAGTGTTTCTTGTTAATGAACTTCACTCCGCAGCCTCCTCATCATCTTCTCCATCCCTCTTTGTCGCCTCAGTACAGAACTGTATGTGTTTATTTGTTTGCTGCCCTTTTTACAGATAACCATCAGCAGACGATCAGCCCCAGCTCCTTCCGCCAGGTTCTCAGACCTGTTAACCATGGTAAAACAAAAAAAAAAAACAAAAAAAACTTCTTCAGCCTCACGCATGCTTCGCTCCGCCTTTGAAATCAGCCTTACAACTCTTTGATTTATTGTGATTCAAATTCCCCTTAACAGTTCGTGTGTGTGTGTCCGGCCTTTTCTTTGCGAGCCCTGCGACCTTTTCACTTGTCCCTTTTGCCTTTTTGTGACCTTGCCTCTGTTTTCTTGAAAATATGGAAGACCGTTACTCAAACGGTTTCAGGCTCTGACGGTCGAGTTTCTCTGGTAAGTAAGTGCGTGGGTTGTTTCTCCGGTCCGGTTTGATGAGTTTCCCAAATGGTTCGGTAATTGCGGCTTTTCGAGTTCAACCTTCGAGCTTTTAAATGCAGGCGGGATCTTTGACATTCTTTAAATCTTATAGAAAATAGTACGTTTTTGTCTTGAATTTTCCACCGCTGATGTGTACGCTGCAGTTTATTTTTTATTTCTTGAAGAAGAAGAACTCGTGGACTGTAATCACACACAGAAACGAAACACAGTGGTGCGGATTGAATCTACGCCGCTTGCGGCTTTGTGGTCGGGTCTTCGGCTTCCTTCATCATTCATAATCTTTACATTATTATTTCAATGTAAATAAAGAGTCGCAACTGCCTTCCTGAGAGTTTAGATTGGATGCAATATTAATTATCCCAAATCTAATTATACCGTATAATTCATGGTAGAGCCAATATTGTGCTTTTAGCTGTTAATAAAATAAACAACAGCTTTCTTTTGTCAAATGTTTTCTACAATCATTACTGAGGCACTTAAAAAATTATGCTGTAACCCTATTACCTCTTATTACTTGTAATTGGAATCCCGGTGGGCCGGGTGCAAGCACACACATGAATAAAATTATTCACGCTCAATCCACCCACATCATTGATGGCAATGATAAAGGGCCCGGCTCTGTTGTTCTGCTATGGCTTATCTGAAATTAGATTGGAAAAGGGACGAGGGGGAGGGATATATATGGGGTGGGAGGAAAGAGATGGATAGATGTGGCCGTAACGTAAGAAATGGAGAGAAATGGTGTGAGGAGGAAAAGGTGAAGCTAAGGAAAAGTGTGGGAGAAACAAAAAAAAGTTCAATTTGTCCGTGTGTGTGTGTGTGAGAGAGAGAGTCGCCGGCAGAATAAACCAAAATTATGTGGTGTTAAAATAAAAAAAAATAAAAAACTACAGAGGAAGCTGCTGAAAAGTCCTCCCAGGATGTTACACAGGTAAGGAGATACGGGGAAGGTTGCTGACCCAGGTGCCCCCTGCCGGCAGCTTCAAACATGGCCTTGTTGACTAATAAAGCTCAAGGCTTTAGCCTGTCACTGCAGGCATCATACTCACTGCCAGCCTCCCAGAGCAAACACAGCTAATTACTTTTCTCTGCCCAGCCCCAGCACCAGCTCAGCCCTCTCAGTGCCCATTCATCTTAATTTCCCCCTCTCTGCCATCTGCCTCCTAAATAATACTCCTCCTCATTTCCCTACCATCCCATATCCCTGCTGTCTTCTTCTATACTCTCAAGGCCAAGCCGTGGCCCTCCCCATACATAATTGCCTGTTATTGGTATGGAGTGCCTCCGCTGCTCCTTCCTCGCTCCTTCTCCTCCGTCCCTCCCCCCTTTTTACTCCTACAGAGATCCAGGCCTTAATTGCCCTGGGTTTAGTCGCCGTGAGTCGAGTGAGTGAAACCCACAGGATGTTTTCTGTTTTTGCTGGGAGGTGATGAAGTTTAGTTGGCGGCACAGGCACTTAAACAGCTGCTTTCACTTTCACACCTCCCGAACCACCTCCTTCTCCCACTGTTTTAAATACCCTTTAATAATTGATCTCAGGGGTGTTGCCACACTCCAGTGGAGCAGCAAAGAGAATTGAAACAGAAACATCTGCGCCAGAAGATACTGTAATTAGCGGTGAAGGCGAGAAATTTGAATGGTCAATCTGAACGTGGATGGTGCCATTAAGTTTTTGCACTGAGGGAGTCTCGAGTGCACCAGTCTAGTGCCTGCGCCAAACAAATCAGTCGGCCCGTGTCTCCGGGCCCCCCTATCAGACAGTGATGAGGCTGTGGAGTATTTTGATTGCGGCCGTAGTGCTTTGTAGTAATGATGAATTTTATTGTCACTTGGGCTGTCCTAAAAAAAAATAAAAAAAAACACTTTTTATTCTCTGGAGCTTTGATAGTAATCAACAGCTTGTTATCGGATAAAAGCAACTTAATCACAACAGAGCTTCGCTAAATTTGATATTTTCATGCTTGCCATGCCGTTTTAGTAAGCCAGTTTGAAATGCATATTGTAAATATTTGTGTTGCGTTGGCTCTAATTGCCACACAATAGAAAAAAAATGCCTTGTAGTGTGCCGTTCCTTCGTATTTGTTTCTTTTCCTCTCCTCTCTCTACTCCTTGTGTTGACTTTGGGTTTCCAGTGTTTTTCTCAGCTTCATCTGTCTCTCATCTTCTTCTTCTTCTTCCTCCTCTCTCTACCCATAAATTGGCTCAGCACACTTCAGCATGAGCCAGCAGCTAAGGTGTTTAGTTTGGTCTGCAGCGGTCTCCCACCGCACACCTACACACATACATATAAAAGCACGCTGACACACCCACGGACTTTAGGGGATGAAGGTAAGCAGGCTTTACCGTGGCTGTGGCCTGGGTTAGGATAAGGCTGTGGGGCTCTGGGGCTCCTCAACTCTCTAAATTGGATTGGGCTCCACAGAATGATGGATCGATGGTGGTTAGCCACACAGGTGTAAGATACTTATTGAATCTATAAAGCAGCCATAGGTTTTTAACAATGTCCTTCTGAAAAACGTCTCTCCTGGCACTGTCTGGTCATTTGAGCCTTCGCTGCGAGCGCTCATCACGGCCTCGCTGACTCCTCAGCTGGTGTGTGCATGTACATGTTGACTGGAATCGAACATGTTTTTATTGTTGTTGGTGTTGAACAGAGAGCAGGAAGCTCCAAGTGCAGCCAAATCCAGGGGTGGATAATGAGTAAACATGTCTGCCAGTGTTGTCAAAAATACAGATCCTTTAAATACATGATGATTTTAATTTTTTAACAGTTTCAGGAGTGATTTTCCAAATTATTGATACACAAATACCACCTGTGCTTTCTTACTCTGCCTCTCCATTGGGTCATTATTGTGTGAGAAACATTGCAGAGCTTGAGGAAACAGCATCAGTGCACGACAATGCTGATGCAAGCGTTGCTATGGAGCAGCTCTGACAAAAAAAAGCTAAGAATTTAATTTAGCAAACTACCCTATGGACCAACACGCAGACGTGTAAAAACTATTTTGAAAATCTTTCATGACAGCTCCTCGTGTTGCTAAGTGCGTTCATTATTGCCCAAAAACGTTTTTTTTTTTTTTTTTTTTTTTTTTAACTCTCAGAACTAAGCTAATCCTCCTCAGAGCTATCACGACTGAGCAATCTCAGTCAGTTTCAGTTGATAGAAATATAATTTGATTACGAAAGTAAGTAAATTAACTCGGATACTGTTGTGCTTGAGACACAGCTCTAGAACTTTTACTTCATTTACAAGATTATTAGGATAATTTGGGTATTTTAAAATGCCCAGTGTTTGTTAAAAGTATAATACAAGCTCAAACGAAGCTAAGAAACTCAAAAGGGCTGTGCATAGATCACAGGACTGTACATTTTTGAGAAACCTGGTTTAAATCATGTATGCTCCAACTTAACAATCCTAAGGCCTATTCTTTGTATCAGTATTGCAAATATACTCCTTTTAATATTGTTTAATATTTTTACTTCACTTCCCTTTAATATATTGACCACATAGGGATATTTGTCTTGGACGCAACTCCTGTTCACATAAATGCCTCCATTTACAATTACAGAAATAACAATAAGAAGTAAATAAATTAACCAATAAGCAGATTAAGCAGTTTTTTTTCTTCCTCGCACCTTTACGACGATACTTTTCCACGATAACTCGACTTTGCTGTAGTGGACTCATCCCGGATTTATCAGTTATAGAGAGCGTGGGGATAAGTGGTATTTAGGAAGGAGTAAATGCCTCTGTCTTTAGGAGCAATTACTCCAGATGTCTTTAGTGACACCCGCCCTAACAATTACCATGTGTGATATAGTTCTGAACTAGAGCTTGAAATTGATGTAAAGGTCACGTCACACAGTGAGTGAACCGCTTTACCAAACGGAGACAAGAGGTATTTATCCTTAGTCGCAGCAGAAAGCGTTAATGTCCTCACCCTAAAAGCGAGCCTCTAGTCGTTGGGGATCTTGTGTGCCGTGTATTTGCAGAGTCAACTTTATGACCCTTTTTGCTGAATTTATGTTCCGGTGTATAATGCTGGATCGTTGGTTCATACACTGCCGCTATTCAGTGCAGATATTAACTGGCTCGGGTGTAGGTGCAAACGGTAGTAGAAGATGACTAATAGGCTTAATTTGAGACTCAACCCACGGTGTCTTTCAGAGGTTGTGCTGCAGAAAATCATTAAGACGAATCTGGGGAGAGTGCGAAGTTGAAATCAAAGTCACAAAAGTAGGATTAAAAAGGAAATTTCCTCCCAGCTCTGTACGATGTTGGTGCTCACATATGAGACATTTTATGGAAAAAGCTAGCAGCCAGATTCAGTAACCGCAGCTTCCCAGGGCTCGGATGCTCTAGTGGAATCTGCTGTTAGATGCTTGCCTTTTTGATTGAGCCTCTTATAGACTGTGATATGTGAATTCCACCGAGAGCTAACTGCATCCTGCAGATTGCATATCTGCTTTCTCACTCCTTTTACAACATTTATGTCTCGGCATTGTCGGTCACAGAATCCTCCCCATCCCTCCAAAGTTGCTCGACCTACTCTTTACTTTTTGACTTTGTTTTGTCTTCGCCTTATCTTACCACTTTTCCCCCCCAGACATGACATAAGCATAAAAAGAGGGGTTATTAAATCATTTCAGTGGGCTCAAGACAAAAAAAAAAGACTCTCTCCTCCCTAGATCTATTTCAATTGATGCAACACGTCATTGTTTCAAAAGTGTAACCGTGGAAGTTGCTGATTTATCTACATTTGGTCATAATATATCATCCACACATCACATACAGCCTGTGCGCTTTTCATTAAAGTGACAGATTATTGCCGAGGAGCTTCTGTTCCTGTTCGCTCCCTCACACACATTCACACACTCATGCATATATGCATTAAAAAAAGGGGGAAAAAGTCACCTCAAAGCCTGGGTTTTAATCATGTGCAACCAGAAGGTTAAAGGCCATTCTGAGGTTGGGACATTAGCTGTGTCTAAGGCTTGGACAGGTGTACCGCTCTCTGTATTCATGTCCACAGTCATCTGGTCTTTTGGAGCTGCTGTGTCTTTCTGATTACCACAAAATTGGTGGTTTAGATTTATAACTGTTCTCGTAGACAAAGGTACATCCAGATGGGAAAATGTACCTTGACCTGTCTTTGTCTGTCTGTCTTTCTGCTCTTGTTGTGAGTATGTATGTGTGTGTGTGCACATGCACAGTTCAGTCTGCGCACTGATTCATTGAACAGATGGAGCAAGAGGGCACCTTAACAAAGTGGCTGGTGTAATTAGGTCTAGCTTGTGCAGTGAGAATTGTAGAATAGTAATGGAAGGTTGTAGAGCGCAATGAAGGAAAGATTTTATTAACCTTTATTCACATTTTGTTGTAAACAGTGCTCTCTTTTGTCAGAATGCCCTGCTGCTTGGCTCATTCCGGTTGTGCACACTGATGCTGCACATTTATAACACAATCTTTTGGCCACTTAGTATGTCCTCTTGAGCTGCTAATGATTAACTGCTCTATAGTTATTGTGCTGGCCTGGCTATCAAACCATCAGCCTCCATTTAGCTACACAAAATCCTCTTCTCTTAACATTTAGGCCAGAAGCATATATGTATCTTATTAATAAAATGTCTTTTATTTTTCAAAAAATCATTAGTTATCAGTTATTAGTATAAAAACATTTACATTTAACATTTAGTTATAACATTTAGCATTTACATTAAACATTTAGTTATAACATTTAACATTGAGTTATACCATTTAACGTAAACATTTAACATTTTGTTATACCATATAACATTTACATTTAACATTTAGTTATAACATTTAACAATAAGTTATACCATTTAACAATTAGTTATACCATTTAATGTTTACATTTAACATTTAGTTATACCATTTAACATTTAAATTTAACATTTAGTTATATCATATAACATTTACATTTAACATTTAGTTATACCATACAACATTTACATTTAGTTATACCATATAACATTTACATTTAACATTTAGTTACACCATGTAACATTTGGATTTAACATTTGGTTAAAAAAAGTGACTTATTGACTGATCCTTGCACCTCACCCACCATTTGAGAAGTACTGCCTTAAAGGTATACAATGAAAAAGGGCTTTTAATGGCTCCCATTTAGGTGGGAATATTTCCTTCTGGAATATTATCAGCATTTTTCAGTGAAAACGTGTTGAATTTTGATCCACACACATCGAGTTATGCTCTAACTAGTAATGAATTTTGCTAATAGGGCACCTCTAGCACCGTTACTGTTATTCATTAAATGCAATCTGAGTTATCCACGTCTTGTCCAGAATGTAAAATTATAAAAATCTGAAAAATTACTAATTTTTAGCCATTTAGTCACTTGACTTGTGTGTGGGGTATGAGCAAAGGATGGGAGCAGAGCGAACACACACACACACACACACACACACACACATGCATGCACACACACAGGCAGACACCAAGCTCCACTGTTCCTGCTCCATCCTGAATAGAAAACAGCTGATAACTAAGACCTCTGCACTCTGGAGCTCCATTTCTCTCCACTGTACATCCCACATTTTTTTTTTTTTTAAAGCTTAAGCTGATCATGCTCCCTCAGATATCCTCCTTTAGCTGGATTATGAGGACTGGGCTGTAATAAAGACTGTGAATCATGAAATAGAAAGTGCTGTTCAGCATGTTGAGCCAAGGTTTTTGTAATCAGCCCATTCACATCGGCTCAGGCCCCAAACAGCAGGTGAAGCTGTTAATGTAGGATTGTTATTCAGCTGGCTGTTGTGACCCTCACAGTCTTCCTTTTTGCATGCATACTGCCTCGACTTCAGACTGATTTGATGCACTGTACCTCATGCGCAAGGGGTGGAGAGAGTGATGATTTACCGGGGGTTTAGTTTAAATACAAATCATTCTTTAGGACTATACAGATGATGTTTGAATCTCTGTAATATGTCACTTTTTGTTTTGTTTTTTTTTTGTCCTCCCTCTGCCTCCCATTTTCCTTGTCCTTTCCTTTCTACACCCTTTTTCCCCCGAACCTGTTATTTATATTGATTGAGGCTCACTTTTACATAGTGCTCTAGTTAATAATGCAGTGAGAAATGAAGTCATTTTCACCATGGCTTTGTGCTAATTAAATTTTACAGCAGCCTTATCGCCCCAGCCACACACATTCCTGGTCCTCCCACATTTGCCAATGCCAGCAGCCGTATCACACAGCCGTCGGGGAGAGAAAGAGGTAGGGAGATGATTATAGGAACTTATGTTGTTATGGGAGGGAAAATGAGCATTATCATCCTTTCATATCTCTATACTTCACAAAGAGAGGTGCTTGAGTTCTATATCGCTGATAGTAGTGGCGTTACGAGTGGCACATAAGCATGTTTTATTTATTTTTAAACTCACATTTTGCGCCTCTATCTTGTCAAACCTTTCTGTCATTTGTTTATCTTTTCAGCAGGATGGCTGTGGTTCTGCGCTTCGGGCTAACATTTGTTAACCGGTGACACGGTGGGCCTCGGCAAACACGTTTGTTTGTGATTGTTGCTCCTCGGCTGTCCTGCGTGAAAGGATAAGATGAGAGTTCCGTTAGGAGGAGTAATAGAGGGTATGCAGTGACGTCACTGCCGCCCGGGGCCACGTCCCCCCGAGTGGCAAAAACACAGTATAATGTATCAGTAAATACAGCGAGACCAGGAAAGATGTGGATCATCAGATCAAATTAAGGACAACTGGACTCGACAATGATCCACATGAACTAACAAGTAACAAATGATCCACCAAAATTGACATGTGGCTAGAAATCAGTCCTGATATTTATATGGACCTGATTTCAATGTGGGAATGTTGGTGCTTTATATAACACAGTACTAGAGTAGCCCCTTATTTGGAAAAGTGGATTAACCTTCAGTTTCAGTTAGTTTAAATTAGTTTTAGGTCATTTCAGTTACAATAAATGTAGCTAAATAAAAGATGCTAACTCTAAGAGCTTTACTGAGATGTACGCCATACAATACTGTAGCGTCCGAGCAGACGTTAAAAGGATGTGATCGCACATATTCCGGTTATTGTTTTATTTATTGCTGGAACTGAAGTAGTTACTGTCGGCCGTAACTTCGCCAAAACAACATCCACAAACTTACAGTATCTGACAGCCCTCCAGGACGTAACTTAAGAAGTAACTTAAGGAATGACTTCATCAAAAAATACAGCATGGATTAATATTACCTGACATTAAATGTGAACCACAACACCAGGTATCTGTGCCTGGATTCCAGTTGTTTCTTGGTAGTGCATCGATACATTTACTTCTCTTTTCTGTGTCGGTCGGAGATATCTGTAAAAATACATCTCAGTTATATCTTGAAATCTGCTGGTTCAGTCAATGCATACCCTCTATAAAAAGCATATGTTGTTACGATTTAAAATTCCACTCACCTTCCTGCAATAACCAATCTGTAAACAGTCCTATATCAAGGTACGACTCTCCGGTGCACCGCGCTCGCATAAAAATACGAGGAGATACGAGCCGATGATTCCCAGGGCTGCTTTAGTCTGCGGTGATTAAATGATCACATTCTTCTAAACTGCCTCAAACTGCCTGTCACTCTTCTCTGGCAGTCATTTCTGCCGCCACTCCACCTGCTATGTGTCTCCTCTCTGATCCAGAAGCTCTTAAGTGCAGCGACAGGAGTTTCCATGCCGACAGAGCGGGAAGGCCAGCCCTCGGGCTGCAAGACCTGTTTGATGTCGGATTCCCCTTAGAGAGCGGGATTTGGGCTTTTTTCTGGTCTGTGCTGTACTTTCAAGTCGATACACTCACTCATTCAGACAATTAGCCGTATACAGCCGCACGCATTCACTGCGGCATGTACACGTTTCGCACACATACGCACACATATCCCCTCGTCGACACTTAGCCTTGAGGCACATGGCCATGTATGCGTCTCTGGCCTCTGGGCTAAAGAGCTTCATTAGTCTTGCACAAGCTTTGATTAGCATCCTCAGGGGGGCAAATTAGCAAACAAGCTCAAGTGATCCTGGGAAGAACTAGTCTCTTTGGGACTTTCTGCAGACATATGAACACTTCGCAAACTTGTGCTTTTCTTTGCCAGTCAGTAGATGACAGTTAAATCGAGTTCTATCAAGTATTTTTAGTTGGAATACTCTCAGGCAGGTAAGGCAAAACGGAGCCATTAGAGCGTTGAAAGGATCTGCACGCCAAGAACATACAGTGATAAAACACCGTTTTGTACCTCGGTAGCATTCATTTCGCGTGTGGGAGTGTGTTTGTTTTTGTGCTCGCGCAAAAGTCTGTCACATTACTCCGGCACGTGCGTCAGGGTGAGAACGACTTAATTCACTGCCTCACTAGGGGCATTAATGTGTGGAGATGTAGTCTGTGCATGTGCATTGTCCGAGACTGTTTTTCATTCAGGTGAAAATTCCTGGAGCTGCCTGCTCTATAATAACCATACTTGACATTTCTCTCTCCTCCAGCCTGTGGAGACTAGGAGATGCTTTCCATTCCAGTTGAACCCATTAAGGCCGTCTCTTCTCTGCTGCATCCGCTAGGCTGTCCTTTGGCAGGGCCCCTTCTGAATGTCAAAACTCACTGTTTAGCATGACAATAAAGCAGATACAGGGCAGAGGAGTAAAGGAAATGGCTGCTGGCTGGCAAAGGGCATGGACAAAAAAGATTACTTTAAAAAGACTGCCAGTGCCCACTCCGTGCTGTATATCCGGGCAATTCTTTATCTTCATCTTCTGCATTTCTGTTTTTCTGACATCAAGTTACTGTACTGTCAGTCTGCCTTCATGGTCCCGGGGTGTTGACTTTTTTTCGACGCAGTCGGTCCAAGTTGTTTCCATACTGTATTTTTCATAACATATATATATCTGTAGTAATGCATGGTAGAAACAGACTCTCATTTTAATGTTCTACAAAAAACAAGACCCCAATGAATGGATTGAATGGATTTGAAGGCTCCATTGTTTTCATATGTTGACAAAACTCTCTGTTGTCACATTCATATCGACAAATGGAGCAATTTCAGCTAAGTAAGCTCATGCATTTTTATTCAGTTTGACACAAAGCTGCCTAAACTAAACTACCTTACCCCTTCTTCTTCTCTTTTGCCAAAATGTCTACCTTTAAGATATGTTTAATTGGGTATAGAAGTAAATTTATATTTTAATTCATTTTCATTGGCCCAAAATGAATTTTCATTGCGACGATAATAAATTCAGCGAAAATTTAGATAAACAAAACAAAATGAATATTTTGGAATTTATACGAGAGTCTTTGAAAAGGAAAATGATAGAATAATGGATAATTTTATATAATGCACTTTTTGATTAAACAGAAAACATAATAATCACGCCCAGTAGACTTGATGATTGTTTTTTGTTTGTTTGTTTTTTTTGTTTTTTTTTCCATCTGTGGCGTCTGTGGCTAGTTTTGATTTGTGTACAAACCTGATTATTTTTCCAAACGGGGAAGTAATTAGTCTGGCTAGCTTGAATGGAAATAACAATGTCGCCTAAAGAGGAAAGAGGCTGTATTTTCACAGATAGTTCTGTGTTTGTCCACACAGGCTGGCTCACGGAGACGCTCGCACAAGCTCGCAGAGATCTTATTCGGCGTGCCGGAGCATCTCCAGACAAATAGAATTATTTATAACATTTGTTTTGATATAACCTCACAGTTGAGAGCTAAAATAATGGAAAATTGCTTATTTGCCTCTTCAGTGTAAAATGTTCTAGTGCTGGTGAAAACGCAGAGCGGGCTCGCTGCGTGGATGTATTTGACTCTATTAGCGTTATTGTTTTGTGTACCTCATTATTCTCACTTTGAGTTCCGGTCTTAATGACTATGTCTGACAATGTGTGTTGAAGCTTTCTGGCTCTGTAGAGAACTATTCCAGTTGTACGGGTTTTACTTTGTAGAGTGCATCTTATCTCTTATCCATCAAAGATTTATTTATTTATTTATTTATTTATTGCCACCCTAAAACTAAGCTTCGAATTCAGATACTTCTAAGAAAATTACCTTAAAACATGTAAAAAGTGTTCAGAAAATGATCATCTCATTGTGAAAGTAGCCCAGAACTAAAGCCGCCAAGTATTTCCAATAAGTGTAACAGTTTTGCACAGTGTGATTTTTTTTTTTTTTTCATGTTCAAAAAGAATTTATATAAATGTTTGGTATGTTTTTACTCTCATGTAGCGTTACCCCAAATGTATTTCCTAGTATCTAACAAATAATTCAAGGTAAAAATCAATACATATAGATATATATCCTGCTTCCTGGGTGCGGGTAATGGTTATAAAAGCTGTCATTTCTGACTGTGTGCTGTTTTTTCCAGTAAAAACCTGGCTTTGCTGCAGCCTTAAGAGGTTTTGAGAGTCAAGATTACAGTAGTAGTTTTTAAAACAATTGAGCTTTTTGCTAGAAGAGACTCTTCTAGTTTGTTTAAGAAAGGGGAAAAGTGAAGAGTGAGAGCTTCTTACACAAAGTCTTTGAAAGTAAGCCTTGGATTTTCAGCTTTGTGATTTGGACTAGAGTCCTGTGGGAAGCTTTAGGATGATACCACAACCCTTATTTGCCCTGCTAACACACGCGCACACGCACACACACACACTGACACACACTTTAAGTGGCCCTTGGATAACATCTGTACTTATTATTCTGGCATTACTACACGGACAGAGTGTAAGATGGGCCGGCCCCGCCTGAGCTCAGAAGTGTGAGAGGGTTAATGAACGAGCTTATCCACCTCGGAAGGTTTTTAGAGAAGAGGCCGACGGCTTGTAAATCATCCGTCAGCCTCGCCGTCGAGTTGAGCCCGAGCCCTGACAATGGAAGGTGTTTGGGCTGCGGCGGAGGGGACGTGATTTATCAGGGGGGGGGTGAGTGATTATGCGAAGCCCTCCGCACGCCAGAGAGAACTAAAAGATGATCCCGTATCGTTTCATGAAACATGCAAAGAGTCGTCCGTGGCCGCCCGTGAAAAATCACCGCGCGGAGACACCGCGGATAAATGAACCGCGCACGTGTGAATGGAGGACGTCGTCTTCAAAAGGCGCCGCTTCCGTTGGTCAAAATCAATATGTAGTAGCCTTCAAGAGCTGAAACTGTTCCTGTTGACTTGATGTCATCTTCCAGATAATTACTATAATCATTGGCCTCCCTGCTTGTCACTCTGCTCTGGCATATTTAAAAAACATCTTACTGGGAATGAAATGACAAAATGTGGCACTTTTCCCCCCTTTTTAATGGATAATTATCTGTCTCAGGTGTTAGAGAGGAGAAAGTGATGAGCACCAAAATAGATCAGTGAAAGAGAAAAGTCTCTGATCCTCTCCTGGCACTGTAGGAGAATCAAAAATGGAGCACTTAACGTTAAACCACTGAGCTTTTCATGTGCAAATTCAACTTCACACATTGACAGTTCACGCTGCCTCCGTAGATGACTGGTTTGGATCTTACTTATGCCATCTTTTTTTATTAGATGTAAGTCATTATCTTTTGTTTTGTCTCCGTTCCCAGGACCGTGAGAGATTCAGACTTCGATGAAGGAGGGTGGGGGGATAGAGGAGGTGACATCCACTTTTGTAAGCTTAAACGATTCACTTTGATGATCCAAATAGAGATAAATAAACACAAACAAACAACGACTATAGACCGACTCACCTCCGCTGCTAAGATTTCAAAATTTCAAGTGTGGTTGACAGGCGCCTCTGATACCGAGACAAAGACTTAGAGGGGGGGGGGGACGTGTGGAGATCAGATAGCGTAGATGTGTGTGTGTCTGCGTGCAGCTTATTCCCCTAATTGTTTTACTGTTTGTCAAACCACTTGGGAGCAGCGTTATAAATTTTAGCTTTCAACCCTGTGGTTGCGGGGACGGTCTTGAGCCTAGTGTATACACTGGTCTAATCCTCACAGCTTACTGCGGTTACAGCCACATTTCATTACACATCTGGATCCTCATTAGATTCAGCTGCAGCTGTGGCTGGATTTCATCACAGACGCATGTATGAACACACATAAAAGTAGCCAAACAACAACAACATACGGAGTGCGATTCATAGATTAGGTGTTTTATATAAAGTGTATCTTTGAGTTTGGAGATGCCCTCCTACACTGATCACACATAACATTATGACCACCTGCCTAATATTGTGTAGGTCTCCCTTGTGCCGCTTGTGACTGATCGGAGGATGGACATGGACCTTCTGAGGGTCTTATGTGGATCATCCCACCGATACTTGATCAGTTTGGGATGTAGTGAATTTGGAAGTCAGGTCAGGTTGAGTTGTTCCTCAACTAATTTTGTGTGTGTGTCAGGCTGCATCCTGCTGGGGATGACTGCTGCCATCAAGGAGTGTCATTGCTATGGGGTGGGGGCATCTGGTCTGGTCTAGGTGGGTGGTACATGTCACATGTGACATCCATATAAATGCCAGGTCCAAACGTTTCCCAGCAGAGCAGTGTTTTGTCACTAGATGATACATTTAATTTACTCCCCGTCTAAGTGGTTTTAATGTTGTGGCTGATCGGTGCGTAAGCAGTTTGTTCAGTTTGGATCTACTCTCACAGTCAAAGGCCAATGTTGTGCTTTCCATTTTCAAACATTTTGCTTTTGTGCAAGGAGCAGATTCAAGTGGAATAACTTGACAAACTTGTGAGATGATGATGTATTTGGTGTGGATGTTTTGCAGCCTCCACCAGAAAGTGAATCAGGTCTACATGACATATGTGGAGCTTTCTTTATTAATACAAACAACCCATGGCGACTTGAGAAGAGTCGGGGAGCTCGCTGTGCATTTATCTTGCACCGGTGCGCTCTGAACATCCCTAAAACTAACTCGGCAGGTCTCATTCAACAGAAATAAACTCCCTTTTGCTTATTCTGACCTCTGCGGTCGAGCGGTCAGTTCAGCCAAAACCCACACCTTTCATTCATTTCACTGATGTGGCGGCAGAAGTCCTTTTTTATTTAATCTGGGTGCATAGAACGTGAAACTGTCTGCATGGCTAGAAAAAAAGAAAAAAAAAAAGAAAAAGTGTCTTATTTTTCTAATTTGAGTGAACTGACCCTTCAAGGTGAGTTACAGCACAATTTCTTAGAGTAAAGATGTCCAGACTCCGCGGTGCTCTGCTGGTCAGCTGATAGCCGGCGCTCGGGCGGCGTACGGGAACAAAACGTGCTTTGCTGAGGGACGCTGAGCTTAAAAGTTACAACAAATGAAATAAACAATGACATGAGACAGGTGTCTAATTCTTTTTTTTTTTTTTTTTTTGTTACTCTCTCTCTCTCTTGCTCTTGAATGATGAAATTGCCGGTGATTTATACCGAATGTCAGTGGCGGGCGCGGCAGACTGCTGTTTTGTCCCCGTCAGAGCCAAGTAGAGCCGGAGGTAGGCAGCTTTGCTTATCAATCAACACTTCACACCTCTCCTCCAGCGCCACTCGGTACACGGCGTACTGGTTCACTCGCTCCGCGAGCCCAGGACCACTGTGGTTGTCATGGAGATTGCACCATATGGTAGCGAAATAAAAGTGTGGGAGACAGGAAGTGACACGAAGCCTTCAAGGTATCACTCTTTTGATGGCAGCCTTCTGTTTTGTGTACAGATTTCTGGGTGAGAACAATGCTTTGTTTATGCCTGTAGAGCATCTCCTGTTAATCCCCCCCCACCCCCCACACACCCCCCACTCCCCGAACTGCCTCTGCTGATGGGTAGTTTTGGAGATGAGTAATTGCGATAAAAGTAGCGAGATCTCACCTTGCCAGACTACCTCTAATTTTCAGATTCACAGATGAGCAGATTTCACAGGTGACTCGTGTCTCCTTTCATAACATTACAAAAAGGGCCGCCTCGTCTTTCTGCTCTCGTGAATGCGCAGCCGGTGACGCCGTGTAATTGAACGGTGTTGATTATTTGAGGGTTTGTAAGGAAGAGGCCGCCCTTAATTATCTATCATTTCCAAACCCTTGACTTTGCATTTACTGACAATTAACTTTTTCCCCCCCCTTCATAATTCAGACCCGTTGTTAGTTTACGATGAGGTCTCGATGCTTAATTACCGATGGATTTTTAAAGGTCTTTGCCTGGAGCTAATTTGTAAGACCGTGTTGTCAGTTAGAAGACAGCGGGGTGAGGTCGGTGTCATGTGGCCTCTCCACCACCAGAGTAAACTTACGTCAACACATGGCCTGAGCAATGAAAGGCTGTCAAGTGTTTTGGAGAAGTAATAGACACTTTTCATTCCATAGAATACAAATATATTTCTTCAGCTATTTGAGCATCAAATTCTTTCTGTTATTCCTTTAAGTCTGTCTCTGTTTCCCTGTAGCTACATATATATGGAAGGTCTAAAGTCTGGCTGCCTTTAAGTCACCAGCTTTGTTTAAATATATTATCATCTCTATTGGGTATATAATACGGGCAATAAACATTAGAAATAAAATTGTCCCATTTAGCAACTACACCACCAGATAAGTTTCCCATAATGAGGAGAATTAGTCACTTGCCTAATTGAAAGCGACAATAATAATAATAATTTAAAAAAAAAAAAAAAAAACGCTAATTATGCCATTTAATCTGTAACTTTGTTTTTTTTTTCTTTGTCCCAGTCAAATCGGATTATGAGACCCAGTCCAGATTAACCACTAGAACATGCTCTGCAGCAGGATGAGACACTGGGTGTTTAATTATTGTTTCATGATTTAGTTGGAAAATCCACAAATGCATGCATCTGGAAAAAAAAAAAAAAGCAAGAACAAGGTTGATTACTTCACTGCTGCTGTGTATCGCTACACGGAGACGATAAATAACCGCGCAGCACGCTCTGTTCCAGCAGACAACTATGCGCATTCGCTCCGTATCCTTGTCCGTCCGTCCATGTTCTCTAAAAGCAGATTAATTGGATAATGGCTTCCTTCTGTTCCCGTTACTCCTCTTGCCTGTCGTCAACAATTACCGTTTCTGTCAAGGTTGATCGTCCATTCTGCTGTACTTTCTTAAGATAATAACATCCCTTTTAGCCTCATAATAGCCTCGACGCATAAGCCCGAGCCTCCTTGAGCAACACCTTCTAATTGCGCTTTTATTTCTGTTGCATTTCGACCACAGCAGCTGCACCGTCTTGTCCCTGTTCGTTTAACCTGTAATTTATATCTTTGTAACACGTCAGAATGTTAATTATTTATGTGATTTCACATTAGATTTAAGAAAGCCGTCTTCTGGGCTCACAGAATGAACATGCTTTGCATACTAGCACATGAAACTAATCATTATATAGTCTATGTCCCCAAACCTATATCTGTGTGAATTCTGTACGTGTGGCTTGAATGACAATGTGTGGGCACCGACCTCTCACTGGGACTCATTATATACAAAGAGAGAGTAAGTTTAACAGCAAAACAAAGCCAAAAAAGATAAATGAAACAACACCGCGTGTACAGGAAAGAGGAATATCGCGTTTGTGTGGCACAATGACAAAGTGCGGCTGAAATGTCAGGATGACATTTTAATCAGGTTCTACCTTCAGTTCCGGCTAAGTGGGTAAGACAGGTATTTTATTTTAATGTTATTTATTAGGAAAGATAATTTGCAGGGCGAGAAACGCGCTGCTTTTAACAAATGAAGGAAACCGCTACGTTCGCCGATGATTAGTTCAAATGCTTAGTCCTCCAGAGTTATGGAAATGTTTCCCGTTTCATGTGTTCACTGAAGGATCCAGCTGTGGTGTAAGGTCTCAGCCATAGGAGATCAGATGCCTCACCTTATTTCAAAGTGTTCTTTTACTTCAGCTTACAGTTATCTTTGCCTTACGAGCTGCGGCGTATTTACAATTTATTACAAATGAACAGATTGATTTTAAGAGTTTTTTTTTAAAGCAAGGCTTTAGAGATTTGCAATAGTTAAGTGTTTCCACTTTGTTCTTGTGCAGTTTGTATTCAATATAACCAACGGACATCGGGGACCATTTTATGTTATATCTCAAGCCAGTGGTTTTACTCTGCACGGCAACTGGCAAGTGTAGTTTTTAAGTTTAATAGAACTTTAAAGTTTACTTGCTGCCATTTGGCATCCTATATTCATTAAATTAAATCACATCTGCAAGAAATGTAACTCCCACACTCAACTGCCACTTCTGTGGAGATTACCAACATAACATTATGACCACCTGTCCAATTTTGTGTGGGTTTCTCGTGTGCCTTCAGTTGTGTGTGTCTGGCAACACAGTGATGTTAGTGAAGGGCCTCTGGGTCCTGTGGGTGGAGGGAAGGACCTCTGTGGATCATCCCACAGATACTTAATCGGTTTGGGATCCAAAAGTTTCCCAGCAGATCATTGAATTGTCACAAAATGGTCAATGTTATTCACTTCTCCTGTCAGTGGTTACAGTGTTGTGGCAAATCGCTGTGTATGTCTCAAGTGGAATGTCGTGGATATTTTCTTTTTCCATCAAGATGCCCAAACAAATAAACCTTTTACAAACGGCCTGACTTGGCGTATGTCAGAAAAGCAGTGATTTAACTTTGCCACCACAGCCAAACGTCAAGTAAGTACACCACTAGAAGACACCACAAAGCAGCGACTAGCACTAATCCAGCAGAAAGAAGGCCGTGTCCCTGTCTGGCTTGCAGCCTGTTATTTTGCAAAACTCTCCGCAATTACTAAATGCCTGTCCGAGGTTTACTCTTGTCCGGTTGTTTTTCTCTGTCATTGCTTTCTCGCTTAGTGGTTTCCCCCGTCAACATCTTCTTCTGTCGTCTCTGTCGTGATGTCGCAAAAATACTGAGCTTGTTCTCTACTTGAAGCAAGATGAAAACCCATAGTTTACAGTGTGTGTGGCCCGGGCGCTGTTAGTTATTTAGTCGCAGGTGTTGCCGAGGGCTACGAAAGAGATGCCATTGTTCCCATTACCGGTCGGCGTGCCGTCAAAACACTTAATGTTCCTCTGAAATGTGAAGTTAATGAAGCTATTTCTGTGGCTATTCCACTCTAAGGACTGCCTGATCCCTAAAACTGAGCACAGGTATTGTGGTGTGGTCGGGTTTTGAGCACATGTGCACGTATGCATAGTATGAGGTGATGGAGTTTAGAAAAAAAGACGAAAAGATAATGTAAAAGAGTAAGAAAATGATTGTCCGAGTGGGAGCATTAGAAAGCCCAAATGAAATTAAAACCCAACTGCTCTGTAAATTCATTGCTTCTTTTTGTTGCTAATGAATAGACTGGTTAATAAAAACATGTTTAAACTTTAATAAGAAACAAAAACAGCCTATATTGAACCACATGAGGCTTCCCGTTGCTACAGTTTATTTACCTATTACAGACGCTCACTCTCACCACTTAATCGTTACTTATTCACATCACATCTAACTATTAATATCTGTTCTGCCCAGCTGGCAACCTCCTAAAGTCTTTGTTTCTCCATTTGTTAACCACGTTTCGCTCTAAGATTCCCACACTAAAATTTCAGGGAGGCTTTGCACAGTTTTAAATAAATAAGTCACAGTCAAGCACAAGTATAAATCAAGAAGAACCAAAGCAAGCAAGCGTGCATTCAAGATATTTTACACAGCATTTCATCATTTACCTATCTGTATATGTAACACAATCACAGAGCTGTTTGTTGTACCCTTTTATTGTATTTTTTTTTTTTTTTTTTTTTTTTTTGAAACAAGAGTGAAATTCCCCCAGCACATTGTTCAAAAATGAAAAAGGAACATTGATGCATGATGGAAAAGGATGAATTACATCTGTAGTTATGGGAATTACTGTCATCCTGCGCAGGTTATCAATTCATCTGAATTTTTTACACACACACTGCTTTTATTTTCATCCCCTGCAAAGCTGATGTAACCGCAAGCACATTTCTTCTGCCGCACGTTGTAATGAATGGGTTCCCCGGGTGTGAATGTTTATTTCAAGGCGTTTGCGGCCTTTTGAAATATTAAAATCTTTAACCATGTATATAACTGTGCGAATGTGAGTGTGTTATGAGTAGATTAGGTGAGATGAGTGATGCATAAGTCTTGAAACACACTTTTTTTACACTTCTGATTTGATTGCTGTTGACATGTTGGTAGGATTTACACCGATCAGCCACAACATTACAACCACTGACAGGTAAAGTATATGACATTGACCATTTTGAGACAATTCGGTGATGTCCAGGAAAACTTTTGGACCTGACATTCACGTGGATGTTGCTTAGACATGTTCCACCCACCTAGACCAGACCAGGCGCCCCCACCCCATAGAATAGAAAAGCTTTATATGTCCCACAATGGGGATATTGCATTTTGCAAGAGCATACATAGGGGCATAAAAGTAACGAGAATAAAGAGTGGACTCTCTAAAAGATAAATAATAAGATAAAAAAGATGAAATGAAATAGAATAAACAATGTACAAGTATTGACATATATACAAAAGGTATTGAATTGCTACAAAAATAATTGGTTTGTAACAAAAAGTATTGAATCACAAGCAGGTAGTGATTGTCGGCTATGTAACAGGGTTGTACACAATGCAAAGTAGTGATAATATCATTAATTGTAATATTGCACATATTATGAGTGTTCATTGTGTAGAAATGACACTCCTTGATGGCAGCAGCCGTCCTCGGCAGGATGCAGCCCGACACAGACGCACACACAAAAGACGGTTTAAGAACAACTGAAAAACAGCACAAGGTGTTGACCTGGTCTCCAAATTCCCTAAATCCCAAGCTGATCAAGTGTCTGTGGGATGACGCACAGAGGCCCCCCCTCCCCTCAACCAATAGGACCCAAAGACCCCTCCACTAACAACATCCTGTTACCAGACACCACAGGACACCCAGCAGAAGACACATGTCCATTCTCTGATGAGTCAGAACAGTTTTTGAGACACAATGTTAGGAAGGTGGTCATAATGTTATGACTGATCGGTGTATATGTATTTTGTAAGGGAATTAATTAGAGCGTGTGAAGAGGATTTTGTCTCGCTTTGGTCAGTACTTATGTCTTAGTGTATAGTTTGAGTTGCTGTGGATTCTTGTCATTATTTAAGCTAAAATTAATCTAAATTAATATTACGACATCTTTGCACAATATATGTGAAGTCAACAAAGTGCTTAGGATTCATAAAATTTTGCAACTCAGGCTTATTTGTATTTGAGAGCCCCCTCCCACCCCAACCGCCTCCCCCCTTTCCTGTTATTATTTCTCCCTGCAAAAGAGATTACTTTTTTCTTTGCCGCAAAAAAAAAAAATAAAGCTTCTTTGTTTGGCTGTCACAGTTGACTAGTAGCTGTCTGTCACGAGAAAAACTAATGACGATGGACTGAGAAGGCAGCGTTATTCTTCAGAGTTGGAAAGAAAGAAGAATATGAAAAGAAATGCGAAATTACGGCGATCGAGAGAAAGACAAAAATCGCGCGAAGAGAGACGGCAGTAATGAGAAATTAATACAAGTTAAGAGGTAAACAAAGACGTCTAACTAAATTAGTTTCTAAAGTAGAAGCAAGAGAAACAAAGAAATTGACAAATATATTTTATTTCCTGCTGTGTTTTGGGAATGAGCCCATTATGAGCGCTGCATACGTTGAATGGGCCTCGTTTCTGCACAGCCATTGATTCAGAGTGTGTGTTTGTGCGTGGATGTGGGCGTGTGTGTATACCCGTGGGCTGTAGCTAATCATCAAACAGTGGTTTGGGCCAGAGTTTGCTCATGATAGTCTGCCAGCCGATGTTCATTAAACATTTGGCACGCGGCTGGCTGTCTGGACACAGAGCTTCCCACGTCACTCTGTGTTTGTGTGTGTGTGTGTGTGTGCGCGCAATATTGTGCAAAAGTTTTAGGCTCTAAAAATAAAGTTTGGCTGCATAGATTTATTTATTTTTTACATTAAGTAAGTTGTTTTACGAAGTCTAGTAAATAGAAATAAATGCAAATCAAATCAGTATTTGATGAGAGAACTTTATCTTTTTTTCAAGATACTTGGCGTGTGGGTTGTTTAACTTGCCACAGTTATTCTGTGGATTAACAGTAGGCTGTATTTTATTTATTTATTTATTTATTTTTATATTGTTGCTTCTCGTGATTTGATATTGACAGTTATTCCAAGTGGAACATATTTCACTTCCTCAGACTACTTATTGACAAAATCTCTCACTGTTCTCTCAAGATTTATTTATTTATTTATTTATTTATTTGCACTTGAATGAATAGTGAAAGAGAGGTGTCCACTGTTTTGTGTTGTCTTGCATTTGAATATTTTATTCTATGGATGTGCAAGTGTGTGTGTGCTACATATAGTACAAACTAGCCCCCTTGTGACTCCGGAGGAAGATAGTTGGGTCGGGGCCATGGACTGTATATAAATATGGACACCACATCCCCACTTCCTTGCAATGGTCAAATTGACGCTATTTTCCTGAGGATACCGGCGCCATCTTGTGAGTTTGTAGCCAGAGCCTGATCAGTACGGTTAGAGAGTGGAGCCACAACTTGTAGTCGGCATCAGTGTTGCCACAATTACCTTGAAAAAGTAATACGGTTACTGATTTCTCCTTTAAAAAGTAACTAAGTTCAATTAAAAGTTAATTTATTAGTTACATTCAGTAGCTGCCACACCCCCACCAAATAAATAAAAAAAAATTGTAAGCATTTCCTCTATACAACTTACCCCCCAACCAACTTCTTCAGTTCTCCCCAACTTACTGGTTTTGTCTTGACTTTGAGACTTTTAAGTCTGTGGACCTTACTTGTTATTACATGTGAGCTGAAAACGTGACTTGTCACAAATGTGACGTCACTCCCCGAGACGAGAAGAAAGCAAAAACATAAAATGGGGAAAAATAGGAACCCACAGTAACTTGAATAAGTACATTTAATCTGATTACTGGTTTGGAAATAGTAATGCCTAAGATTACTCATTACTGAAAATATGCGGTCAGATCAGAGTAACGCATAACTAAATCACCATTATGTCGCAACTTGCTTCTATGTCGTCAAATAACTAACTAAAACAAAACTTATATGAAAAAGTGACACGTGAACATGCATCAGCATTATATTAAGTACCTAAAATGACAGAAACCAAAAAATTCACATGTTTTTAGTGTTTTAGTTTGGCCCAAGTCCTATTAGCTAGCAAAGAGGAAGTGGATCTTAAGACCTATACTGCAGATAGCCACCAGGGGGAGCTCCACTCGCTTTGGCTTCACTTTTGAGGAGCTGTTTGATCGAGGCTAGTAACGCAGTACAAAACAGTGGGCCTTCCTATACACTTCCACAAATAACTTAAAACAAACACATGTCTCTTCCCTGTGGTGTTTCTGCAGACCTGCACTGCCCATCTCAATTCAATCAGCCTCTTCTTACCTTATACCATGATATATTTCACAGCTTGTTCTTTCTCCACCTAACTCTCAATGATGTGCAGCATGGACTCAGCAACACGAACCACCAACTGCTGTTGTTCACTAAAACCACAGTGTCTTGTTTTTTTTTTTCTCTTTTTCTCTCACCCATCCATTGTATCTCCTTACTTTTATTCAAACACTCGCGCACACACACACACACACACACACACACACACACACACACACACACACACACACACACACACACACACACACACACAGTTTTCCTTCATCCAGCTCCTATTCCCATGTCGACAGAGATGACAGTTGAAACCACCCCCTAACTGGTCGGCCGTCAAGCACCATTTTGCCCGTGTCATTCAGATGTCTTCACCTGACTCTTGTCCCTGTCAACCCATCGCAAATCATTACCTCAAGGTCACAGATGTTCCGTCTCAATCTCATGATGCCTACATGTGTTACGGAAAACATTAATAATCACTGTACAGTGACTCAGAACGTTACTGGTGCAAATCCATTTAAAGGCTATCATTTTTTTTTTTTTTTCTTAGAATATTAAGAGAAAATTTCACAGAAATGTTAAGAAAAAAAGTCATAATTTCACATATGGTGAAATACACAGATCAGCCACAACATTATGACCACTGACAGGCGACATAAATGACACATATGGGAAATTACTTTGTCACAGTAGCGCATAATTAGGTAAGAAATATAATACAAAAAAATTTAAAGACAATATCAAATTTGAAAGAATATATCAAATATACAAGAATATAGCAGCACTCTGACATTAAGTATATACTATGCCCCTCCCCTCAACCCATAGGACCCAAAAACAAACAAACAAATAAATAAATACCAGATACCGCAGGACACCAGAGGACCCATGTCCGTTCTCTGATGAGTCTCAACTGTTTTGGAGACGCAAGGAAAACCTACACAATATCAGGAAGGTGGTCATAATGTTATGCCTGATCGGTGTACATAGACAGAGGCAGTAGCAAACAGAGGAATTTTCTAGAAAAAGGTGTTCGTTGTTTAGGGTATAATTACCGCCTGTTCCAGAAGGTTTTATCTTCCGTGTAACTCCACCCAGTGTTCACACAGTTTCCGTCTTGTTTGGCTTCCGTTTCTTAATCCACCAGCTTTATTTTGCTTTTCTTCGTCTTTGCGTGTTGTTGTGTTGGTTTTCTTTTTTTTTTTCAACATCTGAAAAATACAAAATGCAGCTTATTTCATAATACCCAGAGTGTCTAAAATATGATCAAGACTTCCTGCTACAAACGGATTACAGACGAATACAAACACATTTTCTTAAGAAAAAGGAGGAACATCTTTTCACATTTAAATAAAACGAACCCTTGGTCATTCCGCTTTCAAACAAAGGCCAAAAGAGTTAAAGGGGATTGAAGGAGAGTAAGATTGATAAATAAGAGATGACAGGAAGGAAGAGGAGAGAGGGGGAATAATGTAACAGGGCCAATCACGCCTCAGTGGTTCTACTAATCATGCTAACAAGGTCACTGTCTGTTAGAGCCAAACTGGCAGGCTATATGCATCTGAGGCATTACTCTCGCACTCTCCTTTTTGCTGCGTCTTTCTCCTTCTGCTTCAGTCAATCAGTTGGACGGACAATGCAGGCAGCTGACCACGCAGGGCTTCACTGGGACACGAAAATGACCAACCATTATATAGTACATAGAAAGCGAGATTTTACAATACATTCAATTATTTAATGCACCGTAGATCGGGCAGATGACAAATGAAAACATGCTCATTTCTACCGCGCTGTCATTTTTCTCTGGTTCTCTGGTTTCAGCTTTTTAAAAAGAAAGATTTATGGCTTTGTTTTTTCTCCTGTAAACTGATTTTGTTTTTCTAAGTTATACAGCCTGCAGACTGTTGGTTAGGTGGAAGTAATGTTTTTGCAGTACGTCAGAATAGGGCTGTATGACCAAAAATTTATATATCACGGTGTTTTTCAATATTTTGACGGTATCGCGGTATATTACAGTATTTTATTTTTGATGCATAATCATGCGTTCACAATATTTTCTACTTTTTGAGAGGAATTAATTAAGGAATTATGATGGTGAGTAAATATTGTAGAATAATAAAACAGGTTTGAATGGCACGGGGGCAACTACAGTTTAAATATGTTTATGTTTAAACATATTTAAACTGCTATGTCTGTAGTGCTAATAGCAGCACGACCAGCTACCGTAATAAGTGTAGTCTGCGCGCAACATTTTTTTTCTCATTCATAAAAAGGTAAAAGAATTGTCGATGAAATGAAGAAACAGGGACAACTGCAGTTTCATTTATTTTGGCATATTTAAACTCTGTGGTGTTTTTTTTCCTGGAGGCCAACAAGCATGTGTAAGTCCCACTAAAAGGAAACTGGGCGCTCTGTAGCTCATTCTATTACATGAAATTGCGACATACGTGCTCTTTTTATATCCCTCATAAAAAGCATACGGATCAGAGTTTTTGTCTAATGCCACTGCTGTTTAAACTGCTGTGTCTGTAATGATGTCAATAGCAACGCGACCGGTTACTGTAATAACTATAATCTGTGTGCAACATTTTTTTTTCTCTCTCATTCATATGAAGCTACAATTGGGGAGTGCCACATGGACAGTTCATCCAAAACAGGGGCTGTCCCCAGAATTCAGGGGGGAAAAAAAACACATGATACCTTTTTTATTTAGCACAGATCTTCTCGTTCTGCCGCTTAATATTTCTGAGCTTTCCATCTTCACCACACCTCTTAGTGATGCAGTTGTACCATTCCAATATATATTAAAAATTCATATCATAATGAAAAAAAATACTGGTATTCTGTATGATCTGGTATAGCACCAGAATGGGAATTTCCAAGGTAAATAATTCATAAAAATTAAATGAGAAACTAAATCAGTGCTAATAAAAGTAAATGTTGAGTTTTGTATCTATTAAAGAAGTAAAGGTGGGCAGGAAGAATTCTCTTCCTGCGTAAATTTGGAATCTCAATTTATCACTGCTTAACAGCAGCTTTCATTCTAATCAAGGAGAGTAACTGGAAACTGGCTCCGGATTTGCATATTCTTCATTACACACAGCACAAATGCATGTTTTACTTGCAACTGTGATGACAAATGATATAAATCGCCCGCGGTTTTAGATTCATTTTCTCAAGCGTGCTTGTAATCGTCAAATTCTCTCCCTCGTTCTCTCTCTTTCTCTTTTCTGTTTTTCTTTCTCAGACCCGCACACAAAAACACAGCCATGGCTCTCTTGACAGATAATTTCATGTTTCCTTGCTACCCTTAATTGGCCTCATTGTGCAGGGAAGACGACGTTGCGGTTTGAACAACGTCGGTGGCCGTTCTTCGTGTAGAGTCCAGTAGGAAGCACAAAACAGGAGACTTTCTGCAGTCATCACCTTTTTTCTGTCTGGGTCTCACAGCCCACACAGATACTGTTCAGACTATACTTGAGCATCTAATTCACCTGAGCCCAGTTTAGACACAAAGATTTTCACGAAAGTGATGAATTAAGCCTTTTTGTCATGTTATTTTCCTCCCGTTTCCTTTGATCAGAGTTGGAAAAAAAGAAGGTTCGTTTTACCTTTCAGTCAGTCTGCGTCATTTGTTCTCTTCAAGGTTTGCATCATCCTCTGTGTTTTACTCGTGTTTCGAGATGCTGCAACGAGGTGATAAGAGGCGTTTATCAGGAAACGGTCTCATGGTGCTAAAATTCGCTGGATATTTCTTTAGAAAACGATATGATATGGACAGACTGCGCGGCTCTCGGCAGTAAATCAGAATTTAAAAGCTGGGTTGAGTGTTGCTTTAGTCGTGTTTTACTCTGACTTGTGTTGCTTGTGGTGGGGGGGGGCGGGCGGGGTTGGCGGGGGGGGCTCCCCGCTCTGCCACCAGAAACCGTTACCTTTGCTCTGATGTTACGGTGACGAGCGGTGAACAGGTGGCCGTACAGTTGTGATTTCTCAAGGAGGATTAGACTCAACCCGGGTTCTGACATGGTCAACACCCCGATGACAAACTACATAAATGTGAAGAATCATCTATCAGACACAAACCCGCAGCATGACAAATATTGTCCCACTGCCCTGAAGCAGAAGCTTTGTATGTGTTTATGGCCTTAAGTGCTGTTGACAGCTGAAAATAAATCCCACTCTCCTTTCCTCCTTCCTTGCGCCTTTTCAAGCTGTGCACCTTTCCCTCCTCTTTCCCTCTCATGCTCCGTTTTCATCATTCTTACAACCCTGCTATCGCTTTTTGTTCGTTCATTTTATCCTCATTGTGTCTCCCTGCTCTCTCTTTCCAGGCTCTGAGATGCCTTCTCTTCGCTTTTGTACATCCTGAATGTCCTTCCTCTTTAATGTCCTCCTCCTTCCTCTTTAATGGCTTCGGAAACACGTCTTGTAATTTTAAAGCTCTCGAAATGGATTTTTATGTGCGTGCGTGTGTTTTTAAAAAGAAGGCCCCGACGACCAGTTCCCCATTTCCCATCTTCACACCCGCAGTCCGGCAGACACGTGATGAAGACCTCGTCCTGCTCGTTCTCCGTATATACGAATGCCAAAGTTTGTGCACCGGAGCCGTTTTGCCCATTTGTCACTGAAACACCCTCTGCGTGACGTGCAGGGGCCGAGGGAAGGTGGGAGTAGGAGTGGTAACAAGCGAGATACTGTCAAGATGTGTCACGGCCCCCCCCCCCTCACCTTATAAAATGCCACCAGCAAGAGTCGCAGAGGAGGAGGAGACATTAGCATGATGTGTGTCTGTGCATGCTTGTATGTGTCTGGGGACCATTTTACTGCTGAAGTACTACTGCATGTGTGCAGTACCTTCAAAAGGGTCATCTAATCAGATTATAATGAGGTCCAGGTAGAAAGGGTTTATTAGCTGGAGCTGTGTGTGTGTCACTAGTTGTCCATGCGGTTGCTATGGTGAGAAGAAAGAATGTATTCATGCACAGGTGGGAAGTTTGTGTATGCATGCATGCCATATATATATATATATATATATACACACACACACACACATTCACATGTACCAGTGTTATTAAAATGACCTTAACTGTGGCGCACCTGTTAAGGAAGAAAGAACACACTCTTTTTCCAAATGTCCCTTTTCTTTGGCTTTCTTCTCGTCTTCCCATGTGTCCTCCGTGATTTTATTCACAGCGGTGACTGTGTGCATGCTGAGTGGAAAAAACAGGAGCTCTGCAAAGATCATCTCTCGCTTTCTTCTCCTCCACCCACCTATGGCAATGAACCATTAGTAGCCAGCGACCAGCGCCGCGCAGCAGCCTCTTCCAGGAGGTGTCTGTGTCGATCGCACTGGTTCTGTTTCAGATTTACCTGTTTTCATAAGGCTGTGTGCCTACACACACACAAACACATATATATATATGTGTGCGTGTGTGTACCTCAGCCAAGTATTCTCTTTAGACCCTTCAAAAATAGATGTTTGTAGCGTATCCTATAATTAGAGAGGAGGGGCGGGGAACAGAGAGATGTGAAGATGTAGCCCGCACAATATCCGTGATTAAAAGTGTATGTTCAGAAACAGACACAACATCCATATTGTTGAGTTTTTCAAAATGTCATACTTCTCATTTGTTAGCCTTTAATATTATACCGATCTGACATAACATTATGACCGCCTTCCTCCAAAACAGTTGAGACTCATCAGAGAGCGGACGTGGGCCTCCTGAGGGCGTCCTGTGGTGTCTGGTAACAGGATGTTGTTGGTGTCTCTGTGCATCCTGCTTGCTGTGGGGTTGGGGGGCCTGGTCTGGTCTGGTCTGGTCTGGTCTGGTCTAGGTGGGTGGTGCATGCACATCCACATGAATGAATGCCAGTTCCATTTACTTTAGTTTTATTTACTTTACCTGTCGGTAGTTTTAATGTTGTGGCTTTTTCTAAAAAAAAGTTTTATCCAGTAGGATTTTTCCTGGATGCAAAAGGCATCTAATATATAGTTGTATATCTGCAGGATATAAATGCTGGTCTCTGCGTTTTTAGTTGTTCGTGACAGAAGATAATGGCCAAAATAAATATCTGTATAAACTGGTACACGGCACCTCAGAGGGATTATTTTATTGTCTGCAGTATGTTTGTATTGTATTTAAAACTGTTTGCATGATTTTAGTTTAACGTACACTCATGTTTTCTTAGCTGCGTCAGATCTTTAGCTACACACTCAACTAGCTGAGCTTTCCCCCTTTTTTTTTTTTCTTAAAGTTCGGATCACAACCCAGAAATTCAGGTTTCACCCAAATACATTGAATTTGGCAACAACAAAAAAAAAACAACTCGTAAATGTGTTTCATCTTCAACTGAGCAAGGTTATTGTTGCAGACCCGTGTAGAATGTGTGTGCACGCTGTACAACAGGATAATACCCGCGGATCATACCGGATATAAGCTGGTACTTTTCGTGTTATCTTCCTTCTGGGTTTGGAGATGTCTGATTATGTCCAGACTCAAGCAATTCCAACAACAATGTAAGCATGGCCTCCTCGCCAAGTGGTTTGGCAGATATGAAATCAGTGCAAACAAATCTGATTTGTGCCTGCCCAGAGCTACATCCTCACATTACTGAAGTGTCTACTGTAATTGTAGCCATGGATGTATTATAAGCGGTGTTTCAGGACATAGTTTGCCTATATTTTGTTTTTAAATCTAATGTGCTCTTTCTCTCTTTTCCACTTCAACTCTCGTGGGACTTGTCCTCATTTGAATCTGTGGGATACAGCGTTGATTGTGAGAATCTTGCTGTCGGAAGATGTGTTTACTGCATCGCTGTGTTGAGTGTTGACTTCTGGTGTTTCAGTTAATGTACAGACTCAGTGTTTATTCTAGGTTTCGCCTAAAGTTTCAGTCGCCATTGTTGAAATTGAAGAAGGAAGTAGAAACAAAAATGAACCTAACTGGCAAAAAAGACACAGTGCCATCTAGTGTTTGGGTGGTGTTTTTACAGAACAGTATAAATGTCTCACACCGGTGGAGGCTAGTTGCGTAGGTTACACGGTCTTGTCCCACAGAGGCATAAACTGCACCTAAGGCTATTTCGTTTTTTTTTATTTAAAGATCAAAGTATACCCTGTTATATATCAAAGTTAACCTTAAATAACTTTAAGGAGGATGGAGGGTTTCATTTGAGAGGGTTTTCAAATCCTATTTTTGGGCGAAACTGCAAAAGTCTTGCACATTTAGGCCGATCGTCACAACGGATCCGTATTTTTCGGTGACTGAAACCGCACCTTTTTGAAACCAGGTCCCAGGTGAAAAAGACAAATGCGGAGCCTGTGCTGTTTAATAACAACAGCATCAATAATAGACGACAGGATTGTGACGGTGCTGCATCAGATAGGGGTAATACATACTGTTGCTTTGCCTCTACTATGAGCTAAAAAGTATTACCGATTGTAATCCAAAATGTATGTTTGTATAGGACACGCAGCCTCCTCTAATTTTTTTTTTTAGTTCTGTAGCAGAAACAGTGCCACACATAGGCATGAGGTATGTTATACAGCCTTTATACAACTAGATGCAGTTTTGCAGTGGATCAACATCTACGGAGAAATTCTCAAAAAGACACCGAGGAAAAATGTTTTGGTGCATTTGAACGTGGCCTCATCAAAACTATAGTCGTAGGTTTGCAATCAACAGTGTAGCTTCACTGGCTTGTGTAGTTGAAAAGTAGAATGTAAAGACTTCAAAATTTGAATCACAGCTGAATTAACACGTTATCAACCCCACAGTTACATGAATACTGCATGGTCATTTCTATCACACCACATTTTAAAGTACACAAAACCTGACAAGAGAACATTTAAATTTCTGTTTTGATAGCTTACATTTAGCTACCAGTGTTTACTGCAAATGATAAAGCAGATGTCACATTGTATTTGTTGCCTTCCATATATATTTGTTGCTCCAGACTTGGAATGGAAAGCTGCCTTTGTCTGCATCTGACAGGAGAAGTTTAACCAGTTGGATTTATTTGCATTGTTTTCTGCATAATTGCTTCTGCTGGGTTCTGTGGTTCCATTTGCTAATGTGACATATTTTCTACCAAGGACCGGGCTCAGTAATAAACACCTTCCTTCACGTCTCCTGTCCTGCGCCACCTTATACAATTCGCTCGACTCATTATACGTTTGTGCCTTCGCTTTATGCAAAACACATTTTTCCGCCACATGAAAAGAAGGAACGAAAAACATTCAGACATTTGTTTTGTGTGTGCTGCAGCGTGAACGCAGAGGGTCGTGTTTTCTGAGTTTATTGCTGGTGGTGGTGTCGGTGTGTGATTTTTTTTTTTTTTTTTTTTTGGGGTGACTATTTTTCAGCTAGACCATTTCTTTCTCCTAAATCATATTAATCAGGCAGTTATAGCTGGAAGTAACTGTTGTTTAACTAACTTTTCAAAGCAGTGAAGAGACACGCATGCTCTTGCCCACATAGCCCTGCTCTTCCCCTCTGTTTTATGTCTCCTGTCTGATCAGTGCTAGCAGCAGGCAACAGCACCAAAGCTTCCCTGATTGTTCCCAGACAGAGGGTGTTACATGCTGTCATGATGCTTTGTCCTTTTTTCAGAAGTTATTTACCGTTTGTTTCCCCCCTCCCTCCATTTCTTCTTTGTTCCTCTGTTTGTCTTGTGTGTGTTCGCTGATTGGTGTTGTGATAATTACAACTAGGATTGGGCTGCAGGCGCTCCTCTATGCCCTGATGTCTCACACTGAGCTATTGTTCTTTTTTTTATTGTTGGATTAAATAAAACAAACACACATCTAGAACTTTTTTTTATATCATTATTATTTTATTTTACATTTGAATTTGCTGAATAAATGGCACAGCTGTGCAGGTGTATAATTCAGGTGCGTATGTCATGTGACACTGATTTAACCCTCAGGCATCCTTTTAATTTACAGGCATTTTTTTTTTCTCCCCAGATCAGTCTTGGGTATGACCAAGATCTAAATCTAAAATATTGACTTGATTGCATTATTAGTTTTTGTGTAGCATCACATTTAAAACCATAGCGGACAAAAATGTCCCATTGACTTCCATTATAACTACATTTTTTGATCTTTCATCCGTGGCACAATAAAATCATTCATTCTGGAATATTAGGGTTTCATTTATGAGAAAATGGTCAAATTTGTCATTTATAGTGTTCAACACTAAAATCAGCCATTTCCCTATTACAGGGGAGTCCTGTCACAAACTGTTCGGAGCTTGGTTGTCTGGACATTTCATTGCTGTGTTATTTCACAGTGTTCTGTTGATCTATTAGAATACATTTTTTTGAATATCAGAATTGGCGTAGAGATAGACTTTGTTACAAAATACTGTGCCATATGCACTAATACAGCCAAAATGCCAGTCAAATGAAGAGGAACATTTTGCCCAAATGGGCAAAAATGTCCTAAGGTCGCCTGAGGTTTAATGCATCACTAGGTTTTGCTGTGTGCTGGTAATTATACATGAACAGAAACTAAATCTCTGCAAACTGTATAACGTATAAATCCTATTGAACTTGTAAATTTCTTACTGAACCCACTCATATGCAATCACAGGCTGTGTCGTAAAATGACAAGTTCAAGACGTTCAATGCGACCTCAAGTTTATTTCTTTCGGGCAAGAGGTGGTAATGATTTGAATTTTCTCAAATTTGATAAGATATACAAGAGTGGGAAACACACAGAACAACAGAAACTATTAGCTGAGGGGGGGAAAAAAAAAAGCTATGCTTGTCATATCAGGCTTTTCTGGTATAGAAATACTGGCATCGATTTGGCTGCGATTCCCTCCAATCTTTGCCCTGATTCAACCAGTTTGAATCAATGCAGCTGTATCTTCAACATTAAGCCCACCACATCGATCCCACTTGGTGAATCGTGACACCCTCTGAGTGTGTGTGTGTGTGTGTGTGTTTGCTTTGGTTTCTGTCAAGGTTTTTATCTACAAGAAGACTGCAAATGTTTGTTTTTTTTTTTTGTTGTTGTTGTTGTTTTTTTTAAGGCATGACCATGTACAAAGAAGAAGCTTACCCTGCACAACAACCGCCGCCTACGCCACATCTGCTCTGCATGCTTCCAGAGGTTAAGGCTAGCATGCGCACCGAACTAGCAGAACTATTTATTCGCGTGCAGGGCGAATACTTTGTCAGCGGGACCTTGTTGATTCAGGCGTGTGTGTGCTGCGTAGTTTCTTTCAAGCTTTAGCCGTGCTGCAACCTTTTTTTTTGGCAGTGTCCCTCTGCCGGCCATTTACGATATTAACCCATTCTGCTGTCCACACCATCGCAGCCTGCGCGGGCTGTTGAGACACAGAGCGTGTCTGAGGGGAGCATGGCTCGCTACGAGTCCCACGGGAGCTTTCAAAAGGAATGAGATGGATGACACACTTACAGTAAAGCGCTGCACTTTTCCCTCTGGCAAGATCTGCCAAGGATGCTTTGTGTTATAACCATCAATATATGCGCAGATATCACATATGTGCTATACTGCAGTGATGGGGTTTTTTTGTACACGCATTGAAGTAAAATAATCATTTATTGTACACACACACACACACACGCTCTCTTATGAGGTCACCGCTACAGGTCCCACTCAGCTTGAAATTCATCCCCGAGGTGTTTGCTAACAGCTAGCTGCAAAACGGTGCTTCACAATTTAAATGTGTTTCCTCATCTGAAGAGGGCAGACACCTCCGCTCGGCCCTCTATTGATTAAAATCAATACGGTCCAATCTCATCAACACCGCCGTCCTTGGCTTACTGATGTCTGTCTGAACTACAGCTTCCTTTGGGCAGATCCATACCTTTCGAGGTGATTGGGTTAACGTGTTCCCCTGGGCCGGGATATGTACAACCTCCCATTTCGCCGCGTCGTTCGTCCGCCGCATTGATTAAAGGTTCATCGAATGCAACAAAAAGCGGCTGGCCGTTGGTCCCGAGTGCGTGGGGAATATGAAATGGAAGTACATTTCACTCGCACACTCTTTGCTCGGTGGCTCTGCCCATTTACATGTGTGTAAATGTTTGATTATATGCTCTTCAGAGAGTTGCATGGACCATTGATGCATGTATTTTTAATTGCCAGGCCAGTGCGAGAGTCGGGAGGAAAGGGGCCCCTGGACAGGCGCTGAACTAAACTCGACCATGCTGGCCTGTCACTTCATTTGTTTCCTCTCAGACCGCCTTCCTCCCTCACTCTCTCGCTGTCTCTGTGTTTCTCCCCCTCTCTGTTAGTCTGAGTGGTGCTTGCTGACCTTCACTGGGACACAGCCATGACTCTAATTGCATTGATATGTCGGGGAGCTCCAGTGGTTGCAGGAGAGCATAGCAATACTCCCCCAAAGCACTGTGGTAATTCCATGTGAATTTTGCTTTCCTTTTGCTGACAACTCGCAGAATCAAAGTGCCAGGAAGGAATGTGGAGGGCCAGTGCTTGCACACGCACTTAACACTTCAGGATTTACTCTCAACATGATGCTATGGCATCGCCCAACTTTGTAACCGTGTGTGTGAGGCACTAAAAGCACTCGAAGCTCATAAACCGTACAGTAGATCACAGGAAAATGTGTAGCGCCCGTGGCGTGACCCATAGGTTTGTGATGAGTTGGGTTGAAGCCTGGATGAGACTTCACCGCTTGATGCCCTTTTTTTTTTTTTTTTTTTTTTTTTTTTCTAATTAGTGAAGCCAGAAAATCCAAATCTGTCTCTGCTCTCCACTGGTTCAGCAGTGTTTCACAGCAAATGCCACAATCCAGTCTGTGGAGGCACTCACATTGGGGCAGCTGCAAGACGTGTTTGCATAAACACTAAAGAGCAAACATTAAAACATATGTAGGTTATTCATGCTTCATGCTTTTGTTCGTACTTACTGTGCTTACTGTAGGGATATTTATTACATTTATTTGGCTTTAATTCGTTCCAGAGCGTTGACTTAAAAGCACCACTCGATGGAAAGATCTAGCAGTTTCGTGTTAATGGTATGCAATGACACAGTCACCTTCGCTGCAGCGGCTTCGCTTGATGCTTTGCCTGTTTCCTAGTTTTTATTCTGGTACGGGTAGATTTGATCTAATTTTTTTCCTGCCAACTGGTGGGTGGGTGTATGCACAGACTTCTGCCCACAGGCTTTTGCATGTCTGTGTCATGTTTATTCATCAAAGATTATATCTGAAATCAAGTGGAAGCATAGAATTTGCATATTGTAATTTTTAGTCAGTAGATAAAGAGCCGTTTCTGTGCTCTGTATTCGTAGGCCCGGATAGAGTCCTCATAAATGTTACAGATTTATTTGAAATGAAATTTCCGTCTCTGTGTTATACATACATTGAATACAATTAGGCTTAAATGGGATAAAACACTGACATTGCTTAATATTTCATTGTCAGCATATATACAAGTTGAATTGTTCCATAGTAATTCTGCTTCAGGTTTTATATTCAACAATTTTACAACAATATATTCACAGTCGAATATTTTTGGCACATTTAAGTTATTTTTATTCAGTAGTGGGAATCTGGCCAAGATTTTTACTATACAGTCCTGAAATAACGATGCGACTGATCAGGGTGTTAAACATAGCACTGGTTAAAAATGCTATTATGAACACCTTTTTTATGAATTCCTGAACATGAGAATTATAGTTTGGAGATAAACAGAATCTGAGCTGCTTGCTTACATATTGACTAGAGCTGAGCATCACTACTGACTGAATCCTTTTGTTTCACAAGGTCTTGATGCATTTCAAGTCAGATTAATGCATTTCCATATTTTTCAATTCAGAAAGTGTAGTAATGAAATAGATTTTCATAAAATGAACATTCTGGTGAATTTCTGAGCCAGGTCAACACCTTGTGCTGTTTTTCATGTTTTTTTTTTAATTGTAGCTTGTGTCATGTTTTGGAATCGCGCTGTGCTCTGTAGCCGCAAAATTACGGCAAAAAAATGCAGAAACTAGCACATGTATTGTCCATATATATTATTATATTAATATATAATCTATATTTAATATAATATATAATCATGGGTCTTCAACAGGGGGTCCGTGACCCCTAGGGAGTCCGCGGAGGTACTGCAGGGGGGTCACGAAATCTTTGTTTGATTAGACATTTTTTATATATTTTTTAACAAATTTACAGAGTCTATTCAGTCCCCAGGTGTAATCCCAATCATGTATGTATATTTATGTCAGGTATGTTTGTTTACCGCAGTTGCACGGCAGTAGCTGCTATTATAATAGTAGTAAAGACAAATTGCTGTTCTAGCTAACAAGCTTTATGACTTACTTCAGTCAATACGGTCACTGACTGATGAACCATTCGGTCAAGTCAGGCTGTTTATTTAATTTGGGCTAGTTTAACATGGTGACATATGCTCTACTCTTCTCTTTCTGCTCCTAATTTCTAACATAAATTTTAAGGTGACATGTCTGTTTCTTATTGTTTTACACTCAGACAAACCTACACAAGACTGTAGACTGGCCATAGTAAAGCGTTGGTGTGTTTTTAAGCGCTTTGTTCTGACTCTTCCAACTAATTTTATTCATTTTGATGAATGTCCTGCTTTCTGAATTAAGAAACCTGTTCTGTTTCATTTTCTATAAGTTTTCTACTTGGTCCTCTATGTTAAACAGCTGTGAGGTGAGAGTTGCAACACCAACAACAACAAAAAAAAAAAAGAAAGTCAGACAGGGAGGGAGAAAAGGGAAGCGAATGAGATAAAGAAGGCAGGAAGAAGTGTACAGTTGTTTGAAAGAGCAAAACCTGTGTTGATGGGGACAGCCTGGTTACCAGATGGGTTTTGTCAGCAAGAGAAAAAGGAACAGAGAGAGGGAAATGGTTAGGAGATGGAGGCTGATGTGGCTGTCTGTAATGCGATATGGCAGATGCGATTTTATTTTTAGGACACAAGGCCCCAGAACGATAGGTTTTATAGGGTTTTGAGTGGGTTGATCTTTTTAAATATTCAACTTCAATGAAATATGGAGCATGACTCCAGGCTGTTTGGAATTCATAAGTCTGTTTGGCAGGACTGGCCCTGCATATTGAGAGCTGTCAGAGTCAGCCTGAGTGTTAAACACAAGCCTTCAGCTGGCAGCGGGGAAACAATGGCAGAAAAAAGAAACACCTTAAAGGAAACACAAAAGACACAAAGAGTGGTAGTCTATTGGAGGTTGAAGTAGTCGCTAATGAGCTTTTAATGTTAAGACACGAGGTGAGGCGGCCTTGCGTTATAAATAATGACACGCAGATGAAATGGTGTTACATTAGCATTTGCATAAAAGGCCTGGTTGCAACTGGTATTAATTTGGCATTAATCAAAGTTCAGAGTAAATGTTTTCCATACACCAGAAACTATAGTGCTGCATATTGTTTGGAGAAGAAAAAAAATAACTTGCACTTGCTATCACACTCAATCTCATTTTCAGAATTTGTGTCACACAAACTTCTCAGTCAGCTAATTCATTAATCCCCGTGATAGACAGTTTGAAAGCCAGCAGAGAAATGTGTGCTTCTTTGTGCCTGCGTGTCTGAGGGGATACATTTGCAAGTGTGTTTCAACTTTGTGCCTAGAGGCTTGCGAGTGGATCAATATTCTCCTCTCCCAGTGTGACAGGTGTACACTGCTGGAGAAAGCGTCTGATAGAAGCCCTTAGTTAGTGTGAAGTCACTGAGAGGGAAATACATATGCATTAGATTACGACTGCTGGGGATATTTACCAGCAGTAAGCGCACAAACAACAACAACAGGTAGCGGAGCCTGAAACTAAGACATGTTTAATTCATGCCAAATGCGGCGGACCACACTGGCTGTATCGCTGAAATAGTCGGTGCTTATTGGGAAAGGACGGAGTGTATGTTTGCTTTTATGCAGTGATGTGTGTCTGTGTCTGATGTTTCTCTTTGTGTGTGTGTGTGTGTCTGTGTGTGTGGGGGGGGAGACAACCACACAGAGAGAGAAGAGAGACCCCAGGAAGTGATCCTGTCCCTGTATGAGAAAACATCCCCAGTCCATTACCCTGCACATAGATGTAATTAGTGTAAAGCAGGAGTGAGAGTCCAGGTTGTAACAACCATCTGTTAGGTGTATCTCCCCTTTGTAATGCACGTGAACAAATTTGTTCATATTGTGAGGAATTGTACCTCCTTTGACCCTTTTCATTATAAATTGCATATTTGTATTATCGCTGACTATGGCTTGCAACTTGCAGAGATATAAGACTCACTTGGGTTTGGGTTAATCGTATTCTGGAGCCGGTAAACATCAGATTAACTTTGATTTTGTTTTCCCTCAATGGAACGGCTCAGAGTAATGTCACATAATGATGTGATTATTATGTGATTAACAGGAGATGTGTGAACATGTACGTACATTTATATTTATAAGCATACCCACTTCTTTACTTGAACATTGACTTGTTTGTTGTAATATAGATATTTTTACATATTTTTTGATATTCTGTATTTTAGTCCACCTATATGTGCACTGTGTGCACGGTTTGTGATGTTGAATGTCTGCTGCTGTTCACAATGAGAAGTTTCCCCACTGTGGGATGAATAAAGGCATATCTTATCTCTTATCTTATAAGTAAAAAAAAAGTATCGATTTGGCAATATATCGCGATACTTTTTCTTCCGATACAATATTGATTTTGAAACAGAAACAGAAAAAGTCATGTTTTGGGCCGATTGTGAATGACCTCCGCACCTCGCGTCAAATAACTAACTTAAACTAATCAGAAGAATTGACTCTTGAGTATGCATGGTTTAGTTTGACCCTTCCACTAACATAGAGGAGGTGGAGCTTATGGCCTATACTGCAACTAGCCACCAGTGGGAGCTCTACCTGCTTTGGCCTCACTTTCCATCTTTATTTACATTCCATGTACTGGCTATAGCACATAAAGTACAGTTTGCTGTCCATGTGTATGTGTGTATGCCTTTAATAAGTTGGGGGGCGGGGTCTATCAAACCATCATTTTTTTTGAAAAGGCCACTATGAACGTAATCGACATGTTAACAGTGTTATTGGAAATGTCATGTCGGTAGCAGTTGATGCCGAGGAGATCGATAATGAGGTCCACGGAAAGCTTTGTATTATCTGTTGTTGTATCTTGTGCAGCGTGAGCCGTTGGTAGCCCTGCCAGTGGAAGGGAACCACGCTCACTTTTGGGCCATTGTGCGACGCACCAAGGCGTGCTAACGCAATGTCATGCTTGGCTGCCGCTCACTGAGGCTGGGGTTCACACTGAGGGACAGAGGACTTGAGGGACATCCTGCTCAGCTCTTTCATATCCTTCACGTCACTTTTTTTTTTTTTTTTTTTTTTTTTAAGCAGCAAAACGCCTCCAACACCCCGGCTCGCTTTGTCAGGTGCACTTGATTTCAATATGTCATGTTTGCTCCGGCATTGCAGGTGAAATGTGCCGACATGTCTATATGAGAGTGTCCCTTATGTACACATCTATGCTTGTGCAAAGGCCACTGCCATGCCCAGTTAAGAATATTTACAAGGATGTAGTTATAGATGGTGACCTATAAATGTCAAGGAACTGCCCCTATTCTCTCTTTTGAAGCATTTATTCAGATTCCACTTAATATTACATATTTCTTTATCGTGTTCAGGGTAATTGCTACCATTAGTGTTATATTTAATACTCACACTTCACAGAATTCACATTCATTCTCTTTAAAATGTTATGAAGTAAGTCTAATGAGTGTGAGCTCAATTCAAAAAGTGTTCTCTACTTGGCCTGAGCTTCACTGTCACCAAATCAAAAACAACAGACAACAAAATGACACCACCTTTCAATGACCTCCACCTTCATTCAAAACATCTCTTAATACGATCGTTATGACGCCACTGCAATAGAAACCATCACTGTGGTGCGCACACCCTTTCCCTGGTTGGGTCCGGATAGCTAGCTAGCTAGCTCCGGGGATGTGCGTCCTCTCCTCACAATATCCAGCTTTTCCTTCAAGATCCGCCGTGAAATTGGCTTTCTACGAAGATTTGCAACTAAATGCATCGCCTCTCCTCCTTCCGCCACCGAACGGGAATGATTTGCTTGTGATGAACATGAGCCGCTAGCTTGGCTCAAACAGGGAGGCTCTCTGATGTCACCATAGGCCACAGAATACCAAGATCTAAGAATACCAACTTGAAATGGAATTGGTTAAAGGAACAGCGTCAGGCAGATTTCTTTGACTCCGGCAACACATGACGGCTGATATATGATTGGTCCACAGACCCAGGTACTGCAAGGGGGTTGCAAAATCTTTAGTAGATTAGACACAATTTTAAATACACATTAACATGAATCCAACATATATTAGATAAGGGATAGCTTAATATTGAATGCAAAATGATAATAATAATAATGTATATTTATAAATACCACTTGGTTAAATTTTTCCATCAGTTTGGGGGTCCTTGGCCTGAAAAACGTTGAAGACCCCTGCTCAAATGCTAAGTTACACTGGCAGTAGCACTGCTGCTGAGAGAAAAACAAACCATGTAATAAAAACAAGAAACTGTTGTGAATTCATTATGATACAGGATAAGATGTTACGAACCGAACCAAAACCCCAAGAACGACAACCTACTACCCCTGGCTCGGACCGAACCACGTACCAACTGCTCAGGAATAATTTAATGAGATTAATGGCAAAGTATTAAAATGTAAATCAGTCGTTTTGATAAAGTTTAAGCCAGCGGAGAAGAAGTCTTTGCTGGCCTCGACAGCCCGACGCTGAAATTAAACAAGGAAATTCTCGCATTCTGGAATCAGAGAACACCAGCAGTCTTCTTTCTTTTTTTTTGTGCTTGTTAAATAGATTTTAAAATAAAACAAATTTCCGCTGAATGTTTCAGCACTGTTTGCCTCCGTCTCTACAACCCAAGCCCAAAAAATGATGAACACCCCGTTGAGGCAGATAATGTGGCAGGGGGAGAGAAATAAGAAAGTGTATATAAAAAATTCAAACCAAATCATGGCTCACATCTTCCTAAAAACAAAAAAAAAGGCTTCCAAATTATGCTTCTTTTCCACTAAGTCTATAATTTATTTTCCTGTATTTCAACAAAGATATGGTGGGGGGTAGTTTAATGTGGGAGAGGAGAAACAGAAAATGGAGTCAAATCACAGCTTAACAAAAGGAAACACTTGGATATGCATTAGAGTGGGACGGGCCTCGGTTTCCTTTAACAGTGCTGGTTTTCACATTACGTACAGGGATTGTTATGGCGCGCTATCAACAGTCCACTCTTACACCGCCTCTATTTTCTCTTCATCTCTCTTCTTATATCCCCCTAATTTTTATACTGGCTCTGTTTGAGTCTCACCCAAATTACAATCATTGCCTCCAAATTGCACCTCTGTCGTGAGCTTGTTTATTCTGGCATCTTCGTCTTCATTGTCCCATAGTGTTGTCCTTCTTTTCCTTTGTTCGTTGCCTTTGCTATCTTTTAATCATGTCTGATTTTTTATTTATTTTTTTCTTTCCCGTGTGACAGAAAAGCAGGACAGGCCAGTCTGCACATACACAAACTCATACACACAGCTGACCACAACAAACAAGCAAGCGACAAACCTTCAGTGGCTGGTGTTGTGCCCGGTAATGATCTTTAATTACCGCCAGCCTAATACACACAGGCAAACTAACAAGCTGTCCGTTAGCTTTAACTTTTTAAAAGACTTGCTGTGGGGCATCGGCACACAATTATGACAGCGTAGCTTTTCTTTTTCTGTGTACAAAACCATAGCTCACTGCACACCACGGTCTCATCCACAAAATGATAAGCTTTTTTTTTTTTTTTTTGCATCAAAAGTCTGACCTCAATGACAATGTAGCACCATCCATTAGCGGACAGAAAGTTCTGAGGGTTGTTTGGCGGTGCGAGTTTTTTCTTTTTCACCTTTGTCGCTCCTTTCAATCAGTGATTCCATTCTGAGGGGGAAAAGAAATGTCAGTCATGAGGTCTTTTCATCTGTTTCATTTGTGCCGTGAATCACGATGTGTGTGCTTTAACACCTCCAGTTGGCTAATTGCTGCCTGACACACAATCAAACGCATCCACGCTCTCGCCTCCTGCCGTATCCTTTTAATACGACGGGCAAGTTTTTGGGGAAAAAAAATTTACCATTGAACAGTCGAGGAAAGTCTGTCATGTAAAGGTGAAAAATTCACCATTGAACAGTAGAGGAAACTCTGCCATGTAAAGGTGAAACGATTAGTTGGTGCATCTACTTACACTGATCACAAAATTATGACCACTGACAGGAGAAATGAATAACGTCGACCATCTTGTGACAATTAAATGTTCTGCTGGGAAACTTTTGGACCTGGCATTCATTCGCGGGGACGCTACTTAGACATGTAGCACCCACCTAGACTAGACCAGGTACCCCCACCCCATAGCAGTGACACTCCTTGATGGCAGCAGCCATCTCCAGCAGGATGCAGCCTGACACACAGTGCGTTTGAATTCGACTTTCTGAATGTAGTCCTTGTCTCAGTTTACATGCAATGGAGAAAGTCAAAAAACTGACTGAAACATGTCCTCCTCCTCCTCCACACTAGGTGGCGATATGTGTCTTGTTAGTGGGTTGTTACCATGTTAATGCGGCCTCCTTTCCGGTTGACCTGATTATGTCATACAATAAACGAGAGTCGTTCATGTAGCAGACCGACATTTCAAACAACAACCAGACGGATAATAGTTCAGCTTTTTTAATCTCATACGTCATGTGCGCGCTCCTTCAGATAAGATGGCGCTATCCCTCAGGTGGTTCTTCTACCAACTCTGTTTACCTTCTTCTTCTGTGACCGGCTTTCTAGGATGTTTTTGTTCTGGGGTCATACACCAACGCTGCAGTTGTGGAGCATGCGCACACGTGTTGTCTAGTTAAAGTCTGATTAAGGCGTGTACATGCTGGAGAAAATCAATTTCCAATCACTATTATCTTAATCGGATAAGGAGAACTCCGATTTTAGTCGGAGTAATGTGTATACGTGCACTTGAGTTGTCCGGTTAAAGTCCGATTAAGGCAATAATTAGTTTTTTTCACGTGCGTGTAAACGTAGTGACGGACACAAACACACAAAAACGGTTTTAAAAAGGCCCCCACTAACACTACGAGGCACCACAGGACAGAAGACCTCTGTCCATTCTCTGATGAGCCTGTTTGAAAATCGAACAAAATGTAAATCGAATTGCGTTATACGGCTTGTGTGTTACTGACCCTAAACTCTCCACTTGTAGATGCAACAAAACAGGGCAAATAGTCGTCATTAGACAGAACATGCGGCGCACTGACGATCCAGCTTGCTGCGTTTTGATTTACAGCGGGCGCAGAAGTGTGCGTTTGATCTCGCTAACTTGGACTTGTTGTGTCAGTCACTCCTCGGAGAGGAGCAGTCACTTTACTGACTGTATTTTTGTGCGTCTGCGTGACTACTCTGTTCTTAAAGTGATCAAATGCAGCAAACTTCATAAGTGCGGCGAGAGGGAGAGGGAGTGAGAGATGAGAGGGAAGGCTCATCTGCATCTGTATTTGAAGTGGCAAATGCAAATGGATCGAATGATCTGACGAGAGGAAAATGTGAATTCCTCTCTGCAGCTATTTGCAGATGAAAAAAAAAAAGAAAAGAAAATGAAACGTTGCCTTTTCTCTTTTGGACAGGCCCTTTAACATTTCCATAAAATGCCACCCTATCAGACATGTAATAAACCACTACGGGTTCCAAATTGAAATTACAGATGATATCCTGACAACATTCAGAGCAGGGATTAGTCTGTTTTATTCGAGATTTCACTTGTCTTGTGCTGCACAAGTGCCAGTGTCTGTATCTGGGTAAAAGGCTGTGGGCTTTGAGAGTCACAATTTAAAGACACATTTTACAGCAAAGCTGAGAGCGAGAAGAGACACAAGCTCCTTCTGCCAGCTCTTTTATCCTTGTTTTTCTTCTCCAGTTTCCCTTCCAGCTCAGTAAAGGACAGCATTGGACTAAGGACTGTGATAGATTGGTAGTTCTGCATGATTGCACTGTGTTCTTGGTTTACACGCTGGAAATTTCCAGCCTGTCTCATGTGTAGATTGTCTTGTCTTAACTTCTTAACAGCTCCTCATGTAGATGAGCTTTATTGTCACCACAACAGTGCGGTGTCGCTTTAACAGACAAAGAACGAGGCTTCGTTTTCTGCCTCTGTGCCGAGGCTCCCTGCCTCAGCCTGTCTGTCTACCAACTTTTTCCAAACATCAAGAGAACAGACGACGGGTGGAGGGAGAGAAATGAGTAAAGGCTTATCTGCTTCAGTCAACGCTGCAAATGTAAATGGAGCAAATGATCTTACACGGGGAAATGTGAACTCCTTTCTGCTGCTATTTGCAGATGGAGTAAAGGAAAACCTCTTCTAATAATGGACAGGGAACGTTTCCAGATGAACTTCTTTGGCATCGAGGGGAAGGGAGATGCTGCTGCAAGTTGAGAATTCAGACACAAGACTTGAGAGATACTCTGTTGGTACAGAACCCGAATTTTTATTAAAATAAATAATGCAAAAATGTTTCTGGGCCTTTCAGCGATCAAATGAAACATCAGAAACGCGTCGTTCTACTCTTTTAAGAAAACAGCAAAGCAGCTAATGCTGCTCGCGCCCTTCCTGCTCCTGGTCAAAGGCAATAACTGAAGCAATAAGCTGTTTTATTTACAAGGACATGAGTCCATTAAACGTTCAAACCGTTTGATTTAGATGGCTGACACTGATCCTGAAATTGAGGTAAACAAAACCCAATTGCCCAAGATTTAAGCGAAAAGTGCATCCGTCTTTTGTCCCAATATTTCTGAAAGTGTGTTTACAGCTCTGAAGCATTTGTGGGGGAAAAAAATGTTTTTTGTAACCTTTCTCGTCTCTAATGAGAGAAGATTTTAAGTCTGAGACGTCTGCAGCTCTGGCTGCGTAAAGGTCAGGGTTAGGTTGCTACGATGCGCCAGGATTTGTGCCTGCGGTCGGGGTTGCGCTGTGGGTAATGTAGGCAGTGGGTCTTCACGTGGAATCCATGATCACGTGTCTAAATCCATTTCGAATCATCAAAGGGGGATAAATTCACACCCTGCTGATCACGGCGCCCGTTCGATGAGAAAGTCTTCACATTCCTGACCATCAAGAGGAGCCATTTGATTCAAATTCAACATGGCTCCTTCTCCTACTCAACCTTTTGTCAGGTGTTGGTTAAAAGGAGTGCAACCTGTGAGATGAGACATGTTTTACATCTCTCAGACGTGTTTTACAGCTCAGATGAAGGTATATGTTGAGAAGCTAGCGAGGCTTCAAAGGAAGGGGCAGCTAGGTGTCACAGGCGGGTAGAGTGAGGGTAAAAAAAAAACTCAACTTGCCAGCACTTTGATCATGTTCACCACTAAAGGCTAGAGCTCTTTTAGGGAGAAAGAAAATGCACTTTTGGATAAGAGGTCTTATTCAATTGTGTTTTTTTTTCTCTTCCATTTCTTTTTGAAGTGTAAATATAGATGAATTGATGCTTCTGTCTAGTGCGTTTTCTGTTTCATAAATACTTGTTAAGGACTCGTGCAGAGCCGAAAATAATGGAATGATGATTCATGCTAATAAATGCTAAAAATGAATGTAATTCCAAAGATGTTTGAATTTTGTCTCAGCTGATGTCTGATAACACCCGCGTGGAATGGCATCGGTTTATTATTTCGACGGCAGATGGCTGACAACACAATTGAGTCTGAGGCTGCGAGTGTGTTATTTGTAAGGGGGAAATTTGTGTTTGTTAGGCCATCGCCACGCGGAAAGAAGCGGGATTGATGGCAGGTTTTTAGCGGCGCGACAAAGGACTGGGACATGATAAGGAAATTGTGGAGCAAACGGGGGAATAATTGTCATCTGTTATGAGTGAGACTGGTAAGAGACGGTGGAAAGGGGCCGGATAACGAGAGGAGACTCCGCTTTTTCAGCTGTGGTATAAATGTTCGGTCACAGCAGCAAGGCGACACACTACTCATTTCACCCTTTTAAAATCCCCCCTCTGCCTCCTGTTTGCCTAACGAGTTTTTGTGCGCGCGTGTGCGTGTGAATATGTGTGACTGTCGGCCTCCTTTGCCTAATTTTGCAGTTGGTTCCTTCTTGTCTGCTCTCTTTCCTCCCTTTATCCTTATTTATTTGTCAGAGGTTGTGTTCAGGGACGTTCCTTGTCATTCGTCAGCGCGGCCCATAAAACACACTGTCATGACTGACTGGCCACGCTCCAAACTCATTACCGATTGGCTGACAGAGCGGGTCGCTCTGTTCTGCTCCGCTGTGTTTGACTCCTGTTTGCCAGACATTTCGAGCTCAGGAAACTTTAAATGCGCCGGTGTCTTTCTTCGCGCCACTCCTCTCAGCCTCCCGCTCAAGGTCACATGAATATGGATTTACCCTCTCCTTCCAGCGCGCACATACTGATGATGAAGTCTAAGATCTACTCAGAGGGATTATAATTCAGAACGTAGGTCTGCTCCTGGCATCTGGGCGTCTCTCTGTTCCACTGTCTGTCTGGCAATGTGTGTTAAGGAATAAGAAAGATGAAGAGGGCTACTGTAGGCGCAGAGAGCCGAGATGAAGAGCAGAGAAAGGAGAATGGATGATGATGACGGTGGAATCAGGGGAGGTGGAGCTGGCTCCGAGAGTGTCTCGTAAGAGAAAAAAAAACGGGGGGTGGGGGACTTGAAGATTGGAAAAGGGCAACATACAATGTTATTGAGTTTCTGTTGCGGCTGATCGGCCATATCCATTTCATCATATTGAGCTGGCTGCACGCCACCGAGTGCTGCAGAAAATCTGTCCTCTGTTTGTGTGTTTTCCTCCAGACTAATATTGTGCAGAGTCACCTCATGTGTGCATACATGTACATTAGGAGCGTCACAAACGATTTTTTTGTTAATCGAGTCACCGATTATTTTTGCGATTAATCGACCAATCGATCAATCGACTAATCGGATCGTACACTAACTTTGGCGCTAATGGTAGAAGCTAACTAGCCAAATAGCTTAATTACCATGGCAACTGTTTCTCTTCATCAGAAATTGAATCAGCCACAACGTGCTTCCTATTGTATGCAAGAGTATTAGAGCCACCCATGCAAAAAAAAATTAGAGGAGGTACTGTAGATTTTTTTATACCATCATGCACTTGATTGAATTTGAATTTCGGGATCAATAAAATTATTATTATCTTATCTTGAGACCACAGTGCATCTTAGACTTCGGGATTCTAAGGGCGGATAGGTGAGACACTCCTGAGCCTTTACTTCCCACACTCAGTGGACAAGGCGACTGTGTGACAATATCCACGCTACTGTTTACAATATATATTTATATATATATATATATATTTTGCCTATTTTCTCGAAATTTCGTCTTTTTTCTCAAAGTGCACGATGAAAAGAAAGTATTTTTTTCTTATGGGTGGCCCTGAAAACAATTCCATTTCCTTTTCAGATGTTCGTACATCAGCATCATTCTGCCTTGCAGATTGTGCATTGCACATTCTTCTCTTTTATGTTTTTGATGAAATGCTCCCAAACTTTCGAGCTCCGGTTAGCCATGATACCGTCTGGACACAGCTTTTCTGGTGACATCACGGTTTAGGACTAATGCGTCATGTGCTTCTAGGACAGGAAGGCAGACAAGGCGGCAGAAGGTACAGAAGCAGTTTAGAGGGAAAATAAACCACGACGTCAATTATTAAATTAGTCAATTTAGTCGACCAATCTTGGCAACCCTAGTGTACATTCTGTTAGCATGCACTTATCCTCACTACAGCGCTTCTTATTACTTTCTGACGACTTCTAAGACTGACGCTACGTTTTCTAGTCACTCACTCTCTTGCTCTTTTCCTCCTTCACTCTTCTGCCTCGCTTGTAATTTAATCTGTAATCTGATTAACCTTCTTGCTTTCCTTCGTTTAACGAGTCAGTCACGCATCGCCTTCCTCCTCACTCTTCTCCCTCCTTCTCACCGCTTTGTCTCTGTTTCTCACTCACAGAAAACAACAAGGCCCCTTTACAAAGGTCTCGCTCTCGGCAGAATATCAATGCGAGTTCATCGGCGGCGGCGGCGGCGGCGGGGAAAGCTCCCCCTGCCAAGGAGGCCCACAACGAGGCCGAGGGCCACCCGTCCACCGCCAGGGCCAAGGCCGCCGTGTGCTCGGCGCCAGGCCGCAGGTACAGGAACGTCCCGGGTCAGAGCTACGGGGTGGACAGAGAGAGGGTGGTGGAGAGGGTCAAACCGGCTGAAAAAGAGATGGAGGTCGAAGCCGACGCTCCGACCTTCCAGCCGTCCTTCTCCCCTTCCTCGTCCTCCTCCTCGTCCTCCTCCTCCGGTCCCGCGGTGGGCAGCTGCGGCTCCAACGGAGAGTCGGACGTGGAGGCTCTCTTAGCCAAACTCAGAGCCTTGTGAGGTTCATGTCTTATCTGAAATACACTGAACATAAACAGTATGTTTCTACCGCATGTCTGAATGTATTAGTTGAAAGTTAGCTTGGCAATAAAATAATAATAGAATAAAGAGAGATACGAAACATAAACTATTTTAAAGCTTTATGAAAAATATATACGTTTGTATGAAAATAGTGAAACATCTGAGAACCATGCTGTTTAACGCTCGATGGTACCGACGTAAAAATAATCATCTGAAGTCGGCGCAGACTGCCGGTCACACTTTAACCCACGGGAGTCAAGAAAAAAAGGTCACGAAAGAGACTGATTTTCAGCATATTAGTGTCGTGTTAAGAAAAAAATACACTGTACACTGCCAAAAAAAAAAATTTGGCTCCATTATGTCTTCCAAGCAGTGTGAAACTTTTTATCAGAAAGTAAAAATGACAACATTGCTAAGCACTTTTTTTTGTAATCGACAAATATGCAAAACATTTTCTTTCACATTGGCGTTTTTACATGTTCGTCGTATTATCTTGTCCTACTTCTTCTGTGTTCTTTTATTACCACATTAGTTATTTTCTTATTCTTGGTGTTAGTCATGTTCAGTCTTAATTATGTTTCTCTCCCTTTCACTTCTTTTTTTGTCTTTTTTCATTCCTTGTTGAATAAGTTGACGTCTTTTATATTCAAAGCATTGGCCTAATTGTTTGTGATTTGATTAAACCTTCACAGGCTGTCATAATAATAAGATGTCATTTGATTTGGAGGTTGATGTTGTTTCTTGTCTCATTTTAAATGGAAACATTTATATGCAGCGAAAACAAGTCTGCAAAAAAAAAAGAGAAAGGTTTTTGCAAAAAGGTTATAGTCCAAAACGTGTCTGACGCTGTTTTCTTCTACATTCCAGATGAAATGATTCATATCTTCTTCGTATTTGCTGTATCTCCACTTTTATAGACCCATTTACAATAAAATGATGCAAAAACACGTCTTTAAGTTGTGTTTGTAAGAACGAGTGTGAGATGTGAGCTCATCAGCGTCTGTGTGACTAATCATAACCGAGCAGAAACACAGATCACTTCCTTGTTACTGCCACCCTGAGATTATAAAGTCAACCTCAACACAAGTACGTACACCCATCAGCCACAACATTAAAACCACTGACGGAAAAAGTAAACGACATTCATCATCTTGTGACAATTCAATGTTCTGCTGGGAAACCTTAAGACCGTCATTCATGTGGCACCACCACCGCATAGCAACGACGGTCATTGATGGCAGCAAACCTCCCCAGCAGGATGAAGAATGAAACAACTAAAAAAAAAACATGACACATGTCCATTCTCTGATGACTGTTTTGGAGACACGAGTGGGACCTACACATTATTAGAAAGGCGGTCATAATGTTATGGCTGATTTGTGTGCAATATAGCTTGACGCTAAAAGCTAGTCTCCTTTGAAATGGCTTTCAAAAAAAAAAAGTCTATGATCAAATTTATCACTCTAAAATAAAACCTAACATCTGGACCATAGACGTACCCTTAATTCTGTTTTTATACGTGAACATTTGTACCTTTTTTTTTATTTTCTTCCGTCTATGATGTGTAAGGTTGCGCCTTTGTTGAACAGCACGTTACGTGACGAGGCGTTACAGCGCAGTGTCCTTGGAATCGGCTCCACTATGAGCACAGTTTTCACATCCTTCATAAATGCACTCGCTCATAAAAGGAAAAAAAAAAAAAAACAGGTACATATTTGTGCGGACGATAAAAATGCAGATTCGCCACAGTTTCTGTGCATCTGGGCTGTTAAATGCTCGAGAGAAAACTCAAAGCTCGTCCAAGAGCGCGTGTGAACTTTAACCTCCTCCCTTTTGCTAATTAAATAAGACATTAAAGAGCAACGATTCCTCCTTTAAACACATAAATCAGTGGTACAGATATACATATATATAGATATATAGATATGATAGGTCCCATATAATCTGGACGGACACGGAATTGAGAAGTGAAGTGAGAGGGAGAGATCTGCTGACCAGTTAACCCGCTATCTGACAAGGTCTGCCCGCTGAAGCCTGGCAGCTGGCGAATATCTTCAGCACGGGGAGCGGCCAAACTGTCCCCATCTGGAGCCCAGCCAGAGACAAACATCTCCCCGGTGATGCAATCGGCTGCTTGGGAGAGCAAAGCAAGTCGCTAACCGAGCTCCTCCTGTGGCCTTGATTTAGTTTTAGCTGGTTGCGGCTTTTTTTTCTTTTTTCTTTTTTTTTTTACTGAGCAGCTTAAAGTCACACCAAGGTCTCTTATAAGTTCTCTGCTTGGATGTAATAGCGGGCTTTTTCAATGTGGCAGGTTTTTGTTGGTGGAAAAAAAAACTTCAAAGGAGAGTAAAACACCTCTGTTTTTTTGTGTTGCACCAGTTACATTTTTAGTTTCTTCAATTATATTTTGATGGGGGAGTTTATGTGCGTGGTCGTCGTCCTGTGTCTAATACGCTGTTTCAGAGGCTGCATCCTGGTGTTACTAGAAAATAATCAGCGTGCCCTGCAGCCTGCGTCTGATTCCAGTTCCCATACACCAAAGACAAGGATGTCCCCTAATGCTTTATTAATTTAGTAGGGTTTTTGATTTTGTTTTTGGTTTTTTTACCATTGGGTATTTCCATTTGGGCACCCACCCCTGGGCAAAGTCCACATCTTGTCGAATTTTGAATTACAAAGAAAAACCAAGCCCCTGCAGCACACGTGTTAAAAAGCTTCAAAAGCTAATGCATAAACACAAACTCACTGCGAAGCGTTACTTCGTTAATGCGCCGGGCTTTAATGAACTCGTAAGGTGAGCCCTCCCTTAAACTTTTGCAGCAGTTCATCGCAAGCGAGCGGATCCAAATTGAAGCTAATTGACGCCTGCGAACCAGGCGACGACCACGCAAACGCCACCGCGGCGCTTCCAGCTGGAAATTTCCACTGTTTGGAAACGACATTAGGAGGGAAACTGGAAGTGGAGGCGAGATCCAAACGACGCGAAAGCGAAATGAAACTGAGCGTCCGCGGGGCAGAAAGCAAAACTCTCCCTTTAATTGCGGGGGAGCGGCGGGGAGGCTTAGCCGGTGCGCGAGCGCCGGGCGTCTGCGCGGGAGAGAGTCACCGGGGAGGAACCTTAACCCGAGGCCCCATCGCGGAAGCCCGAGTCAATTTGGAAACGAACGCTGTTGACGGATGAAGTGAATATCGAGCTCTCTGTCCACAATCGCCAATGTTCTGCTTCGGAAGAAAAAGAAACTAAATAAATAAATAAAGGGACGCCAACTGTTATTCATGGGGCGGGAAATATTCCGTTGTGGGGTTTGGAGGCAGCCGGTGGCGCGGCACACATTGCACAGATGGAGGGAAGAATGGAATCCATTAAATATGAGCGAAATTCTGGATGCAAATGTCATGTCGTCAGTCTAGTACCTGAAAGCCGATGAATTGGCCTCTACAAGAGAACAAGGAACCGAGGCAGACCTTAAAAAAAAATCCACCGTGAAGCTTTTGGAGTCGCCCTCGCAGTCACACCCTGACTTCAGTGAAAAGCTATAGGCAGAGCTCAAACAAACGTCTCAGGCTGTTCGACGAACGCAAACAAAACGTGCCGAGGGAAGTCCAAACTTGCGCATGCAGCTGCATACGTCCCCCCCTCTCAGGATCTGAAAGGATGATTACATTTCGCTGCGGCATCTGTGCGGGCATGTTCCACCGAAAGCAAATGGGGAAAAAATGACCGGCTAAACTCAAATTGAGAGGAGAAGGAGAGCATAAGGAGGGGTAGGATCCTGTTATGCTGAGGGAGCCTTCGTTACTCACAAGCCTGTGTTCCATCCGCGAGGTTTTTCTACGGGCCTAATAAAGTGGAGCAAAACATATTGTCGAGCAGATTGCAATCTGGGCTTCTTTGATTGGAGATGAAGTTAAAAATGTGTCTGAGGATGAGCAAAGGAGGGGCGGGTACGCGGCGGAGCAACAGATTTGTCACCGTTTCTCTTCCCCAGGAGTGAAAAGAGGCAGAACCGGGGTGTATTTATAACCGCATGTACACATCCACTGTGGATTTTTCAGGGTGCTCCAAAATTGCTTTCTATTTCCAGGTTTGCCGGGCGGAATCGTTTTCTAATCTACCGTTGACGGCGTCAGTCACAGCTGTGGAAAGGAGTTAGGAAGGATGTGGCCATTCATCCCTGTCTTCCACAAAATATGTTGTGCCGCTAATTCGTCCTTGCCAAATGTGTTTTGGTGGCGGTGTAATTGCTGCCTGGATTACTCTCGCTGTCAGTGGTTATTACGCTCAAGAAAGTACGAGGTTCTTATGCCTTTTTTGGCACGGCGAGCGGGCGAAGCAGCGAGTCAGCAGCTTCGGCCTCTTGTCGGGATCTCGAACGCTTGTGCATTGGCGACTCTGTAGTTAGGCCGAGGCAAATCCACTCCAATGTGCTTTATTTTGCTTTTACCTGCCGTAACGTTACAACCACTGACGGGAGGAAGGAATAACATTGACCATCCTGTGACAATACAATGTTCTGCCGGGAAACTTTTGGACCTGACCAGGCACCCCCACCCCACAACAATGGCACTCCTTGATGGCAAAAATGGTTTAAAGGAAAAAAAGGTGTTCACCTGGGTTCCAAATTCACTAGATCCCAAACTCCCTTCAACCTAGGACCCAAAGGATGGAGACCTACACAATATTAGGAAGGTGGTCATAATGTTATGCCTCATCTCTCTCTATAGGTAATTTCCCTAAAATGTCACAACCATTGGGTGGGGGTGGTCAGGGTTAATTGTTATGAAACCAACCTATTTGCACAGTATCAGGGCTGGTTAGGTGCATCATTAAGAACGTGGCCTCTGTGAGTAACAGATGGGTGCATTCACAGCTAGCGGCCCTAGTCCCCTGGCTGTCTGCTTAGATGTCACCCGGCCACCTCAGCTCCACTCCCGCTCCACCTGTGTGCCGCCTTTTCTGAAGCCAGGTCAGACCCCGACAAATTGGGGACGACCGAAGCGGACGCACCAGGCTTCTTCGAAAGCGCTCTTCGGGGAAGCCTGTGGGCGACATCACGGGAGGGAGGGTCGGTCAGTCTTCAAGTGCGATCGCATGCGAATAGTTAACATTATGACCGCCTTCCTAATATGTGTGTAGGTCTCCATAGGTTCCTCCAAAAGATTTGTCATTGGAGAATGGACATGTCCTATGGTGTCTGGAGAGGAGGGGCATCAAGGGACACTTGATCAGTTCGGGATCTAGTGAATTTGGAGGCCAGGTCAACACCTTCCTCTGCATCCTGCTGCCATCGAGGAGCGGGTGAATCTAGGTGGGTGCTACATGTCTAAGCAACATCCACACAAATGCCAGGTCCTAAAAGTTTCCCAGCAGAACTTTGAATTGTCCCAAGACGATCAATGCTCACTTTACTTCTCCTGTTAGTGGTTTTAATGTTGTGGCTGATTGGTGCGTAACCGAGTACAAATTAGCTCTAATCGCTCTCTTCCCCAAACTTCTGCTCTCCTCTTCCAGTAAATCGAAGTGCTGACTTCGTGTCTTTCCTCCTCCGTGTCTCCCACCACCACAAAGATGGAGCTTTCTTTTTTTTCTTTCCTATTTCTGTTCTTCTGAACTGTCACCACAGAACATCACTGTGTGGCAGAACCCGACTAATCATCGTACGGCTCAGAGTCACCTTGTTGCCGGGCTCAGATCCAGGAGGAGACAGCCACGGCGGCGAACCAACGCCCTCGCAAGCGTCATCCAGGGACGTGTCGGGCTCGCGCTGTTCCTCCCCGTTTATTGATCAAACCAGACTTGTCACAGATGAAATGTTTCACGTCTGTGCAGTAGCAGCGTTCGCCGCTCCAACACTTAAACCGCCAGCATATTCTTTCCCTTCCTCCTTATTATTCCTCCCTCGTTCCTCGTCTAGCGGCGGTTCTCCGTCGTGCCGCGTTGCCCTCTCTTTTCTTTTCTGGGGCTACCTCCATCTGTCACTCCAGGTGTGTTTTTGTGTTTCGCGTCTGGATTTCTTTGATCACTGCCGCGTTACACCGGTGTAAATTTTTGCCCTTTTTCAGTTCTCCCGTCTTTGTTCCGTCGCGCCGGAGTGTTTGTTGATGTTTTTGTTGTCGAAACGATGAAAGACAGAGAATTCATCCCTCGCCGCCTTTCAAACAAATAGCACATATTTGGCAATCATGCAAAACACCGCCGCAGATATTGAATACCTCGCTGTATCCGTCCCAGAGCGCTGATTTGTTTCCTCTTCAAACAGCTGAATGGTATCCTGCGGTCTGAGCGCTCGGCATTTTCATTCACGCATAGTTGCTGCAAATTAGCGAGTTTGGGTTGGCCGTAGTTTTCCTTTTATCGGCGGCGGCCGATCTTCACTGGCCGGTCTCTTAATAGTTGTGATAAGTTTGGCTTCCAGTGGAGGAGGAGAGGCAGCACCGAGTGAGTCTGGAAAAACAGAATTATGATAAATTATGAACAAGAACAGGGATAAAAGCTGATTAAAAAAATATATAATTTTGGTTTATTTAGAAGTAGAAATTCTCCAGTTGAAGCTGGCGTTCTTTTATTATGGGCTTCACGTCCCCGACAAACACAACTTGTACAGTATACACCAATCAGGCATAACATTATGACCACCTTCCTAATACTGTGTCGGTCTCCATCCTTTGGGTTCTAAGGGTTGCGTATCTGTGGATCATCCCACAGATACTTGATCAGTTTGGGATCTAATGAATTTGGAGGCCAGGTCAACACCTTGTGCTGTTTTTCGTGTTTTTTTGAGTAGTTTTGCCATCAAGGTCTGGTCTAGGGGGGTGGCACATGTCTAAATAGCATCCACATGAATGCCAGGTTCAAACGTTTCCCAGCAGAACTGGGAAGATGGTCAATGTTATTCGTCTGTCAGTGGTTTTAATGTTGTGGCTGATCGGTGTAGTTTCACACACATACACATTCTTGTATTCATCTTTGTGAGGATAGTCATTGGCATAATGCATTCTCTAGCCCCTTACCCTAACCCTAACCTAATTGTAACCTTTACCCTAAAACTGAGTTTTAACCTTCAAATTGTCCTCACTTTACACAAATGTCCTCAATCTGATGGTGTAAAACTTAAACTGGTTCTCGAAAAAGACAGCTGTGCAAGTACACACAAACACACAAACACACACAAACAGAATTAAAACATTTCATCTGTTAAATTTAGCTTCTTTTAATTATTTCCGTTTTAGGTTTGTCTAACGTCACGCAGTCGAATCCCCGAGGGCCACGGCTCTGAGCCATCAGCGACTGTAAAAAAACACTCCGTACAGTTGTTGTGCTTTGTTGCCAGCAACAGCAGTAGGAACATCTGGCTTTGATCACCATGGTGATGGTGGTGCAGGGAGTGACAGGGCATGCAGGCAGATTCTCAGGGGGACCATTATCCTGTTTAGTAAGCCTAATGAGAGAAAAGGTGTTGCACCTCAGCTAACGGCGCTCCTTGTTTAAAACGGAGACAATGGGAACGTTGTGCATCGCAAATGTAGATAAACCCCGTATTTTCTAATCCTTACCGACAGAGACAACACGTAATTACCGCCCTCGACAAATTAGCATGCTGCTGAAGCTTGACAAAACATTTGAATTGTCGCAACATGGTGTTAAAATGTGCTCCTCGACGTGGCCTGCTGTTAACGATCGGAGCCCCATTCATGTAGGTGTATCACAGCTATTACAGGGGCAAATAATTGATTTAACAAAGGTCTGGAAGAGATATAACATATGAGGCGGTGGGAGGAGGTCATGATGACAAATACAAAGACGGTGTTTGATTGTGAGCCGTGAAACCCACCTACTGGATCATTCACAACAATCATCTTTAGAGAGAACGTTAAACTGTTCTTCTTAATGAAGAATGAAGACAGAGAAATTAAAAGTGGACCCCTTGACAACGCAGCTTCTCATGATGCTTCTCCTGGTTGGCATTTAAAAATACATATATATATATACATATATATATATATATATCTCCTGTATGCTAACCATTTTAGCAATAGAGGCACTGTAACCTGGGAAAACAAACTAGAAGATGTAAGGGACTAGGGGTTGTATGAGTTCAGATTTATTTATTTATTTCCCAATTTTATGTGATGAAAGTCAAGTCGCCACCGGCTACTCTCTGACGACGCCACTAATAAACCACAGTAGACAATGTTGCAACTGTGAAATCTATATTCTTGACCTGAATACATATACTGAGAACAGACTGCTGACGCTCTACATGTTGTGAGCTGTGAATATGCATAGCCTGTATAAAAACAGGCTGCAGCTCAGCACCGTCAAGTGTGGAAAGTATAGAAAAGCTATAGCTACATCCAGCTACATTACACGAACAATTCGAGCGTCCAGATAACAACCCGCCCACTAGCATGTCCACCATCTCCAGCTAATGCAAACTTATGACGATTGCAATTTTTTTATTTGTTTCCATAATTATTTTCCTCTTCGCCTCAATTTCCCAGCCATGAACAACGGAGCCATCGCGCACCTTTGACTCCAGCGCCGACCAAATTCATCGCCGATACAGTTACAGATCAGAACTTTCCCCAGTGCCACTTTTCAAACTTCCAAAACGCAGATTATAAAACCTCCCGGTGCAATGAATCCAGGTTAAGTTCAGTCAGTGTTGCTTCATAGCACAATTCTTCTGTGACACTTCCAAACCATTCATTAAACATTTTAAAAGTCGCTCTTCTGCTTGACTTCTCTGCACACGTAACAATCAACAGTTGTTATTATGTTGGATATCGTAATACTGGCTCCACCAATACGGTCACCTATAACAAACCCATCACGCCTCGATGAATCTGCAGCGGCTCAAGTGATAACAGATAAAAGCTGACAAATATATTTAATTATTATTGTTTTAATGTCAAATGCCATGAAACATAAACTGTACACGCCACCTATGAGCATGACCACCATCTTCAACTAATACAGTTATTATCCTCCTTGCCCCGATGTCCCAGAACAACAGGGGATCACATTCACACCGTTGTACATGCAGACCCACCGGTCTGCGTACACATGTATCACAAGGCATGTGCATAGCTGTCTATTTATATATTTTCCAAACCTCCTGACCTCCTGTCCCACGCTTTGCCTCCAGCTCCTTTGTCATTATGGGCGTTGGACCAGGTATGTCACGGCACTGAAGCTTCATCCTCAAACGGCGCTGCCTTCTCATTAGTGTGCCAAGGAACAGCGATGGCTTCGGGGAGGGAGGCCAACTTCGCTGTCACAAACACATTCGTCAGGAGCCTACAGGTGTCTGGCAACGTGGGGATGTCGCGTCACGGCTCCCCTTATCAATCTGATTCCTCATCAGTCGTCTAATGTGCGGTCGGGAGCCATCGACAGGATCCCCATCGATCTGTCTCGAAGCAGGTTTCTGTTCGGAAAGGAAGATTACAACACCAGAACCGCAGAGATCACTCGGTATGATGTACCTGCTATTACATCATGCATGGATCCCAGTACAACGTTTATGCATGAATAATCCACTTTTTTTTTTTTTTTTGTTACAGAGCTTAGCTTCAGGAAGTTACAAGGTGCTCCACAAAAACAACAGCAGACAGAATCAGAGGTAAAAAAACAAAGGTTGCTCCTCTCAACCTGTAAAGTGCACATTTTATTTATTTTTTTTTATTTATTTATTTATTGATGCCGTCCGTGCAGCTCCAGGAGCAGCCGTAGCAGACGTACCTTCTGGGAAAGTTGATGCACATGCAGCGAGTCTTAACGCCTGATTTAGATTCATGACTCTCTTTCCCTTGTCCACGCTGAAGGTTGGCCCGTGATGCAGATCCGCCATGCGTGATAGCCGGTAAAAGGCGTTGCCACGGCGACGCCGGATGTTTATGGCTAAATGTTTCCTGGAGGGCCCCGAGTTTGCCAACGGTAAATACAGTGATTAAGCACTCCTTTCACTGTTGCATGCCACTAATAAAAATTGCTCGCTGATTAAAAATACAATGGCTGCATTTTTCCAGTGACTGTGGATCAGTAGTTTTAAACATTGTAATGACGGATCACTTTATCACCCTCTGGGCTCGGCCTGTTCTCTAAAACGATTCCTGATGCTTCATTGTAAAATACATATATTTTTAAAGGTGTTGAATGCTGTCGTACTGAAAGGCGCTTTTGTTGCTTGACATCTTCGTTTTGTGTGACGCAGCCTTGGAAAGAGATTTTCAATGTTTAAGTCAGAGCATTGTGTCTGAGTACACTGACCATGCACAGTGTTCGCTTTTGAGATGAAATAAAATAGAATTTTATTGATCCCTTTGGCTAAATTAAGGTATTACAGCTGCAAAGAAAGACAAAAATAGAATGAGGCTAGATAAGAATATAAATATGTATGTATAAAGCTGATGTGTTAAAGCAGGGGTACCCAGAAAATGGAGTGGCCCACTTAACGATCCCAGATGATCCGTCTAAACTTCGCCATTTTTTAAAAATTTCATTTTCTTATCATATATCCGTATTTAAAGGTTTTATTGTGCACAATAATAGCACGTTGTTATATTATATTATTATAAACATAATATATTAATTGTATTTATAAAAGTGGCTCATCTTCACCCCTCACATAATGGTACAGTCTGACGCGACTTTTCTCGTGACCGAGCCAATTTAGCCATGAATTTAGCGAGTATTCAATCCCTTCCAGCGACTTTTTTTTTTTTTTTTTTTTTTTTTCAGCAAAGCGACTATTGACAAATCTAGCGACTTTTTCTGTTGCTTTTGGAAACTTTTAGCGACTCGGATGTGAAAGCACGTATCGCTCTTCTTACTATTCTCAAAGTGCTACGCGTGTGCTGCCCCGCCCCCACTCACTAACAAGCAGACTAACATCCGGGTCTGAGTTTCGATGCGGAAGTGCAAGAAGCTGCAGTTCATCGAGTGGCCGCTTGAGGCTTGAGTGAGTCTGCAAGGATCCAGTGTGGGTGTTCAAAGTATTTAACATTCGTGACACTATGACTTTTATGTTTTAGAAAATTGAACAGTGGTAACAGTCTTGGAAACATGAATATTTTTCCATACACTAGTTTTAATTTTACATACGTTTCGAGACCTGGAAATGTATTAGGCTGAATCAAATTCCATACTTTCCATACTTGCATAGGTGCCCTGAGTTGGTGAAAAATGTTGGCGGTAGTAGTGGTAGGAGGCTGAAAATGCATACTGACATTTATGAATATCAGGAATAAAGACAAACTCCAATAGGAAGGATTGCTCTTGAAAAACAAGTATTGCACCACAAAGACATGAGTTTTTGTTGTTGTTGTTGTCACACATCCATGTTAACAGAACTCCACAGTTAAACCAAACAAGCAGTTCTCCATCTGTGCGTGCAGCTCTAACGACCATGCAGCTCCAGTTCACTTCCTCTACCAGCACAGCAGCGCGCTCTCAAATAAAATAAGACAACCGAGTGTCTTCAAATTAGAGCGCCGGCATTAACTTCTGCGCTCGCTCACTCACCTGTTGCGCCACGAGACACATTTCAACAGGATTTTCGTTCATACTGGAGGCTCTGTGTAGCGGCTGTCTGGTGGGGCTCTGACAGACAGGTAAATGGTGTGGAGAGTTTAGCTTATTGAACTTTGTCACAGAGTTGATGAGCATGCAGCTCAGCAAGCCGGAGGCTGCACAAATCACCCGGAGCAGACTCTCGCCCTCACACTATTGGCAATGAAATAAAAATAAGACTGCTTTTCTGGAGCAGCTTCTGAAATAGCTATAGTCTGCCCAATCACATGCATCTGTTTTTCAGACACAGCCGTGGACAGACAGCGACAGCCGAAGGGGAAAAAAAGAAAAAGTAAATAAATCACAGCCCCGAGAGTTCAATCCTTTCCCCTAATGCCATTTTTCAGACTTCTCTAAATCACAGCTCAGATTATAAAACCTTCCAGCACAATTCAGTCCAAGGTAAGTTCCTGTTCGTGTTCAGTAACACGGTGCACTTAATGTCGCCTCACAACATAACAATCAAATATAATCCCTCTGTGACACAGTTCCAAGGTACGCGCACAATTTCCAAACGCGCTTACAAACCATTCATCAGAGGGTTTGTTTTTTTTTTTTAAAAAAAAGGAATCTTCTTCTGTTTGACTTCTCCGCACCTGACACTCATGGCTGTTATTATGTTGGATATCATAATCTAAAAGTAGAAATGTCATCGCTAGATTGGCCCCACCAATGCAGATGTATAATAAACCTTTCACGCCTCCGTGAGTCTGCAGCGGCTCGTATGATCCTCACGTGTCATGTGCAGCGGAGCATGCGTGATTTTATTTATTTATTTTTCCATCCATTGATGTGGAAGTGAAATGATCATCTCTCAGCCTTGATGTCCAGCGGATGCGAGAACAGTCATAATCTGCCTTTGGTGGATTTCTCGTTTTTCAGATACAAAAAAATAAATAAATAAATAAATGCGGCGTCTGAGCATATCTTTTTAATTCACTCTCTAATGCAGATTTATTCTTTTGTTATCTCACCTGTTGCAACCCTGATATCACCAAAAGCTCAGTTTTGTTCAAAGGGAGACACGCCGCCCCACCCCGTCCAACCCCATATGGGCCTGTGATCAATAAGCCTCATAAGTCTTTTCCTCCAACCGAGCGAGCTTCTGCTCCCGACCCGCTGAGAATCACTGAGCGTCAGACAGACCAGACATTCTCCTCCTAAAGGTGCCTCCTGTCGCATACAAATCCCGACTCTGTCCTACTCTGCTCCGCCAGGCTCTGCCACATGCACACTCCTCCCTCGAGGCCACAGACAACCAGACAAGTAGATAACGTTTTAGTGAGTGCCAGCCGAGGAGAAGATTAATATGCGAGGGGGGGCGGGGAGGGGGTACATATTGTTTGTGCGCCTATGTTGCTTATGAATATGTTGATTTGTTCCGAGGCCGTATTTAATGCACGCTCTCACATGCAAACGTGCAACGTTTTTTTCTGAACATGTTCGGCAAATTGCACTAGTGTGGAGGCAGCTACTGTTCAATTTGCTTAATGAAGGAATTAAGATTAAAACGAAGTTTAGGGCCAAAAGCTGCGGCATTGCTCGAGAAATAAACAGCTTGTCTCGTCTAATTTGCGAATCTTGCAAAAATGTTCTGAAATCTCTTTGATTTAGGGCGGCTCTGCTCTGCAATGTAAATCAGCTGGTGAATAAATGACTTAATGGTTTCATTAATATGCATGTCGAGCTCGCGGGGATTAATGAGACTTGGGTGAAACCGGACTCCCGGTTTGGACGGAGGGGCCGAGGTGGCCCCCGAGACGAAGGGCGCCGCGGCACCGACGCGCGTTCAAATTCCTGCGACAACATCATTATCAGAGATTACACACAGCGCGAGGATGTCGTCAAGCTGAGCGGGGAAACACGTTCACGCATGCACGCGCACACAAACACGGTGTCGCACGCGGAGAGGAGTGAAACGCACGCTGGCCCTGGACCCGGGCCCAGGCATGGGAATATGTCCCGACCGACGTCACACATGGCTACGCCTCTAATAGGAGCAGGAAGGATGTGGTGTGAATGGAAAGTTAAAATATACGACGAGAAGAAGCAGAGGAGGGTACAGGATCCCCACCGAGGATCCGGCCGTTCGCTCAGACGAACCAGCACACGTTTGTCCCGCAGACGGCGAAAGCGACGTCGTTGCATAAAAGTCAGAGCTCCGCCTGATTCAAAGCCAATAACCACGACCTAATTGCTCTTTCATTATGAGTCACGCTGCAGAGTATTCATGTGCAATTAGAGAGCGATCGGATGGATGCGTTAGCGTTCACACACACTGGACGATGTTGCAGGCGTGCAATGTGAGGAGAGCAGCTCCAGAGAGTGAACTTTGATGTGTTTCCTTGATTGTATCCTCTGGCAGATAACACTGCTGTGTGATTTGGGGCGAAGGGGTTAGAGCGCCTGAGTCAGCTCTGGCTTTGCTCTGGGAACAGCCAGTCTCCCACTCGTTTGAAATCACAGCAATGTACAGTACATCTCAAGAATCAAAACCACCACAGGCATTTTTCAGCAAAGTGAAAGCTGAGATGCAAGGAGGGCATTTCACTTCAACTGGGGAGCCATCAGTGTAATTATTGTCCACATCGTAGCAAAAGTCAAAACTTCAGTTGCAATTTTAAAAATCTTTCCGGTCGGTTAGAAGACTTCTTTGATTATGTTTTTCCTGGATGCTGATTTTATGCACACATACCATTTAAATGCACATTATCATTTTTTCTTTTTCCCGACACATTAATAATAAGATAACTGTGCTAATGGCAAAGTCTTGTGTAGCATCCATCATCTTTCTGGTATAGAGGGATAAAAGGACCAATCACAAACCTGTGTTGGAATATTTACACATGGGGAAAAGCACAAAAAAAAAAAGCAAATGATGGTGTTAATGTGTCGACTTTGTCTTATGACAGGTACAGAAGAATATAATAGGAGGCTCGATAACACTTGGGAACACAGCCTATACTTTATCTCCAGAGGAGCTCACTGTACTCATTAAAAACCTAAAAACCACCTTTTGTAGATCTTTACAGACTTTTACTAAAAGAGCCAAGTGCCACATGGCAACAATTACCCCATCTCAGTTTTAGGTAAAAAGGTAGTGATATAAAATTCAGGTTTTTGCTCTTTAATCATAAAAAGAAAATGTTTTTTCACTTTGAAACTACAAATATGTGAGGATGTTACATTAAAGGGACATTTTATTTCATGTATACCTGGGTCATGATTTGAGGTCAGCGAGACTTGACACATTCCAATATTCCAATATTTAGGAAGAATTCCTTAAAAAATAAAGAGTTATTTAAGGTAAATTAACATTTAATCTTTAGAATTTCAACCAACTATAATGCGACGTTACAGTCATTTATTTTTTGTAAAATGCTACAATGAATTTGTTGCTGTATAGCAACAATATGTGAACATAGAAGTGAACTGTGTGAATTCCAACTCTAATGGACTGTTATTGAGTTATATAGTACAAGGCTACTCTGAAACCATGTTTAATGTTATTTATTAAGTAAAAATTAAAAAGAATCAGTATTAATTTCTTTTCAGACAGTAAACGATATATTCTTCCTAAAAGATATCATAGATACTTAACAGGTGGAAAACACATTGTGATAAGTCCATATAGTACAGTAATGTTATTATTAACATGTATTACAACCTACAATGACAATCTTCTACTGTTTAAACATTTTGTTATATATTTAAATAAGTATACACTGGATTTTATTTTCAAAAAAATTATTTATGGAGCAACTACTCCTCATATAGTGTATATATATATTAATAATTTCTTTAAAAAAAAACATTCTTTCACTACAGAAGCATTTTTAAGTCATAAAATAGTGACTGTGAAAACAGTAATAGTTTCATTCCATCTGTCTGCACCCAGAGTAAGGACATGCATTTCGTTTCGTATGGTATTCAGTTCCGCGTGTTTGGTTCATGTAACATTCAGTTCATGTTGATCAACTGAGCATTTGATAGGTACAGCGGGCAATAAACAGGTCGACCTGAACATGCAGCCGATTGTTGATTTCGCTGCTGCTACCACTTGCCCTCAGCTACTCTGGGGAATATCTCCAACCCCGGCTCCTCTGGTCGTCTTTGCTACTCACCCTCTACTCACCCTTTACTCACCCTCTACTCACCCTCTACTCACTCATTCACTGAACTTAGGCTCGTTGCTCTTGAAGTGTTTCTCTGTCTCCCATGCTCCTGTTGACTGTAACATGATGCTTACGCTTTCTCCGTATCATTACTTTATTCCCACCCATCCCAGTCTGCAAGTAGCAGCTAATATGCAGGAATAATATAATATTAATACTTATCACTATTAACTGAGTCAAAAAGCATCTGAAGGGTGAGCGTAATGAAGCCACTGGACAGGTTATGGTGCATATCTGTACACACTGGGTGTAAACAGAGAATTAGAATCAGAATTACTTGATTGATCCCAGGAGGAAATTACTTTGTACCAGTGTTTAGAACAAAGAGCAATGTAGGCAATAAGAATATTTAAGAATAAGTAGGCAATTATAATAAGAATACATGCATCACTATAAAAAACATGTATATATATATGCATATATATATATATATATATAACTATGTACAAGTATAAGTTAGCATATGTCCTGAGTTGGTTCTCTATAATAACGTTGAATATGGGGTATTGCACAGTGGGAAATTATTGCAGATGGTGAGTCCAAAAATATGTACAAGTATATGAAGTGAATATGAGTTATTTCACAATATCAGTATCCAGGAATCTGTTAAATCTGTGTTTAAATGGTTTCCTAATGTGACAAGTGCTAAGTTTTTCTTGGAATAGCTAAAATTATAAGTTAAGAATTTGGACCAAACATTTTCTCATACAAAATGCACAGGATTGGTTTATTGCCAAACAAAATTCTTATCAGATTCGATTTTTTTATTCCATTACGGGACATGTTTCATTAAAAAAAAATTTAAAAAATAAAAAAAAAGATGAGTAAACACCTTTGAACGTGACTGGACTGCGGTGGTTTTACTTTTCTGTCCTGTGGTGTCTGGCAACTCAATGTTGTTGCGAAGGACCTTCTTTGGGTCCCATGGGCTGAGGGTTGGGGGCCTCTGTGGGTCATCCTCACAGAATCTTGATCAGTTTGAGATCTAGTGGATTTGGAACCCAGGTCAACACCTTGTGCTGTGCTTCATGTTTTTTTAAGCTGATGATGGCTGCTGCCATCAAGGCGTGTCATTTCTATGTGGTGTGGGTGCCTGGTCTGGTCTAGGTTGGTGCTACATATCTAAGTAACATCCAGATGAATGCCAGGTCCAGAAGTTTGAGCAGAAAACTGAATTGTCAGGACATGGTCACTGTTATTAACTTCTCCTGTCATCGTGTTGTGGCTGATCCGTGTAGGTTACAGGGCCTTTATTCAGATCTGCAACAAGCTTCTTAGCTGCCATGGTAACGAGTCTACATGCAGTTATTCCCTCCACTGCAGGGGGTTATAAAGCTTTATAAACACTGGTCTTTTCAATCGCATTCAAAATAAAAAAAAAATTGACAAGTGCTGGTATCATTTTTCTGAAGAGGTCGGATTGGATTAACCACACATTGGTGTCATTGTTCTTCATCCCTTATCAAAGTTGTTCAAATTACATTTCCACCAGTCAGCCATTCTGTCATCTAGCTTTGCTGCCGTGTTGTCAACCCTCCATTTAAATATTATTTAGAAGTGACTAGTGACTAGGGAGCATTAAGCTCTCTGTGAAATAAAAATCCACATACAGTGCATCGCCTGCAGTGACTAAAGGCACAGTGACTGCCGGTTGCTTTATTCCTTATAAAGTGAGCTCCAATTAAAGCCAGAAGCTTTGTCTCGCTGGAGAGAAGAAACCGGGCTCATTTACAGTACCACTTGTACTGTCTTGAAAAGTCATGACAGATAAGGAACATAATATCACTGTAAAACACCCAGCCGGTGATTGGAAAGAGACTCGAGGCCAGCAAAAACAATCCCTGACATTGAACTGATGAATATTTTCAATGCACAAAAGCAATTTGCAGAGAACTGAAATAACACAATGGTCTTAGCTTACAAAGCATTTCAGCGTTAAGTCCCTAAAGGCTCTATTTTCTTAGTCATATAGGGATTTAGAAAAAAAAAGAAGAAGAAGAAGTCGAGAAAGTTAAGAATTTGTGGATTTTTGGATGTTTTGGAGGATTGGCTTTACTTTTCTTTCATATATATTACTGACACACCGGGCGGACAAGTTAAGCTTCAACCTACTCCCGTGTGAGGAAAACATTCAAATGAGAGTCCGTACACCACCATGAATTCCAATGAAGAGTACACAGCACGTGTATGTGTGTGTATGTGTGTGCACTGTGACCCTCTGCCTACAGGTGCCATCTTCGACTACAGTAGCCAAGTGAGCGGAGTCGAGCGGCCTTCCTCCCGCTTGTCTTCCAGCATTACCGTGCATATGGTCCCCGTGTTCCCTTGTGCACACAGACGCGCAGCACTTAAAGCCGGCGTCTCCGTCTGCAAGCTGGGGAAGAGCACGCGGCGCGTACACCGCAAGACTGTTTTCCTCGCCCTCCGTCTGCCCGCCATCCCATGATTCCAGCTGACAGCGGCAGACGTGTCACAGCTGGCTCTGAGACCAAACTTGAACAAAGGCAGGTTAAGCCAACTAGGTCACATGTCTTCTTGAAGGCTTCAGTCCCCCTTTTTTTTTTTTTTTTTTTTTTTTTTTTTTTGCCTCACGGGGATCTTCACAATCCTTTCTATGTGAGATTTCTGATGTCATTTGGTTTTTCTCACCCATTCACTGCCTGGTAATATACTGAATATAAAAGGACATGTAGACATCAGATCTATAACATCAGTGCATATATATATATGGAGGAGATTTCGGATGTCTCTCCGAGTGCATTGTTTTTCATTTAGATTCTTTGTCCGAGCTACATTTAAGACGTAACAATAAGCCGCTTCTAAACCGAGATCGACTTCCGTGAATTTCTATTATACTCCTATTATATTTGATTTGAAATCTTGTCAAAATACAACATTAAACACTGTCACACTGAGGGAACGCCAATATCTCTTGCCATCAAATATGCAAATGCGGTGGTGTCCTATCCTGAAAATACGGCAGCTGCCTGAAGAAACATCTGGGAGGGGTTATTATATAGTGATTTGATCAAACGTGTTATGCATATTCTTTTCATGAATGACTACCCTGAAATTAAACCTGCAGTAGATTCTGTTTTGACTGCCACGCGGGCCGTGAGCTGTGGGAGTTGTAAAACTGCGAGGTGGTGTCAGATAACAAGTGTCAAGGGGAAGTAATGGGGGAGGAGGGGGAGCTTATCATAATGGGAATCTAAGGTGGTGTGAAAAAGTGTTGGCCCCCTTCCTGCTTTCTTATTTTTTTGCACGTTTGTCACATTTGAATGTTTCAGATCATCATTACATATTAGTCAAAGATAACACAAGTAAACACAAAATGCAGTTTTTACATGAATGTTTTGTATTAAGGGAAAACAAAATCAAAACCGACGTGGCCGTCGGTGATTACCCCCTAAACTTAATAACTGGTTGGACCACCCTTAGCAGCAACAACTGCAATCAAGCGTTTACAAATACTTGCACTAAGTCTTTTCCTGCCCTGAGGAGGAAATTTTGGCCCAGTCATCTTTGCAGAATTGTTGTAATTCAACCACATTGGAGGATTTTTGAGCATGAACTGTTTTTTTAAGGTCGTGCCACATTATCTCAATAGCATTCATTTAGTTTTTCTTCAGCCATTCAGAGGTGGACTTGCTGGTGTGTTGTTGGATCATTATCCTGATGCAGAACCCAAGTTCGCTTCAGCTTGAGGTCACGGACAGTTGGTCAGACATTCTCTTTCAGGATTTTTTGGTTGACAACAAAATTCGTGGTAGCATTTTAGACCACCATCAGATTTTACTGTTGCTATGATGTTCTTTTTCTGAAATGCTGTGTTACTTTTACGCCGGATGCAATGAGACACACACCTCCACAGAGTATTTTCCCAAAAGTCTTGGGGATCATCAAGATGTTTTCTGACCAAACTGAGATGAGCCGTTATGTTCTTTCTGCTCGCTGGTGGTTTTGGTCTTTGAACTCTGCCATGAGGCCATTTTTGCCCAGTCTCGTTCTTATGGTGGAGACATGAACACTGACCTTAGCTGAGCCAAGTGAGGCCTGCAGTTCTTTGGATTGTTGTTGTGGGGTCTTTTGCGACCTCTTGGATGAGTCATTGCTGAGCTCTTGGGGTAATTTTTGTTGTCCGGTCACTCCTGGGAAGGTTCACCACTCTGATAATGGCTCTCACTGTGGTTCGCTGGAAGCCCAAAGCTTTAGAAACTTTTCCAGACTGATTGTTCTACTTTCTTTCTATTTTGTTCCTGAATTTCTTCGGATCTTAACGTGATGTCTAACCCAGGATCTTTTGGTCTATTTCACTTTGTCGAACAGGTCCTTTTTAAGTGAACTGAACTCAGTTGATATCAACTACAGTAAAGTTAGTTTTAAACAGTAGAGGCAACGACTTTTTTACACAGGGCCATGTAAGTTTGGATTTTTTTCCCCCATAATAATAAAAACCATCATTGAAAAACTGCATTTTGTGTTTACTTGTGTTATCTTATCAGGAGGTGGACAATATGTGGTCTGGGGGGAAATCAAGAAGCTTTGAAGAAGAAGAAGAAGAAGAAGAAGTAGAAGAAGAAGAAATACTCGGAAGAGCAAGTTCTACCAAAACTGTCTAGTTTGTTCTTAATACTGCAACTTGTGTAATTTCCCATTGACAAGACCGACTGTGAGGCGCATCGTGCTTATCTAACAGTCTTTTTTGGGAAGTTGTGCACATCCACAGCAGCTTTTCTATCTTCGCGTCCTTCCACAGCATTTGAATGGTGATTAAATTGAGACCTTCAGTCTGTCGTTGGTGACAAATGTTCTGGAGTGACACATTTCTTTTTCTTTTAAACTTTAATCCACTTACGTACAAGTGCATAAAATATGGACACATGTTATCCACATATAGAGATGCAGGTAAAATGGGCAGCTTTCCCTATGTCTTCTTCTCCGCGGCGTTCCACATTTCTCTGACTCACCCATTCGTACGCAGAGACACTTGAATCTTTAATGCATCCTGTTCTACTGTTTTGACCTCTCCTCCCGGTGCCCAGGTTTCTCTCCTGAAACCTTCTTAGTTTAGTTTTAAGGAGAGGCCAACTGTACGTGTTCAGGCGGTATAAACATCTCCCAGAGGGATCTCACTAAATTTCCCAAAGGACAAAAAAAAAAAAATATGATTTATGTAGAGAGAGAGAACAGAGCAGTCGTCTGTAATAATTTCATGTGGGTTTTAATCCACTGTTCCGTTGGTAATCAGAGTCCCCAGGGCTGAAACAATTAGTCAATTAATTGATTATTGGATTTACAGAAAAACGCTCTGCAGCTATAGCAATTATCGACATGGCATTTGAGTCCATTTTCACTGTGCAACATTGAGTGCTTCCAGCTGCTCGGCTGTGATGATTTGCTATTTGTCTCTGAAAATAAACTTTATCCAAAAAGGAAATTGTGTGAGGCATTTATCGTAGCTTTCTGACATTTCAGAGACAAATCAATTAATTGAGTAAATAATGGAAAGATTAACTGATCATGAAAGTGCTGAACTATTTTAAGAGCATTTAGCCTGTAGCTGCCAGTTTCCGCTGTGTATTAGCAAAATTTACAGAATCTGTCGCTGACGCTGCGCCTCACAGTCTGATACGTAAAGAAAGCATTAGGGTTAGGGTTAGGGTTAGAATTACTTATAAAACGTTCCCATTACTCCTAGAAATGCGCAAAACCCAAACATTGTAATAAAAAACTGGTAATGGAAAAGCCTACATTTCAAAAAAACTCTCAAATATCAGTAAAACACTTTTACGTTCTCGTGAGGTGGTTTTTCAGACGTATCAATATAATCGCAAAAGAGCAATGGAAAATTTTTTTCTGCAATTCCCCGTCACTGGAGATGACACAGGGGGTCATGTGACTAGTTCATTTGAATTCTATTTCCTCAAGTGAAGTCTCGTGTGATGAGAATTTAAGAGAATTATGGGATATCGCAAGATTTACAGAGAGTTACAGCTCATTCGCAAAACAGTTTTCAATGGAGCACGTACAAAACACAATTGTACTTTATGGAAATATCAAATTTTGTGAAACAGTGAAATGGAAATACTTAGGCATAACATTATGACCACCTCACACCAGACAGTGTGTAGGTCTCCCTTGTGCCTCCATTTACTACCAAAAAACTTTGGATCATATGGCTTGATGGGAGGGGCCTCTGTGCTCACAGATTCTTGATCAGTTTGGGATCTAGTGAATTTGGAGGCCTTCTTCTTTTTGTGTGTGTGTCTGTCCTGTTGGGGACAGCTGCTGGTGTCAAGGTCATTGCTACGGGGTGGGGGTACCTGGTCTGGTGTAGGTGGGTGGTACATGTCTAAGTAACATCCACATGAAGAAATGCCAGGTCCAAAGTTTTCCCAGTAGAACAATGAATTGTCCCAAGATGGTCAATGTTATTCACCTCTCTCGTCAGTGGTTTTAATGTTTTGGCTGATCGGTGTATATGTGAGAGCTTAAAACCACAAAGTTGACTGATGTACCGTATGTGTGGACATGCCCAGCCGACAGCTTATAAATTCCACTTTCCCATGCTTCTGAAACTACTTCAGTCGTGACTTTATCTGTGCTTGCTCAGGCCCATAGGCGACAGCGTCGTGGACAAATGCCTCTCTCTCACGCAGACACACATACCTATCTTATTGTGACAGTGGAGCTTTTGTGTGAGTCCGTGTTCTGGACAAGGAGTGAGAGGCAGTAAGAAGACTCTTAGGGACATCTGGCATTAAATGGCTTTAAAAAATATATGATAAAACACGTGCAGGCAAAAAGAAATTAAAAAAAAAAATGAAAGAAAGAGAAGTTGAGTGGGCTTGTCACTGAGTGGGAGCAGTTTGTGCGTACACAGCACCACATTAAGCTACAACACAAAGCACACACAGGTCACTTGCACCCTCTCACATCTTCAGTATGTGACGCAGGAATAATGACGGAGAGCTGTGGAAATAATAGCCACATGAAAGGTTGGCCGTTTTTATTGACAGGCCCTTGAAAAGCCCTTTAGGGATGTTGTGTTACTTGGAAAGGTCATTTATTCGATTCTGCCCATGTACATTGATAATTTCAGCCAGTCATCTAGATGGAAAAATAAGAAAGAAAAAAAAAAAACAGGCGCAGACCATTATGGACAATTTGGGTGCTTCGGAAAACTTGCTTTTTACACCGACCGGCTTTTAGGTGCTGAAAACATTCATCCGTTCTTGGACGGGAAACTCAGATGACGCATGGTATCACTGCTGGTTATATGGGCCTTGAAATAGTGAGAACAGGAGAGCTTGTCCATTACAGGAAGAGACATCAGACGTCAGATTCTGAAAAATAAAACCTGAATGACGACTAGAAATGTTTAGTAGCGTTAAAAAAACCTGCATACAGTATGTTCCCAGCACATTTATTTATTTAAAACTTTGATTTTACAATGTGCACATGTCAGTTTCATTTGTGCAAAGTCCTAATGCAACTGCACCATGTAGCATTATGACTACCTTCCTAATATTGTGTAGCTCTCCAAAACAGTTGTGATTCATCAGAGAATGGACGTGGGCCTTCTGAGGGTGTCCTGTGGTGTCTGGGATCTAGTGAATTTGGTTGCCAGGTCCACACCGCTTTTCATTTTATTTTGAATTGTTCCTTGGTAGCCGCCATTTTTGTGTCGGTGTCAGGCTGCATCCTGCTGGGGATGGCTGCTGCCATCAAGGAGTGTCATTGCTATGGGGTGGGGGGTGCCTGGTTTGTTGTAGATGGGGGGTACATGTCTTCATGTCACAAGATGGTGAATGTTATTAACTGTCTCCTGTCAGAGGTTTTAATGTTGTTGGTGTATATACCAGTTGTTTCCCTTTGGTGATTCAGTGTGCATGCATAAGTTGTAGGTAAGAGTTATTTAGCATAAACTTTACATATAGATAGTTTTAAGAGAAAAAATTTATTGCCACTGTTATTTGACACATTTGTTGTAATAAGCCCACCAAGATCAAGTCAATTTTCATATCACCAGTTTGCCTAGAAGGCAAAGAACTCACAGAACTTGACACCCTCCATAAAAATTCATTTTACAGGGGGAAAAAAAGACAGAAACCTCAGGGACTGCACATCAGGGAGTAGAGGTCTTCCATGTCGGATGCTGGAGACGTCTGTGTAAAGAAAAGTAAAAAACGCAGATAATGGAGATGTCAAATTTATGCGATATTAACGTCTCAAAAATATAATCCGGGAGGATGTCAAGCAGCTTTAAAGGTGTTTAAAAACACATAGGGCCTGAGCTGCCTGACCTCCTCACTACCACAAAGACAGGCTACACAAACACACAGGAGGTTAAACTCAAGCACACATCACTCAGACAGAGAGAGATCAGAGAAGAGCTAATTCCTTTTGGGATGAAGTGGAATTATAACAACTTGTTTCAGCTTTATAGCTCCCAGCTTTACTTTTTTTTGTTCACTGGCCACTCGGTAAATTTTGAAAAAAGGAAAAAAAAAAAAGACATCTCAGATATGAAAATAAGCTACATATGGAGCGTGAAAAGTGTGCTGCTAATGTGTGATGGTGATGAATTTAAAAACTGAACAAAAAGAATGAATTCAGGAATTCACATTTGCTCACTGGCCAGAACGTGACTTCAGACAAAGGCCTTTGCTGCTCTCTTATTTATGTGTTTGAAAATCTAAGTTAAAGTTGTTATTGTGCCTTCATTTAGATGTAATTTGCATTGACTTATTGACATATTTGACTTGTTTGCTAAAAACTGCACTGATAAAAATATGGTGCCCCATATACTTTAAAAAAAATGGCAACTTTTTGCATCATTTTATCCCATAGTGTTTGCCAGTAAAGTCTTGTAAAATAAGTTGACGCCATCCACGAAAGAAAAATTGACTTTACTTACAGAATTAATAACAAAGAATACTCTTGTTTGAGAGATTTAACTTTTTGTTACATTTAGATTTAGCATTTAACATTTAGATTTAACATTTAGATTTAACATTTAGATTTAAGAATTACATTTAGATTTAGCATTTAACATTTAGATTTAACATTTACATTTAGATTTAACATTTAGATTTAAGAATTACATTTAGATTTAACATTTAGATATAATATTTACGTTTAGACTTAACATTTAGTAAATGTGATTAAAAAAAGTAACTGAAAAATTCATATCTCATTTCTTTAGTATTAAATGTAGGGGAAATTGTGTATTTATCTCAACATGTGCAACTTTACAAACAGCACACCATAGTCAGAGGCTTGATGACACTTCATGCACACAAAAAAAGTTTCTATCCTCTTCTCAAAAAAAGACAAACATTACAGCAACAGCATATTTTTTATGATGCATTACTCTCCATCACAGCAAATCAGGAGTTTTATTCCTGTGGAACTACAGTCTCATAGATGTCACTCGTATGCCTTATAAGTACTCATGGGGTTTGTAATGGCATTATTAGACGCTGCTCTTTTCTCCCATCAACATATTTTTTTCAGGCCAAGTGGATTCATTCCCCGCTGGGAGCACTCCAAGCCAAGGTGGAATTTAAGCCCCCCATAATCTGCCATGTTATTGAATTAAAGGCTTATGCCTGCTCTTCACCAGTATGTCAATTATTCTAATTTCAATGGTGCACTCACTCATTTCTTTTTTCAATTAAAGGTACATTCAGCACATAAGTATGATGGAATATACACCGGCCAGACATCTCATCATTGAACAGTTGAGGAAAGTCTGCCGTGTAAAGGTGAAAGGATTACTTAGTGCATCTACTTCCAGGGATCAGGCATAACATTATGACCAATGACAGGAGAAGTAAATGACATTGACCAAGCTGTGACAGCTCAATGTTCTGCTGGGAAACTTAGGGACCTGGCATTCATGTTGATGTTACTAAAACATGCACCACCTACCTAGAAAAGACCAGGCAACTCCACACCTTAGCTATTAGACTCCTTGACACAAAAATGTTTTAGGAACAACTAAAAAAAAAAACAACATGAAAAACCGTGTTGACCTGGCCTCCAGATTCACTAGATCCCAAACTGATAAAGTAATTGTGGGGTGCACTGAAACAAGCCTGAAACAGATTGGACCCAAAGGCCCTCACTAGCTACATTCTTTTGCCTGACAAGTCACAGCTGTTTTGGCGGCCTATACACTATTAGGAAGGTGGCCCTAATGTTATGCCATATGTGTGGATTGGAGAACACAACTCCAGAGGGAGGTGCGTTCATTTTACTATAGTTTTATTGCATGGATAAAGTAATTAAGTGTTTGTGTTGTGTTGGTGGCAGCTATTCTCAGTGTGGTGTTGACACAATGTTCTCAAGGATGTTAACAACAAAGCTCATTCCTCTGTTGTTTTTATTTCCTATAATAGACCATTAGAGCCATGAAACGTGGTCAAAGTTTAAAGAAGACGAGAAAGGAGGGCGTCTTTAATGAGCACTGATTACATAATTACTTCTACAAGTTCAGGTCTTTCAAGAAAATCAAGCATGCGACTGGTCATGGCTCCTGCCTTTGTGCCTTTTATAATCCACATTTGGCTATGTATACAATTTCTTCTGTGAAATAGACTATATTTACACAGTGGTGTTTGTTGCGTGAGACTTCCTTAACAATGACGTTCAAATCATTCTTCACAGCAGAAGGCAATATGATCTAAGCTTGAATGACATAAAAAATACGCCCCTTTTTGTTTAAGTCGAGGGAAACAATAGATTTCAGAGGAACAAAAAGATTAATTTTTAACTGCGTGTTGCATTCATTTATTACCCATCAGGCTTCGTGTGCTCTGTAAGATGTACTTCATACACTGACATGTATATTTAAATTTTTCAGCATTCACAGCGTTTATAGCAGCATGAGTCATGAATGTACATGCAGATATCTTTGCTGTTCATCAGCTGTGGCTTTAACCCCATTTTGTACTAAAAAAGCTTGTAGTGATGGGAGGTCCGGCACTTTTCAAAGATTCGTCTCTTTTGGCCCGGCTCCTTTAGAAGAGCCGGCTCTCGTGGCTCCCAAACTGCTCCCACATGGCTCCTCATTTAGTATCACTCAGGCCTTTCTCTTTTAGCCAAATTTAGCAATTATGCATTGTTTGTGTTAGGGTAAGAAATCATCCTCTCACTGCTTTTAGTAAAGCCTTATTTTTGTTCACTCTTTATGTTGCAACAAAATACACAGTGTTTTAATCAAACCTTTAAATATACAACAAGTTTTTTGCTCATTTCTGTACCTTTTCCACAGAGCGTCTTCCCGCTTCCTTCTTTCGTTTAATGGTGTGATCTGATCGTGGTCTGTCCTTGAATGTGATTGGCTGCATGGTGTGCCAATCAAATAAAGTCCTTCCAATACCCCCATGGATTTGACTCTCCCCAACGGGATTCGTGTTCACTAGAAAGAGTCGCCAACTCGTTCACAAACAACTCATCACAAGCTGCTTTAAACCTGCTCTCATTAGAGCGGACCATCTTAGAAATTCAAGTGTTGCTGTCAGTGTTGCAAGACGTATGATAATTATCGTATTTTTTATAATAATGCTCTCCCGCTATATGTGGCTATTAGCAAACACAAACAGGATACAACCTGCACAAACAACAATGGACAATGATTGCGCTCAAGGGACAAAAAGATTAGAAAAGGGAAAGGATAGCAATTTTACTGGGTGGTTACCATATAATGTTGTATGGACCTAATAAGATTTTGCCTTTGAAATGTTGTTTTTCAAAGTGACACATGATTGTGATTTTGATTAGTTTTTTGTAAAACTTTTATTTGTTGTAAAAGTTTAAGGTTTCAGCAGCTCAAGTGAATTTGTGTTTGTGGGGATATCTGATTTTCATTTTCGATTTAAGCGTTTTGAACACAATAAAACCATAAAACAGTTTTCATCAACAGCTTTCTTCATGCTTTGTCAAGAAATTTAGTAATTTAAGCGGATTGATTGATGTTTATTCCTAATGTTTTAAAAGATTAAGGCTCAAAATATTGATGATACAAAGCCTTGACACATGATGATTAAGGAGATGGCTAAATATGACTGATATTCTGGACTGTTTTTCATTTTTTATTTTTTTTTAGCGTTTATTTAACCAGGTCGATCCCATTGAGATACAAAGGCCTCTTTTCCAAGGGAAGCCTGGCCAAGACAGCAGCCTAGGAAAGTTTCGACAATTAAAAACAGACAGAGACTCACACAACACAAATAAAATACATGGAAGATAAAAAACAACAGAACTAAGACTCAGAGTTTACATTAAAACAAGTACGAAAAGAAGCTGCTCCAAGGTCTTTCACATGGATTTCCAAAGATCCAAGTTTTCTGCAGGGAGTTCGAAGTAGCAGGTGCAGAGAACATAAAACAATGTTTACCAAATTCAGAATGAGATTTGGGCACATTTAATAAGTACAAATCTTCACTGTTCAGTGCAGTGGCAGCTTTTTTTCTATTAGTTCTATTAGTTTATTTAAAGGTAAAACTGCATTATAAGCTATACTATACACAGTCTGTGGTAATGTTTTACTGCAGCAGATGGTCCTGAGCAACATCAAATCGGGTATGTACGATAATTTTCCTCAAAATACAATCATTTTAAGCTTCTGGTACGATAATTTCTGGCAACACTGGTCGGTCTGAGAGAACGCGTGACAAGAGGACAATGAGTTTGCAGGAAAGTAACACGAGGGATTCAGCTCTGAAAGTTGTGGAAAAGTATAATTTTATATTGCAAAAGGACCAAGAAGGTCAACTGCCGTTTATAATTAGCAGAAGGAATATGAGTCCAACTGCAATCCCCAGAAATCAAGATTTAAGGATACAAATTTTCTTAAATACAGTCTTCTGAAATAACCGTTAATTTTTAAAATATATATATGAGGCCATTTGGTGCAAGATAATTCACCTGGTATATTTTCGCACTGGAACAACTCTTTGTGCTATTAAAAACAGGATGTGAGCAGAATATAACAGCACGCGCTTCAGGCAAATTTCTTTACGGAGACTATAACCTTCATCGTTTGACCTAATCCTTAGAGGAATCTTGCCTCACTGTGATGAGACAAGGTGACAATGAAAACTGATGTCTGAAATGCTGCACATATGCAATAAGACCTTAGGAAAAGTTGAAACTGAAGAAAGTATTAGTGAACAGAACCCAGAGAGAAATACAGTCCTAACTGGTTAAAAAGCGACACACAATAAAACATGGATCAGTAGACTGTTATCATATAGTTTTGCATCACATTTAGTTCATATCGCCGTTTTAATAAGGTTTTATGAAAGCTTAAATGTTTTTTTTTTCTCTGTCCAGCTACATTGATTTAAGTAAGTGTGTAATGCGAAGGAGGTGCTTGTTATTGCAGAGCAGTAAAGTCTCTCGGGAGGTTGTGAAATAGTCCTGAAATTCAATTAAAGTGATTCGTGTCCTTTCCATTTTTTTCATTTTCTTTCACAGGGCAGGGCAGGACTTTGAAAATAATCTATTTTAGCTCTCCTTATATTTAGACTGAGTCTCAAAACTCTCGCCAACCTGTTTCGCCAACGGCAGCCATTTTCAGCAAACAGCTCAACACAAATCAAGTGTACTCAAGCTGCCCGGCATGGCGGGGAACTGAAGTAAATCCTCAGACGAAAACAGACTTTTTTACTTTTTTTTTTTTTTTTTTTTTTTGCTGTCTCCAGACCTGGTAGACCAAACAAGAAATTAAAAAGCTGACAGAGTACTTGGGGAAAAAAAAAAAAGTCAGGACTGGGATTAGTTTGTTCCATTTTCATGCGCTGGAGTGGCATTAAAATACCTCCTGAATTTGAATTCTGTCATTTTAAAGCATTTTTCAGGCCACGGACCCCCAAACTGATGGAGAGATTAAGTAGGGACCCCCTACCTACTATATCGTGTGTATGTGTTCTATATTAATGCTGTTTATACAGATTATCATCATCATTTTGCATTGAATATTATGCTATTCCAATAATGCACAGGTTCAAATATTCATTTCTTTAATTTAATAATGTGCAACAGCAGGTTGGCCGTGCTCCTGCTGTAATCATAAACATACCTGACATAAACATACGTACGTACATGGGATTTCACCTGGGAACTGAATAGACGCTCTTTTAAAAAAGTATAAAAAAAATGCCTTATCAACCAAAGATCTTATGATTCCCCTGCAGTACCTCCGCGAACCCCCAGGGTTCACGGACCGTAGCATTACATGGAATGTACCATCTGCTGAAGTAGGGGTGAACCAAAGATGCCCAAGTAAGACAAGAGAAAATTACTTGATCATTATCACGGATTCCCTGTGAACACACTCGCGTACACAGAGGAGCACGTGAATTGTAATAGAATGCAATTAACACTGACATGGAAACAATATTTTTACCAGTGAAAGCTGTGATCATGCACACTTGTTTTCAGTTGCACTGACTGGCATCGAGACAGGATGATTATAGGCGCGACCACTAGAACCGTTATTACCTATCTAACAGACACATCAGCGCAATCAAAACTAGTCTTTCGTGCGTTATTAATTTAGCTGGACTGAAATTAAATATTTAACATTTAAATACTAGACTGAAATTTGCTTGTGCGAAGTGAAGCCTTTTCACAGTCTCAGCATGGATAAGGTCTGGGAGTCACGACAACGCAAAGATGAATGCGGCGTTCGGTTCCCCTGTCTCATTGGTAGTCCCCGAGCTAAGTGATTTCCTGCCTTGTATTGATAACAAAGCAGGTGTTTTATCTCCGCCGTGTTCTTCTGCTCCATAATGTCTTAGATTATTAAACGAACCTAGAGGTCTTGTGGGAATCTCTGAAGCCTGGAGACAGCGTTGTCAGACACAACTGCCGGTTTACACCGATCTCGAAAGCTGTTCAAAAACCGAGGTTTAGACGCTCACCTTAACCACCCAGATTGCTTACGCTCGTGTAGCCTAGAGAACAGACGCGGAACTCCTTTCTCTGCAAGAGTTTTAATTACCAAAGCAATTTACGCCTTCCAAGTTTCTCGAGCCCCTCAAACTGCTGCAGACCAGTACTCTCACAAGGTCCTTTCTTCTTCAAAGTTGGAAGGCGTAAATTGCTTTGGTAATTACACTTTAATTTACCCTTTAAAAAGCAAAATGATCCGAAGACAACCCAAATTTAGTTCAACGTGTATTTTTGAACGTGCATGAAAATGTCCCGACGTGGCATCGCTCCCTGCAAACACCATCCTGCACCGCCACTAGTTCTAAGCACCGATCCACATGAACACGACTGAAACAGAACTTTTTCACGACCTCTAAAATCTTTCTAGCACCTCGTACTACAATTAGTCGCAGTCAATTAACCGGAAATAATTACAGGCAATTATTTTGTCTTAAAAATACTACGTTGTTAATGACTTCTATACGTAAAAATACCAAACTAATCATCCACTGCAGTGCAGCCCAGCGCACGCAGGAATACACACCCGTGCACTTCTATACATCTCCATGCTATTGATCAGCCATAAAGAGCCCATTAACCACTCTGTTACACACAAATACTAATTGTTCTAGAGTTTCTGGATGATTCCCTGGCAGACGCAGCAGTTTTTTTTTTTTTTTTGATTTCTCCTTCGAAATCGCGTTAGAATTATAGCTACATGGACATTATCATCCCCAAGGTCTGGGACGTAAAACTGTTAGTGGGCATAAATAAAATACGAGCGCAATAATGCCATGTGTATCGCATGAGAGGGCATAGGATCTCTGAGTGCTTGTGTTTCCATCAGCGGGGCTGCAGCCTTGATTGATGAGGCGATTGAGGTTGGGGAGTTTGCTACAAATCAGCAGTGTTGTTATGAGGCCGGGCCGGCTAGCCAGCCACGCTCGGGTCTTGACAGCGTCTCCGCCGGAGGACAGGAGTTTTCACAGCAATGCCTGACCTCTGCGGTCAGGGGACAGCCGAGAAATGTTTTTATTCTGACCACTCAGCCGTCTTGGTTAGTGAGAAAGACTTCCTAACATTCGGCACACACATGCGCAGGCACACGCGCGTCTAACCCTTAGCAGCAGTGCATCACCTTCCTCCGCCCAGACCTCTTTCAAGTCATGCATCTCAAGCACACAGATGCACACCCATGCTCACCCACAACCCCTGTCCTCCTGCTGCCAATAAAAATATGAAGAGCGAAGACAGCGAGATTGAGCTTCCTGCCACGGCACAGGGGGAGTTTGGGTAATATTCAGACAGCTTTGCCTCAAGCAATGAAATCAAACAGAAGCTCCCCGCAGAGTTAGACATCTGTTATTAAAGGCTGTTCTTTTACTGTCAGGGTCAGCGCAGACCCTGTTATACCCATGCCCAGTAAAAAAAAAAAAAAAAAAAGAAAAAACACAGCAACAACCCACAATGCTAGATACAGAAAAACCACAGCAGCTCAGGTTGTGTGTGTGTTCGACATAAAACGCACTTTTGAAAACTACCCCATGAAGCACTTTGCCGCCTTCGAACCAGGTGAAATCTTTATGTCCTCTGTGATTTTCTTCCATTTTCCGCTCCGAGTTATATGAAGGTAATCCGGACAAAAGGAAGGACCGTGAATGAGATCACGTTCATGGTCGGTGCAGAGGGGGTCAACTTATTTTACGTGAGAATAGCCTTTGCATTACTGTACGTAAGAGCAGACATTCGTAGCAGCCGTACATTGGGTGCTGGATGTGAGATGTTGCTCATGGTCAACATCATGTTGTTTTGCACGGTTGTGAGAGACATGCTTTACAGGAGAGACTCAGTTACTGCAGCTCAGCAAGTGGGAAAGGTTTAAAATTACAAAAGCAAAAAGAAATCATGTGTTACAGACACCGATCAGGCATAATATTACGACCAACTTCCTGGTATTATGTAGGTCTCCACTGATCATCCCACAGATACTTGATGAGTTTGGGACCTAGTGAATTTGGAGGCCAGGTCAACACCTTGTGCTGTTCTTCATGTTTATTGTGTTGTTCCTGGACTTATTTTGTGTGTGTCTGTAGCTGCGTTTCCATTACAGTTTTTCACTAAATAAAAGCGATATTTCTGAAATTTCGATAAAGCTTTGTACATGTTTCCATTGAAAGGTGTTTTCATAAAGCCAAGACTCTTGTGAAGTCTCGTCTCCTGATATCCCGTAATTCTGAGACTTCACTGTGAGGAAATTCACTGTGAGGACTTCAAATGAGCTGGTCACATGACCCCCTGCGTCATCTCCAGTGACTCTGGTGAAAAAAGTACTCTTTCGATAAACTTATATATATATGTGTGTGTATATGTGTGTGTGTGTGTGTACATATACGTCTGAAAAAACACCTCATGAGAGTGTTAAAGTGTTTTAGTGATATTTGAGAGGTTTTTCGAAACGTAGGCGTTTCCATTACCAGTTTTTATTGCGATATTTCGGTTTTGTCCATCTCCAGGGGTAATGGAAACGCAGCATGTGTCGGGCTGCATCCTGCTGGGGACGGTTACTACCATCGAGGATTGTCATTGCTATGGGGTGAGGTGCTGCCTCGTCTGGTCTAGGTGGTCCAAACATTTCCCAGCAGAACTGTCACAAGATGCTCGATGTCATTAACATCTCCTGCCAGTGGTTTTAATGTTGTGGCTGATCGGTGTATGTATGTTTCCCTCTCCCCTTGTGCGTGCAGCACCACAAGAACTTAAGTTTCCCAGTTTGCAACTTTAGCTTTTTTTTTTTCATTGTTCACAGGCTTTAATTGAGGAGGAGAATATTTCAACGTGTGTTTTGTTTATATGTTACAATATACCATCACCTGTGTATGCTGCTGACAACTGCACTGCACTGATTACAGTGAACAAGCTCATGTGCTAAAATGGAAGGGTTGTGCAAGGCAACGTAAAATCGAGGGGCAGGGCTGCTGGTCTAAAAATAAATATTTTCACTCTTTAATCTCTATGAACTAGAGAACATGTGTCACTTTTTATTTTCCTTTACAGTCGGCCCGCATGCCATATAGCTATTTCACCCACTCCTCTAATAGTCTTCTGCAGATTGTGCCACCATTCAAATGCGAGTGAGCATCAGTCTTTGACAGAACCATTATTTTTAATGCAAAACACACAGTATGTGCGGCTCACGCTCACAGCAATATCCCAGCCTAATGTTATATATCATATGTCATTTTCTTACTGGCTGTCACCTGAACCCTGAAGTGATCAATCACATCTAAGAAGATACAAAGTAGCTCCTCTCTTTCCGGATCTCTCAAAGTTCACTCAAACAACCTCGTCTGCTTTACAATGCGTCTATTTTTGGGTTTGCTCTTAGGAAGGGTGCGTACGCCACAGGCATTAGAGAGAAGTGTGACAATGCCATTAAGGTAAAAATAAGCTGTGTCTTCTCTGAACGTGTGTTATCGCGGTGGATTGATGGAAACTTTAGTACCAATTATAACAAGCAGTAGCTTCCCTGACATTTTTGTAACCGAGCACTTTATTCATTCATGCACCTGCACGTGAAGCAGCCACGTACTTGGGCCAGGAGCCCTTTGGTGAACGTTATGCTCCGCCCTCCCCTCGAGGTTTTTTTTTTTCCCGGGGCCTCCGCCCATTGAGGCGAAGGGAGTCGACTGATGTGATGCAGAACTGGCCAGATTGAAAACAACGCTGAAAGCGCTTTAACCTCGTCGCCCTCCCGACTTTATTTTGAGCGAAATGAACGACAGCTAGCGCCTCCATCAGCATCTGTCGTGGTAATAATAGAGAAATTTGATTAGATTGGTGAGAGGTCAGATTGCAGCACGGCGGCGTGAGATTCATGAGGAGGACTGTACGGCGCTCGCTGTAGAAACTGAAACGCAGAGGATTTCAATAAAAACAACTCGCAGGCACAGATAGCAGTTAATGAATTGTCAAGAATGTACAATACTATTGCCTTAAATGTCTTGTGAAGGAGAGTGGTGGTATTAAGTTTTCTTGGGCTGTAATTAAAACCGCACACAAATCCAATGCCACTTTAACAGACCAAGCACTTGTTTGTATAAGTTCTTGCAAGACCAAGGTCTGGTTCAGCTTTTAGGACACATATGCTACAGGGGGAAATATGGAATTACATTTTTTATACTGTATCAAATCCTACAGGGGCCTTTCTGTGTGGAATTTGCATGTTCTCCCTGTGTCTTTACGGGTGAGTCTGGGCGTATGGATCTAAATATCGATAGTATGCAATGTACCAATGCAAGTATTGGTATCGGGCCGATACTAGCGTGATGAGATCGATACTTTTGTTGCAGTGTCTCTTCAGTGAATTAATCCTCACAGAGTTCAGCTTCTCTCCAAGTCTGCAGGAGCTTCTCTCTTCATCCCCACCTTTAGTAAAAGATGTGGTATTGATATGGAGTCCTAGCATCACAGCAGCATCACACAGCTGGCACTGATGCCGGTATTGAAATGCAGAAAGAGAAGACAATTACACGGGGTGCAGACCCACTTCTGTGGTGGAAAATCAATGAGCCAACGTTTCCCTCTCTGGGCAGTTTTTATATTAATTATTACATTATTGCTTATGTTCACTTATTTTGTGCAGCTAACTTTGTTACTGACTTTATGTTCCATTGTTGTTGTTAACATTGTTCTATTTGTATTTTTGTTCCTTTTCTGCACTATAATGACTTTTTTTTCTAAAACAACTGTGTGTAGTAAAAGGGGAATTATTTAAATTGTTTTATATCATAATTAGTTAAGAAAAACAGGTTTATTTGACTAAATATTTGTCAACTAACTAAAGGGAAAATTACAAAGTTATTCAATGATCATGACATTTCAAGACAAAGGTATTGGTATCAGTGATACTTGCCCTGTTTTTACTTGGTTTCAGATCGATACCAAAATTTCCAGTGTGTCCCAGCCTCATCTCCGGGTGCTCCTTCTTCCTCTCACAGTCCTCAGACATGCTCATTAGATTCACTGGTGATTCTAAATTGTCTGTGGGTGTGAGTGTGAATGGTTGGTCTGTCTTTCCGTGTTATGTTAGCCTCCCGCTACAATATTCACTTGTGAGAACTGGACGTGTTTCCTTCATCATCTTTGACAGATTTCCCCTCGTTGTCTATTTTTAAGAGTTTTTATTATTTTTTTATTTTATTTTTTTTTTTGCATTCTGAAAATCTACAATTTAGACATGGATGTGTATTGGACCCACAGGAAATAATAAATATTTGGCTCTTCGTCAAGGTCTGGGTTGTTTATCTGGCTCCCGCACTCTGCATCTATAAAAGAATACGAGAAACCACTTTGTTGTGCCAGCGGGTGAGTTTCCTGAGACCACTACCTGAAATGAAAAAACAAATAAACTGCCCAATTACAATTCAACAAAAACAAAAAATCACATTCAGTAGATGAATAGCTGACTTAAATAGCAAAAGGCAGTAAGAAAAAAAAAAAAGAAAGAAAACCCTAAGTGTGATTGTGGTTCTGTTGCATCTGGGCCGGAAGCCCTGGTGATTAAATCCACAACCTGGTGTGCGACAAGACGACCGCGGATCGGTAACACTTACTCCTGGCTGTGTGGAAACACTTTTGGGGGGGGGGGACTATACGTGTGAAACAACTGTTTCAGTTTTTTTTGCCTGTGGAATTGATGTAGCACCCAGATATCAGGAAGAATCATTTTAGTTCCTGTTTAAGTGTCGACACAGTTGGAAATAGTCGTAGGAAATCAGCTCAGCCGGGATCTTGACAGTGCAGCTGTATCCCACTGAGCCCAACACTGTGCAATACTGTGCCTGTAGTCTGTTATTCTAAACCTGATTACTCTGGCCTGAGGCAGCCGGGGCACTAAACAGCCTCTCGTGTCAGCTATCACCATCACTCACCATAGACACTACAGTAGCGTAAACAAGTCCAGTCTTCTTAGTTTGCTCGTAAATGGCAAAAAGGAATAAATCTCCGAAACAGTCTTCTTGAGGTCAACAACTGGAAATACATAACAAATCAAATCAAACTTTATTTGTATCGCACCTTTCATACATAAAAGATGCAACACAAAGTGCATATATTCATATTATTATTATTTCCCTCCGCACTTCAGACCTTCATTCATGCACACACACACACACACACACACACACACACACACACACACACACACACACACACACACACACACACACACGGTGTTGATGGTTGATGGTTGATGGTGCTGGATGATTCATAATCATTTTTTTTCCCCACATGCTTGTTGATAAACCAAACAATGTATTTGTGCAGTATGAATCACACCAATCTAAGGACCTGATCCACTAAAGGTTAACATGCATAAAAAAGTGTCATTGCGTGTGCAAAAAAATAAATAAATAAATAACAAAATAGTGCGTCGGCATCCAGTCAGCTCGTTTACCTCAATGAATATCCACTTTTGCGTGTGCTGGTTGGACGAAATGCAAATATATTAATTTATTACATGCAAAGCGATTCATCAAACCTGAAAGTTTGCTCATAAAAACTGCGTCTCAAAAGGACGTGCAAACAGTTTGTTATATGTGTAATTGCACACACATGGCTGCTGTTATTGTAGCAAGGAGGAATTCACACATCTTCATTTTGCAACTAAACCCCATGAAATGCATTCCTTTTTTTATTCTTTAAATATCCTAATGGATCAGTATCAATAAATAATTTGCGTGTTTCATATGTGCTTACCGTGGTCTACAATGTGTGGGCTTCTTGTATTTGCCAGTCTGTCACGTTTCATATTATATTCAGATGTTTTTTGGTCAAACTCTATAATTCTTCAACTGAAAAATAATGGAAATTGTTTCTTTGTTGAGCCTGAAGACTTCTTTTCTTTTTTAGAGTGCACTGAGACCTGTTACCAGAACCTGAAACCAGTTCAATGCCAAGTGATGCAGAAATATCTGTTTAGTCTGGATCAAGTTGATCAAGTTGATATTGAGCATCAAATATTGTTTGTAACATATTAATCTAAATATATATTTGTATTGCGACGTTAAGTGGTTGTAACAGCATTTTAGAGAGAAATGGGGAAAAGCGGTGAACATTCGTGTGCAGGCCGGACGGAACGGGAGCGGAGAAAGGTGTGATACAAGAGTAGCAGCAAGAACGACAGGAAAAGTTTACAGGCCGGCAGAGAGTCTGACAGGAGTCAGTGGCTTTGAGGAAAAGACGAGAGTAAGAGCTGGAGGTAGCGGAGCTGAAGATGTCGACTGTTGAACAGCTTCATCCAGCAGAGTGTCTGGGTGATGAAACCCGCCGCCCCCCCTCCCTGCCCCCGGACTACTTCATCTGCCTTCTTAACACAAAAAAAGACTCCAGTCTGATAGATGTCTTCACCTTATTGCACCTTCTTGGGTAAAACTCAAGCTGCAGCCATACATTGCGCTGTTGCATAAAGGCTGATTTTGTTTATTTTCTATATTTTTCTCAGTTTTCACCTTGTTTTTTCCTTTGCATTTCGTTCATTTAGATTTTTAAGCTGTATATTCCTCGATTTTTCTGTGTGCTGTAAAGGTAAATTGACAAAAATCTCTTGAATATTGAGGTTTTCTCTGGACGTGATCAGGATGGACAGAATCTGCAGTTAGTTCGTTAGAGGGACAGCTGAGCTGAAGTCAGTCAGCGGCCAGGTCGAGACGGTTCGGACGTGTTCAGAGGAGGCGTGGTGAATATATATAGGTCGCAGGGATGCTGAGGTTAGAGCTGGCAGCGGGCAGGAGGCCTAGAGGAAGGCCAGAGAGGAGGTTTGCGGATGTAATGACGGAGGATGTGAAGGTAGACGGTGTGAGACAAGAGGATACAGAGGACAGGGTGAGATGGAAGCAGATGATTGGCTGCGGCGACCCCCTGAAGGGAACAGATAAAAGGAAAATAAAAAAGAAAGTAGTCTCAAGACACTTTACAAAACCCGGCCCAAGTCGTCCCCCAGAGTAAGAGCGATGGTGATGCGTGAAGGAAAAACTCCTGTTTAACATGAAGAAACGTTGCACGGAACCCAGTTCATATGGAGGGAACAAATCTGTGAGAAGCCAACCAGGTAGAGGCAGAAAAAGAGAAGAAAGAACAAGATCAGGACACCAGAAAGAACAAGATAAATATGCACCTGATAATAGATACATGTAGATCCGAGTACACGATGTATCTGACGTATGCTACATGGGGAAATGAATATAAACAAGAGCAGAGTGGAATAGGGGCAGAATTATGCATTCAGGTAGAAGTGGATAACTGTAGGCCATGAAGACTGAGCAGCTTGATGAGAGCAGAAATGTTTAACAGTGTTTGCACAAGCCCTGCAGCTTTACTGTGCATTAACCTTAACATTCCTCTTTGTTCATTTAAAAGTGCGCGTATGCCGCAGTCGCCGTCGCCTCTGTTTACGTGACTTAAAACCTGAAATTGAAAAACAACAAGAAAAAAAGAAAAAAAAAGAAAGGCGGCCGCTGTGATTTAAGCGGACTGATTTGACACCCACCTTTTACCGAAGCTCCAATTTTTATTTTCTGGCCACTAGTCAAAGATAACAGCTGTGCACTTTGAAGGTTCAGTGAACTCCTCCAGCCCCTGGCAGCCAGTTATTCCTGTGAGAGAGGATCATAATTAGAAGTGTTATAGGTCAAGTCGAGAAAAGAGCCTGCATTTGTAATGAATTAATGAGCGGAGTAATGAAGGAATGAATGAAGGAAGGAAGCGCGGTCGAATCTGTCGTCCAAACACAATGCAAACGCGCGCGTCTGCTGATGCGGGAGGATGAATACGAAGAGAGAAAGATGCATCGCCCTCATCAGTTTCCGATTTTTCATCGTCTTTATAAGAAACTGTGACTCGCAGCCCTGGGTCACAGGAGCATTTAGGGTATAACAATAAGTGTCAGTCTTTTGCGCTCTTGTTTTCACCCCATCACTCCCTTGGTATTTTCAACACGGCCCCAGGTGGTGCAGCAGAGTGACCCATTAGAAAAGGAGCTTTGTAACTTGCACCAGTAGCTAACGCCGACGGCGGTCGCCACTGGTCTGCATTTTCAGGAAGCACATAAACTGTGTGCACTGCAGCATCACTTCACTGTTTCTTTTCGAGAAGAGGTGGACGAGACGTGGGAAAGGAGGCAGAAAAGAACCGGGAGAGGCGGCGGATTCGATAGCACGGACCTGGGCGTTTTGAATTATTCACCACAGCCATCTCTAATCACGGCCTCCTGCTCCTCTGTATTATTGGAAGACAGTTGTTGCATTAAACATGCCGGCCACTCGGCTCTTTAACGGTGAAGCCCGGACGGACAGATGCGATGTCTCCAGTGTCTCTCAGATTATTTTTCATCTGAAGGGGCTCCGAGTCTGGACGGCGAAACATTTTAAAATAGCTTTTGGAAAATCATTGCACATCTCCCCTCTTTTTTTTTTTTTTTTTCTCCAGGCACGGCCACAGACAACATTTTCCAGAAGAGTGCATAGATGTGAGATCTTCTGGCTTCCCAAGTGGAAAATTTGCCCCGGACTCGGGCGTTTGCAGGAGGAGACTCCAGCCAGTGTGAATATACGAGATTCCCTAATCAGCCCTAATTTCCCTCGGGGCAGCTAATTGGACGTATTTTGACTGTTCGGAGCACCATCTGATATCTAATCTGAGCTCTGAATGGCTTTGTAATCTTCTGAATAGCTTGCAATTTTCTGATTTTAAAGGATCTGATTCCCGTGTGCCGCAAAAAAAAAAAAACTGAGACCGTATCATCAGCAGCCGCAGGTAGATCTTCATTTGCAGAGCTGCCAGCGTCACTGTGAACTCCACAAACGGTCACACAGGAAATTATAACATCCACCCTCAGCAAAATTCATCTATCTGATATCTGAAAACTTCACGACACAGCATTTAACGCATTAGCACAATAAACATTTATCATGTAATTTTCACCATCTGAGCTCCAACACATGCATTGAAGATGATTTAAATCTAAGACAGCATGAATACAAAGTTGCCTGCTGGCAAGTGAGACTTCTGCTTGCACTTTAAATCAGTGAAACCCCAGAGCTGTTTTCCCGCAATAAGATACAGATCCATCGGATATATCCTGACATCTGTGTTACAGCAGAATATAGTGATGAAATTCAATTGTTGAGTTGCCGCAGCAGGAGGCGGGTTTCTGTTTGATGTCGTGCGAGGATTCTGTCGCGCATCCAGGGTACGATTTAAAAAAAAGAAAAAAAAAAAAAATTAAAAAAAAAATCTGGGGAATTAAAATGTTTCCTGCTGGGATTCAAAGATTCTTGTTGGAATATTTTAATTCACTTAAAATTAAATTCATCACTTCCTCTTGCAGGCACACAGTGGTTGTGGTTATACGGGAGCTGTCAAGAGATTAAAATATTCACTCAAGATCAATTGCATTTTGTTATTTTTTTAATTTGTTTTAAATACCAAATTTCAAGCGTGGGGGTGGACTAATGTGCTTGTTTTAGAAAAAATATGTATTATTATTATTATTGCAACTGTACAGAACAACGACAAATACTAAACTGATACTTTGACAGCCCTAAATTATGCAACAAAAACACCTCCTCAAAAATATGACTACACCTAGCCGCCATGCAGATCTCCACAGCAGCTGTGGCTGGTCTGAAACACATTTCCTCATTTATTTCCCTCGAAATTCCTCATCCTTCTGCCTCCTACACGGCGTCTACTCGGGTGTCTTATGTCTTCTCTGTGTTGCAGGAATTTCTAGATGTAATAGGTAACTGTTGTACATTTATTAAGTGCAACTAAAACACAAGCTCCTCAGCTCCTTCGAATACACATTAAACCTTAGCACAAGTGATACAGGTACAGGACCACGGGAGGGCAGCTAGTGTTTTAGTGGCATATTCACAGAATAATACAATGGCATAAACTATGTATGATACATCGAAGGCTTTGTGTGGATCCATTGCAGACGCATAAACCCAGCTTTAAAAGTGACAGTGTTAGCTTTTGTGTCCCCGCAGAGCTTATGTCAAGGTGTTTTTTAATTGCCTAGTTATTTACATGAATTCACTTACAATCTCACAAAACAAAGTTTAATTAACTGGAAAAAAAACCCCAAAACAATATTCCGTCAGATCCATGAGTTTACAGCTAAACTACTCATTTAGTAGGTTTTAAATAGACAAATTCTTATGTTGACGTTTCTACTCTGCTTCACGGAGCTTTTAACAATGGCAGCTGGCAATCATCATCCTCTTTCTTAGCATCAAATGACTAACTAAAAGGAAACGTTTCAGAAAAACAGAAATCAGACGTCGGCATTTTATTTTACTGACAACCCAAAATGATAAAAACCTTCTTTCAAAGAAAATTATCGACGTGTAGCGTTTTTTTCCCATCCACTAACATGGAGGGGGTGTGGCCTAACAGCCAACCACCAGGGGGAGCTCCACATGCTTTGGCTTCACTTTTGAGTAGCTGTCGTGGTGACCACTTTTATACAGTCTCTATAAGTAGATGTTGTACAATGCAGCTTGTCTGTTAAGGTTAGCATCACTTTTGTAGATACTTTATTTATCCCGCGGATAAATAAATCTTCCAGTCAGGTCTTAGGAAACACTTTCTTCACTCCCAGCTCAATTCTAATGGGACATCCATGCTCCAACCTGAAAAGACGGCATCAACCAAAAAGCAAACCAATGGCTGATGTCATCACTTGCTTCTTCTATCTTTATACTTTGTGCAATAAAGTCAACTTCTGAAGCTCTGACATTTGTGCCACCTGCAGGAAAAGGGTGTTGTAACAGCTGATGGAAATGTCTGCAAGATTTTTTTTTTTTTTTTCCAGTGCCAGCAATCATCCTTTCCTTTCTGTCTTTTGGCGTGCGTTTGTCTGGGTACGCTCTCTATAGATTTTTTTTTTTTTTTTTTTGTCAAAATATTTGCCATCCTTCCAGTTGCAGCGTAGCAGCTCGGTTGTGGAGGAGTGCAGAGATTTATGTAGTGCGCCGTGGCTTTTTCCTTCTGCTGCAGACCTCCTGTTTGACTAGATCATTTGGCCGTCCCTATGGTAACAAGAAGCGGGTCAAAGGTCTGTGTGTGTAATAATTATGCGATACTCTATTGATCCCCTTATGGAAATTCTCTTTTTGCTTACCCTTGCGCGCAGGCAAGTCGGCCTGCCGGGTCAGCTTGAGAGGCGCACTCCTGAGGCCGGTACAGAATGATAGCTTTGCTCAAGGACACTTCAGCAGGATGCACACTTTTCTCCACTTAAACCTGGGCCGCGCATTTGAGGGAACATGTCCTTCCTCATTCCGCCATCTGCCAACTTGACCTGTCAGCACATGTAGCGCAAAAAAAGCACACGCATATGCATGTCTGTATATATTATACTGCGGCCGCACGTGCTCCGTGATGAATGCGGAGACACGCATATATAAAAACTAAAATGTCGCCATTGTGCGATCTAATGTTGTGATATGAAAAGGCAATCAATCCGCGGGCTGGACATTTTGATTTGTGGCGCTGTTTTCTGGTAAACAACAATCATGCGAGAGGTTATTCAGGGAATTTATCTCGGTATCGATTCCCATCATTTATCCCAACAGCATGGTGGGCACTTCACTCTGCACTTGAGTGAATCTTCAATGTCACTGTGACCATCTGTACTAATTTCTGCTCGTAATGCAACATATTATATTTGGAGCTCCACTGTGTACTCATAGCACAGCCCTTAAGTACCCTACGCGCCATATGTACACTCTGTAGGTTTGAACGCGCCTCTCATCCCTTCCTAACACACACATGCAGAATAGATTGTCTCCCCACTAATGGCCTCCGCTCATTGACAGATAATACTTTGGCGGTGGGGGTGTGGATTTCGTATGTGTTTGGGTAGGAGGCACAGTGCTGCAGGCACAGCTGCAGGTAAATTGGTAATTAGTAATCTTGTCTATTTATCTCCCCTGTAGTGAGGCTGGAGTCTCTCTCCTGGTGATTATGTACGCCGGCAGCATGCTCTCTGAGCCTCGAGTCCTGAGTCGCCGTCGTAGCCGAGTGGCGAGATGCCGGGGCCGTGTTGTTTATATTTAATGAAATCACAGGTGTATTGTACGTCAACCACACACCCCCCTGCGCGTGCGTGCCCGTTGTAGCCCCGAAGACATCGGACCCCGTTAATACCTGCGTCTCAATTTACGTCACTTCACTCCCCATGTCCCTCCTCCCCGTGACCCATGCAAATTGATTGGGACTGTGACCGCAACTGACGCCTCAATTCCCTTAATTCTGCTTGGAGGAGCAGGAGCACAGGTGCTCGAGGAGAAGGGAAGAATCATCTTGAGTGGAAACCCTTTATGAGGTGGGCACACGCCTTCATGACAGGTAGCGATGACTGGATGAGGCGCAGTCGAGCGATCGTAACGTCGCAGGATGCGCTTGTTCCGGAGAGACAAAGGCATCCTTCCAGTTAAAGAGACCTGTGATCACGGGAACATTTTGACTTCTCTAAGGTGTCAACTCAATATTTCTTTTATACTTCATATCGATTTATTTTGAATGCTCTTTGAAAGTAACGGCTCCGTTTCTACATCGCCACTTAAATTCCAGCTGCGTTTCCGTCTGAAAGACAACTGAGAAGCTCTCACCTCACTACAAATCTTCGTGGCTTTAAATCAGATGAGATCATAACAAACACGCTCCTGCAGCTTTTTTTCAGTCAGAACTGCTTTCCCAGCTACTTCCTTTATACGTGAATCACCAGCCAAGCAAAATTAACCGGAACTGATTAAACCCACAGATACAATCCGGGGCAACTCGATCTCTGTTTTGCATAAAAGTGTAAAGAATACCCCTTTTCCAAATTGCTCCTCAGAGAGAGCGTTAGTGTGATGAACAGGGTTCAGCCTTTGATTACAATCCCTTCAAGATCCATTAGACCTTCAACATAATCACTTTGTTCCGTTACCCTTCCTCCACATATTGACGTCTACACGCGCCTCTCATCAGGTGTCACTCTCGGGGGTAACTTAACCGACTCCTCCCACCGCTCACGACGGTTCCCTCCTGAGTTCCTTCGCTTGAAAAGCAGGCGATGCAGGAGCGATCCATAACAGATTAAAGAGGCTCACCAATTTGGTTTGGAAAATCTCATTTTACACGGTTTGAAAGGGATTGATGGAGAGACGGTTCAGCGTGGAGATCTGAGGTGGCGAGAACAAATGGCTCAGGTTGACGTGTTAATAAGAACACATCCACGCAGGGATTTTCCTCATCGGTTTGATTGCAGGGGTGCGCGCGCAGGCCGAGAAGACATCTGCAGCAACCGCAGGGAATAATCCGAGCAACTAAATATTCACGCGCATCCAAATATATTTGTATTTTTAATCGCATTTAAGCTGCTCATGGACAGAGGTAAACAAAGTCATATGTTGTGATTGACGTGAAAATTCATTATATTTGATCAAGTTTTACATGTGGCTCTAAAATTAAAGCTACATCTCCAAGATTCAGCCTTTACATTTATCTGAAATCCACCAATCGAATGTCATTACTGCATACTGAATACTAAATCTGAGACACACGCATTAACACCAGTTTTATACGAAACACAAATCAGTACAGATCAATTACATGTATAAAGTTAACACATGTTAAATATTAATCTGCTCTACATAGCCAGTTGTTTCTCATAAAAAAATAAGGCTTAATATTGCAAGAAGCAGTGTCTCTCTCTCTCTCTCTCTGTAGTAGGTGATCAAACGGCAACATATTGTATACAGTGAATTCAGTCGATGCAACATCCTGACCCCGTTCAGATGGGAAGACTTGGCCAACAAAAGCACTTTGGTTAAGGTAAGGATGTGGGTTTGTGTAAATCCTAATAAGCACATGCGCCTCAAGGACTTTTATTGTATTTAACCAGACCAAGATCATTCTCCCAACGCAAACGCCGCCTACACAAAAATGTCTCTTGACATCTCAATAGCAATGCATGCCTTAAGTTTCCTTTTAACACGTGCATATGATATAATTGCGCACACGACAAACATTATACACCGATCCGCCACAACATTATGGATAGAAGACAGAAGAAGTGAATAACATCTTGTGATTCTGCTGGGAAACTTTTGGACCTGGCATTCATTTGTGTGGATGTTATTTAGAGGTGTACCACCCACCTAGGTCAGACCAGGCACCCCCACCCCATAGTAACGACGCTCCTTCATGGAGTGAACCATCCCCAACAACAACAACAAAAGAAAAAACATGAAAAAAAGCACAACAAGGTGTTGACCTGACCTCCAAATTCACTGAATCCCAAACTGATCAAGTATCTGTCTGTCACCCTCAGAAGGTCCATGCTCATTCTGTGACGAGTCGGAATAGTTTAGGAGACACGAGGGAGACCTTCACAATATTAGGAAGGTGGTCATAATGTTATGCCTGATCGGTGTGTACTGCATTTATCTGTTGAATCAGGCCAAGTCAAATGAAACCAGGTTTATTTGCCTTGTATATACTGTATGAGAACATATACAAAGAATTCTATATGTGTTCTCATACAATTGATTTAACCCATCTCACCCATCCTCCATCCTGTCCCATTAAAAATGGGTTATAATGGTAAAATCGTAAGTTTTTTACTTCCTGAACTCAAAGTCGTCTTGTTTTATCTTGTATTCACTGTATGCATTTAATTACTCACTCATATTTTGCCACTTATTTTTTAACACCACTCTCATACATAAGCATGCATCATGTGCGCCAATAAACTCTCAACAGTAAAGCTCAACACTAACAACAATCTAGAGGATACTGTGTGATCTCCTCCAGCTTTTACAGCCAAAATGCACTGAGTAGTCTTTCCTGGAAGTTTTAATGGAGTTAGCCTGTTACCCAAATCAAAAATCAATGCAGTTATTTTGGGAACATTCTCCATGGCGAGAATAGCCATGAGGCATGCAACGCCAAACAGCTTGCTGAACCAAATGCCTCCGATCGATAGGGTTAGTGAATTATGCATGGTATCTTGGTGCAGGACAACTCCGCAAAGCCTCTTGTGCCTTTGATGCCTGTCTTGATGTGGCGTTTTGTTTACGAGGGCAACGATGTGTGTGCGCGCTGACATGTTTGTGATCACTTTTCATGAACACGGCGCTATTAATAGAATCTCAGACCCTCGGGAGCTTTGAGTGTAACTTGCCCTCCTGACAGGTGATTTCCCCTTTTGAAAAGTAAAAATGGACCGGCGCACAACTGCCTACACACCTGCGCATGCACACACACGTGAACGAATACATATTTAATATTGTAAGACGCTGGTCTTGATCTGTCGAGGGAGAGCGAGTCTGCGTGAATGTGACACCGGATTGTTATCGCGAAAAATCTCTCAACTGCCTTTATTTCAAACGACGACACATGGTGATGCCTTTTATAATTAAAACTCAAGTGACTCTGTTTCATTTATTTATTCAGGCACGGCTGTTTCCCCCCTTCCCACTTTCATGCTTGTTCAAATTGATTTAACTTCTGGAATTGTCACTACAAAATAGGTTAGCTGCCGCAATTACAAAAGTTCTAATTAAAAGCAGGATGCAGATATATTCATAATTGTGTTGCTGTCTTATCTGTTTCATGGCTGGTGTTACTTTAAAGCAGGCAGGGGGAAAATTACCCCGAGAGTGAGAGATGGAGAGAGAGGGAGAGAGAGGAGGAAAAAAGAAAGAAAAAGCCCTACAGTGTGATCTAATTAGCTGTCTCCTACGGATGACACTGTATTCTGACATGCTCCCTGTCACAGCATCAATTAACTGACCAGAACAGACTTTGCCACACACACACACACACACACGCAGAAAAGTCCGACATGAGAGTGGTCATTCTAACATATACCAGTAAAGTACTGCTCTCAGTCTGGCAACCCTCTATGACACAGTGTTGACGATGGTTCGTTAATTCACATCCCGTGACGTTTTTTGATCGAATGGAGCTGATGCCCGTAATGAGTGGGGGCGCTGACTTAGTGGGTGAAATTTTAAACTAAATAAAAATAAAATGCAGCAAAAAGTTGCATGTTTATAACGATTTATTTATAAGATTATATTAACATGCATTGACTTTAGGGTTATTCCTTTTATTGAAAATTGCTCGCTTGGATGGGTTAGATACATAGAACAAATTCCTTATGGGTACATACACTGATTAGGCATAACATTATGACCACTGATGCTTTTCAGATCTGTTGGTGCAGTCAATCGCACAACAGCTCTTCACCATTTTACAGTTAGATATTCTAATCTATGATTCAAAGTAATGCTGCTTATCTCCATGATCAACTGTCAGTGAAATGCATCAGTAAATACAGCGAGAACAGGAAAAATGTGGATTATCAGATCAAATTAAGGACAACTGGATTTGACAATGATCCATACGAACTAGTATGGATTTGAAAAAGGGGATTAGCCTCAGTTGTAGTTAGTTTAAGTTAGTTTTAGGTCATGATAAATGCTAAATAAAAGATGCAAACGCTAAGAGTTTTACTGAGGAGTAACATTACCCATACAATAGCATCCGACTGGACGTTAAAAGAATGATGGCAAGTATTCTGTTGTTGTTATTTAATTGTTGGAACTGAAATAGTTACTGTCGGCCGTAACTACGCCAAAACAACATCGACAAACTTTAGCCCTCCAGACCGTAACTTAAGAAGTAACTTAAAGTATGACTATCTCAAGAATTACAGCATAAATTAATATTACCTGACACTAAATGTGAACCACAACACCAGGTTTCTGTGTCTGGATTCCAGTTTTTTCCTCTAATGCAGTGATACATTTACTTCTCTTTTCTTTGGCAGATATCTGTAAAAATATAGCTCTGACTGTTGGTACAGTGAATCGCACAACAGCTCTTCACCTTTTTTTAAACTAATTTTACAATTTAGAGGCTATTAAAGCCTTTGATTCAAACAAATGCTGCTAATCTCCATGTTCACTTGTCACTTTTTGCCACAAAGTGGCCATAACTACTTTGCTTGTGGTGACATCACGTGCATACCCTCTATAAAAGTTTCCAGGTACAGGTTCAACATGAACACTTCCTCATTCTGTCGGTAAAGGTCCCAAATCTGTCTTTTCAATTGTGCATAATTATTTGAGGACAACTGTTGTTCCACTCCTTTTAGGAAATACAGCAATCAGCCATAACATTAAAACCACTCACAGGCAAAATAAATAAAAAAATTCTTGTATACTTGTAAAAATTCAGTGTTCTGCTGGGAAACTTATGGACCTGACGTTCATTTGACATTCATTTGTGTACCACCCATGTAGGCCAGACCAGACCAGGTAGCCCCACCCCTTAGTAATAAGACTCCTTGATGGCAGCAGCCATTTTCCCCAGCAGGATGCAGCCTGACACACACAAAAATGGTTTAGGAACTAAACTAAAAACATGAAAAACAGCGGTCAAACAAGGTGTTGACCTGGCCCCTCCACTCAACCCACAGAACACAAACACCCCCCACTAACGAATGTGTTGCCAGACATCACAGGACACCCTCCGAGTCACGACTGTTTTGGCGGCACAAGGGAGACCTACACAACATGAGGAAGGTGATCATAATGTTACGCTTGATCTGTGCTTACACATTGCTAATAAAGACGATTTCACATTTTTGCATCCTTATCTTTGACACTCTTTTTGTGGATCTTTTTTATTATTACCGCATGATCTGCTGTACAGCATCCTTAGCCTTTATCTTCAATTCTTTTGTTTCATTCATGACCTACATCTCCTTAACCAAGCATACACAGGTTCAATGATTCACTTCACTGATAACAACCATAAATCGAGGACGCCCATTGCCCTAGAAACCACGTTCTCCCTCCTCCTGCCTCCCACTTTCACTAAAACAAGTACAGTAATAAACCAACACGCTAATATAATTACGTACTGAATGTTCCAAGCTCATGTGCATGCACAGTGAAGACCTAGAGATAATCCCACCAATAAGGACGATACCAATCTGTCGCACATGCTCTGAAGTAACCTGAACAGCAGATTTGTTTCACCGAGTTTGGGTGGAAAATGTAAGACAGAACGATCCAGTGTCACGTCTGATCTGATGCTTTCGGAAATAGAAATAATAAAGAAATTGGAAACCTTTATCTGCAAGAAGGAAATCTGATACGCCCCAGCCAGACAGAAGTGCCTGTGTAGCGTACCAGTCGGTGACAACCCACACAGTGGGAACGTTCTTCGCACCGTGTGAAGAAAACTGCACACGAGTGGAGCGCATCACCGTCTGTAGTCATTCAGTTCGATTTGACAGGTGCACTACAGGTGCATTTAGGTTTTCTTTGAGCTTTTTCTTTGGTTTTTTATGTTTACTCACAAAACATTTGGATCTCAGCTGGACTTTTCTGCTACATTTTCTTCTAGGTCAATGGAGGCCTTTTGGAGGCAACTCAGAAGTCGCAGTCACTCAGTCCTAATGGGGGAGCTCTGGTTGTAGAGTATGAAAGCAAACACTTTTATTTAGATAACACCTTCAAAAAAACATTCGTTGTGAAAGTGTTGCCCGAAATAATAAAAGATAAAAAAGTAAAAAGAAGAGAGCAGACAACATCGTGACATGAGGCATAGTACAGTAACAATGAACAGTTGCAGTAAACACAAATCAAAATAATAACTCAAGCACAAAAACACCTTGGGAAAAAAAAGTGGGGTTTCAACTGAGCCTTGAAACAGCTGAGAGTTTGCTGGCCTGATTTCTAAGAGGAAGCTGATCCTCGGCTTGAGCACAGAAAACATACAGATCCACCACACTCTCATTCTTGATTGAGATACAATTAGCCAACATGAGGAACCTTGTATGGATACATAGTATTCGTATTTAACTGATACACTCTTGAACAAGATGATTCAATGCACATCTATGATGTTCCACCACATCCCAAAGGTTCCTCTACTGGATTGAGATCTGGTGACTGTGGAGGCCATTGGAGTACAGTGAACTCATTGTCATGTTCCAGGAACCAGTTTGAGATGATATGAGCTTTGTGACATGGTGCATTATCCTGCTTGAAGTAGCCATCAGAAGATGGTCCACTGTGGTCATAAAGGGATGGACATGGTCAGCAACAATACTCAGGTAGGCTGTGGCATTTAAACCATGCTCAGTTTGTACTAAGGGGCTCAAAATGTGCCATTCTGATGCTCGGTTTGAACTTGAGCAAGTTGTCTTGATCACCTCCAGATGCCTAAATGCATTGAATTGAAGCCATGTGATTGGCTGATTAGCTTTTTGTGTTAACGAGCAATTGTGCAGGAGTGCCTAATAAAGTGGCAAGTGAGTGTAGGTGATAGGGAAGATCTGAATTTAATCAAAGGCCGGTGTAGTGGCATTGCTCATGAAGTACAGTTGAGCTACAAACAAATTTGTGACTAAGTATTCAAAGTGGGAATGTGAAAGAGCACACAACAACATAAACTGGTGTGTAACTCACATGCTATCAGTGTTTTTTGTGTTTTTGACTTGTTGTTGTTTTCTCTAGTGAAGCGCTGCCAAGGTCTGTGTATGTTTTGGTCAGTGAATTTTCTGTTCAGAAAAGGGTTTTAAAAAAAAAAAAAAAAAAAATCAGCAGTTATTTGATTTTCATTTTAAAATTCAAAAATTCTAATTGAAATTCAAGGTATTCTTCTCTATCAGGGTCGAGACCGGATAAACAAACTTTAAAAAACTGGTCGATTTTCATTTTCTGTTTTTAAAAAACGGAAGTGGCTGTTTTCAAAGTAAGAGCATCCCTTCTCGAACGCCTTGAATTTAATTTTTGAATTTTAAAAGGAAAATCAAATAAAGTAAAGCTCTAACCTTAAACATCTTGTGTATCATACAATGTTTTAAACTTACAGGCTTAAAATCTGTGTCAATGGAAGGAAAGTAATCATGCAACATTTCTCAAAATTGCATTGCAGCATTTTCAGAAGAGCCTTAAAAAGAGAATAATAGTAATAATAGTTTTAAATCAGATTCAAGCCTCAGCAGGGACTTTTAAAACTTAACAGTGTCACTCATAAGGAAACTAGCATGAAACAAATACCCAAAAAACAAGCTGAAGCAAGAACTGAAGAAGCTACTTGGACAAGTGCAGAAGCATCCTCAAAAAACTTTTTTTTTTTTTTGTTTGGACATGCTATGACCAGAACTACTGACAACCAGACAAATGCAACCAGTGTTGACAGCAACCTCAGCTATCTGACTGGCCTCATGGAAATGGTGAAACAAACGGTCAGAAAGACAGACAGACTGGCAGCTCTTGTTGCAAAATGTCTGAGGAATTTCTCATGAATTTAAAAGAACCAAACAGAAGGAATGGGAGGATGTTAACCCCTGGGAGGAAGCTGCAGGGAGTTTTGCCTCAGTGTTTGCCTCCGTATGGGAGGGCTTCGTCTGAGATTACCGACGGGTCTGTGGGGAATGCTGCCGAGGATAAAGCAGCAGTGGGGTGAAACTGTCAGAAAGTTTAGCATACCTGTCCAAGGATGACAGAAGATGGACAGACAGTGGCAAAGGGGGGTCAAAAAAATCAAAAAAATACCCTGAATTAATTTGCTCACTTAGTTGATAAATACCCTATTTTCTGGTGCATATTAGTTAAACTGCCTGATCCTGTCAAACATCAACAACATGGTTTCTGTGACAAGCGCTTTCTATTCTGACCTTCTGTGGAGCAGGAGGTAAATAAAACAACTCTTTCAGACTGTGTAATTCTTAGCTCCATCTTCACAGCACCTGGACTACAAGTCTGAAGACACGGCCTTTGCTGTCATCGCCTTACATCCCTCCTATCCCAGGGCTTCATCGAACACCCAAACTCACCCTGCGTTGTCTTAAAACCACCGGCTTCACCTTCAAAAGCTTCCTCAACTTCACCAGCATCACCACTCTGACCGCCACGCGTTCTTGTTGGAGTTTCTTGGCCTGTTCCAAGACTTCTTTTATTCTCTTATATTCCTCCTACACTAGCAGTCAACAAGGAAGATACTGAAAGATGTGCACGGCCACTGGATATGCACTTACATAGTGCTTTTCCACCTTGGTACTCAAAGCTCTTTACAGTGTTTTCCTTCACACAAGATGCTCGTCTGCCACTGGGTCAGTGAGTTTACAGTGAATCGTGGTGATTTTTTCAGAAGTATTTCCAAATTTGTTGACAGGACTCATTAAATCCATATATATTTCACATTACCTCTGGCTGCGTGACATGAAGCTGTGGAAGTTTCTTTTAATTACATGCATTCTGAATTGTGAAATCTCATTATACATATATATGTATATATATGTATAATGAGTATAGTAGTTTTACATAGTTTTACACAGAAATCATTATGACCACCTTCCTAATATTGTGTGGGTCTCTCTTGTGCCTCCAAAACAGTTGGGACTTGTCAGAGAATGGACATGGGGGTGTCCAATGGTGCCTGGAAACAGGAGGTTGTCAGTGGGGATGGTTGGTTCCAGTGGGTTGAATCCAGTGCATCACACAGCTACTTGATCAGTTTGGGATCTAGTGAATTTTGAGGCCAGGTCAACACATGTGTGCTGTTCTTCATGTTTTTTTTGTTTGTTTTTTAAGTTGTTCCTAAACCGTTTTTGTGTGTATGTCTGCCAGGAGTGTCAAGGGGTGTCTTTGCTGCTGGGTGGGGGTGCCTGATCTGGTCTAGGTGGGTGCTATATGTCTAAGCAGCATCCACATGACTGCAAGTTCCAAAAGTTCCCCAGCAAGAACACTGTATCATCACAAGATGGTGAATGTTATTTACCTCTCCTGTCAGTGGTTTTAATGTTGTGGCTGATCTGTGCACATTACAACATTATTCTAAAATGTGAAAATATTGAAGGGAAAAGTGTTGGTTACAAGAAAATCCAAAGTATGCTGTGATTACATCTGTAGTGCGCCCACTGTCAGTAACAGAAACACAACCTTCTAGGTACCTGCTAGCTCTGCCTGACAGGTATCAAGACAGAGACACACGGTGACATCACACATGATTCTTGGTGAAAGTTATTCTCTTTTTTTATAATGAACAGCCTCCATTAAAGGTCAATTTGGAACTGTACTGATGCTTTTCTTTAACCGAATACTTTAGACTTCCAGTTCCGAGGTGTCATATTGCGAGTATTCATGTTGAGATGATGAACTGATTAGCTGTAGCTGTGGTAAAGGTCACTGTGGAGCTGGTGAAAAGATTCAGGTCATTCACGTTTTTTTTTTTTTTTAAACGTGGTTTTGGTTTCACAATCAGCAGTGACAGGACCTATGGATTTAGTTTCATATGGGAAATAATAATATGATAATAATAAATAATATCTTGATTTTAACACCTTGCTACGTCTCAGTATAAGAAAATAACTTTCAGGAAAGGCACTGAACATGACACTGCAGTAGGATTAATCAGAAACTCTTTTGTGTGAAATTATGCAAGGGGCTAAATTAATCAGTCAGTCCTCTGCCACTCATCCCTGTCAGCGTAATAGAAACTTTGCTGAATTATTCACCACACATGCACACACACACACACACACATAATACTGAATAAGTCATTTGAATAAATTCACGCTTTAGCTGCGTTTTAACAGTTAAGAGTTTGCAGGCAGGTTCAATATCAACATGTCCTCATTGTTTTGGTGAAAGTCACAGATCCGTCCTGTCAGTTGTACATATTTATCATTTCAAAACAATGTTTCGGGAGTTAAACGAATCAGCCACAACAATAAAACCACTGATAAGAGAAGTAAATAACACTGCATTGACCAATTCAGTGTTCTGCTGGGAAACTTCTGGACCTGGCATCCATTCATGTGCATGTTCCTTAGACATGTACCACTCACACAGACCAGAACGGGCTCCTTCCACCCATAGCAATGACACTCTTTGATGGCACAGACACAAAAATGGTTTAGGAGGAACTAAATGCATTCTCTGATGAGTCACGGCTGTTTTAGAGGCACAAGGGAGACCTACACAATGTTAGGATGGTGGTCATAATGTTCTGCTTTATCGGTGTATGCGTACTAAACGCATAGGAGCAGTGACTGCACTGTAAGTACCAGCAGGAATGTTTGGTTTATTCATTTATTTCTCCATTTTTATCAGTAGCATGTTGTAGCTTAGTTCAGTCTCATTGTTCTTAGGGCCAGAGGGCTTTCTTATTTAAATGTAAACAAGTGAAGTTCAAAGAGGGCAGTTACTGAAACAACTATTTTTTTTTTTTTGCCCTTTAATCTGATCCCTCCATAGTCACAATCTGTTTTTCTTACATTTTTAACAGAGATGAACGCCACATATGCAACACACTATACGAAGAACAGCATGGATATCTGAAGAGTGGACCTACTGTAATGTACTGCGCTCACTATTTACATTTTAGCCTTTCCAATTTGAGTCGGCGAAATTATGAAGATGGGTGACAGCTTTACTGAACCGCGAAAAAGGGTTTTTCCTTATACATTAAAAACATCTTTAAAGCCAGCGAGATGCAGCAGGGTCCAGGATTTTCATTAGACATTTCCCTCTAGAGTGGGGATGTTTTAGACACTGAAATGTCGAAACTAAAGCACTCGTCCAAACAGATGCTCTGAGAGCCCAATTTCGAGTTTATTAAGCAGCCAGCTTGACATTACATATACGGTATAAAAATGATTTTCTGTCTTGTGAATTCTTGTTTTTCTTTCAGACTTCCTGAATACAAAATGAATGCATCTTGAAAGTTAAGGTATAATTTGTCCCAAACGGCGCGAATCTTCGGTCTAAACTGAGCATAAATTAGGGAATCTCACAAGATTTGTGGAAAAAATATTGACAAATGAAGAAGGAGAAATGGCGAGAGATAGAAGGAGTGAGACTAATGGCTTTTTTTTAAGGAGATCATTAATTTGGACTGATGCTTCTTACTGCAGGCTGATGCAAAGGAATGGAAACTACATATTCATTGCTAATTGACGAACACTATCCTCTATTGTTGCTTGCAGACAGAGGGACCGGAAAGAGAAGCCACGTTTTGTCTGTTCCACTTTTTATATTACTCTTTCTTACCTTTCGATCACTTTTCCCCCCGTCATCTATGCGCTCCTCCTTCCTCCTTCTTTCCGTCACTCTGTAATGACTCATTGAAATGTGCCCTGAGTGAGGACTGCCCTCCATCTGTAAACATGGCATTTTCTGGGCAGGAGGTAAGAGATGGCTGCCACGAGAGATAAAATAGGTGGGCTGTGGAGCCTCCTTTTCAGTCGGAGAAAAGAGATCAGGAGATGAGACAAAAATAAGATGATGAAAAAAAAAAATCAAGTGCATAAGAGGAAGGAATGAGAAGGGAAGGGCTCCTTAATGTTTAAAAGAAAAAAAATGAAACAATGAGCTAAGATAATCGAACGGTGTCAAACTTTAGCCGAGCCACCGTCCTCGCTGTCAGTGATTATTTTCCCAATTGCCGTCATCGGTGACAGCTTCCTCTCTTCTGTAGGATACACCTCAGCTATCACTGGCTGACTGTTGTGCAGCCCAGCCTCAATACAAGCTGTCACACATAACAGCCTGTGGGGCATGGTCAGTTCAACGTTCAGCCTTCCTCCAACTGAAAAACAGCATCCTTTTGTGGAAATGTGTTTTTATGTTCCGTGAGAGAAGCAAATGATGCATTTTGTTATTTGGTTGTGCCCTCCTCTTTCTTTTTACTACTTGTATCTGCTTCACTGGCTTGTCCTGTTGTGCCTTCACCCTATGTACTCAAGAGCAACGTCTCGTTTTTTTTGGTTTTTTTTTATTTCCCCTCCCACAACCCATCTCTAAAAATTGATGTTTTAAGGTCATCCAGCATGGGATGAAAATGACCGCAGACTTGGCTTATTATTCTGGTGCTTCACTGCTTTCTAGCAGCAAATAGTGCGTTTGTTGACTTCCTCGTGATGAATCGAATTTCCTTTGAACTCGTCCTCCGTTTCCTTTCCCACCATCAGTCCCATTTATCTTTACGTCATTATTCTCTTTTCCTGGCCTCGCAAATGTCCAATTGTTGGAAAAATTCAAGGAAATGATTCAATTACTTTCCACGGTCGTTACAACAATGAAAACTCCAGAGTCAAATGTGTCAGTCTGAATCAGGACGCTGGCAGTGAAGAAGCAAACAGAGCTCGCATAGAAACTGTAACCGAACCTCATCCTCCACACAGAACACAAGATATAGGTCATAGTGATCAGAGTGCTAAATGATCTAGTATTTCAGATGTGCGCCAAAAAAACAAAACAGTAGCGTAGATGATATTTCAGAGTTGACACACAGCTACAAATGGGAACAATGTGATATTCTTTTTCAAAATACCATGAATTGGTTATTTGTGATTCAAAATTATTCAGAATGGTAATGCAGAGGTGCAAGAATAACGCAAATTATGATCTCTATCCAAATTTGAACGCAAGTTTTTGTTGCTTAAACACGATAAAAATAGTAAGAAAAGCGCACAGAAAGAATTAACAGCTAAAGTGAAAACAAACAGACGCTTGTTGTGAATACAAATATATTCATGACGTTATTATATTTGGCGCCTATTTCTTTGAGATTCTTTCAGTAGATTTCTTTGTAGCGGAGGAAATTGGTGCTGGTAACATTCGCAAATTCTCTGCAAAATTCCTCTAGCAGTGGCGAGCAATGAACCAAACAGATGAGAAGAGCAAACAGAGAACCAGTGTCAAGACCCCTAACCTTAAACCAAGCATTCAAACATGGTGTCAAATGGTCTTGGCTGACTTTGTACAGACGGGTACAACTTGAGTTATACACACAAACTGTCAGCTTTAAAAAAAACTTTTGACCTTAGTCACGGTGAAAAAAATTTTGGTGAATGACAGAGGTTATGATAATTCATCTTAAGAGGGACATAAAGGCTGAACACCCACCAATACTTACATCGTGGCAGTGGGTAAGGGTTATCTTAGTCAACAGCAAAGAAAACCAAACAGGTGGAGCATATGAGCAGAATGACTAAGTAACTCATGTGCCCTTACATTTAAATGTTATTATTTGGGGTCTTTCATAGACCCCCTCACAGTTTGTAAACAGAGTGAGGGGCGGGGCTTAACTGGAGGCAAAAGACCTCAAACACTATAGCCTGTAAACGGTGACTAGCATATTTTAACGGACTGTTTTGGCAAGAATGGACGAGAAAAACGCATAATTTAGAGAATATGCTAATAAACTCACTATTATTTTAAAAAGTTGACTCTGACTGATGGGACTATATTCACCGACCGCTACACTCTCACTCACTGGATGGATGATTTGAACAGAGGAGGCCAAAGTTGGGATGAAGTCCGGTCTGTCTTTATCAATAATAATAATAAGATAATAAGATATTATAAGAAGTAAGTGGAACCACTGTGGAGGGTAACGTAGTAAATTTCTGCTTGGACACACCTGAAACACACAACTAACATTGCATTAGCTTGCTGTTAGCATTGGCATTAGCTTGTATCAAGAATCCTCCGAATAGTGATTAACTTAATGTTAATTCAGTCACAATTTATTCTAACTCATAACGTTATCCAGGTTGAAAATGATCATGTATTGGATATTATATCAAATGTGCTGCAATTGTCTCACTCCAATCCTTTGTTTTAATCACGTTCAACCAAAGTCACCTACAACTGTCAGTGGCTCATATGTGATAAAATTTCAAGTTAGTGTTTTTGCTTTTTTAGTTTTAGCACCCAAAAACATAACAAGATGACATTTTCATGGTTCAAAGTGACAGTGTGTCACTGTGACATAGGCCATGAACCCACCCAGCAAAAACTAGTCGAAAAGACATTGAAAAGACGTAACTAATGTGCGTCCAAACAATCTCTAAATTTGGTTAAAAAGTGAACACAGCCCAATTTTCAACGACTATTTCTGTACTAAATCAAGACTATGACGGACCAACCAGTTTAGCCCAAAAACCAACGTCCAAATGACGTCTGGGTCAATAGTTTTGCTTTTCTCACAGGAAACATATACTCTCTTACTACATCATTACCATCTTACAAAAAAGGTTGAGAAGTAAAGCTGAAGTCAGTCCAGATGTCTGTGAAGGCTCACAGTCATCCAGGTCATGGAATACCCAAAAAGCATTTAAGAAAGGCAACTGGACCTGCAGAGTTTATTTGAGAACACGTCACATCAGAAACCTGCTTGACTTGTTTCTGTTGACAACCACAAACTGACACTACTAGCATCCATTAACGGCTAGATGCTTACCTTGCTTACTGTTGTTGACGGTGGACTGGCTTATTGGATAAGCCACTCCAAACTCATCAAACTGTTCCTTTTTTTTTATACAGGCTGGACGTGTCAGGATGAAGCTTATACCTCTGATTGTAAAAAAAAAAATACTTCATGCCTCCCGGTCTACTTTTCTCCCTCGCCTCAGTTTATTGTTTTCTTCTATAAAATCATAATTTAAATATAGCTCGGTCATTTATGAAAAAAAAAAAGTATGCAAACTCAGAGTCAGGTGGAGCCGTGTTTGATAATGTTTTGCTTTTCATTCCAGATTAGTGAATTTATGCTCATACCACCAATTTTCTGGTAGAGGTTAATTAGCTTTCCTGGATAAATGAATTCGGATGGTTTCCTGAGGGTGTTACGAAAAGGATGAATTTCTTCCATTTCTGATTGTGTGAGGTGTCAGGTTACGTGTATGATTCATAATGTTCCCTTTATTTTCATAATTGCACTAATTGCACCTCTAGTCCTTGAATTCACTCTGAGTTATATAGTATTTACTCAGTGCCGTATTGTACTAAGAGTTCATTTTACTCATTTGTGTCACACAGTTGCACGCTCCGAGTTGCCATAGTGTCAGTCGTTATGGACGACTTTTATTTGCCCCCCAGTGCCCTGGGATTTAATATCGAAGATCTAGCTGTTTGTTCTTCAGATCTCTTTCTTTCTTAGTCTATTTTGCTCTTAGTATCACTGTTACATAGTCAACATGCAACACATTGTCCCTTATTTGACCAAGCTGGTGAGGTGAATGGATATATTTAATCCTTTATTATATTCTTCTGTGTACCGATTTGATGTGGAGCTACTATGGTACAGGACTGTGTAATTATTTAACAACCTGTTATTACAAAGTGAGTGCTTGAAGACCCCTACTGCAGCAAAAGCATTTCTAAGTACTATGGCAGTTTATACCACCAATCTTCCAGAGCAACACCCAGCATATCACGATTCTCTGAAATGCAATGTTCTGCTTGGAAACCTTGGGTCCTGGCTTTCGCATGGATTCCACTTTGACACATACCACCCACCTAAACATTACAGTCCAATCACACCCCCCCTCATGGCAAAGGCACTCTCTGATGGATGTGACCAACTTCAGCAGCCAGTGTCCCCAGCTACACCATGAAAAAATCTGCTCACATACTACTCAAGTAATGCAATAAACCACCCTATTTGTTGACCTCCAAACTCAGATACAAATGCGATTGTGCATCTGCCAGAACAAGCCCTCATCCACGGAGGCAACACGCCAGCAACCCACCGGACCCAAAGGATCTGCTCCTGGTATTTTTAGCCTGGTATCATCCAACCATGTATGAGTAACACAACAGTCATTCCGCATGCTTTCAGTGCACATTTTGTGGTTGTGGCATGCACTTTCCCACAGAGGGATCTTATATGCTGTCATTTAATTTTATAAAGTTTTTCTTCTGGATTTTATTAATCATGATTTCTTATTGTGGAGTTCTCTAGACTCCCTGGGCTATTACAGGGTTACAGTTTTGAATCTCCATTAATCAGCACCAGCACGGCAGGACAGTAAACACACAACTTTATTCCCCCATTACACATGCGCAGGGAGACCGTCACTCCTAATTGTCCCAACGTCAACAAAGACAGGTAGGAACTAAAATTACCCTCACTTACTAACTAACATTAACCTCCTGAGACCCTGCTCCTCATACGGGGATGTTAAGTTTTAGCTTTGGGGCAGCTTCTTCTGCTTCATATAAACTTTTATCTTCATAACTATAGACTAGTTGGTCTAAAAACATGATAGGGGGGTCACATAACAAAACTGGAAAAGGCACGAAACGTCAATTTTAAAGTTGAAACTTGTTTATTTATGCTTCATAACACAAATTCTATCAGTAGTAACAAGCTATAACTTTGCTAATTAGCAAGTACTTGATTGAGTTGGGAATCGTTGCAATTCTGCTCGCACACAGCAATGTTCAGACATGAGAATTAAGTTTTATATTTTATTACATATTGGTGACTTTATTTTAATATTGATATAGCATTTATATTAATAATATAATATAAAATAATCCCAGTGTCCACACATGAGGACATCATTCTTTTCCAAAAAACTACTTCAAAAACAACGCTTACTTTTTATAGTTCTTAGTTCCTACTAATCCCAAATAAAGAGAAATTAAAAATTCATACCAAACAAAAGCTCAGGTCTCAGGAGGATCAGTAACCCAGCTGACTAAACCATTAGCCTCAGTGTCTTTCAGAAACCTAGCAATAACACTCACAGGATTTATGACTGACGTTTCCACGTCTAAAAATTTGTATGCACAACTCACCATGTCGTAACCACGACTTCCATTTGAAGGCAGCATGCAGGCGTATTTATCCCCACTGTGGCATAAATAAAGGATCGTCTTATCTTAATTGTGCGCCAATGATGTTGAGATAATTTAGTGGACTAACACAAATTTTGACCATCTTTGGCTTTAATCATAAGAAGAAAAAAAAAATTGAAAAAAAAGAGGAACAGGGGATAAATTTGTTATTCAGTGCAATCAAAGAAGGTTCACGACTGTCTACACAGTATGCCCTAAAAATTATTGGTAGTTGCAATTTACTTGACTGGAGTTAATTTATAACAAACAAGGAAGACCTGTATTTTATGACACTGTCTATAGAGGAAACAATAAATGGTACATTTATAGTGCTTCCACACTGTTATTATCTTTGATGCAGCAAACCTGTATTGTAATAATTGCAGAAGGAACCTGCAGAAAAGAGACCCGAGGTCAAAAATTGAAACTATTGAAAGTCTTTTTCATTTGCCTTCTTAAATACCACTCACAATAGATGTGTTCTTGCCACGGGTTTGCTACAAGATACCTGTAGGTTTTTACTGCACACAGAAAAATGTAAGAATGCCAACAAAGGCAAACCTTCTGCAGTTAAATACCACGGTCCACAGCCACATTATGCAACATGCTGCTTTGAGCTTTTTGTTTTTCCTTACTTGAATAAATCTTTAGGCTGTGTCTCTTTTTTCACTGCCAAGGATTCTCCGTTGGTTCACTGGAGTCTTAATAGCAATGGCAAGGTAACCGCAGCTGCATCTTGTTAAACTTGTTAGTCTCATTAACAAGCCTCAGCGCTTGAAGATTTCTGGGCAAATTAGCACCCCTGCAGCATATCTGTTGCAAATGAACCAGACTGCTGATGGGCTGACTAGCATCACTTACGGAAACTGGTAAACCGCTCCCTGAAAATTAAAACAAATTCAGTTTAGTAACATCTAATTTGGTTAATTCACTGAAGAGAGAATAAGAACAGATTGGTTTAATTTGACCTGACCACAAATGTCGAAACCTCTCCAACCACAGTCTCTCCTGTACAGACAGTATTATAATGAGATGCAGAACTGCTCCTCGAAAGTGAAGCCAAAGCAAGTAGAGCTCCCTCTTGTGACTAGCTGAAACACCAAAGTACACATCAATTTTTTTTTTTTCTCAAGAATGCTTTTTGTCATTTTTGGTAGTCAATATAATGCTGATGCATGTTCCAATGTCATTTTTTTCGTTTTAGTTATTTATTTGATGCTATAGAAACATCATGATCACTACCAGTTGGCATCCAACCACTCTGTGACTCCCGTGTCCATATTTGGAGTACCTGAGTGTGGGTGGAACATCCAACATGATGACCACAGGCTCCGCCCACTTCAGGGCTTCATTTTCAAGGTTCAGAATCCAAAGGAGGACGTCACGATGGGTTTGTCCATAGTATATACAGTCAATGCTCCATACTCCATACTTGGCTCACAATTGGCAGTTTACCAATGCAAGTGGGGACGTGTCATCCATATTTATATACAGTCTATGTGCTCACACGACAAAACTGAGTCCAGACAGGCTGTACGAACTTCCCTTTCTTTTTTCTTTTCTTTTCTTTTCTTTTTTTCTTTTGTGTTCTTATGATACAATGCAACCTCAGGAAACATTGAAAATCCACAACAATGTTTATTTATCCACTACCTTCCAGATCCAACTCCTCTCATCACTGTCGCTCACTGATGCGCTCGGGGCTTGTCTCAGACCTCAGAGTTTGGCATTAATTTAAATCATGCCAGAAAATATCAAGGATCCCTCCCTGGGATAGATGGCAAAGTGGGGGAGAAAATTTCTGTGTGTGCTTATACAAACTGACTTCGGCCATTTACTGAAAAGGTTGGTCTGGGACAAATGCATTGCAGCTAAAATAATTTATTATTCAAACAGGAAACCTGAATTTCTGTGTAGGTGGGATTTAGTTGTGGCTTGTCCACCCCAGTGGCTGTCATCCCCACTGGCCCTACACAAGATAAGCAGTTTAAACAATGAACAGTTGGATGGATGCATTTTTTAAAGTCATTGCAGGTGAAATAAACACAATAAAATGTCATTATATTAGTTCTTCCCCAGCTTGGATTCATCACAGACATATTGTGCAGAGTTATTGTCTTATTTAAGCCCGCTCCCAGATGACTCAGCTGATCACAGTGTCTGTAATGTCTTATCTCTTGTTTACAGAGTGCACTTTCCTCTACCACCACAGGCCAATGTTATTTACTACAACCACTTAAAACCTCATTGACTCATCTTCATTGACTTGACCAGCTAAAAGATCCAACAACGGGAAAAAAAAAAATCGAACACCCACACACATTCATGATGAAAAAATGAAATAAAATAAACAAATAAACATTTTTAAAGAGCTTTGTGTGCAGCAGCGGTATTTATTTATACCAGCTGGTACAGGTAATTTAAATCAGGGCAATCAACCTAAATAGCCAGTCAAAGAGAGGTCTGAGACCAAACACAAATCAAGAAATCAGTCAGTCCAAATAGAACGACTTACAGGTAAATATAAATATAAATCCACAATATAATTTTCCCAAGCACCATATTATATACATATATATATATATATATATATAATCCCTATACTTCCTTTTTACATTTACATTTTATTCACTTTAATCTCATGCGTCCTTTTTTTGTTCTTTTAAAAGTGCCTTGTACTTGGACGTCATGGTGCTCACTTGTGCCTTAAATTTCCCCACAGGGACAAATAAAGTTTTCTGGATCTGAATCTGAATATATACGTGTACAAACATACACTTCAGGTTTATATTATAGAACAAATAATGAATGTTCAATAAGCCAAAGTCGGCCTGGCCTTAGGCATGAGGTGCCGCCTAAAATATTTTCCCGTGGTAACACTATGCAACCATCGGTTTGATCTTTCATGGACTGTAAACATCATACCATTGCACTGGAACAAGTCAATACAAATCTTGCAGTACTCTCAGGTAGTGGTAACTTACCTTCTTTTTTTTTCTCTTTTTTTACTGATATTTTAGTGGATGACTAAATCTAAGTAACATTTTGGCCTTCAATAAAAAAGAAAAGACATGGAAAAAGAATAATGGGGAACAAGTTAGTCATCCAATGCCACCAAAGAAGGTTTAACACCTGTTGTTGTTGTACCTCATTAATTATCAAAAAATAAAAAATAAAACACAATCCAGCTCTGCAATTAAACACAATTGAAAATAATGTCCCTTTTTACAATGGGACACCCTTTTGAAAATGGTATTTTATTTGCAGTTTAGGAGCACGTGATGCTAAAGTCAAGGATGGAAAATGTAACTTGAAAAGGGCTGAGACTTCGTCGGAGAATTGGTCAGATGAAAATGTTAACTCATCCTTTCATCATTCTTTCATTGTTGTTGCATTTGGTACATGAAATTAAAAAAAATTATATGCACAACTCAGCACATACTAACTACGAGTTGCATTTGAAGGGAATATGCACATGTATTTATTCCCACTGTGGGATAAATAATAGATAATCTTATCTTCATTATGAGCCAGTGACTTTGAGATATTTTACTGGATATCTAACAGACACCTTTGGCTTTAATAAAAAAAAAAGAAAGAAAAAACATGGAAAAAGAACAACGGTGGATAAGTTTGTCATCCAAGACAAATACATTAAACACAATTGGCAATAGAGGTTTTGTTTTTGGGTAAATTCTAGGGTTGAGGCTATGGCTAAGCTTCAGGGTGCTTTTGAGCCTTTTAAGCTTTTAAGTGGGACACCCTTTTGAGGATGGCATTTTTTTTGCCCTTTAGTAGCACATAATGCCATAGTCAATGATGTGAAAATGTAACTGGAAAAGGGCTAAGAGTTTTACATTGAACTGACTCACAGTGCCGTTGCATCGCCCTTTCCTCTGTCCTCTGTCGTCTCTCTGCTCCTGACAAGACTCGGCCGGTCTCTGCCCTCAAAGCCAAACATTAAACTAATCATCTTACTCAGACCTAACTAGACTCAACCGTCACATATTTCGAGCGTGTTTCCTTCAGCTCACGCACTCCCGCCACTTTAGCGGCGATTCAGTGAGTCGACTAGAGACACGCGGCAGCCACAGATGTAGCGTCTCTGCAAGTCTGCGTTTCTGCGCGTGCAACAGGTGTTTGATAAATTGCTCATCCAGTCTCCACCGCTCGTGGATTTGGTTGCACATACGGTTAATGAGCCTTGTCGTTGTCGGCTGGAGTAAAATACAACCAAGTCTTCCTCTCTCACTCCCGCGCGCTGTGTGCCATTATTATGTCTGTGTTGGAAAAGAGTGTGTGTGTGTGTGTGTGTGTGTGTGTGTGTGTGTGTGTGTGTGTGTGTGTGTGTGTGTGTGTGTGTGTGTGTGTGCGCAGTAGACGTTGGGCCCAGCTGAGCAGAGAGGCAAAAAAGAATCTCCTCTCAGACCTGGATGTGACATTATTAGTCTGCAAAGCTGCAGAGATTTTATTAAGTTATTTTGGCAGTTTTCATGCAAAACGTGAGGTATGTAGGTTTCTGGTGCACAATGTATGAATAAATTTGGACTTTGTACGTCAGCTGGTCGATTAAACAGCTAATGAATAAGCCAGTGATAATGAGGCATGAACTGGATGAAAAACACAATGCTCCTTTTATGTGCACGCAGATTTGTGCTGTCTGGTTTAGCCAAATATCTTGCACTGGATCAGTTGCAGATATTATTCTGGCACTTTTGGATTTGAGTCAGTTGCTATAGAAATAATTCTCTTATTGCAGCTGTTCAAGCAAATGCAGGCTGGATTTTACAAAGTACCTTTAGAAAAAAAAAAAAAAAACAGTTGTTTATTCAGGTCTCAGAGAGAATGTTTTGGCAGAGGACGGCGGAGCTAGTCATACTTGCACAAGAACAGGATAAGGGCAAAGTTGGGGCAACAGCACAGCTCCTCGGCTCAGAGGTTACTCAAGATTAGACAGGAGCAGAATAAACTCAGAAGAGTGGAGCAGCAAGACAACAAATGAAAAAGATGAAAAGCTGAAGTGTCAGTGAAACAGAAAGGTAGTCAAAGCATTGTGAGGCACGGAAGCACAAGAGGTGCGTAGGCTGGGAAGATGGGAGGACAGATGATATCTTCCTAGAAATCTCGATGCAGAATAAGAAGTAAAACAGATGAAGTGGAAGAAAATATCATTGGAGCCGAGAGTTTCAGAACAGCGCAGAGAATAGAAATGAATTCATTGTTGGACATGATAATAGAGTGAGAATCCAGCCTGTGTGATGATCATCACATCGCCAAATCGCTTTATTGGACATGTGTGTACACCGATCAGGCATAACATTATGACCACTAACAGGAGAAGTGATTCATCTTAACGTTCTTGTGAAAATTCAGTTTTCTGCTGGGATACGTTTGGACCTGGCTTTCATGCAGTTGTACATGTAGCTCCTATCTAGACCAGACCACGTACCCCCACCCCATGTGGGGGTACCTGGTTGTCGCTGATGGGTGTATATATGCAAAAGAAAAATTGGTTCTCTGTATTTAAGCCCAAATTGTGTTTACTGCAAATATGTCGACATATAATATTGATAGATACTGCAACCATCAGCATGATGTTCAAACAATTCATCAGTGTGGTTTTTGTAAAGTCTTCTGAACACAGGAAAACTATTTAGTGACATATAAGTAAAATTTCTTGGCTGGACACGAGAAGTTAGCTACGAGTACTTGTGGTTATAATTAAAAAAAAACAAACACATGACTTTTGACTCTCGCCAATCGGTATTTGTGGCATTACAAGCATATTGCATTAAATTCTTTGAACGTTTGCCTCTCAAAGAAAACACAAACATACCGCACAGCCAAGAGAGTTTGTATTATTTCGCCAACCAATTTGTTTACATGGACACAAGTTCCACTTTTACTGCGACACTGACCATGACTCCCGTGAATGTGCAGTATCTGCAGGTAGCGCAACCAACAAAAGCGCCTTTTCTTTATTGTGCTGTCCCTTTCTTTCACTTTTACTTTCAGATTTCTCCAGACAGCAGATGGATGTACCTGGGTCCCACTTGCTTCTGACAGTCCTGAGCCGATGCCACTCGTGGACATCTTCAGATTTCAAAGGGAAATCATCTTGATGTGTTTTTCAGCTGCTGCACTAAGTTTCCTTGGCCGACCACAGCATCTACGATCCTACAAAATCCCTGACTTTGTGCAAGTGCACCTATAAGGATTGATGCTGGTGGTCTGAAGGCAAAGGGTAGTTACACCAAATATTGTCCACACCAGCCCGAAACTTTTCCACAGTACTGTACATTATTTTCAAAGTGTGTAGCAGCAATGATTCATGGCCATGGAAACGCAGCCATTTCACAAACTCCCATGTGAACGGGCTCCTCAGAGTACATATTTGAGATTCCTATTCCAGATTTTTTGCCTTGAAGCCACATTTCTTAATATGTTCAAACTGCTAATTATCTTCAGGACACAGGCATCAGCATATGTTTGAACAAGAGGGTTTATTTCTCGTTTTCCAGACTTCTGCTCACTCCTCCAACTACAACTTCATCCGACCCACAGGTAAACAGACAATGCGCGACGCGCTGGAATGTCGGGTCAGCGCACGGGTGTGAAAACCGAGCGTGGGCAAAAGCAATGGGGCATTCTCTCCTGCCACTCTAATGGGCTTCTTTTCAGGCACACAGAAAGCCACGTTCTCCGCTCACCATGGCAACTGATGATAGGAATGTTTTAGTCCTCTCAGTGTTCCTGTTTGCCACTTTTCCCTTTCTTCTCCGGAGACGAACACGCATTTCAAGCTGTATTAATTCTCCGTCGTGGCTTTAAAAGGCAGGCAAATGTCATCGGATGGTTGATGGCGTCTCAACGTAAATGAAACAAATTGTTTTAATGCTTCACTGTAAGGAAAAGTTATTAGCACGTGCTTTGCTGTTATTACCGTCATCTCCGGTAAGACCACAGCCGACTTCTTTGTGAGTGTTATTATTGTTCTCTGTCTATTCAACCTTGAGTTGAAATACTATGTAATTATGTGTAATTAACTTTTGCAGGCCCTTTGAAAAATAACACGTGTTTATAATTAATATGGCTCTGAGGGAATTGTATGCTGATTTACGCCAATTCTTTAAAAAGTGAAGTTAAAAAAAAAACAGAACGGAAAACACTGCGTCTGCTGTTGTTTCCTCTCGCACTGCGGGCGCGACGCTTTCTCTTAGGGATATTCAAACATGTTAAGCCAGCTTACCGTTACGGCACTACGGCCCTCTGTGTGATGAAACCGCGAGACAGATTCATAAATAAAAGATATAGATACGGGCCGTAAAATCCCCTCATTTCCTACAAGCATGGTTTTATTCTGGCACACATAAAAAGATTTACTTGTCCTCCAAATCACACGGTGCTACATTATTCATGACAATGCACGTGGGATCAGACATCAGTCCTACTTGTAAGCTGGGTCAATAAGCTATTATGGAGCAGGAAATACAGATTTGGGAGGACTGACAAATTTCGAGTCGCATCGAGGCTTCTGAGAGCACCCTGAGAAGAGAGACGCCGGTGTTGTATTTATGTTTTTGAAATGAGAAGAGCATTTTTTTTGCATCACTTTGGACACTATATTATCAAGAACAGCGAAAAGGGAATAAATAAGAAAACTAAGATGATGTGTTTTGGTTAGTCAAACCTCCGGCATAGGCCCTTTTCTGCCACTGTCACTCAAACCCACAGTGGGGCCTATTCCAGCTGGTCGAGCGAGAGGCGGGGTACGCCCCGGACAGGTCACCGGTCTGTAACACTCTAACACATAGAGACAGACCAACCATTCACACTCACACCTACAGCCAACTTAGAATCACCAATTAGCCTAACGAGCGTGTCTTCGGGCGTCGGGAGGAAGCCGGAGAGAAAGCACGCAGACGCAGGGAGAACATGCGAACTCCGCCCCGGAAAGGATTCGATTAAGTTGATCCCAGATGCTGTGAGGCATCGGTGCTAAACACCGTGCCACCCCTCAAACCCAGGAATTTTCAATAAAAGCAATAAAAAAAATTGTTAATTTGCACCTTTTAAAATGAGAAAATCACGTGTTTTGATTGGTCAAACCTGCAGCACAGGACCTTTCTGTCATTCGAACCCACAAACGCATTCAGTCACTTTGTGTAACCGATGGGCGGGGTACACCCCGGACAGGTCGCCAGCTAATACAGAGAGACGGACCAACCATTCACACTCACACCTATGGCCAATTTAGAATCACCAATTAACCTAACGAGCGTGTGTTTGGACGGTGGGAGGAAGCTGGAGTACCAGGAGAGAGCCGACGCAGACACAGGGGGAACATGCAAACTAATCACCACACCACCGTGCCGCCCCTGAAATCCACAAATAAAGACTTTGCATATTGTTCCTGTTCCTTGTTGAGTTTTAAATGAGAAATGTATAGTAAGCTTTAAATCAGGTTGACGCTGACAGTGCAGTCATCTTTTTCTCGAGAGAGAAAATAGAATTTCTTCAGCAAAAAGACCAAAAATATTTCACACTGTAAAGACAGATTGTACATTTGTGTTTGTAACGCAATGGTGATATTCCATGTGTCAGCCAGTTTTACATTCCCTGTCCTTTGAATTAACCCTAGGAGAAACATGGTACCAAGTAAGATCCAAACGTCTCTCTTTAAAATGAAAACTGACCTCCTTCCTGAGGCAACCACGATACCTGTCCAGTAAAATGAGAGCAGGAAAAAAAACAACCTTGCCAAACTTGCGTCAGTTTTGAAGGGGAACCGTTTTTACAAGACTTTCTATTTTTTTTTTTCTTACAGTGCCAATGCATGTAAAATGCAAGCGGAAAAAAAAAGAACTGCTGCTTTTCTGCAAGAAGAATCCTTTTATACTGCAGCTGCAACATGAGAACACGCTGTGATGAATCATTTTCTTGAGCTCTTAAGGACAAATAGATGCCTCTGTTCAGACCTTCAGAGGCAGCGAGGTGATAAATGAGCTTCATGCTGCTTTAAACATCTGTACGTCTTATAGTGATCCTTTTTTTAATTTTATTTTTTTTACTTTTTAAACATATGTATGTCTTTTTCGGTCTAACCACAGCTAATGAGTTGAAGTAATAACTGAGCTGAGACCATGTTTGGAGAGGTGGTTTGATACATGTGTTAATGAGCATGGCATTACACTGTGAGGATTTTTAGCTCCCCCGCAAATAGCACAATGCTAATAGTCTAGCACTACTCTGTGGTGTTGATTAGGGTCCAACCCTAAATCGGAAAGTTTAAATAATGCTCGTCAGACAAGCAGCGATAGTCACCGTATGAATCTATTCTGGTGTTTATACATCTCCCTGGTCTCTGTTGAGATAACAGACGCTTTTCGTTCTTCTGTTTGAGATATCGTTGTTTAGTTGTACCCATGGGTGTTGACTGACCGAACATCATGAACCCTAATTTCATTTCCTTGCTGACCAGTCGGAGCATAACCAAGACGACTGCAGCTGACCGTGAAGCATCTTAAGCTGGGAAAGCAGACTTTTATGACAAGACATTTCAGGCTGTACTTATTGCGTGCAGAGACACTGGGATCTATTTACCTGTAGGGCAAATGCAGTTTTTATGCAGTTGCCACAACAAGTCTACTCCTTTTTTCTCCTTTGTGGTTTGGGCTGGTAATTTCCTGGCACCGAGCAAACATGCTGGAGTTGGGAGGAGGAAAGGTGCGACTGAGGCTGAGGATGCTCATTATGGCGGAGGAGTAAGGTAGTTTTGGTGCATAAAGTTAAACCTTCAGATTATTATTCGACTCAGCAAGATGCTATATTAACAACGACAGCTACGTGAGTGCAATAAGGCGAGAAACAACTATTAAATATCAACACTGATGTTGTGTTTGCAGACTGGGCAGCTGACAATTGATTGACTTTTTTTTTTTTTCCCCCATTTGCAACTCCCTACTGAATTGTGACGGATGTGTACGTCTACGCTATATAATTAGTAGCTCCTCTGAGCATCATGTTGACGCGTTATTCAAAACACATTAGTCGTGGGTATATAAATGCATATGAACACGTGTTCACACATGTACATCTGTTATGTTTTCCAGGCTGCAATTTAGAAACAGTACTTAATTATTGTATTTGAGCCTCACGCTTTCAACCTGTGCATCAGGGGATTTAATCGTACTCCTGGAGGTGGTAACGTCGCTACCACAGAGTGCATATGACCTGAAACTGGGGGGTGATGGAAAGCCCTGTCAGCCTAAGTTACCCAAATTAGACAACCAAGACAAGGACATATTTGAAGTGAAGACTTGAACCCCAAATGGTTCCAATTAGATGGGGATCACGCTCACTGAAGAAGTCTCAAGACTAGAACTAGGCCTTTGTTTGAACGAAAAGTTTGGATATTTTGGATTTTTTATTAAAAAAGAAATGCAAAAAGAAAAGTGTGCAGTAACTGAAGAGGTCAGGTGCTACTATATACACCCACCGGCCACTTTATTAGGTACAGCTTGCTCCATATTGACATGATGGCGTCATGCAGTTGCTGCAGATTTGTCGGCTGCTCATCTAACATGTGAATCTCCCGTTCCACCCCATCCCAAAGGTGCTATATTGGATTGAGATCTGGTGACTGTGGAGGCCAGTGGAGTACAGTGAACTCATTGTCGTGTTCAAAAAAAAAAACAGTTTGAGGTGATATGAGCTTTGTGACATGGTGCATTATCCTGCTGGTCAGCAACAGTACTCAGGTAGGATGTGGCATTTAAACCATGCTCAGTTTGTGCTGATTGGCCCAAAGTGTTCCAAGAAAATATCCCCCACACCATTACACCACCACCAGCAGCCTGAACCGTTGATACAAGGCAGGATGGATCCATGCTTTCATGTTGTTTACGCCAAATTCTGACCCTGCCATCCGAATGTCACAGCTGAAAATCAAGACTCACCGCACCAGGCAACATTTTTCCAATCTTCTATTGTCAAATTTTGGTGAGCCTGCATGAACTGTAGTCTCAGTTTCCTGTTTGTAGCTGATAGCAAGTTGTCTTGATCACCTCTACATGACTAAATGCATTGATTTTCAGCCATGTGATTGGCTGATTAGCCATTTGTGTTAACAAGCAATTGAACGGTGTGTACCTAATAAAGTGGCAAGTGAGTGTATGTGCGGTTTCTGCCTTTATGACCCAAGTCAAAGTGCTGATCTGTGCACTATTCACTTACCATTAATTTTTCAACGCTGAGATTTAATTAGAGAAAAAAATAATAAAGGTTTAAAGAATTCTCAGAAAACGGTCTTAAAACCTTGACAACTCAATTGTATTAAGTCATGAGCTGATACGGGTTAAGGTCACTAAGCATGAACACACTGAGTGACCAAGAAAGGAGATCAGCCTAATAATCCCCACAGTGTTCCTGTTCAGTTGGTTGTTAGAAATCGCGAGTCGGTGGTGTGGAGAGAAGGGACAGAAGACTGCAGATGTGAGGGAAGAGAAATAGACTTGTGTCTACTGCTGCGTTACATTCATTACAAATATGGGGTTCCAATTTCAGGGTCAACACAGCATCAACGACAACAAAAAGAAAAAGAAAGCCAAGGCTTACACACAGCAAGACAGATAACTGCATGCTGACCCACTGTTCTTGCTTTTGCTTTCACCACAACTTTTTTTTATTTTTATTTTTTTAGGATAATTGATGTATTATTATATGCACTGAACTCCCCCCACTCCCCACCACCACCCCATATATTTAAATGATTTAACACATCATTTACAATTTAATGTTTGCTTTATGATGAGGAACCCAATCTCTAATGACGCTATTAGCAGTTTTCTTGTGACACTTTTACCAATAAAAGCAGATGAATACACTGCGTATAACGCGGTGTCTTGGATTGTTATTCACAATCATGTAATGTTGTGAGCCACTCGCTACTTAGGCATGCTTAGCATAAGGTCTGGACAATTAATACGCTGAAATATTGATTTAAAAAACACTCCTGAACCATCCGAATGCCCGGTTACAGTCTTCATAAGTTAAGCTCCTATTATTACTGCTGAATATGTATTCATCACAGCCAGTCCCGAAATAACCTCAGCCTAATTATTCTGCCACCGGTGACGGATGTTCGTTCTGAAGATAACCTTTTCTGTGAGCGGTGATCCTGTTGTTCTACCCAAACTACGGTGTTTGTACAAAGCAGTTTTTTAATGGCTGGTGCTCTCATCTCCAGGTGGACACCACCGGACACTAAATAGTCAGCACCACATGGAAGTTGAGGCAATTAAAGCATCTGTTTAGAGGATTCGCTGAATCCTGAAGAAACCTGAAGAAAGAATGAATTTCACTCCGAATTTACACAGGGAAGGAAGAAAACAAGGTAAAAGAGATATTTTAATTCATGACTTCCAATAGTCCAGAAGTTAATACAACTAACCACACAATTAAACAAGTTAAGTCAAAAATGTGTAAGCTGTGACATCTCGGCATGAACACACCAGCCGTTACTTGTATCATTACACTTAGGGCTGGGCGATATACCAGTTCATAATGAATACCTGTATTTTTTTTTATATATATTAATTTTTAATATACCGTCACACCAGTGCATTTGATTACACAGCGTTCGGAACGTTGTGAGACACTGTTTCAGACCGGAACGTTTTCAATGTAGCGCTTCTAAACACACATGAAGATGGAAAAGATGGAAAAACGAAGCAGCAGAACGAGAAGAACTGTGCTAAAAAAAAGGTGCTTTGTCAGTTCTTTGGGTTTTTTATTTATTTATTTATTTTTTTTAGGGTGACCAGATGTCCCTGATTTCTAAGGTCAGTCTCCAATTTTAGCTTTTTATGAATCAAAAAAAAAAGTTGTGCACAGACTACAATTATTACAGTAGCTGGGGACACTGCTATTGACATTTACAGGCATAGCAATTTAAATATGTTTAAATAAATGAAACCGTAATCGTGCATGTTTCTTCATTTTATCTTATTAACATTAAGTTTACTTTTTTAAAAAAAAAAGAGCATGAGATGTTGACCTGGCCTTGGACTTCACTGGATCCCAATCTGATAAAGTATCTGTTGGATGATCCACAGAGGCCCCTCCCCTCAACCCATAGGACCCAAATACCCCCACTAACAACATTCTGTTACCAGACACCACAGGACCCCCTCAGAAGGCCCATGTCCATTCTCTGATGAGTCACAAATGTCTTGGAGGCACAAGGGAGACCTACACAATAACAGGAAGGTGGTCATAATGTTATGCTTGGTCAGTGTATTTATATCAAATGGGATTTTGTGCTAATGCATATTAAACAAGAAATCATGCAATTGATCAAGATGAATTTAATCTGTTGACATACCCAAAATACACTTAAATCCAATGGCACCTATTGGGGAGGTGGTCATAATGTTATGCCAGACGGGTGCATATCTACGTAAAGGTAATTTTATGAGCTAACCAAGTCGTGACATGCAAACAGAAATCATCACAGAATTGTAACATCACCCGGTGACATATATTGTCATTGACACATTTGCCAGTCCAGTGACACAGAAAGAAGCTGATATCAAGCTACAAGAAGGAACATGCCTTTCAACTCAAATGCAAGGCTTACTAGAGAGAAAGTCATCAGATATGGCACAAGCCTAAAAAATTCCACCGATAACCTTCACACTGCAATGCCCCTGAATAAATGTCAAATACTATCTGCTGTTAGCTCAGTGGAACCATTGCATCCAATCCGCCCCAGAAACTGAGGAACTGTGAGAAATAAATCCTGAAATCCCACTGTGTCAAGTTTGAAAAAAAAAAAGAAGAAAGAAAAAAAAAAAAAAAAACAGACAAAACAATAGCACATTTCACCATGGATTCCATAGCTGTGGGATGGGAGTTTATAAATGGTACTAGAATTATTGTAATACATTTTCAAAAATACATATTTGAAATGTTTTTTTTTTTTTTTTTTCTGCATTAGCCATTAGAGAGTGTGTAAAGGAAACAAACAGATGAAGGCGTTCCTCTATGCATGGCTTTTAATGCCTAAAGATCAACACATTGACGTCACTTCTATGAATATTCAATTAGGGCGAGCAGCACTTGTCCCTTTTTTGCCATGGAAGGCTCCAGCAGCTCATAATGAATCCAAGGTAATATCTGTGTCGGCTTTTATCAGAGCCGGGGATATCAGTGTGTTTGAGGTAATGTATGCAGTACAGGAGATCAGACTATAAAGGTTTGCCCTTTGGGCTTAGTGCTGTTTTTATAGATGCAGCCATTTCATATTCTGGTGATAGCAATCAAATGGCTTTTAACATTAAAGTGCACACGCTGTTTTTGTTCCCCTATTGTAAAATTAGAGCATTTTCTCCCATTTGACATACACAGCCTTGATAATATGTAGTAAAAACGGAGTTGGCACCCTTCCTTCAAAGTGAACCAATCAAGTTTTTCCTTCAATAAGGAAATAAACCTCATGTGTAAATTTACAGTCCAGTGATGTTCGATACCACCAATTTCATTTGCGATTTGATACTGAGTAATATTCAGACTGGTATCGGTGATAGCGATCCGATACCGATGCTTTGCGTAAATACATACAAGGTTTATTTTACTATATAGCCAGGCTAATACAACAACAACAGAAAAACCAAACAGAGACACAATCATTATTACAAAATATGTGAAAAGGTGTTTCAAAGTCTAAAAAATGAAATAAGTAAAATAGTAAGGCCTATAAAATAAATGATAGTTAAACTATTAAGAACTACTATAAAATGCAAACGTCTTAATTCTGACACCGTTCTCTCCTCTTCTGTCCTCCTCATCATAAATTCCTCATATTCTGTGTTGTGGTTTAACCTGAGGTGTTTCACAAGCTTTGTTGTGTTGCCACAACTCAATATTTCAGTTACTCTCCACTGTGTTCCCACATTACCTCCAATGACTGAAGTATTGAAAGTATCGATATTTTGATTTGAGAATCAACTTTAGAGCATAAAGACCTGATATTAGAAGTATCGATATTTCAGTAATGATCCGCACATATTGAGCTCGAAACCTTTGGATGTTTCTGCACTAATGTCAAATCCTTGTGATTGTGTTTCTGAATCAGAAATGATGTCTGTAGGAGACCTACCACTCAACCTGGCCCAGTCTTTGTCAAGGTGCTGGAAAAGTCAAGAGTCCAAAGAAGAGAGACACTTGAATTTGTGCAGTGGTGTCACTTTAATATTTTTAAGCTTTCAGTCTTAAGACCTTCATCCGAGCATTGACAATAAACAGCCTGAAAGAAGCCGCACCTTCTGGGAAGTGCAGTTCCAGAAGGTGCGGCTTCTTTCAGCAGTGTGTGCACAGGTGTATTGCATTCTGTAAAAAAATCCCAGAGCGGGATTTACTGTTTTTGGTGATCTACAATTTTGGTGATAAACACTTTTTATATACATATTTAACTGGCTCATTTATCAACAGAATAGAAATTGCAAAATTTTTCCTTTTGGAAAACAGAGGTCCCTCCCCTCAACCCACAGGACCCCCACTAGCAACATTCAGCTGCCAGACACCACGGGACACCCTCAGAAGACTCATGTCCGGTCTCTGATGAGATGTATATAAATGGAGAGTTGACATTAAATTCTAGCGTGGCTAAGGAACTGCATGCAGTAGATTTAAAGGCTGATACTCAATAACACTTGAACCCCAAACATTTAACCATCCTGTGTCATTCAGTCTTTTGTTCTGTGTTTTGTTGTTGTTTGCTTCCTCAGGTTTTCATTTTTCTGTATTGTCTTGTGAGGGGGATTTGTGTGGTAGCAACTGGGAAGCCTTGTATTGATTGCATATTTGGAATAAAAATAAAACAAAATCAAAAATCTGAGGTGCTGCAGTTATCTACAACATAACCTTGCAGTCTTCCTAAAACAGCAGAACCTCTGATACAAAACTGGGGCCCTCTTGTGATTATCTCATTAAGCCAGACAAATGTTCAGTTGAGGGATGACCTCTGGGTACTAGCTATGCCTGTTTTTCATTTGTTGTGATTAGAGGTGAGGAAACACGGTGATAAGTGACTTTAGACCACAGAAGTATCCACTTTAAATTCACACAGATCTTTGGAACTCATTTCAGTGTTAAAATGATGCGTTTGTCCTCCGATTCAGGCTTTAAAGAACGGGTAAATCACTTCAGATCATAAAAGAAACATAACGGCTTCATTTCATCTTCAGTACTGTAAGTGTTTTACTTCAGGCTGCAGATGTTTTGAGATTCTTATCCATCACACCCGATTCATAACGGAGTATCTTAAGAAGGAACAACGAGTCCTCCAACAGATGGTGTGATCCCCACAGAACCATGATCTCAGCATTACGGAGTCAGTGTGAGGATAGATGAAGAAACAGTGGAGGCAGACGAAATCAAAAGAGGAACTCTGGCAAGTTCTCCAAGATGCTTGAACAATCTAGCTGCCAAGAAACAGAAACAACTATGTGCAAGTGCAACTATAACAGGATTTAGTGTTGATTTTAATGAACACATGCAGAGTCTGGTTTTGGTTTCGTGATTTTGTAAGTTTGTATGTGATCAAAAAAAAAAAAAAATCTTTCTTTAAATGGAATTTTTTTTCTTTGCTCACTAAACCCAAAGTCCACGTCACTTAAATATGATTTAGTTTACAAGCAGCAAAAACAGAGCAACCTGAACCTTATCAAACACATTACAAAATAGGACGGCGTATTGTTGTTAGAACATTATAAAATCTGCAGACGATTTACAGAGCAGCCTTTGGTTACATGGCACACCCAGAAAGCACCTATCTGTAGCAGGGATGGCTGAAGAACTAAGAGGGTAAAAATATCTCAGGTTAGAAGTAGTAGTCTTCATCTAACCACTTCAATCCTGCCTCCTGTGTGGATCAATTATTGAATATTTTTTCAGCATCACAGCTTCTGGATTGTTTTTTTTTCTCCCCAACTCTGGTTGTTCGTGGGATGTACTGACAGTACTTGCTGTTTGTTTGCTTTACTTTCACAAAGAGTTGATAAAATCTCTTTTGTGCCTGAAATTGTCCAAACTGACTTTCTGAGGAAAAATGACGCGGAAATGCAAACCGTCACGTTGGGTTGCTGCACCTCAAGCTGGGATTCGCCGTGTTCTGACACCTTTCGTTCATAGCCGGTGTTACGATACCCAAGCTTTTCTGTGGCATCGCATGACTCCAGACAGCCTTCACTTCCCATGTGCATCATTGAGCCTTGGGCGCTCATGACCTTGTTGCCGGTTCACCGGTTGTCCTTCACTGGACCACTTTTGGTTGGTACTAACCACTGCACGCTAGGAACACCCCGCAAGAGACCTGCTGTTTTTGAGATGCTTTGACCCAGATGTCTAGCCATCACAGTTTGACCCTCGTCAAAGTCGCTCATATTGTTACCACTTTCCCATTTTTTTCTGCTTCTAACACATCAGCTTCAAGAACTGATTTACCCTGGTACAAAATGGAATTCTGGTACGTGTATGAATATTGGGTGTGTCTACAGTTTAAAATATTTAATCACATGATTTCCAAATAATCACATTTGATATACAAACACCAATCAGGCATAACATTATGACCACCCATCTAGTAATATGAAGGTCTACCTTGTTCCTCCAAAACAGTTGTGACTCATCAGAGAATGGACATGGGTTTGAAGGAAGGGGGCTCTTTTGATCAGTTTGGGATCTAGTAAATTTGGAGGCCAGGTCAACACCTTGTTCTGTTTTTAAGTTGTTCCTAAACATTTTTTTTGTGTGTGCCTGTGTTAGGGCTGCATCCTGCTGGGGATGGCTGCTGGGTTTCATGGTGACGTCACACCGTCTCAACGGCGCTAATCTTTACGACCGTCAGATACCGGAAGTACGCTGTCAATATGCCATCTGCTGTACGGTCGGCTGCGATAGAGCTATGGCTAAAATTACAATATCCCCAACAACAATGAAAGAAGACAGAGGTGGGTCGCTGCCATTAAAAGGCCATTTAGGACCTAGCGCCACCACCCGGTCCCCGAGAAAAATGGCCAGTCAAACGGCAAATGCGCATCTTTTACCTTCCGAAAAACAACGCTATTTAAAGAAAATTGGTATTTTGGGTTTCGATCCCTACTTAATTGCCCTTGAAATGCTAATTTCCCTTCAATCTGCCTTAAATTTGCCAAATTTGTCCTTTGCTGACATATACATTTATCTAATTCATAATCCATCCCCCTTCACCGGCGAGTCCCTGAAGGCTTACAAGAGCACCGAAGCCTACCGGTACTTCACCTCAGGTTGGGTCACCGAGGCAAAACTTTATCACCTGGAGGACCAATAAATGTTTTTGATCATGGTAAAGGTAAGTTATGTATTTATTCACTACTTTAAGAGCTTTCTGACCGATTAAAACTACCACGAACGTTACATTTGATAGCTTGTTTTTGGCTTACTAACTGTTAATTCAATCTAAATTAAACACAACGAAGTAATCTTAATTATCTGAAACAATACTGAAGCGTTAATTTATCGCGGCTATTTTTATTCTGTGACTAATATTGCGATTGTTAGCATGCTAACGCTTGGCTACGTACGTAAACATAACTTACCTGAGATGAAGTGCTCAGCACAGAGTCTGGAGTGTTCTTTGGGAGTCCAGTGATCCCTTTTAATGGCAACGACCCATCTATGTCTTCTTTCATTGTTTTGGGGGATATTGTAAAACGTAAGTCCCGTATTTTTAGCCTTAGCTCTATCGCAGCCGACCGCACAGCAGATAGACGGCATATTGACAGCGTACTTCCGGTATCTGACGGTCCTAAAGATAGCGCCGTTGAGACGGTGTGACGTCACCGTGAAACCCATGAATTGGTGGGGATGCCTGGTCTGGTCTAGGTAGGTGCTACAAGTCTAAGTAACATCCACACAAATGCCAGGTCCAAAAGGTTCCCAGCAGAATATTGCATTGTCACAAGATGGTCAATATTATTCACTTCCTCTGTCAGTGGTTTTAAAGATGTGGCTGAATAGTATATACGTTCAAATTTCTATTAGTTTTATTAACATCTTAATTAAAAAAGCTCAATTATCACTGGAAAAGTGTCACCAGTTTGTGTTCTTCTTCTTTTATCTTCTTCTGTTGGTATTTTTTTGGCAGTTTTGATGCTGCAGAGCTAATTACTGGCCTCTGTAGGGTAAAATTATTTAGCTGAATGTCCTTCCTTCAGAATATGACGCATACATTATGTTACAAAGGCTGAACAATGAGTTTAATCCTCATCCTCATTTGTCTGACTGAAAGGTTACATGTTGGTTTTACTCAAAATATGTCCGATGTGCACAGCTTGCACTTATCCCAACTGAGCATACCACAAGCATATACATGTACCAAAGGCATATTCACATTTCAACATGTATTATTATTCAGGGCCTGTGCAGACCACCTCTGATGTTGCTTTGCTGCAGCAGTCTTACATTTGCTCCTGCACAGATGGTATTGACAAGGGAAAGCGGTTTGTGTTTGCATTCCTCGAGAATGTTTTGTCACCCATTTAGACATGTTCTTCCACTTGGCATTTACATCATAGGTTTATAGGGTAACTGTCTTGCTGTTTACAGTTTATCTGGTCTTTGCATCAGCCTTGTAACCGTTTAAAAACAGGGCAGTCCTTGGGCAGTCCTTACTTTGATGGCTGTCTGATTAATTCCTAAACTCAAGAACAGGAACCACAAAAAGAAACTACCTTGTATTCAATCAGCAAATGGCTTGTTGTTGCAGACAAACAGATATGTCTTGTTAAAATCAGCACTTTCTGCAATATGCAGGGTACATTATTTTTTTTTCTCTCACAACAAAATGGCAAATGAGAGACCAGCTTCTTGAATGTGATCTAGTGGGTGGATGACAGAACCCTGAACAGTCAGCGCATTTGAACCCAGATAACCTGCAGATTATTTGCATAAACCCACACAATTTAACATGTTTGTTCTCTAAAACAATGCTCTTCACTAACTCCAAGTTTTCGTGGTTCACAAAGAAAATGAATGTGGCAGAGAATAGTTTGGTCTGGTGGAACTAGTTTAAGGTAATGTTGTCCATCAGTGCCAGAGCATGAACAACCAAGTGGTTGTCTCATCCTCTGGTTGCAATTGTTGCAAAAGTTCCAGTGGTTAACTTTGCTGTTGTGAAGCACGTTCTATCCATCACCGAGGTTCTTGTCTCTATTCACCTGCTTTGACTCTACGTTGCTTTTGTGGATTAAATGTGTAAGATGGTTGGTATACTTGCCATTACTTGAGAAAAATGAGTGCTCAACCCCATGCCATTGTCAGTGAGCACACGTGCATGGGGCAGCAGTTGAATGAACGTATCCATATTCCGAAGCGATTTCTCTTTTTAATTAAGTCAAGACGTCAGGTTGGCAGCTTGTCCCAGGTCTGTCAAGGGAGACAGGAAAAACAATACATATTCTGTACAGTGAGTGCATCGGAAAGAAGGATATATTATCAAAAACTGTAGACTGGATAGTGGATGTAATTATCCATCCTTGAAATTCTCAAGTCAGTAGACAGGAAACTTTGAATGGCAGCAAAGAAAAAATGGTCCAGTTCTTAGGAACAGGTCCTTTAGTTTGGTTTGAGCAGCAGGTGTTGTGGCCTGTGGATGGGAAGCCATTGAAATGTCTGGTTTGTGATGCCTTAGTGTGCATGTGGAAGGAAGTTGTTGGTGCCAGTTCTGGCAACATATGTCAAATCAAATGTATATTTCACGTCAATGAAATAACTTTATTTGCTACGGATAAAGGAGAAAATAGGATACCAACAGAGACCAAAGGAAGTGCATAACTAACATTTAGTGCTCAACTAAAGCTGCCTACGTTTCAACATAAATCACTGCATAGGCTCTGGGCTCCATTAAGGACCAACTACTGTTATGCTGTTCAGACTTGTTAGCTAGAGTTGCCATTTCAAGCACCACTTAGTGCTCCTGGGTTCTATATGCATCTGCTCGTCATTTTTTTCCTGAAGGGCGAGCAGAATTTCTTCACCTGCTGCTCTTAAGAGTGGCCACAGTGGTCTTTCCGACTTAGCCGGATGGTGACTAAAGGCAATTTGAGGCCATTTCGTTAGTACAACATTCATTTATGTTTGTGACTAGCTGTGGAAGAAAACAACAGTATACCTCAAGATGGGATCCACATACTTTGGCTGTAAAAAAAAAGAAGAAAAAAAAAAACATTATTTTTTGTGATGTCTATACCATAAACAAATATAGATCTCATAAATGAAATTCAATGTCTTTAACAACGGTGGCAAATGAGGAGTGAATCACTCCCTCAGACTTCTCTTGACCCCTTGTCTTTCTGCTCAGCTAAACCACTTTTCTCATCATGTCTTTCTCCCTTACACACAGAAATATATTTAAAATTCAGAACAATGCGTGTGGAGTGAGAGCTTCTTCCTTTGAGATATATGGCTGGATTACAATTAAATTCTCAGGACGTGTAGAGCATTCCTTTGGTGAAAATCGCTATTGCATTTGATCTGTTATGGCAGTGAAATATCTTCATGTCCTTAATTTTGCCAGTCGAATCAGGTTCTGGCCACGGCAAAGACACCGTAGTGAAGGCTCATTTAAACTGTTGTGTTTAAAGAAGATCCACAAAAAGTAAATATGAAAGCGACTGTGCATAGCCATGGAATCAGCTTCTTTCGTTTGTCTAAAAGCTCTGCTGTTCTTTCGTGTTATAAAATGATTGCAGGCTGCTTTAAACCGTTGAAATGGCTATTTCCCCAGTGCAAGGTTGCTGCCATTGATTCGCACCAGCAGTAAAGTCGGCCCTGAGATATTTTATGTGAGCGTGTTTTGCACACAGTAGCGTCTGAAAGGTTTTGAGATGTCACCACAACTGAAAAACATTTCCTTTAATCATGAGCTTTACTTTAATACACCAAATCGTAATTTCAGAAAATCCATAATTCTGGCCAGACTGTGCTGTTAATAAACTGACATAATTAGTATCCTAGCTTTATCGCTAACAAACTGATGATTCATTGCTTTCAGTCTGGTTTGTCCATGATAACTGGACATGTGTATGGTATATGAGTAGAAATTCTATTTGACTTAACAAAGTTTAGGATATTAATATTATCACTGGATTCTTTGAGATAAAATGTGTTCCAGACACACAAGCTTAAAATTTCTGGTTCAGTTTGAATCATGTCACGACAGTTAGGGCGGGGCAGTGTAACCAAAAATGTATATCACGCTATTTTTTTTTTTTTTTTCATGCAAAATCATGTGTTTATAACATTTTCTACAGGCTGAGAGAGGAATTAATGCAGTAGATTGACTAAGAATGGACTATTTTACTGTGATGATGAGTTAATATTGTAGAATAATCACACACTAGTAGTAAAACAGGTTTTCATGGCCAGTGGTAGCGCTGCCTGCTGATGTGGAAATCTGGGGACATTTGCAGCACAGAGATAAAATAAAAAACAAATAAATAAATAATTGTTATCAAGATGAAATGGAAAAAAAAAATCGGGCCAATTAGGGTTTCATTTATTTTGACATATTTATTCATATCTAAACATATTTAAACTGTAATATAGCAGCACCAGCTACCGTAATAACTGTAGTTGGTGTGCAACATTTATTTTTTTTTCATTCATAAAAAGCTAAAATTGGGGACACTTTTGGGGACAGCATTAGCCGGGAGACAGGTCACCCAAAACAGGGACTGTCCTGGTCTGGTCTGAAACAGTGTCTCGTCCAAACATTGTGTAATCAAATACACTGGTATGCGGGTATATTAAAAATTCATATCATAACGGAAAAAAATACCGGTATTTGGTACGAAGCGGTACCTCCCAGGTCTAACAACAGCTATAACATGGATAGTTATCAAATTTGTTCATCCACTGGTCAAACTTTATTTTTTTGTCCCATATGGTTAACCTGCTCTATACTAAGCTTTCTACACGGAGCGTGCTAACAAACGTTTTGCTGTAAACACACAACACTGTGTCTAACCAGATTCAGCAGACTGAGCTACACCTTCAACTGTTTCTGTATTTAGTCGTGACATGTGGATGGAGTGACTTTAATTTATCTCCACTTCCAGTTTTTAACAGTCACCACACCCACACTTCTGGCATCTTCTGTGGCTTGGAAAAGCCTAAAATCCACATCATTTTCTTTGCCATGCTTCCTGTCAGAAACTGAATGTTACCTACCAGGGAAGCCACCTGGACAGCCCCCTCAGGCTAATAGATATGTCAGCTTTCTCCTTGGCTGCAGTTGACTTCCCCTCACCTGGCCTGCGAATGCGGCCAACTCATCTTTTGGCCTGAGGTAAGCAGCACGAGAACGAACCCAATGGAAGGAGGGAAACCAAAAAAAAAAAAAAGGGGGGGGGGGGAAGAGGTTGAGTTTGGATAAAACTCTGAGTGAGAAAGAGGAGCGAGTAAGGAGGGGAGCACCTGGGATTGGGCCTCGATCCAGCCTGGACATCTTGTTGCACCTGTAGCATCGTCTGTCTGGCAGGCATGAGTAAAGAGGGTAAGGGGGTAGCCATCTGCTCCATCATGCCCTTTTCCATGTGTGCTGCCATGGGGATTTTCCTGTCCAGCCAAATGCACTGAAAAGGCCTCGCTGACAGACAACAGCTACCACCCTCCACCCTCCATCCCTCTTGAGTGATTAAAGTGTTGATTTTTCTAATTAATATCCTCCGGCTATTGCTAAGTTAGCCGATCATCCAAGATGTGGACACTATGGGATGGTTAAGGATAGGAAATTAATGATAGCTCCACCAAAAAGTGACAGCTGAAAGTTAAGGATCAAGCAAAAATATTATCCTTTCTATCTACAGAAACATGAAGAAAAATCCACTAACCTTTAGAATATACATTGTGACTCATCAGAGAATGGACATGAGCCTTATGAGGGTGTCCTGTGGTGTGGTGGCAACACAATGTTGTTAATGGGGGGCCTTTGGGTTCTGTGGGTTGAGGGGAGGGGCCCACAGATACCTGATCAGTTTAGGATCTGGGGAATTTGGAGGCCAGGTCAACACCTTGAGGTTTTCATGTTTTTTTGAGTTTTTTCGTTTTTGTGTGTGTGTCAGGCTGCTGTGGATGGCTGCTGCCATCAAGGTGTGTCTTTGCTGGGGGGTACCTGGTCTGGTCTAGGTAGGGTGGTACAAGTCTAAATAACATCCGCACGAATGCCAAGGTCCAAAAGCACTGGTGGTTTTAATGATGTGGCTGATCGGTGTATATGTGTGATCTGATAACAGATAGACATCCTTATCAAGTGTCAAAGGGCTCTGTCTCAAGTATTCGCAGCACTTCAGCGGAATGAAGAATCCATCCAGTATTCATGGTGAATATTAATGATTCACCACATGCACTGTCTGGTACGTGTCGTCCACGGTGCTACACCTATCAGGCACACAAGAAAATGTAAGACGGAACCATTAGTCACTATCAATATTTTATCATGTATCAACCCACGGTGGATGTTAAGTGAGTGCGTGGGTGTGTGCTGCAGATATTGCTGTTTTACCGTGTTACCCCTGTCTTGTTTTATTTATTTATTTATTTTTATTTTTTTAACTCATGCTGTGGCTAACAACATGAAGAGTAGCGGATAGTACTGTTTAGCTTTATAACATGGCCATGTGCCAGACGTATTCCACATCCAATCAAACCACTAATATGAGTGTCCGCCTAAATGTGATTTTAATCTTGATTTCCCATTTAAAATGCATGTACAACGATCCACTAGTCACCCATCACTTTGTAATTGTGATCAGCAGATATCACGGATATTCAGGACTCTGGCTGCCAATTGCTAGAATAGATTAAACGTAATTGTCATTGCATATAGTCCACGTACATACGCACTGAAATGCAGTTTGGTATCTAACTGGAAGTGCAAACAGCAACTCAAAAGTAGGAAATAAGCTGTGGCTATTGAGTAAATAAGTATTTAATAGTAATAGAATATAAGGATATTTAACAAGACAATACTAATATTAGAGGAGCTGCAAAAAGTGCCGATATTGTTAAAAGCAAACTCAAGAACTACCTTTTCAGTTTGGCTTTTAATTGAATCTTAACAATCTATTCTCGATTTATTAACTACTTAAAATTGTGATCTCTTTTACTGTTGTATTAGTTGGCAATTTTATTCTGTTATTAACGGAATTTTATCACTTGTTTGTCTTTTAGCATTTTTATTATTTTCAGTTCGATTTTTTCACTTTATGCTCTTATGTTTTATTCCATTTCTGCTACTTTGGAGTTGATATTTATTGACTGATTTTACCCGGTTGTTGTTAGTTTTATCCAGCCTCTGGTGTTTCCTCACCTACGATAGTGTTTCCACAGTTCTCGCTCTTTTTAATGAATGTTGTTCTTGTTTGTAGTGCTTCACGGACTATTAAATTCTGTATGTGTAAGTCTTTGTTTGTGTGGTTGCGTGGGATGTACAAAGCACAATACATATATATGTATATGTGTGTATATATGTATATGTGTGTGTGTGTATATGTATATATGCAAAGGCTTGGGGAGTAATGGGTTACATGTAACAGCGTTACAAAAAACAGTAACTGAATATAAAAAAATCAAAAAAACAGGGAAAAAACATGTAATCCGATTACCAGTATATTTTATACAAACGCGGGCTACTGAGCAGGATTACATGTTTTAAATCTGACAAGCAGCAGACGTGACAGTGTCACATGCAATGCGACACTTTATGACACAAACTGGATCAGCTGTGGATCATGCCAGTGGGTCTATGTTCATGCCATGATGTATCCACGCTGCCCATGGATCAGTAGCCTGGAGCCTCTGAAGAAAATGAGGCCACGGCTGATGAAACTACATTTGCACGTTGGAAACTTTTCACCTCCATCAAATAACAGCAACCATCATGGTGCAGCCTAAAATTATATTTTAATTGTTTCTCCAATAAATTGTCTTTATTTGCATGTTTGGGATTGAAGTGAACAAAAGGTAATCAGGTCCATTACTATTATATTGTGATAGTAAATTACTGATTACACTTTTTAACAGGTAATTTTTAATTGTACTGGATTATATTTTAAAGTAGGAACCCCCTACCTACTATATGTGTTCTATATTAAACTTATTATTTTGCATTTTGCATTTAGTATTAAGATATCCCTTATACCTTTAGTAAAATATGTTGGATTCACCTTAAAGTGTATTTATAGACATTAGAGGATTAAAAAAAATCATTTAAATATAAAAAATAATTTTGCGGCCCCTACTGCAGTACCTCCACGGACCCGTAGGAGTTGAGGACCGCCTGTTGAAGACCTATGTTTTACAGTAACCTTCCCAACCCTATATATATGTTTCATGCTGTCACTACTCTCTCTCTCTCAGAAAGCTGTAAACTGGTCATTATCTTGTCTTAAAGACATTATTTCAGCTTGGTACCGGTCCACATGTTTCCAAAGGTTTCTAGTCCGTGGCTACTGCGAGTTGCTAACTGCTTCTTGTGCGTCTGCCCCACTGTGTTCCTGGAACTTGTTTAGCAATCCTTAGCTAAAAAAAGGAAAGGGTCTTTTTCAGTGCTCAGCTACGGATTTGATGATTGCAGTCAATCTCAAGAACCGGGAATAGTGTTGTATTCTGCTAAATTATTTAAAGTGTCAGTTGAGATGAAGTTTTATGCACTCTCACTCTCTCTCTCTCTCTCTCTCTCTCCCCTGCTATACACAGATAGTCTTTCTTTTCCTCTTGTCAGACTCCTTCTTCTTTAAACACCCTCACTCTTACCTGTACCTCTTCTCCTCTTGCCCCTGCAGCTGTCCCTCACATTCAGGCTGCTAGCTTCATCGTGGCATTATAAAATGTTATTTAGGCCCCGATTCAGGCCCAATTACCTCTTTTCCTGAGGAGCTGTTTATCCGGAGAAGCTAGTTATCCCTTTTTTTTTCAACCGTCGTTGACCGATCCATCTTTACCTCGGTTATACAAATAACCCTTGCTCCAAGCTTTCAGGCTGAGGCTCAGCTGCTGCCGCCTTTACCTGCAACTTAATACTGGCACATTAATTTAGAATGGCAAACAAACACGTACGTCACAGGTCTCTGTGAAACTGCCTTGTCCAGAATGATCCGTGGCTTTGGTTCAAGCTTTTCTAGTGTGCTTTAGTTATTGATGGAGCTTTGATTTTGTCAATCAGGCAGAATGCATGAGTCTGGAGCAAAACCTATTTTTAATGTATGCAGTACATTTCCCACTAATGTAAAGCCTTAGTTAGAGTACCTTGTTCATGGGGAAGAGAGAGACAGAAGGCGTTTCAGAATGAAACATATGCATGGATACTATTCCACAATTAGATTGTACTGCCACTGTACTCTATTGGTTAAATGTTAAGTTATTAGAAAGTTATTGCACTTTCAAAATCAATCGCTTTTAACAAGGCAGTTTCTAAACAATGTGTTACAATGAACTTGGCTGTGATATAGCAGGCTCCACTCAATAAAAATAATACACAGTTCCTCCCACTCAGGAAAGACTGCAGCAAACTGATGCACTTATTAGTTTACCATATATTCTGTCACAGTCCAAATGTCGAGGCGCTTACAAATGAAAATACATCAAAATGTGCAGTACTGTACACATTTTCATCAACAGAAATGTCATTTTTGAAATCACCACGGTTATAAAGGGAACAGACAGCATAAAAAAAAGAAAGAAAGAAAAGTCAGATCTGTCTCAAACACTTTCGCATATTTGTATTTATCAAAGTTGTCGCACTGCAACAAAGTGCTGAGTCAGATGGATTGGTCAACATCCCTTGCTGACAGTATGGGGTAAATACGTTCATCTATTTCACATTTCTTTTTGTCTTTTTTTTGCGTGTGCATGGCACGTATTGACAAGGACAATCCGAAGAGCACACAGAGCCGTCTGAGCTTCAACTTCAAAGCACGTAAAGCTCTCGTATGTATTTAGAGATAGAGCTGCTGCAGATATGTCAACACTTCACGCAATACATATGCATGTTGCTTGATAACCAAGCAGGGTAAAGCCAAAAAAAAAAAAAAAAAAAAAAAAAGTAGGATACTGAACCATTTGTGAATTTTAACATTTCACAAATACATTTCCAACATCCTGGGCTGTCTGTTGAGATAATACGGCCCCAAAGAAGTCAGCGTAGTGAAAAATAGCCCATGGTTAACAGAGACAAAACATTATTCCTCAAGAAATACTAAGCAAAGAGACAAATCCACATTTTTTTTGGCAACTACATCGGCTAAATCATGTTACCAGATGTGACAGAACCCTGCAGGCACAGCTCAATAGAGGGCAACACAAGAAAGTGTGTCATGCTCTTTTTCTCCGTTCTCAAAACAGACAGAAAGCTGTAACTCGATCAAAATAAATTGACAACAGTGAGTAGCCTACCCGGCCCTGCTTGTAACAGGACAACTTACAGTGTAAATTGTTTTTTATATACACGTATCAAACAGAACTTCTTTACCAGCCAACAATATACTGGTTGAGGAGACACTTAACCAAGCATTTATCCACAGGGAACTTAAAAGGTGTGTCATTTTTATCTATTTGCTGCCTCTCTGGGAGGTGTTGGGGACATATGAGCCTGGGAGCTTTCTGCAATATTGAAACAGATGAGATATGCTTCTTATTTGTGGTCTATGAGGCATGGACCCCTTCACCGCACTAAAGAAAAAGTGGCCGTTATCCACAAACTTGTGTGTGTAATCAAGCAGTTCATAAAATATCACTTGGGTTTTAAAAGTAATACCGTTTTTTTTCCCCTACATGCTTGATCGTCCTTCCTTAAATCAATAAAAACAAATATTTCATTTGTTCTGCTTTCCATTCTGTGGAAGCCTAACACGTTTACAAGGCAACAGCTTTGTGTTGTCCAATCTACACTAATACATTTAAAAAATATATATTTAAAATTTACATTTTATTGTCTGTAGATTAAAATATTGCGATGCGGGTCTAGATTAAGAAAGCAAAAATAACAAAGTGCACCCGTCTGCTGCAACCACCTGATTTCCAGGTATCCAACTATTTTATGGTGTAAAGTGTTAATCACATAGTATTTATGCAAGAGATGGTAATTTCGGGAGGCTGGAAAATGTGACAATAACTCATCTGTAACGGCGTGCGACCAGCTGACATAAAACATTTATATCATGAATCCTCCTTGAAAGTCTTGTAAACAACTAGACCAATCAGCCACAACATTAAAACCACTGACAGGAGAAGTAAATAACATTGACCATCTTGTGACAAGTCAAAGTTCTGCTGGGAAACTTTTGGACCTGGCATTCATTTGTGTGGATGTTGCTTAGACATGTAGCACCCACCTAGACCTAGACCAGGTGAATGCCTCTCCTTGACGGATAGACATTAATGATTAATGGCTCTTTGAAGGGAGGCAGATCTTGGGCACCTATTCCTTTCAAAGAAAAGAAAAATGGCTCATTTTGATATGTATTTATTTTTTGTTCATTTTTAAGATGCCAGCCTGGTTTTATTTCTGAAATGAGCATCCAGATTTGGATCAGAATCATTCAGATTAGGGCAACTAATAAGCAACAAACAAACAAAAAAACAAAAAGTACAGCTCGCAACTGCGCCGTATTAGTTTTAAAGAGTTGGTCAATTGATTTGGTTCGTTCGCTGATGTCACTTCTCCATCGATGACAGCAGCCATCTCCAGCAGGATGCAGCCTGACACAGGCACACACATAAAAACGTTTTCACCTACAAGGACACGTAACCTTTTCTGTGACGTAAGGTTACTGTCTTCTGTTACTACCTTTATTACTACCTTTATATAACTCCATCCTCTGAGCACACTGTATGTTCTATGCAGCACTGCTGATATACTGTGGTCACCTCTACTGCACCACCAAACAATGGCACATCTTTCCTAGGTTAAGAGGCCACGTCTTCGCTATACAAAAGAAAGTGTGAAGCTCAGAAAATAATGGTCAACCTCAGACTTCCTAGTTAGTTAACACTTTCTTTATGCTGCATGGAATCACGAGTGAGCCACTTGCTTATACATTTATGGAAGAGGCTTCACATACAATACAGGAAAAAAAAAAATCTATAATGCATATTTATGTGGACCTTGCCCTCCTCTGTGAACCTTTTACTCTTCCGTCCTGTTTCCACACGACAGTGTGATTCATGCAAAGGCAGCAATGGCCTGGCTGTTAGACACACAGGCCTGTGGCCGAGTGAATGTCGGTGGAGTGAGTGGGCATTATCTTTCCTTCTAGACGAATGCGTGTTATGCATGGGTTAAATGCAGAGGCCAGAAACAATATCACTGATGCGAGATGAGTTTTTTTTATTTATTTTTTTTTATTCCAATGCTTTAGAAATAAGGCAATTTAATCCTATATATTAATGCTATAGCACAGATGTTCATGTTGGGAACATAGTTGAAGCTCCAGATTCAGATGGAACCACCGTACCTAACCTCTGACCTTATTATCCATTCCCTTAGCGTGCATCTCTTTTTATTTGCTTTACATCCTTGGCTATGTACAGTGCCCCTTCACTGTCCTATATACCATTTGGCATATACATTTGACACTTCAGCCCTTTCTTTATTTCACTTTTCATTTATCTATATTTTTAAAGTCCCTTTTGTCTCTCCCTCAGTCCCGCTCCACATTTGATCCATCTGTGTTTTTTGGCAGCTTCCCTCTTTCCTCTTCCTCTTACCCACATTCGTTCCCTCCCTCTTCATGAAAGGTTTATGGACTAGACAGGGGAGGCACATCTTGGGTGCTCCTGATGGAAGAGACTGCAGGACATTAGCTCTGTAATGCCAGAGTGATTTTTTTTCTCACTACTAATGACTGAGAACAGTGCAGGACCTGACATTCAGTCTTTTTTCATGAATCTTGATAGACATTTCCCTTCCAAGTCTACTTCCACTATCTTTTCATCACCGCATTTCTCAGCCTTTCCCACCTTTTTTTTTTTTTGTTTTTTAAATTCCTCTAACAGTCTGATGAAACCAGACTGACACAGTTATCTGCAGAGTTGCCACTGACACATGACCATCCTCCAAAACTTCTTATCCTGGGGGAAATATGCATCCTCACTGAAGAATGATCCCTTCTGTAAAGAAATGAGATTTTTACTTTTTGTTTTAAGTTAAACAAATGACTTAGAGTGATAACCTTCACGCAATACTCTTTCGGTTTTGTGAAATATAATGACCTTGGGAGGATGACACACATAAATGGGATTAGAATACACCTGTGAATTCTTAGTGGACACATTTAGAGACCACTTTTCATTGTGCTAACTAAAACTTGTGAGGGGTGCGTGATGAAGGGACACGTCAGTAGCTGCTCAACAGTATCCACAGCCTGCAAACTTTTAAGGACAAATCTGATATACTGCAAAGCCTTGCTGCAAGTTTTCCAAGCTTCAGCAACCTCTGAGACAAGGAACTGCATCCTGAGCAGATACAAAAATCCCTGGGAGCGCTCATTCCAACTTCTGTCAATTGTTAAGGCTTGTGGTTTACACCGATCAGCCACAACATTAAAACCACTGACACGAGAAGTGAATAGCATTGACTGTCGTGTCGCTGTTTGGACCTGGCATTTGTTCCTTCGACATGTATCACCCACCTAGACCAGACACACCCTCCCCATAATAAGGACACCTGTAAAACTCCAAAAGGGAATAATAAATCAACCACATGGAAAAAGCAATGGTTCAACAGGACTTTGTTTCTCTTTATAACACCTTGCCTGCCCATAAATTTGTAAATTGTCATAAATGGAAACATTCATTATTTCACAGGATGAGTTGAAACAATCCCTTGTGCCAAGATCTGCGGGAAAACACATTTAGAAGCTCAGTCCAACTGGAAAACCGACCAGCAGGCTAGAAGTCAGCTACCAGCTAGCAACCAACAAGAAGACACCAGCTAACTAGCCTAGCCAACAGCAGTTGGTAAGAAGTGATGGGATACGTGACTACATGTCAACCAACACCTCTCTCTTCTGCAAACACATTGAGAAACCCAGAACAACTGGAAAAGAAAAAAAAGGCCAATCGGCAAGCTAGCAGTCAGCTACCACTAGTTACCAACAAGGAGACACCAACTAACTAGCCTAGCCAACAGCGTGTGGTACATCATTGGGGAACATTCACTGATGTTTCGCTAAGTTAGGCCCACAACACCTAAATAAGGCTTAACAGTGAGATCCAGCGTCCTGGTGACCTGGTCTTCAAATATACTAGATATACCACTGATCTGTGGGACGATCCACAGAGGACCCTTCCCCCCAACCCTTTTAGCCCAAAGGCCTCCACTAACAACATCCTGTTGTCAGACACCACAGGACACCCTCACTAGGACCATGTCTCTTCTCTGATGAGTCAAAACTGTGGGACACAGAAGGGACACAAGGGAGACCTACACAATATTAGGAAGGTGGTCATAATGTTATTCCCGATTGGTGTACCTCGACACCAGATCTGTTCCTTCATAGGAAGATCATATCTATCAGTAGGTTTTTGTGTCTCCGTTAAACCAAAGGCAGCCTACCAATCAACTTGAAGCTGTGGATTTCAGGAACTGCTGGTGCGACCAATGTTTTCTCAGTGACCACCTCGGATTTCATGTTCCCACTCTCCCCCTATAGAGCAGTGAGAGAGTAGCTCGGGGGCATCAAATGAAATGAGTCTGAAAACATTCAACAGCTCACTCCCTGGTCAGATACAGGGAATCAATTTATTGGAAATCTGCGACAAGACAGAATAATATTACTATTATTATTTTGCTTTTATTATTGATGTTTTATTTCTGTCCTAGAGGCAGCACAAGCAGGATTGCAGCCTTAGGCCTTATGCATGTATGTTTCAATGTAGTCAAAAGTACAGTAATATTAAAGAACGTAAATACAAAAGAATAAAATAAGTTAATGCATTTCATATGCGGCCACACTTTTAAACAGTCTCCATAAATGAACCTTGAGTCCGTGCAGAAACACATTGCATTTCTCTTTCTATGCTGAGCGCTAAGTCTTCAGTTGATGAAAGTTCAATTGATGAAAAAAAAAAAAAAAAAATACTAGGAGGAACTGAAATTCCTAAATGTCACACATTTAGATGTAATCCAGGTGTAATCTAGGAAAATCCCCGTCTGTACATAACATTGTCTGTGTGGTAAGAGTTATTGAATTCAGCTCTATATTGGTAAGAAGCACCAACAGGAACTCATTAGCATCAGTTCTGTGACAAAGAGGCTTGCACTTTCATTTGAGACTACCAAGTCTTGATGACACATCTGCTGCATTAGGCATCTTTCATTAAAACAATTGTTTTAATGAAAGATGAAACATGAGAAGCTCAGAGACTGATCTTAAATTATGGTTGCTCCTTTACATTGAAAGGAGCCCATTAATGGGGCAAATCGAGCAAACCAGATAGAATTGGAAGTTCTCATCCCACCCACTGACTGTATTAGGCTGAAGAGGAAATTAATTCAAAGAAAAAAGTGGATGGATTTGTGTATGGGTAAAAAGACAGTTGTCACTGGGCAGGTTAAACCTTAGACAGCATATAGATGGACTGGCTACAGGTCAAAATCTTTGGTTGATTTTATATATATATATATATGAATATATAAATTTCCCCTACAAATTTAAATTTATTTAAATACACATTAACATGAATCCAACATATTTTAGTGAAGGGATAAATGGCGGCAGAAGTCGTTATCTTTCCGTCAGTACTTCACTCATTTAGCGATACAGGAGCTGCCTCAACACTATATTTGAGACTGTATTATTTTTACGGCTTAATATTTAATGCAAAATGTTAATAACAATGTATATTTATTAATAGCAGTAGGCTGAGTTTAATATAGAAGACATATAGCGTCAGTTTAGCCAGTGCAAGGAAGTTGGGGACGTATGTGTTAAACACCAAACTGTTGAATGTGGCCTGTAAGGTTTTGTGGGCTTTATCTTGCTTGTCAAATCAAAAACATACAAATTAGAGTCTTGCACTTCTCTTGAAGCTTTATGAAAATGAAGTACAATAAAAAAAACACCATATTTACTTTTATTATCCTTAAAATATACTTTAGCTATAAAAACAATAAACCTCTGCAAACCACCAAAGAGCTGTGTAGAGAACTGAAAATAAAAAAATCTCCCTTTAATCTTACTATCTATTTCGTCTATTTCAGTCATTTTAAGTACAAATAGTAATTGCTTGTTCATATCCTGTGATTTATCAGGAATTGGCCCTTTTTGGTCTTTTTGTTTTTTGTTTGTTTTTAGCCACTTTATACCCACGATAAGCCTTTCAGATACAGGGATAATCTTTTTCAATCAGATGAAAAAACAAGCAGTATAAAGAAGAACGCGCAGATAAAACCTAAACCAATCCAACAGAATGGTACTTTAACACTGGTACATGATGTGAAGGAGGGATCAAAAGGGAGCAGTGTAATCCTTTAGGCGTTTTGGGTAGCTGTTCAACTATGCTCTCTTTGTGCTGCTTTCTTTTCCATTTTTTTTTTTCATGTGTGCATAAAATATACTCTTACTGTATATCGAGTGATGGTGCGTGCAGGAAGCTGTCCTCTCTAATTACGATGACACGTAGACTGAGAAGTGCTTCTGATCAAAGACTGTAAACTGGCAGATACAAACAGAAAAGACGCACTGTTAGTTCTTCCATTGTTTACCCTTCAAGAACCTATTTGCTATCTGAGTACTACCAGTTCTGATATTTCACTTGTATAAATTGAGACTCTTTAACTCCCTCATTAGTTTGTGTCAATAGCAATTGCGTACATCATTTAGTTGTTTTACCAGAACCCACATTTTTGGAATTCCAATGCTTGTCACTTTTGGAATTGTGCCCTTACGAGCTAGGCAAATAATCTAAATTAGGTTTTGGTTACGTAAGGATTCATTGTTGGAAGAAAACATTCATCGTCATTGATGCTGTACTTTTCATTGGATTTGAATTTTTACAATACATACAATTATACAATTAAACTTGAAATGACAGTAGACACCTGGGGCTTTAAATCAACTAAATCTGCTTTGACTGTGAACTTTTTAAATATCAGAATGGGCAGGAGATTCAGCTCTTTCAGAAACTTTAATCCATATTATAATTGGGAGGTTCAATACTTTGCTTCTTAAGCTGCATAACGCTATCGGAGCTTTACTTCCTAAACAGTTACGGCCTTATTAAAACACCCCAAAGCACCGGTTTAAGACCAAAATAAGTGTATTCAGCTTTGTTGTCTTATGGGGTTTGCATGCCATGTTTTAATTATGTTTTAAGGGTTCTGTTATTAAATAACAGAGATGTCAGGGCTTACTCCAGTGGTGAATCAAATCAAACTGTGTTTGAGCCAAGGAAGCAGATTCCTTTCTGCAGTGGACATTTTCCACTGGCAACAAAAGATGATTTTATCTCAAGTCAGGCTTGGAGAGTTGTGCGCTAATCCAATTGGTTGCAACCATAAAGATTGTGGGAATTTAAAATGGTTTTTCAGCGATTAGTTTGTTGATCCCTTTACACCTGATGAGGTGCCAGTTTAGGCCTTTAATAGGCTGCACCATTATGAGTGCCTTGGGAAATTGGGTAGACAATCACAGTTACAGTTTTTGAAACTCAGCATCTAGATTTCAAAACTGACTTTGCAGACATCACCTTTCCTAACCTCACCGCCCCTTTGATGATACATATGATTGCTGCTGTGCTCTTGACGCCGGCAATAAATGCAGATATTGAAACCACCACCGATCAGACATAGCATTATGACATTATTCCACATTGTATACATGCAGTACATGGCATCAGTATTACCTGGCAAGCTAATTGCTGAGTAGTTGGTAATGCATGCATCTGATCACAAAATACGTATAGGCATGGCATTATGACCACCTTCCCAGTATTGTCTAGGTCTCCCTTGTGCCTCCAAGACAGTTGTGACTCATCAGAGAATGGACACGGGCCTTCTGAGGGTGTCCTGTGGTGTCTGGCAACCGAATGTTTAGTGGGGGGGGTCTTTGGGTCCTATGGGTTGAGGGAAGTGGCCTCTATGGATCAGGCTTCTTCCAGTGCATCCCACAGATCTAGGGAATTTGGAGACCAGGTCAACTCCTTGTGCTGTTTTTCTTTTTTCTTTTTTTTTGTTCCTAAACCATTTGCACGCACACACACACACACATTCATCCTGCTGGGGATGACTGCTGCTATAAGGAGAATCATTGCTATGAGAATGGGGGTGTCTGGTCTGGTCTAGCTGGGTAGAGTAACACAAGTGACATCCACACAAATGAATGCCGGGTCCAAAAGATTCCCAGCAGAACATTGTATTGTCACAAGATGCTCAATGCCATTTACTTCTCCAAACAGTGGTCATAATTTTATGCCTGATCGGTGTGTGTAGAATAGATTAAGTCGTAAGTAATCCACATAGAGGTACAATATGAAAAACAGACCAATAGAACATACTGTACATTTCCATGACTTTGCAGTAAGAGTTAAAGTGCTGTGGTTTACTGTCGACTGTACAAAGGGGAAGATTGTGTCGTACAGTAACAGCCATAAAGGAGACGATCTAGAGAGAATAAGGGAAGCTATTCAATATCCGTAACCACTTGCCCTCCAGAGGTCCACGGGGGAGATGGAGCCTATCGCAGCTGTCTCTGGGTGAGAGGCGGGGTGCACGCTGGACAGGTCCGCAGTCTATCAAAGAGCTAAATAACACCTAAAGATAAATCATTCACGCTCACGTGCACACCTATAGCCAATTTAGAATCACCAATTAACCCAACGAGCATGTCTTTTGACTGTGGGAGGACATGCATGCTCCACACAGGAAGCCCCAGCAGGTTCACACCCGGAACCCTTGCTGGTTAATTACTAGCTCGGATTAATTCTGCCTGATCCCATCCATTCTCCAAAGAAAAACACACCTATAAGTAGTAAGCCAGAGACAGTGACAATAAAACACTAATTAAAAACACATTATCTTAAATATTGTTTTGAATTAATAGTTTATAATGTTTTGTCTTCTGCTTTTTAATGGTGGAATATGTGAAAAAGAAAACTGCTTATGTCTCCGAGTTCTGACAATCAAAACACTGCATACCAGTGTGCTTATTAGCCCCATACAGTAATTGGTGTTGTGGTGGTTTAGCGTGATATATATTTACAGTCACAGAGTCTTCCTTCTGGGATATGCCACATAATACGCCAAGAGAGAGGTTTTAATTATGATCTCACCAGTATGCTGCATGTGTCTTGTGTTGGCTCTGATTAGTGCTTAGGGAATCAAGGCTGTAATTGTTTGTGCTAAGCAAAGTGTGCGCGTGTGTTTGTGTGTCTCAGTGATGAGAGCAGTTGGTCACCCATAGGGCTTATGTTTCTACTCTGAACAGAGGAGAAGTGATTTATTTGTTCAGGGCCACCCTGTGCATCCAATCAGCATCAGGCACCCTGGGGTGACACCATCATGGTCATCTCTTCTGCAGGAAATGATGCAAGCTCTACTGAATTACATAGGGTGTGAGACCAATAAAATGGGGCCTATTCTTGTCACAGCATCAGATAAGGACTGGCTGCTGGATGCATTGCAGCAATTACTGCAGCCCTGCGCTCCTCGGCTGTGGAATTGGGAAATGATCATCTGTGAAGCACAGCAGAGTACTACCGCCTCCAGCACAATAACTCAACATGTCCACTTGGCTATGTCAGCTCTGCATGAAGAAAGAATGTGAGGGATACACAGAGGGAAAGAGGAGATTACAAGGAGGTTAAGAAAGAAAAAGGTTAATAGCTGTAAGGGAAACCTTATGATATACATTACATTATTCCGTTATTCTGTTCTATTATATACTGCACCCTTTTGTCAAAAATCATGGGTGGTACATGAACCTGTAGCTAAGGATTAATCCAAAAGAAAGAAGCTAGAGTGAAAAAAACACATTTCATATACAGTGATCAGGCATAACATTATGACCATGTTCCTAATATTGTGTAGATCCCCAACTGTGCCTCCAAAACTGTGACTCATCAGAGAATGGACATGGGCCTTCTGAAGGTATCGTGTGGTGTCTGGCAACAGAATGTTGTTAGTGGGGGGCTTTTGTGTTCTACGGGTTTAGTGAGAGGCCTCTCGCATCAGGCTTCTTCCAGTGCATCCTACAGACACTTGTGTATGTCTGTGTTAGGACTGCATCCAGCTGGTCCAGGTGTCTAAGTTACCAGGTCGGAAAGTTTCCCAGCAGAACATTGTCACAAAATGGTCAATGCTATTTACTTCTCCCATCAGTGGTCATAATGTTGTGGCTGATAGGCGTATAAAACAGAAAAAACGTTAATTGTCAATGATTCCCATAATCCCATAGGTCATTGTTTTCATGTACGACATTTTACAAATTCATGGGCAGGCAAGGTATTATAAAGAGAAAAAAAGTCCTTTTGAGCCACTGCTTTTTCCAAGTGGTTGATTTATTTTGCAGATGATTTGCTTTGTTACTATTAGATTTCAGTCACCGTGTGGTTAAGTTTTGGTGCTAAAGCTAAGTGGTTGGTTTAAACAAACCTATAAAGCCTTGAACCTTTCATTGTGTCAGACAGGTTGCAAGGTGGTCTAAAATGCGTCTCTTGACTCCATTATCTTGGCTGCCATGGTGATAGGTCCTGACCCTGCCGGGGAATTTTACATGCTTCACATGACCACGCTGTGCTGTGTAAATCTGCAAAAATAAAAAAATCAACCACTGCTGTAGTTTTTCTGCCCACCACTGGCTGGCAAAAACATTTCACAGACAAGATGAAGGGATGATGATGTCCTATATTGTATACTTTTAGGGAAGGCATAATCGGAAGTAATCATTAAAGACAGCAGCATTACTGGAGATGAATCAGTATCTTGGCCAGCAGTGCATTCTCACTTGGGCAAGAGAGAACAGAAAGATGAAAGTGGCTCTTAAACAGTGAGGAATATGTGAGAAGTTATATTCACCAGAAGAGAGCAGATACTTAGTGAAGAGCTGGGCTAATGAGGTAGATGTCTATCTGGATTGCTGGAGACAAGCTGGCCAGCCATCTGCAAGCCATCGTCTTTATTGCTCCGTATTGGTTCATGCCAATATGATCTCATCCCCCAGTGGAAAGGTAAGGCACAGTGTGTCTGACAGGCTGACATCCTCCCTGTTCGAGGGGGTTGGTGCAAGTCACAAAGGGAGGGAATTGGAGAAGGTCTAAGGTCAATGACTGTATTAGACACACTGATTGATCCCGTGGAGAAAGGTGCTATCACACCTAATTAATGAGCGAGAGAGACGGGTCTGTGGGGTGGCCCTCTTTCACTGACCTGGAAAGGAAGACACGAGGGGAGAACATTGCGGTGGAATAAGAGACAGAAGAAAGCTAATGATCTGTTTATGCATTTATTAGCATGTTGAATAGGCACTGAATTATATTAGAGCAATTTAATGTTTAAGTGTGTACGTACATGAAGATGTGACCATTAACCTGTGGAAGGAAGGCACAGGAAGCTGTCACTTACCACAGGTTAATGGCCACATCTTCATGTGCACAATAAATAAACAAATACATGTTATTTACGTAAACTGAAACAAGAGAAACATCACCTTTTCTGGTGACTTTTGTGCCTATTACTCTTACACTTGTAAAACTTAGTCTGCAGAACTTAGACAAAGGAAAGCCTTGATCCTGATAGACTTCTTTGTGTATAATAACACATACACACTAAAAAATACAACAGCTTTCAGTGAGCCGCAAAGTTAACTGAAGGGCTGTGTTCCACCAAGACTATAACACTTCTCCCTTTAAGATTTCATGAAGCGGTGTGTCTGATGGGTTGCAATATCTCTGAATGGTTTCACTTTTCAAGTCTGCTTCGCATCTAGTGAGCGAGAACGTCTGGGGGGCGGGAGTGTTTGCTTGACAGGGGCAATCTGGCTGAGAGTGGGCACTGATGGCATTTGTGTGTACATTTTCAGAATATGTTAGGGAAACCTAGCAGAAAGATGTCACGGCAGAGACAGAACTGGAGCTTTCTCAAGGCTTCACGCGAGGTGGATAAATGATTGGACGGGAGGGAGAGAATTAGGGAACAGCGGAGACATTACAGTCGAACCACTCTTTGTTCCTTACAGAATCAGATCTTGTGTCACGATTCAAAACAAAAGACAAAACAATACAATTGATTGACTCAATTTGTTGAATGTAAATGTCCACTATATTTTCAGTTCTGATCATTTATTACGAGTATTCTAAATGTGCATGCAAAGAGTAGTAACATCTCTCTGAGTAATCGTGAACATAATTCTGACCCAGTGCAATTGTCAAGAGTTACAGTGAAAAGCGTCTGACTTTGATGCGTGACACCACGGTTCACGTTCTGTTTGACATCAAACATTAATGCTGCCATGCTTTATTCAAGACCCCATGAAATCTAAATTGACTTGTTTCCACTGCACATGGTATGCCTTTCACTATACGTCACCTCAATGTCAGTATTTGCCCCAACGCTGACCAGAGGCTTCATAGGTATTCCTACACATTTCAGACATATACATCACCACCCCATAGCGATGACACTCCTTGATGGCAAAAATGGTTTCGGAACAATTTAAAAAGACATGAAAAACAGCACAAGGTGTTGACCTGGCCCCCAAACTTCTTTTTTCATACATCAGATAGCCAACTCAGTGTCGAATCAGCAGCCATGCCCTCGTCTCTGTCTGGTCCCAGGTTGAAGAGGCCTGCCTCTGAGGGTGGGCTGTAAAGGGGGCAGTCGGTGATTATATGCCCTTCAGTCTGTTCAGGCTCGCCACACTCTCACGCCACACTCTCCAATAGGCTCCACTTCTTCAGAGATGATTTGAAGAAGTCGACCCCAGTCAGCGAGGTCTTCTCCTTTTATAATGCCTCCACATCTCATGAAACTCACGTTGCCGAAGCATCACCGGGGCGGCAGACCAAGGTACAAGCCAAGGAAAAGACCAAGACCTACTCAATGAGGGCCTTACCATCGCCAAACCCGAAGACATCCCAAACTCATCAAGTATCTGTGATATGCTCTGGAACAAGCCTGATCCACAGAGCCCACTCTCCAAAACCTATAGTACCCAAAGGCCCCCCATTAACAACATCTTGTTGCAAGACACCACAGGACACCCCCAGAAGGTCCATGTCCACTCTCTGATGAGTCTCAACTGTTTTGGAGGCACAAGGGAGACTATATTGGGAAGGTGGTCCTAATGATATGCCTGATTGGTGTATACTTATTGGTGTGATCAGATGCATGCATTACCAACTACTCAGCAATTAGCTTGCCAGGTAATAATGATGAAAATCTAAACTGCAAAAACACTGCATTTACTCAGTTGGGATATTTGTGCTCTTGTTTGGTGGCCTGACTCCCGAGTCATAACAGATATGAGTTATATATGAACATAAATCCCATCAGGGCTCAACGGTGCAGGTAGTGAACAGAGAAAAACAGCTGCCCATCACCCAAGAGACCAGATTCAATTCCCCTGCCGAACGGTTTTAACTGTCAGAGATGGCTTTCTCTCTTTTATCTCCCGCTACTCCCCTTCGTCTCCCTGCGCCTGGATCATTTGTCTAAGATTGATCTTTGCCGTTGCTCCTCGTCTCTCCTGAGGGGTTTGGGGGGGGTTGAGGCGGGGGGAGACGGGTTAAGACAAACAACTCAGAATTCAGTAATCTCAAAATAAGAATATGATTCATCCTCACGCGGGAGAAAACAAGCGGTCCTGTGGGCTGAGCTAGAGTGGCCTGCATTAGAACTTACGCTTCATTTTAATGTTCATCATTTATATTTAAATATAATCCATTTACAGTAGTTTTATGATCAGCCGATAGACGCAGAACCCTGGTTGCTCTGTCATCGCCTGCATCCGCTTACCTACGCAAGGTGATTTCCTACGTGACTGACATCCGATATCCAGCCGATGCTGCAGATACCTCAGAGATCTGTTTGCTTCTAAAAAGGTTATTTGAATTAAATGTCGAAGCCAGAATTTGCAAAGACGCGTTAAATGAAGTTGGAATTAACATATTTTGTTTTATTTAAAGCGCATAATTACATAATACCTGGTTTTAAGAGCAGCAGCGGCAGCACTGTGTGCATGGGGAGGGGTGAGGAGGGGGGGGGCTCTCATTCTCTTCTCCTACTGGGCAGGTGAAAGGTGACATGCTTGTGATATCCTGCTGGGACAGTCTCTCATTAATGCCTATGTAGGGACCTTGCAGATAACCTCACACGGCAATTAATCTCACCAGCCTTAATTATCTCATTACGAAAGCCAATTAATTCTTCACGCTGCTCTTCACAGAGAGGTAGAAAAAAAGTCTTCAAAAAAAAAAGCAAAAAAAAAAAAAAAAAAAGCCCAGGTCCATGGTGCAAACAAGTGATAGGTGAAGACATTTTTAGAATAATCTCAAAAGTTACACTAGGGTAGGAAAAAAAAAAAGAAAAAAAAAGATGTGTGTTCTTTCCAGCCCTTACCCATTGTCTGTCCCTCTCTCTGTGTCCCTCCTACCTGGTTTGCTGTCCCACGTGCTGACAGGAACTGTCGAGTGAGAGATCTCTCCTGCAGCAGACGGCGGTGACGCCTCATCAGCCTTCCAGCAAGCCCTGTGGCCCCTGATGGCGCCACAGCTGGGTGGATGGACATGATCACTCACTCACAGACAGGATTAAACCCCCGCCCACCCGCCCACCCCCAACCTCCCCAACTGCATCTGTCTTTGCTGTCCTGTTTCTAATCTCTGTCTCCTGGCCTCTGTCTGTCTTCCCGCCTCGGCTTGTCTCTATCCCACAGTGCTCATGTACATGTCACAGTGGTGTTAAGTCTAGACAAAGTAGGCAGTAGCCCAAGTTCTTAAGACCACTATTTACTCAGCAGGCTTGCACAGTACTGAGGGATTTCGTCTGTAAGAATATAACTGCGCCGTAAAAATTACAACTGGGACCATTAGAGCCGTATGAACTATGCTGGTAATTGCAATCATTTGAAACTTGTCTAATGCATCTTTTATGGTAAGGATGATACAGTTATTAATTTTTCAATCAGATGCTATGAAAGAGAGAAAGGAGATAAATGATTTATTTAGAATAAGCTCAAAACATCCTTTTACTGCATACTCCAGTTCTCAATTTTCTCACATTTTAATGGTAAGGCTTCATAATTATTACTTTGAAATATACCAAATGATGAAAGTTTCTGCTTTTGTTAGAAAAAGCGAGGACTACCATTTTACTTTTACGCCATTAAAATAGGTCCCGCTAGAAAGATCAGACATGTGTATCTGACAATAGCTGAACGGCCACTAAAAAGGCACACTTTTTAATTTTTAAAGTTTATTTGCAGCCTCTGAATCACTCGACTCTTCATGAAACTTAGCAAAGGAATTAGTATCTGGATCTGAATATTCTTTTAAAACATGCCTTTATATTTCCTATGAATAGTATTCATTCAATCACATTTCCATATTATTTGACTTCTGTTGATCTCTAATGATTTTTTACTTGTTACTGCGCCTTGGTGCCACTTAACATATTATGCAAAATAAAATAAAATAAAATAAACTGTGATGCGACACAGTGTATACACCTTTTTCAGTATCAGAAGAGACACAGAGTGGAATAATAATGGGTGAATTACTGTTACCAGTGCCATCACAAGCAGAAGGGTTAGCATTACAAAACTCCAAACGCAGCTGACACCTGACTCTGACTATTTTGTTTCAGGAAGATGAAGAACTTTAAATAAAATCTTTGATCTGACAGCCAAACGTGGAGTGTGGTAGAAAAGGTGAATATAATACAATTATACAATTCCTTTATAAATATATGGAGGTGCAGAGAGAACCAATGTGATACACGCTGCAATCTTCAAAGCTAGTTCAGTTCATTGCCAGGGTTGTTTAACTTCCTGCACCGTGAGACTCGGACCACAAGACTGGCGAGTATTTTCATCCAGCACTGCACCAACACTCTGCCCACTCAGGTCGCACTATTCACACCATCTAATGCTTTTAGGGTTCCGCTGGACACACAGAACAGCATCACGCAGAGCTGCCTTGATAGAAACAGCTTCCGTTTGTCACAAGCAAAAATAAATGAAGTGGGTGGGGGTGACGGTGGGAGCGTGGGAAGCAGGGGAGGAATGGGGGTAACGGAATATTACATCAAAGTGTGGCAGCAGAACAGTTAGTCACATATCACCTGGTGGTTTGGTCTCTCACTCATGTAATCGTACATGTTTGGAGGTCCTCGCGTGCACAGTTAACATGCAGGGCTTTCCCATTTTGTTATAAGACCTGTTTTTTTTGCATCTGCATCATTTGTTCTGACCGGTGCAGAACAAATGGAATCAACAGATATAAACTCTGCAACCTGCATTTGTTGCATTGAATTGTTTCTTTATTTTACTGTTTTGTGTAATTTCTATTAGGGTAAATATATATATGTATATTATTTCACATTTTGTAAGGTAAATGGGCTCCTTAGATTTTTATTTGATTGTGTTCAAATGCGATTAGTTTGTGTTAACAACCTGCTCGAGACCGTCTTCCCACAAAAGATTATTTAGACAAGCAGCTCATTGTGACACCTATAACTGTGTGTCATTTTGACAGTGGCCTCTGGTGGATGTAGCCATTGTGAAAGGAGAAAAGAGGATATTGTTACAAGTCCATTAAGTTCACACAGAGAGGTGGTCCTAGATGGATGGGTCGATAAAATGATAGACATGAACATGGTAAACAGCTTTGTGTTTGTTTTTTTCCCCCATTTTGAACTGCTGAATAAAATGCTTTCTAGTAACCATGATCTTAACGCTGTGTTTATTTCTGTATCCATGGCAACAAAGGGCTTATTTTTTTTAAGCCCAAACCTGATATCTTGCAACATAACCAAATTTATTTTGTGTCAAACTGCAGAGACAGAAAATCACTGTGCTATTCGACACTCTTATGGGTCTGTTAAAAAGGTACATGATCGACCTGCATGTTGCAGAAGCTGTAAGATCTGTTGACCTTCTGTTAGTCTTGTCTGAGCAGTGATTACCCAAATATTAAAAAACTTTGGAGTGATCCTGAGATCCTCGAATCCTGTGTGTTTTTAAATTAAAAAAACACTTTTGACTCAGAAATCGCAAATGAACATTTTCAGATATGTAAAAGAATAAAAAAATCACAGCAAACATTATCTTTCATATAAAGCCAAACCAAAGCAGCATGCATTTTCACTTATACGATCTACGAGCCTGACTTTCTCCAACAAGCTCCACCGCTTGAACAATGAAGTGCACATGAACCCGACAACACAACTGTTGTACCATAGACTGTATATAAATATGGACAACACGTCCCCACTTCCTTGCGTAGAGCTCCGGGAGCTGACGTCACCCTGCGCCGTTAATCACAACACCACCATATTGACAGGAAAGTGCACTTCTCTTGTTCCCAAAGATCCCGCAAGACGGCACATGTGGAATAATGTAATAAAATAAGAAAACAGAGCGGCGAGATCCCTCAAAAAACAGAGTTGGCTTGTCTAGTGATAACTTTCTATCTGGCGTCTTCCAAGTGTAATGTCTTGTTAATTTAGCATGTTTTTAACAAGATGTCCAACAGATGTCTTTTCAGAAAGACAAGTTGCTTATAATGTGTATTACAAAGGAATGTTGCTCATTTAGCACTTAAACTACTCTGAGAAAGAAATTCGGGATTACACAGTTACTTGTTATTGTGATTACATCAGCATCACCTCAACTACTTAAAACGACAGAGACATCCTTAGAAATTCTTTTATGTGATGTGTGCCTTCATGTTTTAATTTGGCCCTAGTCCCATCCACTAACATGAAAGCGGTGGAGCTTATGAACTACACTTCAGCCAGTCACCAGGGGGAGCTCTACTGGCTTTGGCTTCACTTTTGAGGAGCCGTTCCGCCCTCCATTTTTACACATTCAATGGTTGTTGGAATATCATGAATTTAAAAGTATTTATTTTACTTGTTATTTGTCCTAATTGCCTTTCGAGTATAAATTCCTTATTGCCCTTTGGGGATAAATAAAGTTTTTTCTGATTCTGATTCCTTATTTTTTCATGTTTAATTTTAACACCAAATATTAGGGCTACAAATTTAAGATCAATACGAGCCTGTAGAGTTTGTCCCTCTCAGTAATAGCACAGTACTATCAGTGGTCTTCTTTCAGCAGACTGCTTGAAGCAATAATAAGTATTCTGGCTATAACGACCAACAAGCATCTTCTAACTTACATGGATTTGTGATTCATCCTCCTGCTATAGGCCTCCGTAACCTACTTTTTTATTTCCTAGTTCAATCTTAAGACAAGATATGAATGTTGAGTATAGATCACATAAGATTTATGCCGTCTAAACAAAATAGTATTGCAACATCAAATATTCATAGCCATCTGTGATCAGCAATGCATATACAGCCATTGATCCATACAGAAAATGTTGCTGCCAGTAACACAGACCTGATCCATCAGCAGCAGAAATAAGTGTGAGGGACGTGGAGTGCAGGAGCAATTTGCAATCACATGGAGAAAATACATGAATTTCGTGGAGTGTGAAGGTGAAAGATGTTGCACCTATGTGAAATTGGAAGCAGACACAACTCTTACATAAATATGATCCTTACACAAGTGGCTTTCTCCATGCTGACAGCTTATTTTCTGGGCAGACAGACGACCAATGTTTCAATGGGTGTGACAGGAAGAGAGTGCCTGACAGTAGCCCCCCCCACACACACACACACACCCCTCGCCCCTCAGAAGCTATGGCGACAAGAGAAGCCATTCTGCAGAGAGGATTGAGAGGGACAGAGAGAATATGTTAAGTGATGGAGAGCGGGTTTTCTGATTGAAAGAGGAGAAAGTATTTTGGGAAGAGGCTTCACTGAAATGAGAACTGGACATCAAAAAGAGAAAAGGACATCACACATGTCTGCTAAAAGCTACAAGGATACTCTTCAGCCTGTCACTAGTTTCTTTGAGACTATATATTTTATTCAGGTATCTTTTAGGTGAGTGAACGCCTACATTCGCCTACAGTGTATGGACAGTTATTAATACCATTTCTAAATATGAATCCTGCATCCCCAAGCAGATGATTAAAACTAGGTACACGGGAATCTAGAGTTTGACAATCTTCATTTGACCTTTTATGATCAAATATAACCCTTCACAGTTTGTAAAGAAATGTGCTTTTTTTTGAGGGGCGGGGCTTAACTGGAGGCAAAACGTGTTGAACACTATAGCCTGTCGATGGCGGTTAGCATATTTCAATGGACTGTTTTGGCAAGAATGGATGAGGAAAATGCATATTTTAGAGAATACACTAACACACTCTATCCCTGAGATCGTGGGTGTTATTTTAGCCATTTTTTGGCCAAAGGAGGACACAGAGGGGACAAAGTCTGGTCTGTCTTCATCAACTGAAGCCTCTCCAACAAAGATATTACAAAGGTAAGTGGGACCACTGTGGAGGGTAACATAGTAAATGCAACTTTTGCTTGGAGATCCCTGAAAAACACAACTAACGTTGCTTTAGCTTGCGGTTAGCATTAGCATTAATATGTAGATGTAGAAGAAATCCCCTAAATAATGATTAACTAAACATAATTTCAGGTTATCCAGACTGAAAATGATGATGCATTACATATATATCTAATCTGATATTAAGTGGGCATGTTGTTGATGATTGTCTCACCTCAGGCCTTTGTTTTAATAACCAAAGCCAAACCAAAGCTGTCTACTCCAAAGTTAGTGTTTTTGATTTTTGGGTTTTGGCACTAAAAAAACAGCAAGATGACATTTTCCCGCTTGACAGTGACAGCGTTGGCCTCAAGCTCCCCTCTGTTTTTGCCTCAATTGGGAGGCCAGGTCAACACCTTGTGCTGGTTTTCATGTTTTATTTTAGTTGTTCCTAAACAGTTTTTATGTTTGTGCCTGTGTCAGGCTGCATCCTGCTGGGGATGGCTGCTGCCATCAAGGAATTTCATTGCTATGTGATGGGGGTGTCTGGTCTGGTCTAGGTGGGTGCTGCATGTCTTAGTAACATCTGCACAAATGCCAGGCCTGAAAGCTTCCCAGCAGAACATTGAATTGTAAATAAAATTATCCACACTGAAGATGGACAATGTTATTTACTTCTTCTGTCAGCGGTCATAATGTTACACCTGATTGGTGTATAACAGCTTTGAAAATGTGTCAAGCGGTATTAATTTGTAAAACTAATTATTTTCAGTTGATTCGTTTCAAGGATAATGTGTTTACTTTATGTTGGCTCTATTTCAAGGTCACCACAGAGCAGTAACTGAAAGCAACTCGCCATCTGACAAATTTTTAAAAGACAAAAGAGTAAATAGCAAAGACAATAGAGCATCTGCCACAATCAATGGCAGCTACTTCATCACATAACAGAAGTCAACAAAACTTTCATCACAGAGATTGTGGGCCAGTTTAAACCTGTCCGCTCTGAGGCACAATTTAATGATTTTATAGTATTTCAGAGCCTGGGAGTGGTGCAGCTGAATGTCACGATAGGGCATTAAAGGTGAGCAGAAGGATTTGAAGTCTATAAAGTTTTTGGCGTTTGGATGTGGTGTGTGTGGCTGTTCTACGGTATCTTCTATGGTATCTTCTCTCCTTTACACAGATCTTATTAGCGGTTTTATTATTAGTCATTTAGTTTGGGGATAGTTCTGTGTTAATATGTTGGATCCATTTGTTCAGCTATTCATTGAATGTGTCTGTGAGAATGTGAAAGATTGTCCCTTGGATTTGTGTCGATAAGGATGTGCTTGAGAGTATTTGAAGTGTTTGCAGACGATACTTTACTGTATGAAGACATTTAGCTCAAGTTTTGTAGGTATCGGTATAGTAGTCACTTTTTGTTTTCATCAAGGCTTTTCATAGCATCTGTTGCTAAAGTCTAACCCCTCACAAATGGAAATGTGACATAAGGACACCACAAACTGATACTGGGCAGTCTGCCTACCACTTGAAGAGAATTACAATGAATGAGTCTGCACATTCATCATGCACAGCAAGAAAGCTCCATGTTTGAATCCAGGCCGACTGGGGCCTTTTTGTGTGGAGTTTGCATGTTCTCCTTGAGCCTGCGTGAGTTCTTTCTACTGGTGCTCCGACTTGCTCCAACCATCCAAAGACATGCTCATTAGGTTAATTGGTGATTCTCGTTTGGCCGTAAGTATAAGTTGTTGTCTGTCTCCGTGTGTTAGCTCTGTGACTGGCGACCCGTCCAGGGCGTACCCCGCCTCTCACCCAATTACAGCTGGGTTAAAAAAAAGTGAGCATTTCCATTTAAAGTCCAGCATCACTGTCTTCCTATTGGTTCCTCTCAGGATTTTGAGCTTGTGTCAGTCATACTTTCATACTTTCTATCAAAAGACACTGTATTTTCTGTATTGAAACAACAGCATTTCATATGCATTTTCAAACCAAACATCCGCTGCTGTCAATCAACTGTTTGCATTCGAATGCAAACATTTATATTGTGTACACCAATGCTCCACATGAACTCAGAAGATATGGATTGTTTGCATAGACTATATTAATTTTCCACTGTCTACACAGCAAGTAGGTCCTCTATGCCCTGTAGCAATACTGAGGCTGTCTGTTTAAAGGGGTACAGATAAACCAGTGGCACATAATCGCTATATATACTTATTATACCTTTTCTTCACTTATTACCATTGGATAGCTATATTTTATAACCCCCTTCAAGAAAATACATACATAAACAGTACAATGAGAGTTAAACAGAAACAAACTAAAGTGAAATGCACAGTATTATTAGTAGGCTGCATGGGACATACATACAGTATATGAAACAATATCCCCCTTTTCACAGATGTCCATTTCAGTTCCTATAGCAGTATTAATGTAATATAAATATTAAAAAAAAATAAACCTGCTGTGTATTTTTTTCTATTGGGCTGCTTCTGTTATAATCTTAAAGAAAATATTTTAAGTCCCCTAAGTTGTAATTTTTTACAACTTCTGGGGGTTGTATGTGGAGTAACAATGCCGTTCATTGTCTACAGTAATTATTATGGGGGAAAAGATGTATTGTCTACATAGGGAGGAGGTCAGGGTGGTTTGATCTGTAAAACATTGGACTTTAAAACAGGAGGCTACTCTTCATTTTCCATTAACCATTAGTGAGTATTGTTTCGTTAAATCATGCTTCTCCATAACGTTGTGTTCATTGTTATGTTATGTTTTGTTATTGTTATGTTACAGCCATAAAAATTAAGTTCCTCTAGCACAGGGGTCTTCAGCATTTTTCAGGCCAAGGACCCCAAACTGTTAGAGAGGCTAAGAAGGAACCTCCTACCTACTTATATGTGTTCTATATTAAACTCTGCAAATTATAAATATTCATTATTATTATCATTCTACATTCAATATTAAGCTATTCAAATAATAATGACTGATCCATTTTGGCCTCAGTAGTTGGCTGATGGGAGCGAGCTGCAGTGTTAGATTCTCTTCTGCTGATATTGCAGCATGCCTCTAGGATTTTACCTGGGGACTGAATATAGGCTCTTGGAACCTGACAGTCAGCGTGTAATCTGCAGCCTTGTGATTGGCTCAGCAGTGATAGGGGCGGGGCCTGTGTACAGGAGGCTTAGATTAACAGGTCTAGTGTGGCACTCTGTGTGAAACGTTCTCCATTTATCCCTTTACTAAAATATGTTGGATTCATGTTAATGTGTACTTTTAGAATAAATTGTGGGTGAAATTAAAAAAATATAAAAAAAATGTGTAATCAAACTAAGAGTTACATTACACAACAGTACTGGCATTTATATGCATGTCACTTTGATACGTACACCCACCTAGAAACAGCTCACCCACCTGTGGTAACAGCTAGGGGGTGTGCCTGCCCTGCATCCCTGTGACATGTGTGCCCAAGATACGTGACACTCAGCCGTCCATGTGACGGAAAAGAAAATGTGACAAGGCCACCAAGGCCTCATCAACTTTGAAGACAAAATGTCTAATATATCCTTCCCACTGACAGATGTCATGATAATGAGATAATTACCTTTTGGTGGTCATAATATGACTGACTGGTGTGTGTTTCAGCTTTGAGAGTTGAGGGTTTGAGGGTTTCTCTGCAGCTGTTGCTGTAACCATGGCTACCAAGTGGGAAGTTCTGGATCAGACTCTTGAACTCGTTGGAACTGGACTGAACAGTCACTCACAACCACAGTAATATCATAACCTGTCAGGACTTTGCACGCAACTCTGCATCCTTTGCAACACTATGCCGGTAATCATTCAAATGTTTACAAGCACCATAACTCAGACCCTGTTAGTCTGCTTATTAGCCGGCGCTGCATGCTCCCATTCTGTGTAATGTCTTTTTATAAGTGCATTGTCTCCCAAGTGTTTTGCACTGTCTGTGTTGTGTTGTGTTGTGTTTGCACGGTTTCTTGTTCGTACTACTGTTTGTCTGCACTGTCTGCACTGTTTGCATTGTTCATACTGTCTGGCACTGTTTTTTTTTTTTTTTTATTATTATGTGCATAAGCTTGCACAGGGGCACATTGTACGTAGTCCTATGTCTTCATGTAGCTCCATGGTCCTGGAGGAACGTTCTCTTGTGTCACTATTCACTGCGCCGGGTATATGTGGTGGAAATGACAATAAGAACCTCTCTGACTTTGAATTCTTATGAAAGCATAATACATTTTTGATGTCTTCTCACGCACACTAATGTGGATTGAGAGTATTGTTGCTACCGATCGACTGTCCTCATTGCTCACAGGAAAATATCTGCTTATATACTCAGCTTAAACCAAACCCGGCTACATGTTTTAAATATTGCTGTGGTCTGAAATCACTCTTGCACTGGCTCAATGATGTGTCTCAGGAAATAAAAAGTAACACTGCATGTGCAGCAGTGGAGTTCCTTTAAAATGAATGTGAGATAGCGTGTTTTACTTTCATAGACTCTGGGCTATTGACGTTTACTTTTCACATTATCTTGATGTTTACTATCTGGATGAGCAATGAGAGTAATTCCAATGCTGGACAGACCAAGCAATCATGCATTTTAATAAACAGTACTGTCACATGCATGGTTTGAGAAGAATGCCTTTGAAAGTGTAGATATGCATCATGGAAAAATAAGACTAAGCAGTGACACACAGTGTTGCTGAAACAGGAAAAAAACACCCCGTCAGTAATTTAAAATGTGAACAGTTTGTTAGAATCTGAAATTGATGGCAGCAGAATAATTATTTTTGACAAGTCGATTGATAGACTGTTGGGCTGTTGACAAATTGCAATAACCAAATCCTGTTTCTGTCAGCCACTTTTGCGTATTACCATTTCCTTTTATATGAATGGAGCGGTTTTAACATAAAAATTGACATCTGAATTGATACAATCTGTCGTTTACAATATATTTTCTACCGCTCTGTCAAATGTTGAGATCTGCACGCGTGGCATTTTGATAGGAAAAAATATGTCATTTTTTTATTTTTTTATATAGGATTGGTTGATAATGTGAATGCCACTGTCATGGGTTTAAGCAAGAGCAATGGACTCTGCTATGTACTGGAAAGTCAAGACAATTGTCACAAAAACAGACTGTCTATCCGCCAGAACTGTCACAGTCTCACTGTACTCTAACACAATTTCAGCCCCGTATCAGGTGGTAAAGACAAGTGCTTCTATTCGCGGTCTAACCAGTCTAGTTGATGACGAGCCTTAATGACCTCAGATAGCTGTTTTCAGAAATTTGGCACAAGCGATTTTTTAAATATGTCGTGCTGTAATTAACACTACAGAATTTGGTGCAGAAATAAAGACACACACACAAAAGGAGAAGGCGCTTTGTGACTGTGTGAGTTTGCAGAGTCAGTGGAGAGTTGGATCTGAACCATGTGCCCGTCAATCTCTGAGCACTTGAGCTTCCTTTTCTTTGCTCGGAAGGAGGAAGCCAGAGAAGCATGTTCTAACATCCATTCTTTATATGAGAGATATGCCAAGAATAATTCAGCACAGTCTCAACTGGATTCATTAGGCAAGCGTGCTATTTTATTTTATTTTTTTTAACTTGCGGAGAATCTCTTGCTTACATTTCAGAATTTCAGACAGTCAACAAAACTGTAGATTTTTTTTTTTTTTAAAAAAAGAAAAACTACATAATACATTAAAACATTGTAAAATGTTTAAACGCTTCTAAATGTTCTTGCAAAATAACAACACCGCCTTACAAAGTGTTCTCATAATGAGGACCTGAGCACTCCCAGAGGGACAATTAGGTGCAATGAGCGAGTTGTGCTGACATTGCTATCTGTAGAATAATTAACACCTGTGCCCTTTGTGTTGTCCCTGAGGAGAGACCTTCTTAACCACAGTGGTGCGTAAGTCCGATGGAAACTTTTACTCCGCTGTAATAAGCACAGGCACAGGAACATACATGTCCTCAAAAAACATCCGACGGCCGAAGTTCAAAAACAACACCATTAAAAAATACTGTTCTCGTAAAAGAAAACTATTAACCAGGTTAATTGTAAGTCATGCACATGCAACTGTGGTAACAAGTACACCGATCAACCACAACATTATGGCCACTGACAGGAGAAGTAAATAACATTCACCATCTTGTGACAATACGAGATACAATACGCAACTTTTTGACCTGGCATTGTTACTTAGACATTTACCAATCACCCCACAGCAATGACACTCCTTGATGTCAGCAGCCACCCCCAGATGCAGCATGACACAGACCCACACACAAAAACGCTTTAGATACAACTTGAAAAACAGCATAGGGCACAGACCAGCACAGATCATGTTTTGTGTGTGAATTTGGAGGCCAGTTCCAAATTCACTAGATCCCAAACTGATAAAATATCTGTGGGATGATCCACACATACCCCTCCCCTCCCCTCAACCCACAGGACCCAAAGGCCCCAGTGAACGACATTATGTTGCCAGACACCACACGACACCCTCAGAAGCCGCATGTCCATTCTCTGATGAGTCACACACACTTGGCTCTAGAGAGGGCCTTTTTGCATTCTTACGGGGATTCTCCAACATGCTTGATGAAAAAGGGGCCTGATCAGAGACTGAGAGTTAGCATGTCTGTGTAAAAAGTCAAAAATCCCTGAGAACTCAAAGGACATGTTTTTGGCCATCGGTTGGAGGCATGTGACCAAGATCTAGAATTCTTGTTTTTGCTAAAGTAAAGTTTTGCCAAAGTCGAGCTGTTTCCAATCCAGATTGGATCTTATTGCGTCTGTATTGTCCAAATGCACGTGGGAACAGAATTGTACAATATAATAGCTATATGTACAGTAATAAGGGCCGGTCAGCTTCATGCATGTTGTGCATTTGGCAGAAAGACTCTAATGTGGTTAATAATATATAAAAGGGTCTAATTTAATTCTCGTGCCTAATCAAAGTAGGAAATATGTGACACAAAATGTTCTCTGAATCCCTCATCTGTTCGGTGAAAATCTAAGCTTTGGTGTTGAGTGACCCAACAATTGATTGTTTTTTTTTTTTTTTTCTTTTTAGTTATTTTTATAGCAGCTATGACAAAAACACTATTTTTAAATTACTCATAAGTTGAGCAGTTTGGTCAAAACCTGCTGCAATCAATACAGCACAGGCTCGGGAGGGGTCCAAGTTCAGACTCCGTCTTAGTCTGGAGACTCTCTGCCTCCAGCTCAGCCAGTCAATGCTGACACCATTCCCCAGGCACAGTTAGTCACCTCTCAGCATGACGTAGTGTTCAGAGACGTAAGTAAACACTTCCCAAGCCAAAGAATTAAATGTGACTGCTTGGAGGCATAAAAACTATTTGGATAAGAAGTTGGACTGGATATTGATAAAATGGTTTGTCATTTCTGGTAAATAGTCCTAAATCACTGAAGCCACTTCATTAAAATGTACAGTGCTGTGATGTACACACACTAACTCAAAGGGCAGAGCAGGATTTAGCAAAACTGCCTTGTCAATAGCACAAAGTGGCAGTTCCTGAGTTGAACTGGTGCTTCTTCTATTTTTAATTTAATTTTTGCCAAACCTGGACACTGGTTTAATATCTGCAGGCACAGAAACAGCGCCATCCAACAACCAACCTGAATGATGATCCTCTGGATAAGCAACACTCTATTGGTTTGCTGTAACAACAAGGCCTGGTACCCGTGTCTGAGGGATGAGACTTTGTAAGCAGTGTGCGTGGAAGTGGAAACTGGGGGGGAGGCTGAAAACAAACTCTTAGCGGCCACTTCTCTCATCCATCCTGCTCTTCAAAGGTCACGCCCCGGGAGCATCAGTCATAGTTGCACTTAGTGTTTGATCATTTTGAGAGTCTGCTGCTCTTCTCGAGTCCACCTCCATCTTTTTTTTTCCTCTCCCCCTGTCTCTCTCTTCCCTGCCAGCCTTAAACAGACGGGTCAAATACGGTAAATTAGGGGTCTTCAACGTTTTTCAGGCCAAGGACTGATGGAGAGATTAAGTAGGGACCCCTTACCTATTATATGTGTTCTATATTAATTGCAAATTATAAATATACATAATTATTATCATTCTACACTCAATATTAAGCTATTTAAAGTATACACAACTTCAAATATTTTTCATTTCTATTCCCTGCCTCCATTTATCCCTTTACCAAAATATGTTGGATTCATGTTAATGTGAATTTAAAGACAAAATAATATATATAACATCAACCAAAGATTTTAGGGCGGGTCACCTATGACCTAAATGGTTCTTCCTGGATCTTTTCTGCCATTGTATTAGTTCTTTATCTGGGGTTTTCAGACATTGGGTTCTGTAAAGCATCTTGGGACAGTTTGGATTGTAGTCGACCTAATATAAAAAAAAATATTATTTCATTTATGAACCTGCCCTTTAAAATGATTGACAAGACAAGTGGCATAAATTGGTATTACAAAATAATAATAGAAAAGCATGGCAGCTTCATGACAGCTGCAACTCTCTACATCTCAACAGACCAATATCTTAGAAAGACCATCTTAATTTCTTTAAATTCTCTAATGTTTGAATGTTTTACCTTTTCTAACAACATCATAAATTATCCCTTTAATCCCCACTTGCAAGTTAACCTCTTCAAATGCTCAGGAATGAATGCATGCTGTATCATTTTTCTTTTCGCTTGCCAGAATAGGTCAAATTTTAGATTGTTTTAGTATTTGACTGGATGATTTTCCTCATGAAAAAAAAAAATTATCATATAAATATGATTTGAATGACTTTTCCACTCACTGAAGGGGATTGCCGTTTCTGATAAAAGATGCATGTGGTCAAAATACTAGGTACCTCTGGTGCTGTAAACAAAAATTAATGTCAGAAATAACACAAAATCGTCCACAATGCACAATTGGTGCATTTGCTTCTTTGTGGGAAAACTGAAAAGAAGCGAATATCTTGATGAATTGGAGAACTTGGAAATGGAGGAAATCTTCTCTTTGAGTAGTAGTTAGTGTCAGCCACAAGAATAGGCCCGAATGGTGTGATAACAAGCATAACGGAACGGAACAGCCTCCGTTCCCCCAGGTACCCAGTGACTCCTTGTCAATTTAGCAAATTATATTTCCATTATTTTCTTTTCATTCCACTTATTAGAATGGTTGAGAAATTAATGAGGGATTTAACTGCAATACAAATTTGCTGTGAAGCACAGTTTTCTTTTTTCCTCCTCCCCCCTTCTCCCTGCTAATCACATTCCTCTTGAAGGATGGAGTGAGAAGCAGGGGGGAATTGGAGACAAAGATTGAGAGAGAGAGTGTGTGTGTCGGGGAAGGGGCTGCGCGAGGAAAAGTTGCGGGGTGAGTTAAGAGGACCCTTGGCAGCGGCTTTAAGAGTCATAGATAAAAGTGAGGAGCTAATGTGACGAGGCTGAGCAGGTGAGGAGCACTGAGATCAGCCTAGAGGAGAGATAATTACACAGAAGCACAGGGATTACCATGATTCTAGATGAAGAGGAAAAGCCATGCAAAGCATATTATTATGATGAGAGGAAGTAGAACTAGATCTGTGTATAATTCATCCTCTGTGGCAGCATTAGAGGGGAGGATTGGGGAACTTATTTATCCCTGGAGGAGTTCAAGGTATTTAGGCCTAAATAACAACCAGGGAGACATCAAAGGGTGTCAGCCCACAGAAGGAGCTCCAACCTTGCCAAATATCGTGATTGCCACAAAATCTGTAAACAGATCTATGAGATCACCGAGTCTATATATTCTTCTTCGGAAAAACTGTGTTTTTTCTTGGTGATTTCTGCGTGTGTTGATATCCAAGGCTACTAATCACTTCCAGCTACACAGAATGCAGAGAGATCAAACATTCATAATGAAAAATGCATACGGGACTGCGTACATATGAAATGTGTGTTAAAATATTCATATGTGATTCAGCCAAGGATCCACGCAGTTGTGATTTCTGCAAATTAAGAGCAAAAACAAACACCAAGGTAAGGTGGTGTGACACTATAAAGCGTGAATTCGCTGAGAGGAAGTGGACAGGAATCTTTTCCTCTTGCATCACCGTTTCGAACTCTCATTTAATTTACACATCATGCCATTTTTATCTTACGGACGCCCGCCTCTACAGTACGGCGTTAACGTCCCTTAACGCATTTTCTGCCAGCTGTGTTTTTGTCGACACGTAATTAGCCATGGTAGGTTATCAAATTAGTCTCAGAGGAGTGTGTTCTGTTCATGCTCTGGCGTGATGTAACACAGACTTTCCCCCGCACACCTAGATTTGTGGCGGCGATAGAGCCCTAATCATGATAATTATACATTTAATATGGCATTATCTCCTGGGTGTTTTGTTTGAATCTCTGTGTCTCTGTCTCTAATGTGACTTTTTTTTTTTTTTGAGACAATATATGATATTGTCATATGATATCGTATGATAATACCTGGCATTCGTGTGGATGACATGTACACTACCAGTCAAAAGTTTGGACACACCTTCTAATTGAATTGAATGAGAAGGTGCGCCCAAACTTTTGTCTAGCAGTGTACCACCAAGCAGCAACCTCCAGAGGCCTGTGTCACAAAGCTTACCCGGGGTTACTCCCAACCTATCCACAACAATGACAATCTGAATAAGCAGTATCACGACGCTAGTTATCAACTCGGTAACTCAACCCAGGTTTGTCTTGTTGTGAATCGGTGAACGCACACGTATAAAGGCGGTTTCATAGGCAGCAGACACTCATGAGCGCTGATCCACCAGCAAAAATAAGCAAAGACTGATTCTTCTCAAATGTGAAGAAGAAAAAGTAAATCTCACCGAAAAGTCAAACATCGCGGCTGCATCGAACAGACGCCTGGCATGGCATAGCAAAAGGATTGCAGATTGCATAAATGCGTAAATTAGACATCAGTGGCTCAGTTAGTTTACATTTAACGCAGCCATGAATCCCAATCACTGTGCTGCATAGATGAATCGCGTGTATGACAATTAGTCTCACTCCCCCAGATGTAACCCCTTTGTGCTAAAAATCAAGCACAAAAACGTCATTTCATCTGTGGAGTTGGATTTCTTAATTCTATAATGTTACATGTTACAATAAAGATGGAAGCTGATTGCCCAATTACACCATATCAATACATCCAGTTGTTGGCCTGAATGAAATTATCCTGATTCTGAGCTGTGTTTGAGCTTAGCGGGGACAAATGGCTAAAATATCCTCTTCTTTGTGTGATTATCTCCTGGAAGATGCATTCACGCCGTAACGCTCATCTCACGATTTGGGTTCCAATCTCAATCGGGTCTTCAATGAAAGGGCATGTGATTCGTTCCCAAACAGCTGATTGGCCGTTGGCTGGAGTCTTTTATCGGATTCAGATAAATCCTGAAAGTTACCCTGACCTGAAGCAGGTGTGCTGTTTAGACTAAGTCACCATGGTAATGTACCTCAATAAGAATTAATCCAGCTTCGTGATACTGGAAACCCAGGGTTAACCCTGAAGTTACCTCACTAAGTCCATAATCCTGCTTCGTGATACAGGCCTCAGGTCTGAGCGATGAAGCCCATGTGGAAGTGCAAAAAACTGCAGTTCATGAAGTGGCCACTTGAGGCTCCCAAAGGGAACAAATCCCCATAGTCCCCCATGTTAAAAAGTCCAACTTTACAGAAACATTAAACATGTTTACAGCTTGGCACAAAATTGGATTTGGTTTCAACAGTTTATTTCACTATTCACAACAACTGTAGGGAGGTGAATGTATTTCACCATTTTTATTTATCTATTTTTTATTAAGGTTTAAAATGATGCATAATTAATTGGGTTCCTGCTCTGAGTGGACAGGCAGTAGCCTGAGCTAACAGGTAGCGGAGAGTTGTGTGGGCGGGTCTCAACATCTGACACGACCCCTCATGTCAATATTTGGAAAATTGCATGGTGATCAATGTCCCCGTCCACCTCTGGCTTCATTTTTAAGGTTCAGAACCCAACAGGTGACATCACGATGGGCTTGTCCATAGTATAAACAGTGCAACACCCTCCTAAACCAGATCAGGCACCCTCACCCCATAGCAATGACATTTCTTGACGACAGCAGCAGCCAGTAGGGTGCAGCCCAAAGTGTGCATCACAGACTGATCAAGAGAATACATGTATCTAAGAGAATACATTAGTCACAACTGTTTTGGGAGGTGGTCACCGTGTTATGCCTCATTGGTTTATATTCATATATTCATTGTAAGTCCAAAATGGAAAAAAATTGAAAGAAATTACCTGAAATTACCTGGCACTGACACTGATCACAAAAGTTTTCGTTCAACAAAAAAGATTGTACTGACATCACGTCTGTCACTGTGAATGAAACGGGCTGTATCAACTGTGGAAACACTCTTTCCTCACCTCTCTTGGCACGTGATGCTTCCGTGCGAGGCTCGGGAAGAACATTACAGAAAAACTGCCAAAGTAGCAGGATAAATACCCACCTAGCTCATAACAACAAAACTGCCAAAGAAAATCCTGTTGTTGGTAAAACTTTGAAAAAGTGCTGAGCCCAGTACTGTACGGTGAAATCCTGTCCCTATAGGAAAAAGATTTGAAATAATGCAGGGTCTCTGATGAAAGCTTTCTCGTATAGGGACATTCCACACTCTCAGGTTACTTAAAGCAGTTTGTCTGTGTCTCAATCACATCTTCCCAGCAACACCCTATAGCTAACCACAGTACCACTGTGCTGCCTCCAAACTTGATCAGATGAGAGAAAACAATCAATGGCTACAACTGGAAGTGGTCTACACCATCACAGGTTCCACTCCTAATTGGTTACTCAAACTATCCGAGGCCAAACAGACAACATCGGCCCTTGTTTTACCATTACATGTACATGCTCGTTCAACACTGAGCCTTGGATGTTTCCCTTGTGTCAGATGTTAATAAAGCTGGCGTGACAAGTTTTTTACTCTTCAGGCTGACCTTCAGTTTAGTAACACTGTTGGAGAATTTCTCTTCTCAACATCCGTCAATCAGCCCCCTTTTCCATCGCTGCGATTGTAAAAAAGCACGTAGTGAGTCACCTCGTAGAGAATCAGCAGTTTCAGCCGCCAGACTTTATTGGCTTCAGAGTGTGTCCAATGAGCTTTCGCTTAAAAACTACCACCGTGGTGCTCTGACACCCCTTAGGTGTCCTGTCTGCCCACAAGCCCTCAGTAATGATGACTCAGCCACAATCTCCCGCACAACATCCCAAATCAAATCTTGCCGTTACATTTTTTTTCCTTTTTTCGTGACCTGATATTTTTGACAGTGAAAATCAAGTCAACAAGATCATTTATTGACACGTTTCATCTTATAGAAGATATATCAGTTAAAGATCATCTCCGTTTCAGAGGTACTGACACGGTTCCAGTTTTTTTTATAATCAAAACCTGAAATGCACCAATCAGAATCAACATAACCACCTTCCTATTATTGTGTAGGTCTCCCTTGTGCCTCCAAAACAGTTGTGATTCATCAGAGAATGGACATGGACCTTCTGAGGGAGTCATGTGGTGTCTGGCAACAAATGTTGTTATTGGGGGTCTTTGGGTGCTATGGGTTGAGGGGAGGGCAGTTTGTGGAGCATCACACAGATACTTGATCAGTTTGGGATCTAGTGAATTTGGAGGCCAGGTCAACACCTTGTGCTGTTCTTCATGTTTTTTTTAAATTTTTCTTAAACTGTTGCATCAAGGGAGGGAGGTTCCCAAATGCAAGACACTAAGGATAAGCATGGGCAGCAAAATGACTTTAAGGCACTGCAGGGAAGGAATGGTAATCCAAACTCAAACATCCAAAAGAAACTGGGAAAGACCAAAAACCAAGACGAGAACACAAGGAAACACGTGGAACTGAGCAGTGAGAATAAACGGGGTAACATCACAGAGGTAGCTAAACACGGGTAGCATCACAGATAACTTGACAGAGAACAAAGGGGAAAGGCAGGACTATATATACACGGGGCAGAGGGGCTAACAAGACCCAGGGGAAACTAATGAGAGTGGAGCACACAAGCAGAAACCAGTCCAACAAAGTGGGGGAAACAGACAAAGTAAAATAAGACAAATGCCAAGGGAGAATTTTCCAAAATAAAAACAGGAAACACAAAGAAAATCAAACATTTAAAATTCACCCTTGCGTCATACAGGACAATGCACCACTTTTTTTTTTTACTGCAGCTCTGTGTCGCTTTACATTATGTCCACGTTTACACTGAAAGAAAAAAATATATACAGGGAGATCTCCACAAAACTTTCACATCAGGTACAGAGTTTAAGTTAGCCCTTATTAAGAGCTCCATAACACTAAAGTCCGTGAAATAATTTGATTTCCTAAATGTGTCACCAATGTCCCGAGCTCTCCATCCTAAACGAGGCTTGTGAGGTGGATAAATACGCTTTCATTTTTCATCCTGTCTTGCTAAGGCGAGCAAACCATCTCGCATTCGCCAAGGTCTTTGCCAATAAAGACAGAAATTTGATATCTTAAGATAACAGGAATGATATTACCCAGAAGCCATAACTGAGTCCTGTCAGAAAGGAGACGGAGTGAGTGATTGCCCCCAGTTATGCAGGAGCTGATTTATCCCATTAGGCTTTGGTGTAGGCGCAAGCCCAGAGCTTGTGCCACTGAGGCTCACTAGCAGTTATTGCCTGACATGAAAATTCTTCTTCAAGCGTAAAGTGTCAGAAAGTAGGATTGATGCCTCTGCTCATTATTGCTTCTGCATTTTGGGGATGAGAAAGGTAATATTAGCTTGGGAAAAAAAAAAAAAAAAAAAAAAAGAATCACAAAGCCATGTGATTGATATTTCCGAGGGCCAGGTGGAAGTGGAGACTTCAAGTGATAGGAATGAAAGGATACTAAAATAAACTGAAACTAAATAACCTTGTGAAAGAGCAAGAACATACAAATACGATCGGTGCACATGGGTATCATAACCCTTACATTCCTCCACTAATCAGCGAGAGATGACATTTTTAGTTCGGTCTGAAGTTGCCTTGTTGTTAGTTCTTTTTAACTGATTTTTATTATTCTCCTTTTGTGTTTTCCCACTCTCTTATTGTACCTTTATTATTTTAATGGTGCTGGTTTGATTTTATTGGCTTCATTGGTGTTTCATTGTTATTGTGTTATATTGTGCATACGGTTTTCTTCTGTATTATTAGGTTTTTACTTGTATGGTACTTGTCTGCTCTGACTGGAAAGCCCTTAGATCAGGGGTGTTCAACATTTTCAGGCCAAGGCCCCCATACTGATGGTGAGATTAAGTAGGGACCCCCTATATGTGCTCTATATTAAATTTGGCCCAGTGCTATTTATGATTGTTGAAACTGTTGAAAGACCTGTACCTTAGGGTCAATTTCTTTTGTTTTAAATGTACTATATAAGGAAAGTGTCTTTCAAAACCATTTCAAATTGCTTATGCACACACACACACACACACACAAAATATAACATATTATAAATGATAGACAAGTTTTGGCAGCTTTCACTTTTGTTCCCTCAAATGGTGTCATATTTTACAGGATACGATATCAGCACTACGTGAAAAGTGTTTTTCTGGGGTGTCTATGGCACTGACAGCTAAGACTAGGCGGACAGGAACACTCCCAAGCCTTTCAATGAAAATACGTATTTAAATAATAACACTAAAAATAAAAAATATATAAATCAGTCGTGTCATAAGGCAATATACCACTGGACCCCAAGTTATTGTTGCTGTTTGACATTATGATATCCTGGTAGTGTATACATTCCCATACTGAAGTGCCTTTCTTGCAAAGGGTAATCACACCACTTCCCTGCAATAAGAGAGCTAAAATAACACCGACTGTGTGATGAATTCTGGATTGATGCACACTTCTTTTCAAATGTTATATACTTTATATTTTTTTTGTCACCGTGATTCATTGTATTGTGGCGAAAGCAGACATCTAGTGCAGACATCTTCAGCCCTTTGCCAAATCAGACTGAAACAATTTGGATGGAGAGATAGCCCTCCTGGTGTGAGTATGACCCTGCATGTAAGTTAGCACAGACAGAGGTCTGAGAGTTATCGGCATCTTACAACATTTATTTCGGTGCATTAAAAAAAATCGTAAAGGTCAGTTAAGCCAATAATATTTATTATTATTGCTATTTATATTTAATACACATATTTTATTTTTTCTATTTTATCCTTCTATTTTAAGTAAAACCTTAGTTAGCCATGTAACCTTTATAGGCTATGTATGTCTCTTAGCAGCATCTAATCAGTATTTAACCCTAACCCTAAGGCCTAAGTCATTAACAACCTCCGACCGACTGTGTAAAGACATTCCTGTGTTTTTTTTAAATCATAACATTATCAGGCGTCTTGATGTTATTCAGACGCCGTTGGAGCCACATGCCGTCTGCCAATCAAAGACAACAATGACAGATGGGAGGTGGAAGGAAACCCCAAGGGAAAGGCCCTTGTGTCTCAGTTTCACTGCAACAATGGAGCACGTGCTCTCTGTATTGTTGCCATTGTTCGCGTGCACAGTGTGCATCAGCTGACCAGGAAAAAAAAGAAAAACACATCACATCCTGTCTCGGAGCCATTGATCTTGAGTTACAGGGCCTCACGGTGTTTTAACGGATGAAGAGATTTCCTTGGCAGTCGTCTGTTGAGACAGGGGCCGCTGCGACCCCCGGCATCTGGCAGTTGCATCATTCAAACAGGAACAGGAAAGTGATTTTCTCGCATGTCCACCAATCACGTCATGACTTTTCATGGTGTTTTGGGGATTTGGCCAATCAGATATCGTCGTATTAACTGTATCCCAAATTATCCCTATATACTGGCTAAATATACACACAATATGTAAGAAAACCATGCATGAGGTTTTCATTCATTGCTCTGGCACTCAAAATACCCTCTCAAAAAGGTGTAAAATATCTGTAACAAAGCATTTGTAATTTGACCAATGCTGCTGGTTTGCATCTGAAAATCGGATTTTCATTCCACGCGCAGGCTCCTTTTTTCTTTTGTGTGTTCGTTTGTGTTCAGCGGTGGTCAAGGCCGCCATTTGTGCAGGCCTCAATTGAAACTGTCGGGGCGGTTTTAAAAAGGCAGGCAGCTGGGTTAAAGAGCCATAAAAGGAGGTTGGGTATTGAGTAAGCTAATGAAGGAAATCTCTCTGAATGAGGGGGGGGTTGGACATGCTGGCGTGTGCCTCACACAAAAAGAAAACACAGGCACGGGCCAGAGGGTGGTGTCAATAGACTTATAAGGGGGGTGGGGTGTTCTTACCGTTAAATTTTCAACGGTAATTATTTTCTCAAGGGTTGCCATGGCCTTTTTCAAACAGTTTTTTATTTGTGTGTGTGGGGTGCGAGGTTGAAATGGAATTGAAGGGAAGTTTATTTTCATTGGAGAGGAGAAAGCGTTGTCGGTTGGAATGTGACAGATGACAAAGCGAATAATGGAATTTGGATGTCTTTATTAACGTATGAGAAAGATTACATGTTATTAAAAAAATTTAAAGAATGAAATCTAAAACTACTGCTGGGTGGTTTAGTCACTAAATAAAATAGTGGATAACCTTTTTGTAAGCTGGATGTTCAAGTGTACATCTGTATGTTTTAGCAGTAGCATGTATAAAATGTACTCTTTTACTACTAAACTCTGCTTTTCATCTATTTTTCAAATTCAAATTACGTGAGCAAAATAACAACAGACGTCAGACTTTAATTCAAATGATGCTCAATCATGATTGGTGCCAAGAAATGACATCGCCTTTGTTCTTCTAAGGACCACCCACTTCAACTGAATGAGAGCAAGCCCCAGGAACTGCCACATTGTTAGTGCAGTGTAGTGTAGTGTAGTGCCATTCTGCAGGGAGGATGTTAAGCCAACCCACTGCAATAACCCGAAAGCCTTCACACAATGCAACGGCCGCGTGCGTGTCGGTGTGTTTCTCACGGACCCCAAGACTCCTGCAAGACTTACATGCCCATTCACTTTTGTCGGCAAGTCACACATCACTGTACTTAAGGTACCTTTCAAGTCTGCAGTTAAAAGCCAGTCACCTGATTGAACTTGCTTCAGTGGTTCTTTTACAATGTGTGTCCCAGAAGGCAGGCTCATGTCCAGCAGGCATACTGTATGTGCAGAATGGGCTTAATGTATTTTCTTAGGGACCCATAAAATAGAAATAGAAAAGAGCATTTTCTTCACCTTCGCCATCAGGAACTGCTGCTAAGGTTTTTGACCTGTGCTACATTTTCTGTTTCTTAGAGGAGAGAACACTGATCATGCAGCTTGGTTAATGCGACAAAAAGCTCCTTCCCAGGTTCAACTAGCTGGTTTTAACAGTGTATAACTGATGTCCACTGCTGACTGATAGAATAAAGAGATGAATCGATCCGCCACAACATTAAAACTACTGACAGGGGAAGTAAATATCATTGACTATCTTGTGACAATTCAGTGTTCTGCTGGGAAACGTTTGCTACGTACTCGGACATTCTCGGGCTCCTGCATCACAGCAGGGACATGCCTAAATACTCCTACCTACGCCCGGATATCTGAGAAGTGTGTGGCTGTATCCATGCCTCCAGATACAGGCCTTTTCATGCAGTGGTTTAGACCTCGCATTCATTTGTGTGGATGTTACTTAGACATGTAGCACCCACCTAGACCAGACCAGGCAACCCCACCCCATAGCAATGACAGTCCTTCATGGCAATAGTCAGCGGGATGCTGTCTGACACAGGCAAACACACAAAAACAGTTTAGCAACAACTCAAAAAACACAAAAAACGGTGCAAGGTGTTGACCTGGCCTCCAAATTCACCAGATCCCAAACTGATGAAGTATCTGTGGGATGATCCACAGATCCACTCTCCCCTCAACCCAAAGGAACCAAAGCCCCCCCCCCACTAACAGCATTAGGAACATAAGTATTAGGTCATAATACTGATTGGTGTATTGAAAACACCTGCACCTGCGTGCCGTATTATCAGCCATTGTGTTGGAACGCATGTGAGGCTTTTTTTCAAAACTCTAGAGCTGCCACTTCTACCATCCCCTTGGAATGTGTCGCTGCGGGTTTGGGCTAGGATTAAACAGCCTGAAAGTTTTTGTTGTTCTAGAAATAAAAGATGTGCAGAGATGAGGGTAAAGGTAGCACAGTGACAAGGAATGCAGCATGTTCACCATAATAATAAAATTACTTCCTGGCTGTGCTGTGAATTTCATTGAACACATTTAGAAGCGCTCGTGGTCGGGAAACTATTGTAGGATCGTGTCATTGTCTCCTCATAAGTGGCTTGTGCTGGTTGCTCTGGGTGCTTGCATTAAGGAGGGGAGGTGCACGCCTCCCCAGCGAAATGAAAATGGAGTGGTTTGCAGCACAGCGTGCATCAGAGTAGGCACTCTACAAATATGGAAACCGTGCGGCATCCAGTGTCAAACATTACAGCCTGCGTATGCTGCACAGATCCAAATCGGTTATTGTCGTCATGTTACAACAGTCACACAGCCACAATCAAGTGGGGATGAGAAGGCAAACTCGAGGGCATGTTGCCAGTTAAAGCTTCAGAAGGTTTGGTGTCTAAATTGTAAGTTCAACATGAAAATCAGCTTGAAACTTGAACAGCAGCGTATTTAAAAAATGCAGTGAGGAAACAATGGCTGCAGGGGGTGTGGCCAATGCCTTGCATTTTGAAACTTAATAATCAAGAATGGCTGTTGGTTGCAATGTGGGTAAGGGGTTGCACCATCTTTTGTCAACATCTATCTGAGATCAAAATCATATAGTGTTTGGTTTTTCTTTTATGCCAGTTTTCTAACAAAGCCATGAAGAGATAAGAGTGTAACTGGAGTTAAATGTTCGTAAGTCTCATTCTGGACTTAACTTTATGCCTATACTACACATTTGAATGGGAACCAGATACATCCACTGTGACCATTATGTCAATATACTCAAGTGAGTTTTGAGATTCTTTGTTGCACACACATCGGGGTAATGTAATTTATAGTTGTGCATATCATTTTTGACTCAAGTATTCACCTCCATGTCACAGTGATAAGAGAAGATGCCTCAGGCTGCAGTTGCACTGCTCCATGTAGTAGGCTGATATTTCCAAGCACGTGTCACTACTGGCCACGCCCAGATCAGTGTCATCAACGCCATTAAAGGCTGATTGAAAACACCTGCATCCATTATCAGCCATTATGTTAGAATGCATGTGAGGCCTTTTCTTTATTTATTTATTTTTTTGTTCCCCCAAAGCCTGTTATTACACACATTTCTCTTTATATTTCAGAAGTAAACCGGGAGCCACCCAGTAGATTTCAGCGCCATTAGCCACCCTGCTCAATAATCAGCTTCATTTGCTAAGAAAACAAACTGGGGCCAGATGGCGGGGCTGATGAGTGTTCATCGATCTGGGGTCTCTCTTGCATACTTGCCTAATTTTGGAAATGGAGGGGACGGACCTCGGAAGGTTGAGGAGGGGAAACTCTGGGGCAGATGTGACTTCCCTCTCTAATCCCGAGCTCAACACTCAAAATGTGAGTGCCATAAGAGCTTTGGAGCAGCCCTTGAAGTTTGAAACAGCCCCACTAGTGAGCTTATGCTCACTTCAAACTATCTAGTTATTTTTGTACCTGCTGCCAGTCAGTTGGCTAAGCCTGTGTGAAATAGAACGTCTCATCCAGATATGATATGATCCGTTCAAGAATAACCTTCGCTTTAGTGCACTTTGGTCTATTAAAGCATGCAAATAGACACATTTGATAAGTCACATCTGCTACTTAAAGTGGTGTTTGATGAGCTCTTTTTTCTCAGGTAGAGGAGCTTGATCCCTCATCTAATCTGATATTGCGTTTAACCTACAGTCTGTTGTAATGGGGCTTCTGGGACTTTCATGTTTGCGTAGTCATCTGCTGATTCCTTTTTAAAAAAGATAAACACTGGTGCAATCCGCTGCACAGTTTCAACAGTTTCACATTAAACTTAACACAAGTTTAATGTGAATTAAAAATGTGTTTCATAATATATATTGGCACAGTAATACCACAGGATAGGTCTTAATATTTAAATCTTTTTTTTTTCCTTTCACGTTTCAATAGATACTGAAGATTTTGGAATTAAAAGTGAGCAGCAATTTCATCTGGATTTGACCTGAGTGACCCTCCTACTTAGGCAGAGATATTAGTCCCACATTCCTGCGAGAGAGGCAGCTTATTAAAAACAACCCTTCATTACCATAAGACATAGCGAAGCAGTTGGCTTCGTAATCTGTGGAAGCTCCCGATGAATATCTTTCCATGACCCAAAAGCTGTTATGTACAGTGCGGCACAATGCAGCATTTGCCTGAGAGGGAAGGGGGGGTGCAAATATGTTTGCTGTTGATTTTCAACTGGGTGTTGTGGCCAAATAACTATTGTCTCTGTGAAATCATGTTTAGTCATGCTATGATTGTCCTTTATTGGCAGGGACATGGTTGTTGCTTAGTGGGAGCTGCGAGTGGAAGAGGAAAGGCACAGACAGAGAGAGAGAGAGAGAGCGAGGAGACAAACAGATGGTGTTGGGACCGGGGCTGAACACATTTAGTTAAAATCTACATGCACTTAGATCATTTTCAAGAATGAAATAAATATTAGTAATCATGACCAGATGACCAAAAGATTAGGAGAATCTGAGAATGTGATTCCATGCCAGGGCGTGGGGGGCTATTCGTCGAGAGGAGAAGACCATTGCAATGTTGAATCCCATCTACTTATTGTACATTGGTGCTTTTTATTATTATTATTATTTTTTTTTTTTTTTGAAGATGGTATTGAACAGAATGTTACAGCCCCACCTATCTTTCTGCTATTTGACAGTTTTTTTCTTTCAATCGTCCATAGATTCCAACTTGTAGTTTCCAAATATACCAGCAAATACCATGTAATTTCATGTATTTACAAATTGATGCCATGCACAATGGCTGTCTGCAACAGCTCGATGGCTGAGACTTAACAGAGACGAGTTAATCAGTCCAAATAACAGCCATCCACGCTCTTCGATACTCAAGCACAATTTTCCTCTGACTTTCCTGATTTACCACTAAGCGCAAACATGCAATCATGACCGTCAAATAACCCCCTAATCCTTGTGCCTTTACAGTATCAGTGACACCAAATTAGGCCAAGCGGTGGGGGAGGGCAACTAGTAGTTTGCGTTCACACGTTCACATATCTTGGGTTTATTTTAAGCAGTATAAATTAGAGGTTCAATAATCTGAGAGTGGAGCCACGATACCGATGACCCGACCACACTTCCCCTAGACTTACTCGTGTTTTCATTTAATTAATGTTATGTTTTGCTCTATCTTCAACAGTTGGAAGGAAATGTTGGATTATACAGTGTACTTTCTTTTTTAATTATTATTATGTTAACCATTATGTGGTTAGCATGGCAACTGGTAGTTGTCGTGATGTCACATCCTGTTGCTAAAGCATCCAATAACTAACTAAAATGAAGCTTATCCAAAACATTGACACTTCAGTGTGCATCAATGTTATAATAATTAGCTAAAATGACAGAAACCATGCCTGAAAAAATAAATAAATAAATACATGTATTTTAGTGTTTTAGTTTGGCTAAAGTCCCATCCACTAACATGGAGGAGGCAGGGCTTATGACTTATACTGCAGCCAGCCACCAGGGGGAGCGCTACTTGCTTTGGCTTCACCTTTGAGGAGCAATTGTGTCTATCTTTATACCATCTGTGGTTGTCTCTGGTTTGACTTGTTTTTCTTCAGACATTATATTATTTCAGTTGATGCACTGGACAAAAACTGGCGCGAGCTATGGACCTTTTTTCTTTGCATAAAGGAAACTGCGACAAGAACATTTTAGCTTCTCCTCAAAGAATATTTTCAGGCAGACGAGTAACTTTACTCATCTCCTCATCACTTACAATTTGCCAGCAGATTAAGACGACTAGCAAATCCGTTCAATGTGATTTTTGTCATAATATGTACACACACCTGCTATAACCCACCGGTGAGAGGGAGTTTCTGAAAAAAATAAATAGATAAAAAAATATATGTGCCTGAAAATTACTTAGTTTCCCTTACAGAGCTGTCACACAACTGACGGGGTTATTCTGCGGAGGCTTCCTGAATGTAAATGGAAGGATTTTTGGTAACGTCTTTGAGAAAAGAAAAAAAAAAAGCACATAAAATGAGATTCTGTATTGCTTTCTTTAAACTCTCCAACACTGTCGACCTGAATATATTTCAATCACAATCAGTGTTAGTGTAAAATATATACGCTTTCCTGTGAAGCTCCAGCTTAATCTATTGATATCAGAAAGAAACGGATACGCAGACCGCGGAGTAAACAGAGCTCCCGTTTCAGTCCTTGAATTGAAGAGGAAGCGGGGGGAGGACAATGGCTCCCTTTTCCGCTGTCTTATTTTCTTGCGTTCAGCCTCTTTTTCCACAAACAACTGCATGTAAGTTGGCTGCCATACAAGTTGTGAACTGCCTTTAATCCATTTCTTTTAGGTGTGCCGGTGTGGATTGCCGCTGAATCAGAGGTGGGCAATAGAAAGGCTAAGGCATCGACAGAGAACACAGGGTTTTTCCTGTTCTTCTTCTCCCAGCATTAATGGCTGGAGCATTCCTATTACCTGCTCTGAGCCCTGAAGATGGGATTCCTGTGGTGCAGGCCGGGAGCTGCTCTGCTGCACTGCATTGTGATGAGTTCTCCACTGATGTTTTCCTGCTCTCGCTCCTCTCAACTCTGCCAGTTCTACTTTTCTCCCCCGCCTGTCTTCAACCGTGCTGTAGTTTCTCAATATGTCTAGTACTTTTGTGCTTCTTCTTCTTTTTTTTTATTTTTTTATGTCCAATTGCTGAATTTATGTGTACTCTTTTTGCACGTCTTCCCGTACTACACTGCATCTGTTCTCACTGTTCCTGCGACCAAACTGCTGTGGATGTCAGGATAATAATGTCAGAATGTAATCATTATGCATTTCCAACAGGGTCTGCTACTCGGCTAGATGCTAATGTCACCGTCTGATTTGGCCGAGTCAAAATACACCACCGCGTATTTCTTTTCTCACACTTCTTTTCTTGACCTTTTGGATTTTTTTCCCTTTCAAGCTTCTGCCAACACATCAAAGTCAAGGAGGTTGTGTTTTTCCTCGAGACAATTTTGCATTTTTGACACATTTAGCACAATCTTGCATAAAATGCAGGACGCTCTGGGACTGCAAACTGTTTGTTTACATCGTAATTTCTTATGCAGTCTCAGAGAAGTTGTGGAATCTTTTTTTAAAAAAAATATTTAGAATAAATACAGAATAATGTATTGTGATTTCTTATTAGTGGGGATGTGTCAGTCACACAACGTATTTGGGAAACTATATCACTATATCGGACATTTTAAAGTAACAAAGAAGAAAGAAACAGCTTTCTAGTCGCCCTGGTCCTGCATTTAATCCCGCTAGTTAACACCCTCACTCTCTGTATTGATATTCAATATAACCAATAATGTAAAGCCCAGACCTTGCAGCAGGTTCCGTCTGGAAAGTCTAAGTCTTATTTCTTTTCATTTATTTTTGCAAGGATTTTAAGAGTTGGGAAAAAATAAAAGATATTTCTACACTTCTTACAAAGTAGCCCAAGGTACCGCCAGTTGAATAAACTGTATCCTTGTGGAAAGAAAAATGCTTTATATGGACGGATTACGCTTTAAATCAGCAGAATGTCTGAAGCAGACTTACATTCAGGATGAAGCTGAAAGCAGCAGAACATACAGTAATAAATCTGTTCATTACATTTGCTACACGTGCAGCGACAAAGCGGAGAGGCTTGTGCAGAAATGGGAGAGAAATCTTTCTTGTCCTTAACGTCACTTTCACTCCTTATTTTCAACTTCTGCCTTCTCCCATTTCTCCCTTTCTACTAATGCTTCTCTGTGTTGTCACTCCACGTCCCGTTAACAGACACCATCGTTGTCTCATCTGCTCATACTCTCTCGGGAACCCTGTTTGTCTCCTTATTCCCTCTACGTCCCTCTCCTACCTTCTCTTTCTTCCCCAGGAGTCTCTTGTCACTCCTCGTGCTCCCAGCGGCGCATCTCGGAACAAACAATCCAGAGACAGAAACTTAATATGGACAGAATTAAAACGAATACAGACACGGGAGGATCAAGAATATTGCACTGACAGCGGAATGCTTCAGTAGTCTGTACAGGGATGTATCTCCAATATTCTTCTAATTAAAACCCAGCGAAGTAGCCAATGAGGAACGTGCAAATATATACCCGTGCGTGTGCCTTTCGGTGCATCTCCCCGCATTTAAAATGCGAGTTCCACAGATGGACTTGATCAAGCATAGATCCATAATCCCCAGACAGCCCCTCAGCATTTCTCCAGGCTCTTGCACCTCCTAAGTCCACACCCGTCTTCGGGGTAAGTTCTGACACGGGACTGGCTTCTTGCTGTGGGGTTGACAGGAACCGATATTCTCCCCCATCTGAGCCTGCACAAAGTCTGGGTCTCTCATCACAGGACTGGCTATCCTGACAGCTCATCCATTCAGCACGGGCCCCACTAGGCTTTGCCCCAGTGCTCACTGCCTTAACTGGGCCTCCATAACAAACCGCTTCCCAGCGTTGACTGCTGAAAGCGAAAGGCCATGGCGCTGGAACTGGCCAGCCAGCGTGGTGGCTTAGGTCTCGGGGGGTGGTAAAGTTGGTTGAAACGGAAAGGGGGGGGGGGGTTCAGGGAAGGGAGACAAGGAAAATGAAGTAAGGCAGAATGAAGAGAGATGTTACAGTCAATAAGTAACCTAATACGGCAGCGGTGGGCAGACCAGGCATTTCTCTTCTCGGTCCCTTGTGGTTAGCGCAGCGAGCAATTTTTCAAGTTACAAGAAGGATTTGGGTTAGATGTGGGGGCCCATGAGAGTCAGTGTGGCATTTGCACTGTGCGTTGGGTACTTGAATGGAAAAAAGGAAAAGAAATACAGTTGAGCAAAATATATATATATATATATATATATATATATATATTTGCCAACGTTACAAAAAAAAAACAAGGTATGAAAAACGTTAAAAAACCCCAAAAATTTGTCAAAATAGAGTTTGGTTGAAGACGGTTCAGCGAATGTCAGGAAACAATTTAAAAAGCACCTTCATTGACAAGAATGTGGGCATAAGCCACTGTTTTAATCACTCAGACCTAGATACAGAGGAGCTCAACCAAAATAGCTCTGTGTTCCGCCCCGCTTATTCCCTCACGTCTGAGTGGGTGCACCATCGCTGAATAACCTCCTCCACACTCTGATGGTGGCCAGCCTCTACTACAGATGGAGGGAAATTGGATGGATAGAAAAAGAAATAGAAATAGGACAAGCCAGGCCTGAAGCAAATAAAACAGGAGTGAGAATCCATTTTATCATCCAATTATCATTTTGGCCTGACCCCTGTGCACTCAATATTACTAGTTTCAGTAATAGATTTAAACATGGTTTCTCTACATCCTAATTAGAGTCCCCGTCGTACATAGACAGAGGCGGACATCTTCTTAAACCAATATCATTTGGTCGGTCCATAGGTTGGGTCGTAATGCCATTGCCTCGACGATGAACATTTATTAGCAAAAGAAAAACTACAAAGGACTCACAAATTCTGTTTTCAAAATTAAAAAAAATGAAATAAAAAATTAAAAGATTTCCCTCACCAGTGAATCAGCATGATTAATCCTGCTGAGAAATTATTCAGCCGTCCTCAGCCGGCGTTGGAAGAAGATTCATTTTTGTGTGAATGCGCACACGGTGTTGTGCCAAAAGAGTTGTTCGTCCGAGACAAATCTGCATAACGCGTTGGTTTAAACGCTACCTAACATCACGGAGCAGCACCAACAGGCAGGTATTAGCATTTCACTTATTTTAATCTCTCTTGCAAGAAGTGACAAGGGGAAATGTAGGGGAGCATTTATCAAACTGTCAGAGAATCAAACTTTATGAAAAAAAAAAAAAAAAGGAAAAAAAAATATGTGCAGAAAGTGCTGGCACTGCTTAACAAGTCCTGTAGGAATTTACTGTACAGACATATAACCAATCCAGTATGTGTGAATGGTAGATAAAGGTTAAATTTATATCACATTTTCCAGATTTACACCGTATCGGTGGCAATACGTCGCATTTTATGCACATCTTCACGTTATCTAATATAGGTGCAGTCATCCAGTATTAATTAATTCAACACGTACAATCCTTTAAATGGTTTGGCACCTGAACAGACTAGTAATACAAATATGTGATTTTGTGGAAATTGTACATTTATATTTAGAGGTGCCATATATATATATATATATATATTCAAATAATTTATTCAGTGTTTTCACATGTACTTGAATATTCTTTACCTTTTTCACCTTTTCACCTTAGACCATGGATGTTCAACAGGGGGTCCGCAACCCCTAGGGGGTTTGCGGAGGCACTGCAGGGGGGTCGCCAAATCTTTGATCGATTAGACATTTTTTTTAATATATATTTTTTTTAAATTTTCCCCCACAAATTTAAATACACATGAACGTGAATCGGACTCACACTCCGACGCTTTGTTTTATTTTCGTGATATGTCAATTACACACACACACACACACACACACACACACACACACACACACACACACACACCAGTTAGGTATGTTTATAATGACAGCAGTTGCCGCCCCCCCTAAATGATAATAATGTATATTTACAAATAGCACTAGGCCAAGTTTAATATGGCAGGTAGTGGGTCCTTGGTCTGAAAAACATTGAAGACTTGGGTCTCGACCATGCGATGACACGACCCATGCCACTGTTGCTACGCAACTGGAAAAAAACTACCATATCGGAAACTGTTTTGCCAACTTGTATATTTTTTCAGAATTCTGTAAATTGTTTGATCACACTTTTTATTTTACTTTAATCTACTCTCATTTCATATTATCTTTCTTGTGTTTACCTTTATACGCAACAAAGCTACGGTGACAAAGCAATTTCCCTCGTGGATCATTAAAGTCTGTCTAACTCTTTAGACTGTTGAACAACTGCATTAGGACAATGCATTATATAAGATACATTGTTATGCAATTTAGGACTGCTGTAACGTAACTGTGACTCTACAGTTTCTTATTGTTAATAAATATGCCGCTCAAAGGTTTTCAGACGGTGTTAAACACCAAGGAACTGTCTGGATTAGCTACAATCAGTATCAGACAATTCTAAAGCTGGAGCTGTAGGTTACAATTAACAGGAGACATGATTCTGTGAAGGCAGTGTGACATATGGACCGTGCTATTTTAACAGCAAACAGACGAGCGAACTCCAGTCTCACAGATTCAGCTGTTCAATTTTCATTGGGATAAATATTAGAACCGAGTAAAAAGTACCAGTAATTCCTCCCATGGAGACATGCAGACACCACGGGTCTAGAAATGTTATAGTAATTCAGTTCACTGTAGGACATTGTGCAGACACCAGGCGTGACTGTTGAATAGCAGGGGTCAGTGTCCTTTGGCCCAGATGACCTGTTCCTGAACCGTGCAGGCCTGTTTATGTGCCCTGCGTTTGCTTCTGTCACTCCTGGACAATCCGGTGGCAGCCAACTATGACCTCTGCCATCACGTCCCAGACCTGAGCTGCTCTCGGGATAATGGACAAATTATGCAAGGAGCTGAACAAATAGAATGAACACACAGGCTGCTTCGTGGCTCTTTGTCCCACTCTCTTGTGTAGTAGACGCGACTGCAGACTGGTACATCAAAAAAATGTTAATTTTATATCTCATGCATAGGCTAAAGTGGATAATTCTACATGGGTATTTTCACTGATGGGATGTGGTGCGGTGTGAGTCTGTGTGTCTGTGTTAACCCTGTGATAAACTGGTGGGGGACGTGTCCAGAGTGCACCCTGCCTCTCGACTCTCCAGAGGACAACTAGTTACAGAAAATAAATGAAGATGTGGTTCTTCAGTCCTTAAGCCAGTGCATGTTACCCAGAAGTTTGAACCTGCAGCTGTAGCATTTGCTAGCTTGAACTTACTAATAAATCCTGTGATACTGATCAGCAGGATTAAAGTAACAGCTTGCCCACCATCTAGCTCATAATAAAACTGTCAACAAATGGGTGATACTTTGTGCTTCTGGGATGGCATTTTAGTCCCTTAGAGGGACTCCATGCAACTTCGTTTGCTTTAATGGGCTGGGATAGGTTATGTTTTGTGAGCTGGATCCCCTCCGCTAAAATTGATGTAATTATTTTAAGTGTGCCAGGGGAGACACTGTGAACAGACGCGGGGCAACATAATGTGGTTGAGGTTAGTAATAAAACTCAAAGTAATTGTAACAGTTTCCATAGTGACTGATGGTAATCCATACAAGAACCTCGGGTCTGCAAAAGTTCAATTATTTGGAGAAAAGAACACTGAAAAGAAACTGATTCAGCCAAATCTGTTTGGGCAACTGATGACATAACTTTTTTTTATCCCCAGCCTCTCTAAAAAGTCATTTTACAGCGATTTTAAGTCTTATTTCATGAGCATGAAAAAATCATTATCATTGAACGAACAAACTGTTCCTTGTTCCCTAAGATCAAATGATTTAAGACAAAAAGGCGCCATTGTAACTGTACTCAACAAGCATTTATTCAGTGTGGGAGGTTTTTTTGTTCTTCAAATTTGTTCTCACTGTCAATGCCTTTTAGCCTTAGTGACTGAAAACATGTCGAGTTCACAAGGATGGGGCATTGTTTCATTTTCAGAGTCAAGCTGCTAGTCCCAAGAAGTTTCCTGCTTCACTGAAAACAACTGCCTCATGTCCGCACTAAACCTTAGTCGCGTACTGGTTTACCGAGTCAAAATAGAGATATATTTCATTTCCTCTGCCTCTGCTTTAGTCTGTATTCCCATGTTGTGGACCTTTCCAGTCAGTGGCGTTCTCCGCCTGTTCACCAGATGTTCCCGTCTGTCCTGACTCTATACACCTGCCTGCTCACCTGTTTCACTCACTCACTGCAAACATTGTTGCGTTTGTCACATTGCCTTTGTCGTGTACTTGTGTTCTCGCTACTCTGTATGCTAATTTTTAACCGGTGTCCTTGTATGTTCCTGCTTGTCTTTTGTAAGTCGTTGACATTTACAGCATACAGGCTGCAAAAAAAAGAAAAAAAAAGGAAAAGAAAAAAGAAAATAAGTTTAAAAGATAAATAAGTCTACAGAAAGCACTTTTGGAGCTGGTCTGAAAGCGGCAGCATGCGCCTACGTCAGAACAACAAACAAAGGAAGAGCCATGCTAAAGCAGAAAATTAAATTGTCACAAGATGGCCAATTTTATGTACTTCTCCTGCCAGTGGTCATAATGTTGTGGCTGATCGGTGTGTAGTGTTATATATTTTTGATTCGGTGCCAATGCATCATGTATGAGTCGGGTAATTTTAGTACTTTCCTTGGAATGTTTTGCTCAATACAAAATGTACGACTTTAAATAAAAAATGCGTGCGCATTTAAGTGAATTTAAAGAGCAACACGTTCTACAGTAAGCACAGTACACTTGCAGGCGGTCAGTAAGTGGTGGCATACAAGGAGCTAAGGATGGCCCATGCTACTCCAGGCAGAGCCCTACGAAGGACAACATGGAGAACAGTGCTGTATCCAATCTGATCGCTTGCAAATAATGGCGCAGACGGTCTGTCTGAAGATTTAATTTGAGAAACAAATTAGATTTGCTGGCAGTCTGAACAGAGCCAGAGTAGCTTTACACCTGCCCGCCCAACACTGTATGCTAAATGGTATGTTGTTTTCACAATTATGTTTAAGTGCTTAAGGGTAATCACAGGCAGAATTATGTTGGTGGGCAACTTTCTTTTTTTTTATTGAATAACTTGAAGTGGAACGCTGAGGTTTGGGGGGAAAAAAAGAACTTTGGTCAAGATTAGAAACCATCTTTGTTAAAATGAAAGGTTAATATGCTGCGTAACAAGCCTCTAGACTTTTTTTCCCCTCTGCACTAAACCAGATCACAAGCTTTCTCTAACCTTAATAAAGATATTTTGGTGTCATTTTGGAATTACACTCATCTGTGGCTTGAAAGACCCTCCGGAGGTTACGAGGACCAAAGCAAAGGGATAAAGGTAATCCCCAAGAAACCTATAAAATAAATAAAAAAATAAATTAGAAATAACTCTGAGGCAACAGGAGAGAAACACGCTCTTGTATTCTTGTAAACGCACGCAATCCCTGTTTTGTGACAAGGTTTTTTGATACTGCCTTTTAGTGTTTCGCATCAAAGAAATGTAAACAAGACATACACAGTGGATGTCATCCCCAACATCTAAGAAACACGCGGCGCCTGCAACTAAAGAATTCTTTCTTTGGTACGGCAGCGCGTGCAGGATTCAAAGCGAGGGTGCAATGATTGCACTAGGCCAGATGGCTCCAACGAGTTAGTGTTAATTGATAAAACGGTGCCGCTCAGTGACTCTGCCACCTAGCCCATTTTGATTAAGCCCAAGATACTGATGTCTGGCAGCACCGAGTCTTATGTCTTGATGACAGAGTCTTCAGTCCCCAGCATGGAACAATCACTCCCACACGAGTTCTGTCAGGAGCTTTGAGAAAAGACCTTGTGAGTACAGGAAAAATTGAAAACACAGGCGGGGAGATTTACCGGGTAATATCACTGAGACAAAACCACCTTTTCTCCAACCTCTGAAAGCCTGAGATGTATTTTTGCCGTCACAATTAACACCAAGAGGATGAAGGATGTAAGGATGGAGGTGTGCGTTCCTGTTACATTACAACAGTTAAAATATTATTTCAATCGAGGCGCGTCTGAAATAAAAAACCTTGAAGAAATATTCCAGTTTGCTCATTTTCTTTGTTAAAAATATCTCGTGTGAGGGATGCTTTGTGCGCAAATTTTCGTGGTGCAGCAGCAGCAAATTAAAACATTGCCTCAGAGCACGGTGAGGAGTGGGAAGTCCTGTTTGAAGTCTCTGTTTCAAGGAAGAGAGCAACTGTGTGCTGCACGGGGAGCTCAACAAATATGTAGACAGTACGTTTAAACTCGCTCTTAAATGGAAACAACACTTGTGTGCTTTTTGTGCGTTTCCACATCCTGGCTCAAGGCTATACAAATGAGGAAAGCCCGCACATGGGTTGTAACTAAAAATAAGTTGGCTTCCATTTTAGTTACATGAAAGCAACAGAAAATCCAAATGAAGAACGTGTAACCACGTAGAAGGTTGTCGCTGTTTTATACTGTAATATATTTTAGGTTTGTTTTTGGTTTTCCTTGAATTGTTTTGCTAAATCCAAAAAAAAATATGATTTTTAAAAGAAATCACTTGACCATTAGTTTAAAAAGACCTCGTATTCAATTTGGTACCAATACTCATAAAATGTAGGAGTGCCAGTGGGTTTGGACAGACATTTTGATAAATGTGTGGCAGGACCACGACTCTGGAGGAACCAGAATAAGTAAAGCTTTAAGGTTGTAATACATTATCAGCACGCAGAGTTGAAGAAGTTCAGTAATGGCCCCATCACATCAGCTCCTTTTATTCACTTAGAAAGCAGCAGACAATTTTCTAATGGGCAGGGAGAGAAAAAAAGTGTCTCAGCCAGCTTCTTGTGAGAGAAAACTAGGAAAAACAAGGCACAAAGACAGAAGTCTCCAAAGTGCTTCTGGGGGCATCTGAGGTCTCCTTTCAAGCTCCGTTTGTATTAGACCACGTGTTAATTATAGAATTATTTGGCAACGTGTTAATGGTTAAATAAGAGGAGAAAGGGAACACGGGTTTAGCTACATAGAAGCGACATACAGCGGTTTTAATATCTCTTAAAGATACACATACAGACTGTATCAGAGTGCTGTTTCCCCATTCTACACTTAATACTAAAGTGTGAGCATTATATCACTTTCCTCTTGGTCAATTCCAGGCATTGACGGGAGATCAATAAGACATGCTGTTCTCCTCTCGTGGTGTTTGGAGATCACGTCAGGGTGGAGTGATGAATGGCAGAAGAACAGGCTCGGCAGTAGAGAAAAATGAGCTGGACAGGGAACAGAGGGTCAACCGGGTTAATGATGTTGGCCGTGATTATTTGCAGGTGTGAAAGATCCGAGATTAATCATTTAGGAACAAAGCTTGAATGACAGGATATGAGGAATGGCGGTGATCAAACTGGAAACGTTCATGAGCTCTACAAAACCTTTTGCCGGGTTGGAACAGCAGTGGAGCAAGGGCAAATGGTGCGGCTGTTTACTCCCCATTGTGTTTGTTTAAGGACAAATATTAAATTACGGGACGCGTATTCTGGCACGTCGGTCATTAGTGAAATTAGAGTTTGTGGCAGTCTTCAGGCGGCATAACCTTATTTTGGTACTTTTAATTCCTGTGCAGCTGCAAATTAAGGAAGTACTTGTGATGCATGTCATTCTTCAGCCAGTCATTTTTAATTTAAGAAGAATGCAAATACTTCATTATATATGTAGCAGATCAGATGCCAATTACTATTTAAAATATCCAAGATATTTAATGTGAAAATTCTTAGAAAGCCAAAGAAACACTGATCAGCCACAACATTAAAACCACTGGTGGGAGAAGTAATAACCATTTGTGACAATTCACTGTTCTGCTAGAAAACATTTGGACCGTCCATTCATGTGGACGTCACTTAGACATGAACCGACCACCTAGACCAGACCAGGCACCCCCACTCCTTGATGGCAGACACACAAAAATTGTTTAAGAACAAATAAATAAATGGCACAAAGTGATATCTTTGTGATGATCCACAGAGGGGCCCTCCCCTCAACCCATAGGACCCAAAGCCCTCACTAACAACAACCTGTTAACAAACACCACAGGACACCCTCAGAAGGCCCATGTTCATTCTCTGATGAGTCACAACTGTTTTGCAGACATAAGGCAGACCTACACCATAGGTCTTCAACAGACATTTGAGCATTTGTGAAGTTTGTTCTGTGTATTTTGATTTTATTCCAGAAAATATACACACACACACATGCACATCGAGTGCATTCACACATTCACAACACCTTTAGTAACATGTCAGACACGTTGTGCTCAGTTGCCTGACTGGACCAAAGCAGATTATCCAAGGCTCTGACAAGAGGAGATACATATATGTTTTTAAGACACACTTGAGTGCCCCAGCTGATATAGATTTATTGGATCTGTTTAAAATTCAGCTGCACGCACACGTGGACCCAGCTGTCTGCGTGGTGCAATCGCTAGCACGATTGTGGGAATACTGTTGCAACGAGGAGAATGTGTGGGTACAGTTCCAGAAGGGAAGACTCTGACATTGCAATCGTATGTATATGCATACAACATGTGCAGGAGTGTACATGGTCTCTTGCATTTCTATCTTTGATGGGAGTAAGTTTAAGACAAATGTTCAGAAGAGAAGGGCACCGGGGCATTTCTCTTTAGAAGTTGGAAGACAATAAAGATACAATGTCGACCTCCCACGCTTCTTTATTTTGTGTTCATGCTGTTTAATTAGAAAAGGACCAAAAGGAAAGTAAATAGAAATATGGAGTTATACAGATTGATAATGCACTTGTGTAATCAAGTAGTAAGAAAAAGATTGACTTTATGTAACAACACAGGTATTTACGATCTACTCATATGTAGACGCAAACAACACAATGTCAGAATGTTAACATGGGCAAACATACACACATTTCCCATTAGATCTGTTGCATGGTGATATTTAAAGCAACATATGGCATTTATTGTGAAAGGCATTTTTCAGAACCAGTTGTCAATGGCAGCAGAGATTACTTCAGCAACACATGGACCAAGATAGACTCACATAAATAACAGGACATGTCCCAACTACTGTAGATGTGGTTCTTACTTGCAGAATTATGACATGGCCCGTTTTCATAAAGCACACATTTAACAGTCCAAATAAAAAAAGAAAAAGAAAAGATATGATTTTTCTGCCAGTTACCTGTCATTGGCATAAAAGCACAAACCACATGTCTTAAAGTAATCAATGAAGTGACCTTCCACAGAGCTGTTAATGTCATATGCATCTGGCGCATAGTCGACTGATAAAAGCAATGGCAGTTCGTACATGACTGTAATTTCCATCTAAAATGAGACTTGTGGGAAAAAGCAGAATTACCCCGACATGGTTTGGACCAGGAGCTTCGAGGCAAAACATTTGAGAAACCAAGAGTATTGATCGACAGGGATTCGAGCTATGCTTTAACATGGCTGCATGCTTGGCTGCTCTGAGACCACCAATGCCAGGATTATCCTTTATTTCTGAATGATAAGGAATTTAGCCTTGGTTTCCAGTTGATTTGTCAGTACAGCTCAGATTAAGTTGAGGCGATGTTCTGAATATGAAAAATACATTTTTTTTTTTTTTTTTTGCACAGTAGCTAGGGATTGAACGTTCCAATTTCTTAAAGTTGATCAATATGTGGTGCAAGTCAAGTCGATGTTGACTAGTAGAAAGTAGAGCGTTGCAACAATGAATTCCATATTCTCAATCTCAATACAAAAACACAACAACAAAAAAAAACAAAAACAAAAGCTTATTGTCCCCTTCATGACCTACATCACTGTGACATCACTGTGTTAACTGGAGGCAAAACAGAGGGTAACTCTCAACCATGAAAATGTTGTCTTGCTTTATTTTTGGGGCCAAAACCAAAAAAATCAAAAACACTAACTTTAAATTTTATCACATTCCAGCCACTGACAGTCGTATACAACTTCGGTTTGGCTTTGGCAATTAAAAGGATTGGAATGAGTTGCATTTGCTGCGTTACCGTCCACAGTGGGTCTGCTTATTTCTTGTAACATCTTTGTTGGAGAGGGTTCAGTTAATAAAGACAGCCCCTCTGTGTTCGTATGACCATAAGTCATTGTTCAAAATTTTCTGTTCAATTTTTCTTTCATGTAGATACTGTGTTTCTCAAATTTGGTCCATGTAAATGTCTGCGCCCATTGCATGGTGGTTCCACTTACTTCTTGTAATATCTTTGTTGGACAGGCTTTTCTTGATAAAGACAGACCAGACTTCGTCCCCTCTGTGTCCTCCTTTGGTCAAATTGTCCATCCAGTGAGTGAGAGTGTAGTGGTCAATGAATATAGTCCCATCAGTCAGAGTCAACTTTGAAGACTAGTTGACTTCCTGTTTAAAGCTTCATGGCGCACCAGTAAAGTTGAGTAGTCAGTACGACCCCTAGTAGCAACATGTGTGAACAGTAGGCACTTCATTACGGAAGAAATACACTGTTTACTTGATGACAGGACTTTATAACTGAATTTAAATGTGAAAAAAACAACAAAAAAAGAAAGAACAAAAAACACATTGTTTCTTTATCACACACCTACAGCTTTTGCTTGAAACAGTACTGAGTCGTCACGTAGCCTCATTAATTTCAGTGCAGGTTGCATGTGCTTTGAAACAGTACATCCTTCAAAAATATCCGAGATATATCAGAACTCTGTCAAGGTCAGAAAGTGATTTTGCAAAATTAGGGATTGGCCAGTTTTTATGTGAACCTGTGCTGTGAATTAAACATCTAAAAACTGTGCAGTCAGGGGTGCACGGGTGGTGTTTGTGCTTGCTCCAAGACCAAAGGCACAGTTTGACACTGGGTGAGATTAGGAGGAATACATAAGCACCGGGCGTGGTAAAGGTTGACATCAGCCCTGACCTATTAATTCACCCGTCTTCATCTCCAATAAAAACCTTACACTCAGCTGAGTGGTTCCATTACAGACGTTTTTCTAAATACATGCAGACACCGCCTGGCTGGAAATATTTCAACTTAATTAATGAGATTGGTAAGGGCCTAACACGTTTGCTTTGTCTGTTTACGCTGCCCAAGGTGAAGCCTTTCCTAGTGGAGGAAACACTGTTAACGGCCGTGGCACTGCAGTCACCGCTTACATTAACCCACTGAACATGTGTCCCATCAGAGCACACCACAAGTAGAAATCAATGAAGGCTGATGCAAACACAAGTCTGAGCTACACAAGACGAAACCATCGCCAAGCAAGTCTTTCCTTCAGAGAGCGAGTTTATTGAGAGAGGAAGGTCAGAGTCATCACAACTGTGTCAGTCTGTCAAAGAGGGAATAATTAAATATATATATATATACACACACACACACACTCACCGATCAGCCACAACATTAAAACCACTGGCAGGCACAAAGTGAATGACTTTGACCATCTTGAGACAATTTGTGACAATGTCCTGCTGGTTCTTTTGGACCTGGCATTCATTTATGTGGATGTTACTTAGACATGTAGCACCAACCTAGATCAGACCAGGCAACACCTGCACCTCATAGCAATAACACTCCTTGATGGCAGCAGCCACCCCCAGCACGATGCAGTCACATAAAAAAACTCAAAAAAAAAAAAAACACAAACAACAGCACAATGTGTTGACCTGGCCTCCAAATTCACTAGATCCCAAACTAGTATCTTTGGGATGATCCACAGAGGCCCCCTGCCCTCAACATATAGGACCCAAAGACCCCCACTAACAACATCCTGTTACCAGACACCACAGGACACCCGCAAGTCCATTCTTTGATGGGTCACATCTGTTTTGGAGGCACAAGGGAGACCTACACAATATTAAGAAGGTGGTCATATTGTTATGGCTGATTGGTGTATGTCTAGCGTCATCAGCCCTCATCTGTCAACTGCCCTAACATGCAAGACAAACACAACAAAAATGTGTATTTTGTTGTAAAAGAAGATCTTGGTGATTTTGTAATGGGCTCATGATTGAAATCAGGCAAACTTTACATACTCAAAAATCAGTAGGGCCGCTGTCAAGTGGCAGTGTTAACTTTTCCATTTACTCATCCACTTGTCAATGATGTCCTTGAGGCCGAAAAGTCAAAAAGTAATCTGTTTATAACTTGCCAGACTTTGGTTATCCCACACACACTGAGAGAAAATTAATTAAACCAAGTAGTTCACAAAGAATCAAAATTAGAAGTATGAGCTGAGCTGAAGCCGCTTCCTCCTATTGTACAAACAAATACTGGAACACTCTAGTTGCGTAGGATGTCGGAGGTGTGAGGAGTTATTTTAGTGTCTCTTTGGAACTGTCATGACCTCCATCTTTGTGTGTATGACTAAATGTGAAACCGATTGTGACAAAAAACCCATTAGCTTGTACAGGTATTAGACGCGACAACTCCTTGACAGTAAGTTTCTACCTTAAAAATGGCGCCATGAAATTCTTTGGCGCAACGTTCTTAAAATCAGTGGTTCTGTACGTTTAAAATCCCACACTGGTGTTAAATGTTTGCACATGATGACAGAGAGAATATTGGCCAAACGCAGGCTTTCTTCAAAACGGTGAGTGCTCATTGATATGGTCCCACAAAACAGACATAGACAATTTCCTAAAGTGTTGTTTTAAAGGCTATTAAATGTGGAATCAAAAATAACCTGAGAATGAAAGTCTGCCCAGCTGGCCTCAGAGACAATTTTTAGCATAGACAAGAAGTCACAAGGACGTTTCTTCAAGGGATGAACAATTGAACGCTCTTCCAAAATGTTCAGTGTGAATAACAATGAGGCTGATTGATGGACGTTTAAAAGATGAAAACCTTCGCATCTGTCCATGAAAATTCAGAGGTCAAGACAGCTCTAAAATAAATTATTACCTTAAAACACAACACAGTATAAAAAAAAAAAAAAAAGAAGGAAAAAAGATACTAATTCATTCCAATGGGAGTGCCAGGGTTACGGGCAGGCTCACACTCCGTCTCCTCCTCCTCCCCACTCTAACTAATGAGAAGCTGTAAATGAGGAGGTTTGGATAGTGTTTATCTATGTGGCTCTGAGGGGGCCAAGGTGCCCTCACACACAACAGCGTGTAGAGAGGGCGACTGCTGGGCATAATGCTTCACACATCAGCTGCCTCTCACATATGGCTGTCCTCAGCTGGCCTTGGCTCCTACCCCATCTGCCTTCCCACCTCACTCCCCAAAGTTTGTTTTTCCCAAACACTGATTGGCTGCCTCCGAGTCCTTATTGTGTTGCCACATCACCCCAAAGCCAGACGTTTGTATGTGTCCGTGCCCTCCTCTTTGCTGTCACAGGCACAACAAATCTGGCCTTCCCCGCTCGGTACAAGCTCTGTCCCCCTCCCTCCTACCTCCACAACACCCCCACCCCCTCGGATCAATGCCCTCATCCCGCCAAGCTTGGCGTAGGGTTACATCTGGAACGGACAATTATTGCCGCCCCGTCCCAGCCCTCTATCCATTCACAGATGGCCTGTTGATTTAAAGTTCCACTGTACAGTGCCCATTGGCACATGGAGGGTGGTTAATTTTTTGGGGGGGAGATGGGGGTCTATCGAGGGCTGCAGTGCTTAAATTGATTTTTGGAAAAACAGATTCAAGGACTGCAGATTTTAACGGTTATAATTTAAAGGAATGATCTGCTTGGATCATTGCTTGGATAACCTAAGGAAATTTTTGGAACAAATAGTTCTGGAGATGCCACCCAGTGACTACAAGCCTTAGAGGGCTTCCCCACCCCCCTAATCTGCATTTTCTGCCACCAAAAACAAATTTTAAAGTGAGACAACAGGTTATATGATATGTCAATATCAATTATTTCTGCATGAGCTGAACCATAAAATTGGGAAAACTGAATATAGGCTCTATAAAGGCCTGGACTTCACTGTCGTTTTATTTCTGTGTCGTTTTTTATTTGGTTTGTAAGAGCTCATGTTTGCCCAGCTAATGTTTTATACATTTTTTTTTTTTTTTTTTTAAATGCTGGTGCGGCATTCACGTGTTCAAACTCTGGTGCCTAGAAAATGTCTACCATGAAATGGTAGCTGAGAAAAAAAAAAGCAAAGCTTGATGAATCACCATTGTTCTCTGCCAATGCAGTGCAGACACACAAAAAAGAAAAACATACGCCAACATTTATAAAAAAAATCCTATAGTATACCTGGGCAGGTCCAGACTTAGGTGGTTTAGACTGATGCATTACAGTGGAGAAGGATTGGATGAGCCTAAAACTTAAATATATTCAAGCACTATGTTGTTTTGTTTTATTATTATTATTATTATTATTTTATTATTGCACACTAGTGAATATAATAACGCTATTCTATAAATGAATACTTGCGCTATTCATTTGTGGCATCTACAGATCATTTTTGTCTCTACTTAAGGCGGGGGTGTTATCAATTCATCTAAGTGACTTAATATTCATGTAACTATTATCTTGTTGTACATTAATTATCTGTGTTGAATTTGTGTAAGCGCCGCATTCTATCATTTCTACTATTTCTTTTCCTTTATGTTATAATAGCCTGCAGCTGGTATTTTCCCAGCCAATTATTGTGCACAGGAGTCTACGAGCAGCTGCTGCATGTTCTCAGTTGAGGAAGGTGTTGGCGTTTACACTGATGCGGTATTTGATTAAAAAAACAAAAGCCGCGAGCATAAAGCATATTATCTTTGTCTCATGCTGTTTTACAGTGGAAATCACGCTTGATGCCTCTTTACGGTGGATTTCCGACTACCGGGTTTATTTATACAGCCAAACTGAAACTGTATGAAATATCAGTGTCTGTTTAATATAAAGGAATTCAGATTTTTGAGTACGATACAATTGTTTTAGATCATGGGTCTTCAAAGTTTTTCAGGCCAAAGACCCTAAACTGATGGAGAAATTAAGTAGGGACCCCCTACCTATTTTATGTGTTCTATATTAAACTCGGCCTATTTATAAATATGAATGTCATTTTGCATTTAATATTGAGCTATTTCTTATCCGTTTACTAAAATAATAGTTGGATACATGTTAATGTGCAATTACAGAATTAAATATATAAAAAAATGTCTAATCAACCAACCCCTAGGGGTTGCAGACCCCATGTTGAAGACCTTTGTCTTAAATGGTTCTGTTGCTAAAGCAGCAAAGTGACACCACTTTAGGAATTCATAGTCATATATAAATGAAATAACTGTACCAAGCAGATGCTATTGGAGAGCAACGGAAATGCATTGGTGGACCAAGAAAATAAAAGAAACACCCAAGTAGACATCCCTTCAAGAGAAGGAAGATGTACTCCAGTGCCATCAGCTCGGAAACAAGGGGAACCAGTGCGACTCTAGTGCTCACATCTACAGTCTGGACAAGCTGGGTCAAGAAATGTCTTGTTTTGACAAAAACTTGTGGCCAAAAAAAAAAAAATCTGTCAAACACAAAAATGGGTGTAGGATAAAAAAAAAAAAAAAAAATGACAGATGGTTCCTATGTATAGACAGGTTAAAATATTTGGCTCCAACTTTTAGCTCAGCTTATCCGCTACAAGTGTCAGTGTCAGTGAGCAACGGTGAGGGATGATGGATGTTGCTTGCAGGTTCCGGGGGTTGCATGGCCGCTAATGGATTTGGTCATAATTAATGGTTTTCTCATTGCCGGGAAGCACGGACAGATTCTTATCCATCCAGCGGTACCATCGGGGACGGCGGCAACCGAGATATCGTAAATCCATAGAACTGGGACAAGTTTTCCGAGAAGCTTTGAGCAACCTACCTGCCACGCACCTTGAAAACCTCAAACAGTTTCTTTAAAAGCAGAAGGCCTTCACTCTTTTTCCCCCCGTTTACTCAACTTTGCATGCAGTTAATTTGATACATAAAAGCTTCTGATGGCCGTTTTTAATAAAGTGCAATCAAGCTGATTAAAGGCGAACAACAAACCGCAAGATCGAGTTTGTTGATATTTATAGGTTTAAACGCGCAAATCAAGTGTGAAGCATAATCTTATAACAGTTTATTGGTTAAAATGGGTTTCTGTAAGCTGTACATTGGAATTGTTCTGCATGACAGAATAAATAGAGAATAAATAGGAGGAATTCATTTGAAAATATACCTGCACCATATGTCTCCTTACACATCTACAGCCAAAAAAACTATTACTTTGAAACGGCTTACAGCTGTTCTTGCTCAGGAGTTTGGCAAATGCACCCCGTCAAAATCAACACAGCAGCCAGAGAACGGCTTCACAGATTGGAGCAGTGTTTTTATCAGCCGTTTATCTTCTTGGCTAACAGATTAAAAAGGAACGATGTCTATATTGTACGTCCAAATAGTCAAAGCAAAATAACTAAAATATATAAAGAAATGAATAAGGTGCAGGTCTGAAAGTCGAACCCAGGCTAAAACACTATTAATAATGTTGAGGAATAACATTATCTTGGGACAAGTCTGTCACATACAGTGGGAAATGAAGTAGGATCTGAATGCAAGACACTAAGAGGAAGCAGGAGTAGGAGCTCAAAGTAAAATATAAGTAAAGAAAAACAACAACTCACAAATCTGGAACATAGGGCGCTGGAGGGATGGCAGGATAATCCAAAAACCTGCTCCAAAAGCAGATGAGGACCAAAACTAAAACTTGCTAAGGCAAGAAACTGAACAGTGAGACAAACAGGGAAAACATCACAAACGACAGGGCTATAGAGCCACCTGGGCAGAGAGGCTAATTAGACACAGATGAAACTAATAAGGGGGGGGGGGAACACACAAGGAGAAACCAGCCCAGTGAAAAGGGCGGGAAAACAGGAAGTAAAGCGTGACAAAAAACACCAAGGAAGAACTTTACAAAATAGAAACAGGAAACACAGGGAAAACCAAAACAGGGTCACGGAAAATACTCAAAATTCTCAAGGAAACAGAGCCTGGATGGCTCAGTCGGTAGAGCATCAGACTTTTAATCTGAGGGTCCAGGGTTCAAGTCCCTGTTCAGGCGAGCTTTTATGGAGTAGTGGTTAGCGGTGGTGCTTGGAATGAAGGGGTCCCACTCCCTTAACTCTGTATCATTCATTAATACACAGGATACGATATTGCGACCCATCGTGCCCAGACAAAGTACATTTAGAAGCCCAGTCCCACTGAAAACCAACCAGCAAGAAGACACCAGCTAACTAGCCTAGCTATCATTGGCGTTTCCATGTGGGCACCTCCCTTCACCAATGTTTCACTAAGTTAGGCCCACATCTCCTCAAGAAGGCTTAACAGTGAGTTCCAGCGTCCTGGAGTCACACCCCCATGCTACAATCGCATGACTTTCAACCACTGAGAGATTAGCTTTTTTTTTTAGCCCTTTTTACTGCTAATCAACAAAATACACAATTGTGTACCTCAGCTACCTCTATCCAGGAAGACGGTGTCAAATAAGTATGAATGCTTTATTGTTATCGTTCATGCATACACTATGCTGTGATACATTATGATTCAGATTGAAAATAATAATAAATCTAAAAAAACAGTAGTTTCCTTTCAGAGTAACAAGGTTATCTTACATTTCAGAGCAGTTTGGGTTTTTACCTAACTATGTCAGTGTTTCCCCACAGAGACGTGCAGCACTACTCTCTATTTAAAAACACACTGTTACTACTGTATTGTAGTATGACTTTGTATATTCATACTTAAAGTGGAGCACAGAAAAAGAAACAGAACAACAGGGAAAATGATACAGATTGACAAAAGGGAAACTGGCGGTTATAATGTGAAGAGAACAAATTCTCTTCATTTTAATGGTTTTAAAGATTTAGACTTTTCACATTTCACATAATGTACCCCTCTTTGTTTACAATGTGTATAATTTTTCACTTAACTCTACGTCCATGTCTTTGGTTGGTTTTTCTAACTACACTAGTTAGTGTAGTTAGTTAAGCCTGGAGCAGAAATGTACAAATATTAATATATTAAACTTTTATACCATAATGTTTTTTTTCTACCTTATTCTCTTTCTATTTTTTATGTAACTTATATTTAATGCATATTGTATTTTTTGCACCGTCTAGCCCTGTCTGTTGCTGTAACACCTACATCTTCCGCTTCTCGATCAGTAAAATCTTCTTATCTTCTGCTATCTTGTAGTATATGTGTCACAACTGCAATGACTTAAACAAAAAAATCTACAGACACTTCCTCTCCAGTACTGTCACTGTACGTCCATGGTGACATAGCCAGTTTGTTTTGCTTTCCCTTGTTTTATGCACGGAGAAAGGGAGACAATCGAGTTATTCTCTTACTTCCCATCCAGACGGAGGTAATGTGGCACACAGGAGGTACAGTGCATTAATAATAGATTTAAAAACGCAAGATGTCAAATGAAGGAAAATATTGCAGAATGGAGGGCGGTCCAGTGTTTCCATTAAGCCGTTGCAACTTGATTCATCTGCTGCAGCCTTTAGAGCACTTTAAATCCTAACAGTTAGCCCGGCTGTACAGTATTTCTGTCTGGAACTGTATTTGGCAGGCTTCCTTTTAAACACCTCCTTCCCCTCCCCGATAGCTCTCCTCGGGTGGAAAATGGCAGCGCAGATCTATCTATACTTAGCATAAGTGATTATCTTAGTATTACTGGCAGACGTTGTATGATGCAACACATGTAATTTATTCAAAAGATGTAAAAATAGAAAACCTTTTAACAATGACTTGCACCTGGTTTTGCCCTTAAAACAATATTAACTGCCGTGCAGATGGTAAAATGTGAGTACTATACCTACAGTAATGTTCAAAAGCTGAATATTAATTGAGTTTCACTCTAGTACCATGTCAGTTTTTGTCACATTTTACTGATATCAGAGAGGATGGCTGCTTTTTTTTTTTTTTCGTCCTGTCAGCTGTTGAGCAATCTAGTCTTTGAGCATGACACCATAGTAACTTAAAGATAATGAAACAAGCAGGATTTGTGTTTCTTCCAGTCACAGGGGCCTGAATCTAGGCCTCCTTGAATGTGAAGGGTGGTGTCCCCGCTTTCGCCAGCCAGCTGCCCATTTAATGGGATCTCCTGACAGGGACGGCGGCCGCGTGCTTCGTCTGTCATGTTTGCGAGCCCATTCCTGACCAGAAACAGGCTCGCGGCATGTGACATTATCATGCTATAAAAAATGAGAGATGGATTCATTACCGCAGTTAAGGAATGCACCGGCATGGCAGCGATTGCAGCGGACCCTGCGTACCCATGCAGTCACTTCAGTGAGTCACGGTCCGTCATTAGCTCAGAGACAATGAGCTAATTTTAGGATCTCCACCCTTTCACTCCACTGAAACAAATAAAAGAACTACATAGGCAGAAAATCAGCTGATGTTTTTTTTCACATCAGTCAATGAATGACATAGGATCATATAAATAGTAATAGGGCAAAGAGTTCACATTTGAATTGAAGCATAATCAACAGGGTTTGCATTGTTCTTTAGTTATCTTTGCACTGTATGCTACAGGAAGCGAAGTGTAACCCCTCACCTCGTGGTGACACCATTTCCTGTTAACTGCCATTGGCATTGTTTTCTTGAAGCAGGAAACAGAAAATCACAGAGTAAAAATACCTGTTTTGTTTTTTTTAGACAAATGCTATCCGGTATCTCTGACTAGTTCGCTGTCTGATCGATTTAAAGTGCTCACAGAACGTTTTGCATCACAAATCACTGTGCAGGCGCATACCTTTAGAGGCTCGAGAGTGCAGAAGCACTACTGACTGCTTATATAATATTGGAAACCACAACAGGCTTGTCATCACTTCAGGTGCGCCAACGGAGTGGGCTTATGGTATACACTGCTGATAAAATAACATGAAGACAGCCCCAGGGTAACATCTGTCTGGCACATGCTCATAGACTCTTTCTAGAACGATAAGGAAACTATTAGGAAACTGTTGACGTGTGAGGTTTGTTACAATTCAGTTTACAATTCAAACAGCTCTTCTTGATAAAAAAAAAAAAAGATTCGGAAATGATGCTGCAGTAGGGAAAATGAGACAAGAATAGAAGGGAAAAGAGAAAAAATAAACTCAAATTAAATGAAACAACAGCACAGCGCCAGCAAACTGATCTGTATTGCAGGGCTACTCTGCACCAGCAGTGGGTGACCTAATCTGGCATCACTCAGCATCCTGGCTCTAAACAGCGAAACATTTTCAAAACAAGCTTTGATGGTTTTCTAGGATTGTGCACACTTGACTCCAGTAGTAGCCTGCAGGTTAGCGAAACAGCATTCTGACAGAAAATTTGCCAGACCTGGACCGAGTACAAAAAGCAGAGTGAATACTGCTCTTACCCTCGAAAGCTACCATCAAAGTGGCAGTTGAGCAAGGCACAGAACCATCAATTGTTCCCGGGGTACTGCACATATGCCAGCAGAGGAGAAAAAAAACAAAAAAACATAACGGTATTGGGTAAGTGTAAAACTCTGAGTGGGTGTCAGGCTCTCCAGCTTTTAGCCGCCTGCTGTACCTTTTACATGAACTCATCTTGTTAAGTCAACATTAGAAAATCAGTTAAAAAAAAAAAAAGAGTCAACGCTGGGTTCTCTTTGGATAAATGTACCGTAACCGTGAAAGTATATTTTATTATTCATAACAACACTTTGCCTGTTTTTTTTTTTTTTTCTTGTATCGTTGCGAGAAAAGCACGAGATGTGAGCAGACTGCTGATTTCCCTTCATTTTGCATTTGAAAGTCGCAGCGATTTGTGTTATTACGGCTCTGTCAGGCTGATGGAGGCGGGATTGATGGGCCCGCTGAGCTGTTACCGAACGCTCGTAGGAGAATAGAGGTTACAGTCTTTTCCTCATCAGCCCCGACGACACGGTGATGAGTGGAGGCTTGTAGTTTTGACAGACAACTAAATGCGGAGACCTGCCACATACTTATAGCTGGATAAGAGGTACCATGTGACTCTAATTTTCAGGAGAAAAACACTGCAACTCTTGGAGAAATGCAAGACGGGGGCATAGAGGAGTTTATAGGAAGAGGGAGGGCAGGGGCGGGAGAGAAAGAGCGAGTGAAGCAAAGAGGAGCGGAGACATAAAATAATGAAAAGGGGGAGCTTAAAGAGAAACTAGGATGAACTTGTAGCATCAGTGATGCTGTGCATAACTCCATCAGCTTGTTTTGTGGACGCCTCCTTCCTTCGTTCTGCACGAAGTCCTCACTGCACCTCTGGGGACCCTTCTGTGAAACTCCTGAAATTTGCAGACCACACCACTGTCATCGGACTCATCCAGGACGGGGACGAGTCCGCATCCAGAGGGGAAGAGGAACTGCTGGTCCTCTCGTGCAGTCAGAACCACCAGGAGCTAAACCCGCTCAAGACTGTGGAGATGACAGTGGACTTCAGGAAGGGGTTGCTCTCCCTGGCTCTGACCTCTGTCATGGTCTGGATAGGGTTCAGCCCGCTATTTTCAGCTAGTGCCATTGGGATCACCTCAAGAGCATCAGCAAACGGCCTCATGGCATAATGTTCCAATGATGGGCACTTATCTGCAGTCAAGTTAACAGCCGGGGCGCACGCAATCTCCGAAGCTCCACCTCCATGCACGAAGCCTCTAACCAGATTGCGAATTACACACAGAGCATCATGGAGTGCACGCTGATCACCCCTCCAGGGATGAAAATGGTTACAGCCCTGGTTGTTTTTGCACTCCTGGATGACCAGCATGTGATCCTTGGTGGTGCCGAAGGAGATCTCCTTCACCACACCAGCTGTGCCCAGCTTCTCTGGTGTCAGCTCACAGAAACTCGGCATGATGTGGCTTCCTCATTCAGGGTCCTAGGGTCCACAATGTCCTGGGACCTGAAGTGGACCTCCCCACATTAACTCTGTGAGAAAGAAGGCCCAGCAGAGGTTGTACTTCCAGTGTCAGCTCAGGAAGTTCAACCTGCTCTAGGAGCTGCAGATCATTTTCTACACAGCTATAATCCAGTCTGTCCTGACCACGTCCATCACGGTCTGGTTTGGATTTGTCGCCAGGCACGACAGGGACAGACTGCAGACGACAGTCAGGTCTGTGGAGAGGATTATTGGTTGTGGTCTTCCCTCCATCCAGGACCTGTACCGGTCCAGGGTCAGGAACCAGGCAAGTAAAATTTCCAAGGGCTCCTCACATTTACAGTTTATTCAGACTCCTTCCTGACTCTTTCCCTCAGGCTGGCGTTACAGAGCGCTGCACGCCAAAACCACCAGGCTGTCACTCTGATCAACTCTGAGCAGCCACAGAGTGCGTGACCGTTCTCACACAACAGCTCTTCATTAATTGTATATAAGTACATATGATGTACGTATCTGCTTCTGCCCATTATTTTTTCTCTAAATTCTTTATTCTGATAGTCTAATTTACGTTGTACGGTTTTTCATGCTTTTATTTTCATGCCTATTTAAGTGCTTTGTCTTGTAGCAAAGTCAAATTCCTTGTACGTGCACACGTACTTGGCCAATACAGCTGATTCTGACACAGAGCAAACGAAAACGTGTCCGACAAAAGCAGGGACAGAAACTCTTGCAAGCAGAGCATGGCTACCTAACTGACCCAGAGGAAAAGGAGGGGCGAACAAAACAAGGTGGAGCAAAGGGGTTTTGTCTGTGTGAACTGAATAGTGATGGCCAGCACACCAGCGAGTACCAGGTCGAGAAAATTGGACGTGCACAAAGGCTACAAGCTTGATTTTGTCCAGGTACATATCGAGAGCGTTTTCACCCCCTTTTTCATTCTGCCTACAGAAAGAAAAACTAATAAAACATTAATTTAAAAAGAAAAAGATTGGAATATAATCACTCCATTGGTAGTCAGCCACGCTGGTCAATAGTTTCCGCCAAATTTACAGAGGGGCCAACATAGCTCGACCTTTTCAATGTCATGTAGTTCATCTGTTCGAGCATCTGCTCCTGAACAAAATAGCAAAGCGAGAAACAAGAATTAGGAGTCATGAGGAAGGCTGGTTGATTATAAAGGGAGAGGCACTGAGTTCACACCAACAGGCATGAGGACATATGGTCACTATGATCCTGCCATGCAACCCCCCCCGTCCCCCTCCCACACACACACACACACACACACACACACACACCCTTCTTTAATCTCTCTTTCGAGTTCAGTCCTTTTTGCGTGCGAGTGCCCGTATTGCACATCCTTCTAAAGCAGACATCAGTTGGTAGTTTATCTAACTCCACAGCCCTCCTTCATCACAACAGACTTCCAGCTGTCACAGAAGACATCCTTCCAGCCGCCACACTGAGGCGAGAAGAGGTTCAGTCCAGCAGAGCTACTCGGGTTCCTCTCCAACACATCAAGGACTCCTAGGAGGTAGGAAGCCGGAGCAAAGGGAGCTTTTCCTCTCTCCTGTGGCTCACAGTGTGCAAAGATAGTTATTATCAGTGGGAGGAGGTGAGGGAGCAACTCATGAGGCAATGAGGTGCCGAATGAATGCATCTCTTTCTTCCCTTTCTTTAGTCCCCCTTTCTTTGTGCCCGCCCTCCAGTGTTTCTCCCTCGCTGTGCTTCTCTTTCACCTTTCCTCTCCCCGTGCCTCCCGCGCTGCTCCTGCTCCACGCGGCTGACACAAACACAGGTAATTCTGACTAATGTGACAAATAAACTCTTCTAATCTCAACAAAGCGGCTGCTGCTTTCTCCTGTGCATTCATCTGCGTTAAATCAAAGGTTTTATGCAAATAAAGGTTTTTACGGGGTAGTTTTCATCCAAATAAGCAGCTATATCAGGTTGTAAGCCGGACAGGTTTGAATTTACTGTGTAAACAAGTGTCAGGCTTGCGTGCTGAAATGCAAACCTCCCCAACAGTCGCCTGTCAGAAGCCGACGCGCCCCCTCCACACTGCCGCCCCAACCAACCAGAGGGGCTTAAGTTTTTAATCAGGTGTGTCTGCTGTGTGACTCACCTTCTTCGTGATTTGAAACTGATGTGACCTTAAAGAGCTTAGCGCAACATCACCACTTCCACCGCAGAGCCTGTATGCAAAGCTTCACGCTGTCACCTGTGGAGTTTAGATAAATAATGGCGGCTGAACGCTGCAGTTGCACAAGCACGGACGTCAGATTCGCACATCGGGGTAGTCTGATCAGTCATATTCCGCCAAAGGCTTCATGCCTCCTATTTTTCTATATGCTTGCTGGGAAGTACATTACTGTGTTTTTATTGGCATGGCAGTAAAAGCATTTAAACATTAACAACAATACATCAGGATATATGGAGGCTGTCAGGTTGGTGTGCTGGGTATGGCCGGGAAGTACATTGCCAAGGCACAGCTGTCTTGTAAGCGAGGGTAGGTTCAGTGCGGCAGAAAGACAAAGCGTCACCCTGCAGTATTCATGAACAGTTTTTTAGGGGGAGGTGCTGAGTGCTCTCCTTTGTACTCGCCAGTCTACATATCCTGGCCTACATAACCTATGTGTGACAACAAGCAGTTGTCTGTTGGAGTGCTGTCTGCTCTCCAGAGAGAAAGTCTCGCGTTTCTCACACGCTGGCAGCACCTTGTACTCTGTTTAATGTGGCAAGCAGCCGATTCATTGGAATACAGGTGCACAGCGAAGGCTGCAAATAATGTCAGTTTCACCCACATCACAAATAAACATGTTTCCCCACGCTTTCCAAGTGTGCAGCCATGCAGTTTGGGCTGTATTTGCCAAGGTTTTGAAATGAGAATTACGCTGCCACCCGAATAGAATGGAAGAGGGCGGAATTTTGTTTTCGCTCAAAACACTGAGAATTTTACACAACAACAACAACAACAACACGAGTTTCCAGACATTGTAGACTGTAGGCGTGTCGCTATGTTTAACTTATGCCGATCAACCACAGCATTGAAACCACAGAGTGAATAATAATGACTATTTTGTGACAATTCAATGTTCTACAGCAAAACTTGGCAACTTGGACATGGCATGAGTGTGGATGTTACTTAAATATGTAACACCCACCTAGACCAGAACAGGCACCCCCACCCCACAGCAATGACACTCCTTGATGGCAGCAGTCATCCCCAGCAGCATGCAGCCTGACACAGACACACAGTTTAGCAACAACTAAAAAAGAATATATGAAAAGCTGCACAAGGTGTTGACCTGGCCTCCAAATTCAGCAAATTGATCAAGAATCTGTGGGATGATCCACAGAGGCCCCTCCCCTCAATCCATAGGAACCAAAGGCCCCCACTAACAACATCCTGTTACCAGACACCACAGGACACCCTCAGAAGCTCCATGTCCATTCTCCGATGAGTCACAACTGTTTTGGAGGCACAAGGGAGACCTACACAATATTAGGAAGGCAGTCATAATGTTATGCCTGATCGGTGTTTGGGTTATCTATATATGAATAATTACTGTCCTCTGTGTTTGACACTTTGTAAGCATCAGGCGGTTCTTCAGTTTACCCCATCAAGTCGTCACTGGGCATCAGTCTTCGCCCCTGTGGTCCTGGACGATGCCATCAGGAATGGATGTGGTCTAGATACCACACAGACCTCTGAGTACCATGCCAGATGCAGCTTTGCCACCCGTGGCACCATCTCAACCTTTTGAAATTTAACGGTTCATGTAAGTCAGGGCTGAACCATCTGGCCCTCTGAAGAGTTTTTGCATGTCAGAATGACTTTGGAGGTGATAAATGGACAACCTGATAGCTGCAAAATAGTTTTCAGTCATGTTTGATGCCATTGCACAGACCGTTTTGGTCTGTTTCATTTTAATCCTTGTCCATAATTTAGTAGTGAGTCACATCATTAATTTAGATATATTTAATAATTAGATATATTTCAGGTCTGAGGGTCTTTTTAAACAGAGGTAATATTTTGCCTCTTGCATTATCTTCGTATAGAGAGACAGCCTCTCTCCTTGTTAGACAGGGTGTCGTTCCACCAGTGTAATCCCGGTAACGTATTCATGCATGAACTGCTTGTTTGGTCTGACTTACAAATAACATGAAATATGATATCTGTGTTTAAGATATTCGTCCGGATTCCAAAAAGTATGGGGTGTTGTCAGTAACGACTGCAAACATTACACAAAAACAGTATTTCAACATCTGTCACCACTATGATTATGAAATAATCTGACCTGCCCCACACGGGTTTATGAAAAAGATCAGTTTCATATAAGAAACAAACAACTGGCTGAGATGGTATATGAACCACAGAAACAGAATAAAAGTGTCATGAATAGTGGTTGTGAATGTGCAGAACGTGCAAGGAAAATCTGGTGCCAGACGCTCCATGTACACACCAATCAGGCATAACATTCAGTGCGTTTACATGCACGTCATGAATAGTTTACGTTACTCCGATTAAAATCGGAGTTCTCATTGTCCGATTGAGACACCCAGTTAATGCGATTGAATCGGAGTTTTCAATCGGATAATGCGTGTGCGCATGCTGCACCACCGCTGCGCTGGCGTGTGAACCTGGAACATAAAACGTCCAAGAAAGCCGATCGCAGAAGAAGAAGAAGAGAAACGGAGCCGTGTGAGGGGTAGCGCGGATCTTACCTGCACTAGAAGTAGCGCGAACATTACGTACACGATTAATGTACTATTATCCGTCTGGTTGTTGTTTGAAATGCCGGTCCGCCGCATGAACGACTCTAGTTTATTATATCGCGTAATAGGTCAACCCGGAAATCGGGCCGTATTAACGTGGTATTATCCCGCTGAAAAGACACGTATCGCCACCTAGTGTGGAAGAGGAGAACAGTTATTCAATTTTCTTGCGCTGCATGTAAACTGGGACAAGGACTGTAGTGAGAAAGTCGAATTTTGAGCATAGCTCGATTAAGCTCTGCATGTAAACGCACTGATTATGACCACCTTCCTAATATTCTGCAGGTCTCCCATGGACATGGGCCATCTGAGTGTGTCCTGCGGTGTCTGGCAACACAGTGTTGTCAGTGGGGGGCTTTGGGTCATATGGGCTGAGGGGAGGGGCCTCTGTGGACCAGGCTTGTTCCATCCTGTTCATCTTACAGATACTTTCTCAGTTTGGGGTCTAATGAATTCGGAGGTAATTTCGACACCTTGTGCTTGTTTTCATATATATATTTTTTTTTTTTGTTCCTAAACCGTTTTGTCACAAATTGGTCAATGTCATTTACTTCTCCTGGTCATAATGTTATGCCAGAACGGTATATATCACATATCAGTTTGTTGCTTTTTTATTTCTGACCAACCACGTATGAGCGGTTGCAAACAGGTCAAGCCAAATCGTTAAACAAACAGTAAACTGGCTACCTGTGAAACACCGCATCAATCTCGCAAATCTATCTCCACTCTTGTGTCTTGTAAAACAAAACAACTAGTGCAAAGCTATCTATTATCTGTATCCTCTGGCTTCACCAGAAACCCCCAAAACACTGGCCTTTTGCCCCCGTATGCTCAGTCATCAGACTACAGTTCAAGGATTGTGCTAGCAACAGATCCAGTGCTGCTGTTTTTCTTGTCTCTTTTTCAGTGATTGTACACCCCTGTTCTTTGAAAAGACGTTTTATGTGCCTGTATTGACCTGAGATATTGATACGTCTCATTAGCAAATGGAGGATGGGAAACCTGGGTGAACATGAAGCTGAAGTGGATGTAATCAATAGCTTTATCAATGGATAAATCAATCGGTTAAGATCTGCGCATCTGGTTTTAACCCTCCCATTGCGTTCACTCATTTATCAGATGAAGCATATTGCACTATTTGTCACAGAATACTTTATCTCAATTCTTACCAAGGTCACCGTTTTGAAACGAATTCATTTTTTTTGTGTGTTTTTTTTTGTATTTTGTCAAACAAAGGTCCAAATCTTGAAAACTTGACCAAATTACAACCACAGTCATCCCCACCTGAGAAGAGAGGTCAGCTTCCACGTCATCAGGATGACCCCAGCCCTGACGTGATATGCCATATCCAGGATGAAAGACATATAAAGGCCTGTTTCCATTTGAACCCTTGTCATCTAACAGTCTTAAGTTTTCTGGTGGTCCTGCTCTTTATATTATATATTACTATATTATGGGGGCTGTGCTGATGTAGGTTGCCCTCTTCCTGCATCTGGAAGTGTAAATGTCCGTTGTTGGGGAGAGGCCGACTCCAACAGTCCTTTGTGCAGCCGTCACCACCCTATACAGAGCTTTGTACTCTGTCGTTGATCAGCTGCCACGCCACACAGTGATGCAGGAGCACATGACTAAAAACATGACTAAAACCATGAATAACGCAAATTGGTCCTACAGGGAAGTTCAAAACTTCCAATTTTGCAAAGTTCAGCAAAGAGCTGAAGCTGGTAAAAAACATCTAACACAACATTAGGCGATAATGTATGTTTTATTGTGGATTTATGAACAAATATAATGTCACATTTGACCGGGAACGTTATGAGTTTTAGCAGAAACAAACGTGCTTAGTCGTTAAAAAAAAAAAATTATGTGTTCTGAAGCCATGTGTGAACAAAGCCAACAAATCTTATGAAAAACAAATGAAATTAACTGCATTTTCTGAAGAGAGAAACCTTTTTTTTTTCCTGCAATTTCCCCACTGTTGGACAAATAAAGGTTTTTCTATTCTATTCAATTCTAAATCAGTCAGATTTGACCGAGCACAATAGGAGGGTTAAGCAACAAAATCCGCTCAAGTCATCCGTCCTGATTAATTTGCCTGAGTTCATATCCTTGGATGAACAACGTGACACCTTATTTTGAGCTGGTGTCGGGGACTTTGTGTCACACAGACACTGGATCTGAGATGCACTGTCACCGTCCTTCTGTCACTCAACCGACACTTGAAAACAGGGTGTTCAGATGTGTGCGTCGGGCTGTGATGTGAGCTGCAGTGCCAGCCGCGTATGCACAACAAACAACACAGTTACACGCTCCTCGCGCCGCTCGGTGTGATAGTCTGGGTGGTCTGGAGGAAGAAGGAGACAAAGAGACGCAGGGAGAAAAAAAAAAAAAAGAGCAGTATATCTGAAGGGTGAAACATTAGAAGGGCATCTCTGTGTTTTCCATTAAGTAACAGAGATGTGATGGCAGGGATGTTTGACCAGATAAGGACTGAGAGAGAGACGTAAATGGAAATGGGCCACTGTTTTTTTTACTGGACAACCTAAGACGTGTGCGACTCAGCTGTGGCTCCAAAGGCTTTATCTTACAGCGTGGCTTTCGGTGTAAGGTTTGCTTTCTATATAAAGTGACGTTGCTGGCCCCAATATGGAAAAATATATTCACTGCATGATGCATAAGTACATTCTAATTTAATATATGCAGGTTTGTGCTTCTCGAATAGAGGAAGGCAGATAGAACCCACTACAATGGTTGTGCCAAATTGAGAATCCTTAAAGATAATTTCCCTGCAGTTGGTTAAGTAAATGTCAGATAGCATTCAAACAAATCAAACACCCAAACCAGGGAGCCTTTGTGTTATGTGGCACACATCTCTGGGGACTGCCTGTTATTTACACCCTCTCATCCTGTCTAGGTTGGTGCTGTGTGGATGCATCACATTCTCACTTTGTTGTAGATCAGCTTTAGACTGCTTTAACTGTCAGCCACAGCCCTTTAAATCCCTCAAGGCCCATTCTGTTTGCACTAGCCATTAGCCGAGGAAAAGGCCTCTGTCTGTCGCCCCGCTTATTTAGCAACTCTTTGTTTGTTTTTCCCTCGCTGACTCGCATTTGATCGCTGTGTTTCTCACTCTTTCATTGATGCATTCATTTTCCGCCTGTGTTCCAGTGTATATAAGTTTGGGGAATAGTTGGGAATGAGATGTGGGGGGGAAGGAGGGGGGCTTCAAAGCTCCAAATGAAGGTCTAATCATATGCAAGCACGTTGTCAGAGACTTTAATCGCCTTTGTCAGCCGTGTCGCCGAGTTCAGAGAAGGGCCGACGTCCCTGCATGATGTCCACTGCTGGGTTCATACTGGAGAAACTACATAAACTCTGGAAAACAAAGAGAGGAAGGCACAGTCACAGGGCTTTGATTTGACAAAAAGTTGCCCGTTGCCATTGTTGTTCATACTATACCATGCTGGAGCCAGTAGTTAGTTCATAACAGAGCCTTTGAAAAGGGCACCACCAGACAAATGTCTCACAGACCTTCACTGGTCAATTGACTTCCAAGGCCAAAATCTTCAGTCATTAAAGTGACATTTTTTTTTTTTTCACTCTCTCTGAGCCACAACTTCACGACGGCTGACAACAGAAAATGTCATCTCAAACCAACAATATCGCTGTCTATTGTGGCTTAATTGTGGTTTATGCCTCTGGGGGACTAGACATTGTAACGTACGTATGGACCCCACACTATGTACACCTACACTACCGGTCAAAAGTTTGAAAAAACTGCAATATTTCTTTCTTTTTTTATTGAAATGTTTGCTTTAACTTCTAATTTAGGATATGTAAGTGTAAAAATAAATATTCTTTAATTAGCAATTATAGTAATTCCCCTGAATGTGCCTGTGACTGTAAAGCACTTCGAGTACCAATTACCGAGCTAACAGATGAATGCTCACAAGAGAGAACCTGACTGCAGACGTCTCAATACTAATGTAACGTAACGGAATAATTTCCCGGTCAAACTCCGCTTCCCAAAAGTCATAAGCTGCCTCCGCAACTCAGTTAAGGTAAAAAAAATAAAATAGAAATCTTTTGACACAACTAGTAATGCAGTTAAGTCATGTCTCGTCCTCCTCTGTTACAGGGTCGAGGCTTTTCACCCTGACTCCTGAATCAAACCGGGCAGACGCACAAATATTCACTGCGGTCACATGAGGAAAAGCAGCTTTTTGATAGGATTGTTCTCAAATACATATAATAATGATGAAAAAAAAACAGTACTTGTGAAAAACACATTATTTGTGCCTTTGCTCCACCCCTACTCTGTGGCTACAGTTCTTAAATGCAGTAGAACTCTTTCACAGTGAAAGAAATTAAATCCACAAACGTGTGTCCATGGAAGTATCTCGCCATCTCGGTTAAATGCTGTGAAACGTACTTTTCTCTAACGCGCTGAACAAAATCCTGCTTGAGGGGCAGCGCCACTGCCGATGAGAATCACCTAACAGACAGAACTGCTGGCACTGAATCGCATAATTGCTTGGAAATGTCATTTATGTTCTTATTCTAACAAAGAGAGTCAATATGGCAGATAAAGAGCACAGGCTATTAAGGTAAATTTAATTATCTGCTCCACTAATTTATTTTTTTCCTAACATGAGATTTATCATGCAGCAAAAGTAATTGGTGAGTGTGGGGGCACATGTCTGTCTGTGTGTGCACATGGGAGTGAAATTTAATTCGGCATTGTAAATATTGTGTTTACTGGGTTTTCCACACCTCAGATTGGATAATGACTCCTCTTTCCAGACTCTTTCAGCCCTCCCATGGCCGTGAATGCGGCTTTATGAGAGATCACACTTCCAAGAGCTTCCCCTTTTGGAAAATGATTAAATATAGAGTCAGCTAAATGGGGTAGCTCAGGATATATCCCAAAAGAACATTGTCAAAATGACATTGTGGTGAAGCTCAGTTAATGGTGGCGTGGCTAATTGATATTAGAGCGCAGAATCAATGGTGCAGCTCTGCCAAAGGAGAATGGCTTCACTGGTAAGAACTTTGTCCCCAAGGTCATATTCTGTTACTGTAATATTGACCTTCCTGTTCCCTGCTGACTTTCTGTCCAATTCACATCCTGTTGTTATCGTCCAGCCATTTAGGTATCTGTCTTATCTTTCATCCAATACATCCTTCGTGTGATGGCCTCTGTGGCGAGTTAACATAAAAAAAAACTCCCATCATGCCCACATATACACAAGTCACATGCCAGATACTGCAGCATCATTTAGCCGCTTTGGCATTTACGAACATGTATCATTGAGGAAAACATTTGGCAATGAAGTATGAAGTATACAGCTTGTGCAAATGCAATAAAGCATACGCTAATAAGGAAGTGACCTTGATGAGCTAAGTACAATGGCAAAAAAAATGATTCCCCAACCTGACTAGAAACATCAAAGGTATTTTTTTAACCAGTAACAGGAAGCAAAATGGGTGAATAAAACTCCTCTGAAAGTCCAGGTGGCATTTAGTGAAAGGTCCTCTTAGCGCTCGGGTGTCTTACACACCAGACATCGGATATTTATGAATTGATTCAGCAGTGTCAGTCAGTCCTGCACTTTGCCAGGGGCGCTAATCCATGTGATGGAATTCATATGTCTACTTCATATTAAGTTTCCCGTGTTGCTTATTGACCTTTTCATCTAGCATTTTCCCTCGCTGATGTGAGCCGGCCCCTTCACAGAAGCTGTCTAGAGCCATTATTTTGCTGCTTTTCGATTCTGCTTCAGGTGAGAAACACTTGAGCACTTACCACGCCGAGGGGGAGGGCTTCGCCGTGAAAGAGAAGCGGCAGTCTGAGGTGCCGGGTGCAGTCACAAGTCCGTGGAAGTGGTAAATTTAATAAACTCGTGATAATTGGTGATGTTTGGTTTTTACTCTGTAATCACGTGAGAACTATTTTTACATATGTAAAAAAAAAATAGAAGAAGAGAAGAGAAGACAAATGAAGACATATATATATATATATATATATATATATATATATATATATACATATCACACAATGTACTGTACTGTACATATATACATTTATTTTATTCACCTCTTAGTCTGGTTATTTATTGACTTTTATTTATTTTATCATTTTATATTTTTGAGTCTGAGTTTTAACTGTATTTTACTTATTTTTTTTTCCATTATTTTTATCTTTTCAGTCTGGTTATTAATTCATCTGATCTCATCTCACCTTCCCTACCGTTTAATCCTCACTAGGGTCATGGGGGTTGCTGGAGCCCATCCCAGCTGGCCAGGTTATTAATTGATTTTTTAAAAATTTATTTATTTATTTAATATTTTATATTTTTAGTCTGGCTTTTAACTAACTTATTTTATTATTTTTTACATTTTCAATGGGGCTTTTAATTGAATTTTATTTATTTTTATAATTATAGTCATAATTCACCAAATTATAGTTATAATATACACAGTTTTATCTCTCTAGTGTTTCCTCAGTGTCCTTAGTGTTTTTAAAATTTCATGTGTGTGTGTGTGTTTACATGCGTGTGTGGTCTCTTGGGTCTGTTGTTTGTTTTTTTGCATCTTTTGTATGAGAAGTGCTCTGCGAATAAAGTTTGATTGATTGATAAAGCTTTTTGCCCACTATATGTGTGTGTGTACACTACGGTATATTGTGTGTTAGTATTGTCCTTCTAATGGTAACATTGCTGTTTCAGTTTACTTCTATGGGAGTGGAATTTCTAGTATCGAACAACAGAAACAGTGAATCCTGGTGATTTTGACTTAGAAACATGGTTAAAGGAGGAAAAATCAAGAAAAGGAAATACAGTCAATATCTACATCTACAGAGCCTTAATGTGTGCTTAAGAAAATCATCAAACTGTTGTAATTGCAAGGAAACTAATCGCATATTTCATGTTTTTGAGGACAAATGTCACATAGTACGGGTATTTCTGCATGTCTTTGGACAGTGGGAGGAGTACCTGGAGAGAAGCCATGCTAATATTTACATTCAGTGATTTCCTAACTAAAACTAAAATGCTTTTATTGCCCAGATTTAAGAGTTAAACATGAGCATCATGCGTTCTGTGGGCCTACCATCCGCCCCAACCACCTCCGTCTAACTCCGGCATAGTTCATAAATGCGTGTGGGAAAGTGTATAGTAATAGCAAGATAAGTAGTAACACAATATTAGCATCATCACTAGGAAGCTGGGTTGGGAGATATTTCCAGTGTCTCTCACCTATCATTTATGTTACGATACACACATGAGCTCCCTGTCACAGCCACACACGCACACACAAATTTCAATTTGCAGTATCTTCCTGAACACTACCTTGAATGAAAGGAGGACCCTTGTCCTTTAACAATAGCATGTGATGAATAGGTTCTCTTCTTCGTGTTGAAAAGATCTTCTCTCAATTTGCCCTTTTAGCCAGCTCAATACAGGAACAGTACTTGATTAAATCCCATCAACACAGCTATTTGGATCAAGGACCTTGATTAAAATGCAAAAATATGATTTTCCCATCCAGTGTTGGGCTTAAATCTCCACCCAAAGCTCTATGCAAACTCTCTTGCTTAAGGAATTGGGAATTAATATGCGATATTGTCACATTACATCTGTTTCTGTTGCACGCATCTGTTTTTTGACTGATGCAGTGTGCCAACGCGTTCAGGTTGTGATTTTAGCGGAGATTTGGTTATGTACTGGCGGCGTCTTCCTTCCACGTTATTAATATTTCACACTTTGTTGCAGCTTCAATAACAAGTTGTGTCCCCTGTAAAGTTCTGTGAAAATATCACCGAAGGTGTTGGGCACATATTAGAAGACGGTACGAAGAAAACTCCTAGCGCTGGGCCAAATGAGATGGTGTTTTTAAGTAAGAGCGCCTCAACTATCCTTTTAATTAATATCTGCCTTGAGGCAGTTAGTTAGATACAAACAGACAAATGCTTTGGTGCATACCAATGGTCTGTAAATCTAGTATGGAGTAACACATTCTCTCCATGGTCAAAATGAAAGTTAATTTGATCCGAGTCTACTTCAAATAACAAATAAGGCCAAGAATAATTTATTATATGTATTTGAATGAGTTCTTTCGTCACGGACCATTTGCACACATAAAGCATTAACGCGACGGTTCATTTTTAGCGCATTAAGACCGACACAAACACGAGTTATCCGCGTCAACAAAAAAAAGGTTTCTCAATATTCAATTCTACTGCTCCGCACCAACACAACCTCCACTTGCAGGTTGTGGGAAGTTTCTACGCCCAGAAAGTTTAGAAGGACTGTACCCAGGGAAATGACAAACTTTAATCCTTAGACAGCCGATTATGTGGAAGTCACATAAGGAAACAACCATATGTACGTCTGCAATTAAACCGTGATGATGGAACACTTTCCTTACACACTGTAATGGTGTATCATTAGCTTCCATGGTCTGTCATTTTCTATCGGAAAACATTGGGAAAAAAAAAAACAAAAAAAAACATTAAAAACCCATTTTGAAGAACGAAGACTCAAAGCGCCAGTCAGCGCTAAAAGGTTTGTTTGGCTGTTCTTTTAGAGAAACAACAAGGAAGGTTACACCTGCCAACACATTCCACTGTGAGCTTCTACCTCTGAATAGCCATAAACTCAAAGAAAAAAAAATAAAAATTCACTGAGCGAATTAGAAGCGTACAGTATATCTCTGTAACCACGTACTGGTGCTGAAGAGACTACGAATCGGCCTCTGAATGCAACTCCGGCTGAAGGGTGGAATGTGAAATGTTATCTGAGGAGAATTAGCACACATAATTTCAAGCGCCAATTTATTTGCCTCCAAGCAATTAGAAAAAAAAAACTAATAAAAAGAAAAAAAAAAAAAACAGCATGAGCAGTTATCTTTTATGTGGCGAAAATGTGAACTACTGCGATGAATGTAGAATAATTCGCCCAAAGCAAGTCTCTGTGTGTGTGTGTGTGTGTGTGTGTGTGTTCTTTGGTGGGAGGTGCTTGCATATGTACATTTAACAGGAAAAATCACAACTAAAACCGCCCTCCCCCTTTTTTTTTCTAAAGGAGTGAGGAAGTCAACAATGTAATCCTATTTGACGGGGGAAAACTGACCCGTGGCCTCTCGAGAACAAACCAAAACATCCCGGGTGTGAGGTTCGAAGGACCGTTCCTCAACCAACTCATTCAAGGACAAGCGCAAACGTTATTAGTAATTGCTTTTTATTTGATCTTTTCATTTTTTTTTTTTTTCAGATCGATCACAATGAACACAGCCTTTAGACAATAGCAGTTGAAATAATCCATACAAATGAATGTCTCTGGTCTTTTTTTTTACCAGTTGCCCGTTGTAGTGTGGAGCCCTATGCTATCAGTGTGGGCCTGGGGGGAGTGGGAGGAGGAGGACAACACTGACAAACATCGGGTGCTTGTTTTAACTAACCAAAAAAGGCATGTTGTCTTGATGTGTGTGTGTGTGTGTGTGTGTGAAGCGGTGGCTGTTTGGAGTCCGTGTGCACCTGCATCAGTGTGAGTCAGAGACCAGAGGCGGTTAGCCACATTCAACGAGGCCCTGTCCTAATCACTTAGTAAAACCAACAGTCTCGAGTGGACAAAAATAACCCACTCTAGATTTGAGTAATGCACTGCCAACGGTGTATGATGTCAACAGTGTGTAATTAGACAATAATGAGAGGCCTTACATTAAGAATTAATGCTCAATCTCCGACTGTGGGTTTGACCTCAACAGCAGCCTCTGCTAACGCTACTAAACAGCAAATAGCCTGAGAGAGGGGGCCATGGCTTTAAAGGATACCTTCCGTCCACCGGACCCGGGCCTACGTTCCCTTCCCTCGGTTTGTGGCCGGGTCCAGGGAACGCCATCAGAGGGGACAGCGCTTTAAACGTGCCTCAGTCGACTATAGCGGCTTTTTTTTCTTTTTGCGGCAGCCAAGCTCCAGACCTCTGGATTTAAATCAATTGCATAAAAAAAAAAGAAGAAAAAAAAGAGCCATAGAGGTTTAACGTGAGTTGGAGTTAAATCTTTAGAACAGAAGTAACAGAAATGAAGAAGAAAGGTTTGTCGAGCAATGACTGTAAGAAAGTGGATCAGACGAAGTGTGGAGGATGCTTGTTCTAGCATGAAGACTGAACACGGTGACATAAACTGAAAATAAACCAGGAAGTGCCACATTTGTCTGGGTAGTGTTTTGCCCTCTTTCTGCTTTTCCTTTACCTTTAAAGGCCAATGCATTTAAATAAGAGGCAGTGTGTTGCTGAAGTGCATGAATGTTTCTGTGTGTGTGTGTGTGTGACAGCATTTCTGTTATGATCACAGTTGTAGTGTGCACTTTGAGCAAGCACATCATTTTGACTTATAACTTGTACCTATATATATGTATATGTATAATGTGAATGTCCAGCTTGCTTGATTTAGCTAGATATTTGACAAGAGGGAACAAAAACTCATTAAAAAAAAAAACTCATTTAAAAAAGAAGCGTAAGTGTTTCTCTCCTGCGTCAAATCCTCCAAGCCCTCTCTAAAAACAGCCCTCTGCCATCTCCTAAGAAAAGAGCAAGGGTAAACCGAAATCAAATACTTCGCAGACGATAGAGAGGAGGAGAAAAGGCAACAGTTACTTTGCTCCTCGGTGGCAGGGAAAGCAAACAGCTGAAGAGGAGAAAAGCGAGCAGATGAATAGAATATACAAAAAAGAAAGATGGCAAGCAGGCAAAGGATACGGCGGGATGGCAGATTGACAGGAGAATGTCCAAACATGCAGCTCAATTAAGGAAAAGAAGCAAGAACAGAGATACCAAAACACTCAGATGTGATATGTCTACAGAACAGAGCGCGTTATGTCTGCTGCTGAGATTCCAATTCAGCCCGGATCCGCTTTCCACGGCAAACACACCAGGAGCCATACGGACGCAAGTCACTGTTCCCTCTCATGGCTGCATCTTACATACATTTGGTGATTGTGGTCACATTTTTTATTTGTTTTTTTTTCTCCAAAACACGCGTCTAGTCTATCAGCCTACTGTTCTGCGTATTTTACGGTCAGAGATTATTAGAAAAAAGCGTCTCTCGCTATTATTTCAGAGAGTGGCCGAAATGTGCCAAAATTTTCAAAAATAAATGTCTGTATAGTTATTATTATCATTATTATTATTATTATTTTTAAGAAAGCCTGAATGTGAAGAAACCTGGTCATATAAACCACGCACCTAAACAGCTAAGACATCAAATCCAAAGTAACTTCAGATAGAATTTCAGATGTCAAGTTTCTCTGCAAAGGATGAGAGTTCTAACATGTATTGAGAAGGAGTACATACAGAAACAACACAGACTGCTGAGAAAGAACCTATTTTGGTCCTTTATAGAAAATGCACATTCTGGTGGACCAGGGCTTTATAAGCAGTCACAAGCTCCACAGATACAACAAGCTCTCTGCAGAGACAGTAAGGCAGTTTTATGATCACCAAGGAAACCACTCCACTTTCCATATGGCAGGTTTCATATTTTTTTTTGTTTTTTTGTTTGGAAAGAAAGTAAAAACTTAATGAACACAAAATCCGCATACTAGTTATTGTTAAAGAAAATAGCTGCCCTGTAAAAATCTGCTCAGTAAAAATATTCAGACGGCTATCTTGTGGTTGTTGCTTTTTGTTGTTGGTTTGAATTGTATTCTAGATCAGCTGGCTCATTAAGCTTTCAACAGTTATTGTATTTGATCCAGCTGGATCTCAGGGTAAAAAGAGGCGACATCTCGAAAGCACTGAAGCCAGCCTGCAAAGATGCAGAATAGAGATGAAAAAAAAGAGAAAGAAAAAGAAAAACACCAACGAAAAAACCCAAACTAAAGCAAACTCACAGAGTTCGACAGCTACTAAGGCAACTTTTGCCAAATACAATATAAGCCCATGTATATTGCAACACAACTATATATTAATTTAATAAAATACACAATATAGCTTTTGTACACATAACAATTTGGCTCAAATGCACAGAAATTGCAGTAAAATCAATAAAAAATATGTCAATTTTTTTGATGTAAACACATCTAAATTGGTTACATTTACACATATAATGATATTATGTATAGTGATAATGTGAAGGGACATTTTCTTGTTCATTTATATATTTGGATAATTGTCTTCGAAACAATGGCAGTGTCCTTTCGCAGTTCTTTGAGTTAATTCCCGCACTCGTGACTTTGTAACTCCAGGACACATTTTTGTTGAGATTCCTCATTTCTTCTTCTTCTTTTTTTTTTTTTTTCTTAAAAAAATGTATAAATATTTTGTTAATATTTGGACACTATACATGGATTCATACATACAGTCATCTATATGATCATATAGATATTATCTTTTCACAGTTGAGGAAAAATGTCCCTTTTTATACAACTTGTGATTGCCTTAAGGCAGAGTCACACACATGATAATTCACTGTACACAAGGGACTGAAAGCTGATGATGTACATGTATAAGACAATTCCACAGATGGACAATCGTGTTTAAGCGTTCGTGTTTGTGTGTGCATTTGTGTGCGTGTGTGTGGTGGGACATCAGTGCATGTGGCCGCATGTTTTTTGCGAAAAGCGTAGTGCACGTGTGTAAAAGTGGTGCGTGTAACTACACCGGTCAGCAACATGAACATTTAAATAGGGGCGTGAGACAGACACAGCTTACACATGTAGCTACAAATGACGGGTGAAACATGGTTACACTGTTAATAAATCTCCTTCAGTGGCGCTTTTAAGCCGCTCCAGCGACCAGTCCTCCGCAAACCCCTGATTAGCCAATCTCTTCGCGTTCAGAAACCGGATCCATCACATGTTAAACACCTATATTAAATTCAAAAAAAGATAAGGTTCTTTTGCGTTTCTCGGCCTTTCGCCGTCCCAAACAAATTCAAATTTGTTCCTCCGTTTTCGATTGTCATGTCTGACCATAAATAGTCCTTTTTCATTCAGTTTCGTTGTCCGTCACGCGTACCAAAAAAATCCCCCCCCTACACACAATTAGATATGTAGGATTTCACGAGAGACCATGAACAAACACACTTATGAGCTGGTGGGCACTTAGATAATAGCTTGCGAGGTGCCAGAGGCGTAAACCTCTGCAATTTGCTTAAGAATCCAAAACGAAAAGAGTTTATAAATTCAGCAGAATTCGCATGTCCGTTATTCAGTTCCATTTTTGTGGGTAGGGATCACGGCACCAGAACCGGTGCCAAACAACCGACATAATAAACGTCTGTCTGTTCAGTGTTGGTACTTTTCTACAACAAATGCAGTGGGGAAAAAAAAGCTCCTTCCGTAAGAGCCATTTATCCTTTTCAATTCGTTTTGGTGACAGTTTTGGCGCGAGAGTTTTTGAAGTAGCATCCTACTCCTCTTCTCTCTGCCTTCCGACTTCTCGTTCGCCGCGTTCCTCTGTGTCACTTCCTGAGTGTGCCAGTGGCCTCACTTCCTCTGCAGTCCTGCAATAGTTTGTCGATGTCCCGCACCACCTGGTCAGCGTCCATTCCGTCGCGGCCCCCGTCCGGCTCCACCTGCTCCAGGGCGCACTCCATTTCGCCTGTCGCCTCCTGGCTGATCCTGGAGCGGGCCTCCGCGAGCACTTTGGCCACCGGGTCCGAGGAAGGCAAGGACGGGTACACCCCCTGGTCTCTGGTTTGTTTGGTGGGTGACAGGTACTGACCGTCGGGAGGCCCGTAGTGGCCGGAGCAGGTGGCGGGAGGAGGCTTGCCTTCAGCCCCGTCGGCTGGGCTTTTGACCGCAGAGCAGGGAGACATGGTGGAGCAGCCCTTGGTGGGGCTGCCAGAGGCCGAGGGTACTTCCTGGAGCAGCGGACTGAGGGCGCGCTTCGCTTTCAGGTAGGGCTTGACGTTGGCGACCAGGATGGTGTGGTCACGCCTCTCTTTGCCGAAAGTGCAGAATGTCTTCTTGCCGTTGGGATTGACAGTCTCGTACGTCTCCGTCTCAGGCAGAGTCTCCATGCCCGCCGGCACAAACATATTGTTGCGGTAGTCGACACCCTCAGCCTGGTTTCCTCCGGCAGGGAACTGGGGCATCCAGCAGCGGTCAGAATGACCCAGTACTCTGCACTCCTCTGTACAATTCACACAATCCTCATCTGCAGACAGAAAGAAGGGGAAGGGGGTGGACGGGGGAAAGAAAACGATATTCGAGTCAGTAGTGTGCAGAGAACAGAATGAAACCACACAGCGAGAGAGTAATAGAATCATACTGCTATTATAAGGCTGAACCGAACTACACAAGAAGTCGGGCGCTTCAAGTTAGGGAAGAAGAGTCGAGCCCAATGTAATGATTGAAAAAAGGGAAGGGTCTTTTAAGGTTGTCCCATTCTAAATACATAAAAAAAAAAAAAAAAACGCATGCACACATACATATGCAGCTTTCCAAGGGGACTGGGGGACACCTGCTAGCATTTTCGAAAGCTCTGATCAAGGGGATGGCAGAGCATAAAGAAAGGATGGGGAGGGAGCGAGAGAAAAACAACAACAGTTGAGGTTTGGCAAAGGCATAGTGCCGTTATCATAAATTCATGTCAGTGGGCTTTGAAGCCCTCCCCAGACGGAGAGGCTATGCCAAATGGCTTGTGCTTCTTCCCTATGTGTCTGTGCCTGTTTATTTGTGTGTTCCTTGTTCTTGTCGTGTGTGTGCGCACGTGTGAGTAAGTGTGAGCGCGCCTTCCACCCTCTTTCATCTTTATTCAGAAGGATGCACACTCTGGCTGATTACGGGAGCGTTCATGCCGGTGTCAAACACATCCAGAACTCGCTTAAAAAAATAAATAATAATAATAGAATAAAAACGGAGGTGTTTTTTTTTTTTCTGTCCTCTAGGGTGTGAAATGAAAATAGTGGGGGGAGGAAAAAAAAAAAAAAATGCGGAGCATCTGTTGTCCCACAAATGGAATTTTTCCATTGGCTGGTTGGGATGAAATGAAGACAACACACACAGAACGGCATCTCTCAACAGTTGTGACAATGTGAATTAGATTAGTACATCTAGTTTCATGTTTCTTATCCTCATGCACACGTCCCACAGTGAATTACACCGAACACATTCCGTCATGACAGACTGGCTTAAAAGAAAAATATTAAAGCCACGTTTGTTTTGCACGTCTAACACTGATAATGCATTTAATCGTTCTACTACTTAAAGAAGTGCAAAATGAACGTTGTATAGGTTAGATAAAGGGAAAGAATGCTACAGCCCGCAGATGCATTTTTCTGAGGCCCTCCAGTAAAATACGAGCCTGCACGGACTCCAGCTAATTTGCATACTGGCTTAGAGATACTGTATGTGATGCATCTCTGTCTGTTTGCAGAAGCGAGCGCCGTGCTTCTTATTTCTGATTGTAATGCAACACAGAGGCAGCTCTCTTTGTCGAGAGGAATAAGGCCGTTCTGGTCACAGGAGATCTCATTTTTATAGCTCAGTTAAAGTGACAGACAGCGAGGTGGACTAAAAGTCGGAGTCAAACTTGCTTATTACACCTCTCCTGCTGAATGTTAATGATTTAAACTCCGAGTCCCCATGATGAATCGTCATCCTTGTATAATGAGTGTGCGGCCAGAGAACATTTTAAATCAATGTAATTTATGTTCCCGTGACAAGCTTGTTGTGGTTTGAACCTAAATTAGTAGGTGGAATCTTGAATAATTGGTTAACAAGGGGCGCAAAACTTTTTTTTTTTCCTCCTTGTGTTTTGTTTGAAAGGCAATCTTTAGGGAGCAAGAGGTAGATTCGAGCATCATTTCAACTATTATTCTCGACCTCATGTGGGAAGACAACAACGTGGCTCTTAGAAGCCGTAACGCTAGCCCAGTTTTCCATTATGCAATGCATGAACATCCAGAGCATGCAGAGAGTGCTGCTTTAAAGACCACAAACTTAGGACTAATACGATCTTTCGTTGATGCGAATGAGCGGGCAGAGTGGATGTGCTTGAGTGCACTTGGCTAGGCTGTCTTTGCTGTGCTGCGGGTCAGCAGCCTACATTCCCAAGAGACTGCCCTCCTAAGCTGTAGAGATGAGCTTAACACTTCACAAATGTTTGAAGAAGCCAAACAGCGCTAGCAAGGAGAGCCTGACATTTCCCATGTCGAGGCAGTCATCTGAAGAGGAAATAAGGTGAGCACTGAAGCAGAGGCCAGTATGCGACAGACTACGTTTAGATGCGTGTGTGTGTGGATGTGTGTGTGTGTGGGGGGGGGTCATATGAACACAGTCAGATGCATGTGGACACGTGTGCGTGCGCATGCCATTTGGAAAAAAAGTCATTTTAGTAAATGTGTCCACACAAAGATCAATGATTGGGTCACAAAATAAATGCAAACCAGAATAAACATTCTAAAAATAACACGATCCACCACCAAGGTGTAATATGCACCTATCGACCATAACATTATGACCACGTTCCTAATAGGTGTGTAGGTTTCTCTCTCTCTCATCAGAGAATGCACATGGGCCATCACAGGACACCTTGTGGTGTGAATGATATTATTAATGAGGGTCTTTGGGTTCTATGGGGGAGGGAGGTGGGGTATGTGGCTCATCTCAAAGATACTTGATCAGTTTGGGGATTTAGTGTTTTTTCATGTTTTTTTGAGTTGTTCCTAAACTGTTTGTGCGTCTGCGTCAGGCTGCATCCTGTTGGGAGTGGCTGCTGCCATAAAGAAGTGTCATTGCTATGGGGTGGGGGGGTGTCTGGTCTGGTCTAGGTGGGTGGTACATGTCTAAGTAACATCCACATGAATGGATGCCAGGTCCAAGCAGAACACTGAATTGTCACGCGATCACTTATTCCGTTTTCTGTTCACTTTTCCTCTCAGTGGTCATAATGTTACGCCTGATCGCCGCATAATCCTACATGTGACCAGGATTACCAGCAGACAACCACCGCCTTTCACACAACCAGCCTGCGCGCACGCATTTCAGGCACAAACAATTAACTCGGGCCGCTACCACGTCTTCACGCTCTCAGAGGTGATTGCCCGTTCACCGTGTGCATATTAAAGCATAAATAATCCATGAAGACATATTTCCTTCTATTTAGTTGGAGGAAACCTCCGATAGATTATTCATGTCTCAGTTGCACGTTCAACCTTGAGGCGTTCTCTACATATCTTTGGCTAACAATATGACATATGAGAGCAGGGGTGACATTCATCTCTCTCTCTCTCCCTCCCTCATTCGCCGTGGCTACGCCGGCTCTCCGGGATGAGCATTAGATGCCACCACCAAGGACACATTTGCCTGTGATGATTTGGCTAGCAGGTGCGGCGCTCTACAGTTTCTCTTTCGACACCGCGTTCAGCCCAAGATAAATTACACCGATAGATGCGCTGAAACAAGCGGTCATTTGTCACAGAGCACTGATGAAACAGGCTGATAATTTGCACAATTTACTGTTTTTTAATAAGAAAGACACCGTTAGGACGTTTGCGTTACTGTCATATATGCTAATATTAGCTTTCTCCTCTTCTTTTTAAGCACGAATTCGAAATATTTGTCATACGATCGAAACATCTAGATAGTTTGACTCTCTGTTGACACCATGCACACTATCTTCTGGTGTTTATGTTTTTTTTTAAAGAGAGAAATACTGAGCACTGACAAAAAAAAAAAAAAAAATCAGTGTTCTTCAACTTCGTCTCTCATTCAAGCTTCAAAAAAAAGACCCTACGTCTTACAGCTGCTGTGAACCAAACGGGAACAAAGGAATAAGACGGGAGATGACGCAAGCACATGCAGCAAAAGGTTTCAGATTAGTCAGTGTATAGCATGAACAATACATCTCAGGCATCAGAAAGAAGTGAAGGCTCAGACTCGGGCTCAAGGAAAGTGTCTGGAACCCTGATCAAACTGCCCGATCGGGAAGTAAGGCACAGTTTATGTTTGTATCTGTGAAGCCCAATTGTAGAGACTTGACCTCTATTCCTTATTGAAATCAGATATTTATTACACCTCTATTGCCAATAAAAAAAAAAAAAAAACTTTAATTAACTCCCCACACTCTTTTGTACTTGTGGATGCTTTCTTAACAGCGAGCAGCCGGAGTTATCTTACTACCTCTGGCAGGGTTAATTGCCTCGCTTTAGGGCAGAATTTCAAGACCGCATATGACTTAGATAGGACAGCTCTGTAGCTGCCTGTTATCTTTAATGCTAAGAGCACATGAAACAGATATAAAAGTAGCAAAGCGGCTCCCTGTAATCTCTAAGCAATAACAAAAGGACACGGTGTCAAAGAAACCTCCACCGGTTCAGAAAGACCCCTCCACGCTGCAGCGACGCAACACAGAGAGGAGGAACAGGAGCAAATGATCCCGGTTCCCTGTGTGACGTCTCAGCATCTGATACCGCCGTCCCTTGTAACGACACCCAGGGTAAGATAGGTCAAAGTTAGAAATGGCAACGGAGGTGCAAATAAAAATGTAAATGCGGGTTCGGAATAATCTGTGCGAATAATTTCAATGACACATTTCGCTTAAAGGAAAAAGCTAAAGCACGATGATTGTCTAACGTATTAAGAACCCATTGGAATTGCAAATATGCTACTGTACACAAATATGTTTGGATATGAGTAGCATGAGTTAACGTACCCACACCGATCAGGCATAACATTATGACCACCTTCCTATTATTGCTACATATCGGAGATCCACATAAATGAAGACCAGGTCCAAATGTTTGCCAGCAGAACACTGAATTGCACTAAGATGGTCAATGTTATTCACTTCTCCCATCAGCGGTCTTAATGTTGTGGCTGATCGTTGTATATTTCTCACCAATAAACAACACAAACAAAACCTCTGATGGGGAGATTCATAATTCATACATGAATGTAGGACACAACATGTTGAACTAAAGTTGGATTCACAGTGTTGCTTTCAGTCGGCCTTTGTGTAGTTGAACGCTTCGATCCCAAGGCCGCAGCGCTGAGCCTCTGTTTGCGTGGTTACGCCGGATTTACAGTGAAATATTGTATTTTTCAAACTGCCACTTTCTCGATACTCCTCAATGCACACCATGCAAGTGAAGATGCAAAAGGAAAACACACAACAAAGGAATAATAATAATACACACCAGCGCGGTCACAACCAATAGTGTCCAGTGTAAAATGTCAAGATGGAAATGAGGTCGGAGTGAAAAAAGGAAAAAAGTATCAACCAAAAGAGGACAAATAAATGCTGAGGGAAAAGAATCTTGAAAAGTTAAACACGCTGGACTATTAAACCGTGTCAAGATGTCTTTTTGTAATCCTGGCATCACCACCTCTTCTCCCTGGTTGTCTCTGAGCAGCCATCTTTGCATGACAGCAACACTGAAAGCGAGGTGAGATGAAAAACTTTACAAATTAACACTTCATTAACGTCGACTAACGTCAGCAGCGACGTCATGTGTAAGTAAGAAAGGAAGATAAGCAACTGGTCTGATTACATGTTCTGTTCTCCCCTCTCCTCTCGATTTCATTTTTCTTTCCAAACGTCGGGCTGGAAACGTTCGGCGCGGTGCGTGAAGGGTACGCACCTAAACCTGTGAGTGTGAAAGCGTGCCTGTGTACCAGTGTGTGTCATAAAGCATGGTGTGATTTCCCTAAACAGCCTTTTCTCCCTCCAGACACCTGCCCGCCTGGCCCTACATGCCCATCCCTCCTCGCTTTATTACCCAGCCCTGTGATTAATGTCCCTCTGTCGCACACTGTGGCTCCCCGGGAGGGAGGGATGAACCAAGAGAGAGCTGTACTCACAGGCTGCTGCTAGCGAAGTGGCAGCGTCGAAGCCGAAGCGCCGGACAAACGCATAAAAATGTTCCGTAAGCTCAAAAACAAGGTAAAACGTTACACACATATAGAACAGTAGCTGTGAATCATTTGACCTTCACACACACACACTGGATAGTCACTATAGAGCAGCGTGAGCTAACGAAGTAGCCGATGAGACCGGGGGAATGTCAAACGCACGCGTTTGTATCTGTGTTTTGAGGTTGTGTTGTTGTGAACATACCCCAACCCACCCGAGGTGGACAGGAGGAATGGCAGCTGACGAATGGCGGAGAGCATCTGTGACGGACCATGACTGCACCTGTTCACCTGAGGGAGCTCGCAGTGTGTGTTAGCGCGTGTGCGGCGCGCATGTGTGTGTGTGTGTGTCGTCTTTTTTTTTTTTTTAATCTCCTCGCCTACTGCCGTCTAGCCCAGCTGATCCATGCAAACTCCCCACCGCCACCGCCGCCTCAGCCCCCGCGTACCCAGCCAATCAGGGTAGCTAAATATTTGTACTGCACAGATGAGAGAGTCTCCACTCTGACTGAGCCTAATGTTTAGTAAATATCTTGTGACTCCTCAGGTCGCTAGTCTACCGCACAGCAGCAGAGAGGATTTCAAACTCTAAGCCTGGGCATCACATAATTGGAGGGCTGGATTCTCTCAGGGCTGGATGAAAATAATTAATTCAAAGTATATAGTGTTTATTTTTGAGGTAGGTCTTAACTGACGACAGGTTATTTTTACAAAAAAACCCGTATTGTGAAATTCCTCGTCACTTAGCGCTGGGGTGAACTTGCAGTGACACGCATCCAAAACAAAAATTATCTTCCACGTTACTTCAGATAAAAAAGTTTCCTTTTCCTTACACAGCATTGTTGTGCTGAGAACATTGCTCCACTAACTGATATTGTTTTGATTCCAAAAGTAAGAGTCGGTTGCTCTCTCCAGCTGGCCGGTATGTTTTGCCAACAACATTTCAAGGGGTTGCAACACAATAGTTTTTCCACAAAACTGCTGTTTTGGTGTTTTCATCACAGTTTGCTGCGGGACCCGCATTTTTTCTCTGGTCTACTGCACTGCAGGGGACCTATAAACAAAGGTAAATTGGGCCTGTGATGCGATTTAAAATGGTAATTCAGAGTAGACTGCAGTTTTTTTTTTGTTTTGTTTTTTTTTATTCACCCCCTCTTATTTTTTTTTTTTTCAGGTGAAGCTATTTATATTCCTGTTAATCCAACATTAATGGGATCAGGGCTCCCAATCAATATAATGTGAGGCATATATGATGAATTGCTGGTTAGCAGACAATTATAAATCCTGCTTTCAGTTTAATCCCGTGTTGATGGAGATGGTCTGGATTGTTTTGAGCAGCGGGTGGCTAAGCATGACGTGAGGGATACTTCTCTCTCCCGCGCGATAGATTTTATCGCAGTGGGAGGCGAGAGGATGCCGATGCGTGGCGGGGGAGCGCTTGGCGGGAGGAGAGGTGGGGAGCACCGGTGGCTGGCAATGCGGAGACTGAATCAAGGGCGCGTATCTCAGGATCAAACGCGTCCTCCCCTCAGGTGTTCCCTCTCAAACTGCAGGCCTCTGCGTCGGCTAATGCCGGGCTAAGTTGTTTAAAGAACACCTCGGGGAGGGGGGAGTTTTAATGCATGGGAGAGACAGAGGGGGGAGGAGGAGGAGAAGGAGCCTGAGCTCACATTCAAACATAAACAAACACACGAAGCCTGATCAATGATTAGCAAGCAGAGCGCAGTGCTGCGGGTGGCAGGAAGGTCCTGTCAAACAGCACTTTCCTGTTAGCAGTGAGGGCCCTAAAATGCAGGATGGTGCTGCTGTAAATACAAATTTATTTGCAAACGCCCGAGCGCGGTGGTTCTCAAATGGAGAACCCCCGCGGTTACTTGAAGGCACACCAAAGGGGTATGTGAGATTTAATACATATGCATATTTTAACAGCAATTTAAAAAATCTTTTAAGATATATATTCCAAGTTCATAAAATGGAATTTATGTTCAGTGGGTTATTAAATTTTATTACCCTCAAAAACCTCCACGTCCCTCGTACCAGGACGGTTTGACCCGGCCAATGGGCGTCACCTGTCAATCACCGGTGCCTCGAGAACCAAAACATTGGAGTCGTGGGCGCCCCCTAGCCCATATATAGGAGGGCCCTACATAGGGGTTAGGAAACCTTAGTGATCAAATTCCATGCCCTACGTAGGGGACTCAAAATTTCCCATAAAGCATTGCAAAAAGTAGTGACCATCCATTGGTCACTCAGCCGGTGGTGGATATCCCATCATGCATTGGGTCTTTAACGGCGCCGCCGTTCATAGTTAGTGGTTAGTGGCTGTTAGTGAGACACAAATATGCAAAAATGTGCGTCTTTGCCAGAGTTGATACAACAGATATTGTCATGCAAGTTATGAAATAAATTAATCAGACACTGATGCTACAGTGCTGTGTTTTTTTTCTTGTCTTTTAGACTTAAGACTCAACTTTACTGAACCTCTTGGGATGACTCTCTCTTGTATTTCCGTGAAAAAAAAAAAACTATTTCACAGAGGGTAACATCACTGAAAAAGGGTTGAGAACCACTATCCTCAGAACATCTGCCACATGTGAGTGCACTTGTGTTTATGTGTTTAGCTTGTTCATGTCTGAGTGCTTTGGTTTTTTTCAGTGTCACCATGCTTGGCAACCTTGTTTGGCATACTAACCTTTTTACCCCCCTTCCCTTAACTAACAAACTCAAATATGAGTTGTCCCCTGCTTTCAGCGTATCCTCCCTACATGTTTCCCTGTAATCGTTCCCAGCTGAGCCATGAGCTGTCTGCAATCATCTCTATTATCAAAGCTGCTTTCCACCAGCTTTAATTGTCAGAAAAGACCTTGAGACAAGTGTGTGAAACGAGCGGGGGAATGATCTCCTCCGTTATCTGCTGATAATCAGACTAAAAAAAAAAAAAAAAGGAAAACAAAAAACTTGACAAGGAGGTTTAACAGTCGAAACGGCCATGGGAACCTGTCCAAGGTTAGAAAGTGCTGAGAACAGGCCAACTGAGCTTTATCAGCGGCTACAACTGTGACGTGTGACAACGTTCTCCCGAAGGTTCCCACTGCTGTGTCTGAGCGACACATCCCGACATGTTTAAAGTATAAATACCTCTCTACTGGGGTAGGGACAGAGGGGAAGAAAACTAACTGCAGAATGGTTGGGGGGGGGGGGGGGGGTGATGTTCATGGCGGCACGCAATAAACTGGTCGTGAGGAGATCTCGTTTAGCATCCACAGCGCTTCACTGTGATTGGCCTTAATTCATTTGGCTATAAGCTGCTTTACTTTAGTGTTTTAATGTGAGGCAATTGAAGTAGGAAGCAAGGCATGCATTAGAGGAGAGAGACAACTCTATTTCAGTCCTCCACATTAGGCCAATTGTAACTAATACCTGTACAATTTGCATTACGCGTGGATTGTGTCCTTTTTTATGCCGTCTTTTGTGGCAATACTGGAACCACAGGCAGGCTATTAGACAGAGATGAGAGAGGAACAACTCTTATTTCATTCCTGCCGTCATTAGGCAATTTATACCTACATACCAATACAATTAGCTACAGACGTGGATGTGTGTCCATTTATATGCCGTAACTTTTGCTGCAAACCTGACCTGAAGTGCAGCTTTAGCAGCTGTAGGCGAACAGAGTCTAATCCTTAATAAAAATGATTCGGGAGCAAATCTTTACAGATCATTTGTAAATAAATATATATATATATATAGATATAGTAATATTACTATTCCAAGTTATAAAAGATAAATTTGGAGAAATTTTGAAAAAGGTACAACCACATCACTAACTACTTGCACATAGATGGATTTAATCCCAAGCGTTTTTTTTTTTCGCGTTAAGAGCATATCGGCCATTGAAAATTAAATAGTTTAAATTTTAATTTGTCTGAAGCATCTTGCAAAATGCAGCATATTTAGTCTCCGTCTGACTCGGGTTCTCTCGCCGTATTTCATCCCAGACTGACGTAATGGTGTTGCGATCAGGGTTCTGCGAGGGTCACACCATCTGTCGGCGGGACGACTGCTTCTTCTTCTTGTTACTGAGATAGTTACTCTGGCTCAGTGTCTTGGGGTCGTCATCACGCTGCCCGTTGAATTCAGGACCAATCAGACGCCTGCCCGACGGTGTCGCGAGGAGGATACGAATCGTCGGAAAAGACTAAAGAGATTTGCCGCAAATAAATTATGCTCGCGCTCACTCGCAGATGAACGGGCCGACTTCAGGAAGTGAATTTAGCTAAAGCTGGGTAGAAACATGACAATGAGAAACACATTTATTCACCCTGCGGCGAACAAAAGGGCCACGACGCACGCAGTGATACACAAAACGAGGAAGAATGCACGCATAAATACTGAACTGAACGCCGAACATAAATTGATTAGGGCCAACAAAGGGAGTCTGCAGCGCGCAGCCTACTTTTGAAATGGGATTAGGCGGCGTTGTCTGAGGCAGACATGCCAGCGAGAAGGAACAAAGAGAGACAGCGAATCACAGGTCAATAGCACCTCGCTACCTTTACCTGGAGAGAGGCATGGAGGGTGGCACAAAGGGTGGCGAGGAGACAAGAAGAGGACTTATTAGAAGATGAGGCGAGAAGCGTGGTGAATCAGTGGCTAATCCTCCGTTTCCTCTAAGCCTGTGTAATTAGGACATGGGGGATTGCACCGTGACAGGGGATGCTTCTGGACCGCCTTGCTTTCCTTTGCCTCTCTCTTTTGTTTATTTCTTCCCCCTTTAGCTCGGGTTTATGGCAGTTTGTCATCTAAATATAGTGTGCGCGTGTGCGCCTCGTCTTTTTTTCCTGTGTGTGCACGCACATCGCGGCGTGCTCTCTCATAAGCAACACAAATAGACACAGCATGTCTGCACCATGTTTTATTTCTACTCACCACTACTTAATGCTTAATGCTCAGATGTGAGTGCACTCTTTTTTTTTTTTTTTTTTAACTCTGCTGCTTTGGTCGCCACATGACACTCGTAGATTATATTTTTGCAGGAATCAAATGGAGCGTCTTAGTCAAACAGCACTTCCTCCAACACATGCTGAACACAAACAAACAAACACACACACACACGCCGTGGCCGACGGCTTGGTTGGCTTTGGTTGAAGAGACTCAGAAGAGTCCACAGTGTGGACCAAACATTATACCAGAGACGAGGAGAAAGGCTGCTCAGCATCCTTCTGCCTGTTAATAGCCTTAATCTACTTCCTTTCCCCAGTCGACGGCAAAGAAAGTTGCCTTGGCCCATTTAGACAGACAGTGAGCGCAAGGAATACAGTGAGGAGGAGAGAGAGGGAGAGAAAGGAAGAGATGGGGGGAGGAGGTAGTTTAAAAAATTAAGCTGAGAGAATCTGTGACTCACTAGCTCATTACAGAAATCCTGTTTCTATCCAAGGAGAGAACAGGTTGAAAACATCCTATTAAAGAAAGAATGAAGAGAAACATTTTGTTACCAATTCGCACGAGGTCATCTTTTGAAGTCCATTTTAGCTGTGCTACTTTTATGATCCTAGAATTGAGGTATCATCCCTTCAAGCGGGCCGGATTTAAAAAACCCGGGGCGCCGTGGCCGTGTCCTGATGCCTGGCCGAGGACGACGGGGACGGCGCAGGACGTGGAGGATTGAGGAGGGCTCCTTCAGACAATCCATACAATAACAAGATCCATCAAGTACACAATGCTGTCACATTCGCTGAATTAAATCACTTCCTCTTATTGTCTGCCTCTCCCTCAGCCTGCCTCTCGTTTTGCTTCTCTCTTTTGAACAAAGGGATTTGAACAACTCGGGGTGTCATGGCTTTGTGAAAGTAATCATTCCCATGTGTGCTGCTTTAGCAGGATTAGGGAAAGTGCCTCTGATTCTCTGTCTCAACAGTACCATCACTGTATCACAACAGCACATGCAGTATACAGTAGAATGATATTGTCATTATAATTACATTAGGGTTCTGTGGCAACAAATGAACTTGAGGATTGTTTGGCGGGAAGAAGCTAAGCTCTAAGATGAAAGCCGCAACGGCAAAATTCCTCAAAATCCCACAACAAAAAAGGACGAAGGAATACTACGGGCGCATCTGACAGCTTGCTGCCACTTGGAATAGCTTCATCTTCATGGCAAACACAAACCCAACTCGGAGAAGACAAGGTAGGTAGGTGAATCACAGAGAGAAGTTTGACAATCGAGCCTAATGCAATCCAAGCGGGTGGGAAAAGTGAATTGGTCGTGGCTGCCGCTGACTTGGAGCGAAGAGAAATGTTTCAGACAGAAAATATCAGAAATGCATGTGCTCGCGGAACTGAATGTACATCTTAAATGGAGCAGGAGCCAATGCATAAAACAAATATAGCTAAAATGACTCTTAGTTTAAGCTCGAAACCAGGGGATTTCAATTCTGCAGAAATGGTGTGCACTTCTGCTACTTCCGTTGATACAGCTAAACTAACGGCATATATACCGCTGGGTGGAAATACTGTGAGTTTAACCACGTACCTGATAAGACGAGTCAGACGTTCGCAAACAGCCTAATCTGACAGACAGACAGACATGCCTGCTTACCAGTGTGTGCACAATATTTTCATTTTTCTTTCAATCCGACTCACTACAGCTCGAAAAGTTTGACATTTTTACTGAACCACTCAGAAATGTGGACTATTTATATAGAATCTGGCTAAGAAGGCGACATTTTAACCATGAAACTATTTTTTGGATAAATATGTCCAATTAAAATTCATAGATATAATATTGTGTAGGTCTCCATTCTGCCTGCAAAGCTGTTGTGACTCATCAGGGGATGGACATGGATCTTCTGAGGGTGTCCTGTGGTGTCTGGTAACAGAATGTTGTTGGTGGGGGGCCTTTGGGTCCTATGGGTTGAGGGGAGGGGCCTCTGTGGATCATCCCACAGATACTTGATCAGTTTGGGATCAAGTGAATTTGGAGACCAAGTCAACACCTTGTCCTGTTTTTCATGTTTTTTCTTTTCTTTTTTGTTTCAAAACCATTTTTGTGTGTCTGTGTCAGGCTGCATCCTGCTGGGGATGGCTGCTGCCGACGCTGCCCCAGGGGTGGGGGTGGGGGTGGGGGTGCATGGTCTGGTCTAGGTGGGTGGTGCATGTCTGAGTAACATCCACATGAATGCCAGGTCCAAAGGTTTCCCACCACCAGAACACTGAATTGTCACAAGATTTTCTCCTGTTAGTGGCTCTAATGTTGTGGCTGATCGGTGTTTACAAAGTTCATGCCTTTTTCCATACCCTACATGATACTGATGGTGTATCATCTACTCATATAGTATCATGATCTACTGTAAAAAAAAAAGTTTTTATATATCTATCTACTATAAAAAATAAATAAATGAATAAAAATAGAACGAGCCCCAGCCGGACTTCCTGCTAAACAGTGTCACTGCAGCTGCCAATACAGCGGCTACCTGTAATGCCACCTGTAACGCTACCTGCCGTGTGGCATTTCACCACACCACTCTAAATGCATCCCCCGTGCAGCACATGTACTAGTGAGACTAATATGTTCAATAAGAAAACTGTACACTTTAGTATGTAGGCATTTGATCAATTGTGCCAATGAACAGCAGTGTAACTCCCCTAAGGATATTGGCGGGTGCTGAACAGAGCTAAGTGGAAAGGTGGAGAGAGGTAGGTTGAGTCGATGGTGTTGGCTTTCCCAGCCCCGGGGCCTAACACATTTAGAGAGCTAACTGACACACTTTGGATGTATTAGCCACGGTGTGCTTTGCCAACCTCTCCTCTATTTCTGCTGCGCCGACTCCTCCTCCTATCGCCGTCTGTCTGTCACTGCCGTCTCCTCTCCATGCAGGAGTGTGTTTCAGCAACATTGCTTTAGCATTGATGTTCCTTGATGCCCCAGCCAAATTGGTGTTTGCTGTCTAGACACTGGTTGCTTGCGTCTCTGTATGGATAAATATACGCACGCGCTAACACTCGCGCTCATCTGTTTATAAGTATGATTAGATTAAAAGAAAACTGACGGAAATGCAATAACAGTCTATTAGTATACCCGCCAGGGGGGATAATCATTTCAAATAGAAATGTGTTTTCCATCTCACTATCTAATTTATACTTTCTTTGCCTTGCCATCTGATTCACTCTTGAGACGGGCGGGTTATGAGCGCAGGGCTTTAAAAAAAAAAAAGACGCTGGGTTCAAGTTCGGGCCAGTGCAATAAAGCACAAATAAGTAGAAATATATAGCGGTGAATACTTTCTGAGTCTGCTCACGAGAAACAAAAACCCAAAGGCTGGAGGACCTCGGCGATCTCTGACAAATGTATGCATTGAATTTGAAGGTGAGAAAAACAACTCCTCTCGGTCCTCGTTGCCTCATTCTGTGTGGAGGTTTTAAGATTAGGGTCAAAGATTAGAAGGCTTACACAAGATAAGAATGGGATTAAAAGAGCTCAGAGATGTAAAATTACAGATCAGAGGACTGGGGGAAACACACCTGAAACCTAAACAAAATGACAGCGTGGCAGCCACCTGTCCTGCTGGACACTATCGGCTTCATGCGGGGGGAGAAACCCCCAAAACAAAACAATGTATTCCGGACGAGAGAAAGGGAAGTGAATATTATAGAAGCAGCCTCCAATATTCCGGAGAGGGATTCAGCACACATCAAAGGCTGCCTCTGCAGTAAGTCTGTTAGATTTGGGATTAATGGACTCCAGAGGGGCCTGGACACACACATGCAGGAACACACAATCACAAACACACACGCAAAATCCAGCAGCACCACAACTCCGCCTGATAAGATTCACAACCCCGGATAGCAAAGCACTGCAGTGCAGAGTGAGTGTCTGTCCTGGTAACTCTCCACAGTAGGCTCTCTGCTGCAGAGCCACACTTTGTCACAACATACTATAACTCAGCGGAGGCAGTTGGAAAATGTCTTAACATTCTAGTAAATTCTGAACGGACACAGTTGCAGGTTCACAGGATCCCGTTTATTAGATAGTTTGGATTTTTTTTTTTGCTTGCTTGTTAAATTACAGAGCGCATGCCCAGACACACACACACGCATGCCTGCATGTGTGCACACACAACCGTAAGTTGCCTCCGAGCTCTGATGAGTTCATGCAAATTACAAAAAATGCAAATACGGGTGGCGAGGCACAGCCGTCCTCTGATGCATTTTGAGGAAAACAACGAAATGAAGGGGAGGGGTGGGGGGGGGGACTCGCAACGAATCTATTTCGTTTAATCTGGGCAGACAGAAAGACAGCCTAATCCCAACTCCGGCTGAATTTCCACTCCAGTGCCCAGCCTCTCCCCCATTCTTCCACCCACCTCCTGCATCCCCGTGCCCTCTGGGCTAAAACCACAGGTGCAGGCAAATGCAAGCCACTGGGTGGAAAATGCTCGTTGACAGCATTCTGGTGTGTTTGCCATTGGTCAGTGAACAATGAGGGAGTTTCCTGAACCACTTGTCGTGCTGATGGAACAGCTGGACACCAACACCAGACACAGATCAGGGTGGGAGGAGACCATGCGGAACAACAGGGAGGTTAAGACTAAAATGAGATTCAGCAGAGCTTAAGCTCACTGTCATTTCACAAACTGTTTGTGATTTTCTTTTTTCTTTCTTCGGTACTCGCATAAGCACGTAAAGTCGGTGTCATTGGCGAGAAATTCCATTTTTGAGCATGTTTCACTCGGCAAGTGATTGTTTTCTATAAGTACATCCCAGGAAATTGTTGACTTGTATTTGAACATTAAAAGATGAAGATAACATTTGAGCCTCTGTCAAACAGGGCCCCCAGATAAAGGTGAAACACTCTTACATAAAGCACAGCCCGCATTTATCACACGTTCAGAGCATCAACACTAGAATCAGGGTTTCCAGATTAGGTGTTGATAATTGAAGCGCTGTCAGAAAGATGTTGGATCGGGTGTTCTTTTTGCTACTAAAGTGTCATCGTACAAAAATCTGAAGAACTCAACCAAAGCTTTCGTATAAAAATAAAATAAAATAAAAAAATTAAAAAGCTGCGAATGCCTCCAAGCCAGGCCAGAGTTTTGAAAAAGATCTCTAAATTATTTAAAATAAATCATTCCAGCGTAAGGAAAATCATCTGCAAGTTGCATAGATTTCAAAAGACTGCCAATTCCAGTCCAGCCCCAAGAGATTCAGCTGAAGAGCAGAACGTTTGATGTAAAGAAAAGTCTCCAAAATCTCCAGATGTTATCCGAAGACTGGTGGGTATGTCTTGCTGTTGATGTGCCTATATTTGGAAGGAGAGCCTACATTTGACCCGAACTACAGTTCAAAAAAGGCATTGGCCATGAGGTTGTTTGGTTACAGTAACAGTGAACATGCAGTAACGGCAGCTTTTCAGAAATATACCACTTGTAATGGGTGGTGGTGGTTGTGGTTATGGGTCGCCTCCCTCAATTTTTCATCATTACAATTAGTCCTTGAAGATAATGTGAGGCTATCAGTCCAATTGTTGACCCAGAAGCAGACCTCTGAACAGAATACTGATTTTAAGCTTACTGGTTAATTGACAAAAGAATGGCTCAAAAAAAATGAAGAAATGGGAGGTTATCGAATGGCCTAATCAAAGCTGAGATCTGAATCCCATTAGAATAGGTTTGAAAGAGACTGTGCATGCAAGAAGCCCTCAAACATCTTGCAAAGAAAGGAATTTTTGCATTAAGAGTGGTTGAAAACATCAGCTTCTGAAGGCCTAGCGTGTCCCCTCGGTGGAACAGATCCATTGATGCTGATGTTTTTACGGATTTCACTTTAATCTAAGAGCACTGTATTAAAGAGAATATGATATATATATATGCTGTATGGCAGAACAGTCAACAGTTTTCCTGGGATGTGATTATTTTTCGGCGTTAATTCCTCCATACAGTGGCATTTTGTTAATTAACGTCTGAGAAGGAGTGGTCATAGTTTATCAGCACGAAGCTGAAAAAAGGAAGGTGGTGGCAATCACCTGTTATTAGATACGTCTTGAATTCTGATGTGGTTGCCTGGATACAGCAACAGCAAGAGTGTGTGCTTTCCATCAGTCTGCGCGTACTAATTCACTGGCTCACTCTGCCATTGTCTGCCTCTTTCTCTTTAGAGCGCCGACACACCGGCGCGCGAGTAAAGCCGAGCACCAGGCGGCAGCTCCCGCGAGCGCGCCCAGACCTACTCTCAAACACATGATCGTCCTGAGCAGCATTATCACAATCTAGGGAACTAGATTATCCCTAGGCTCAAAACTTCATCCTCTTTGATCCCCACTTGGGAGGGGATGAGAGGCAGCGCAGGGGACCATTACCCAGATTTCCCACTTGTTAATCAAGGGAGATTTTCACCTTGGGGGACAGATGGACAACTCTTTTCAAAAACATCACAACAGAACGGGCATTATACTATCAAGGAAACTTCCTCAACAACAACAACAACCACCACCCCGGATGCTTTTAAAGATCTTAAAGATCATTTTCCCGGAAGTATGTCAGACACACTTTCACACATGACGTGCAGAGCCACGTCACTGCTGCTCCATCCGTGCATAAAGTCGGCCCGGGTTATTTCATTGGTCTGGCAGATATTCAATCAAATCTGGAACGAACCAATAGGATTGATGTGCACACGTCGCTCCAGTGAGTATTGCTCTCTTTAAAACCTGTTAAGGAAACGCGTCGGCAATTCATCCATCCGGGCTACCTCATCATGGTGTGAATTTAAATGAAGCATGTGTGTAAGCACTGTAGGAAGATCCATCACACTTAGTTGTTTACACTGCAAGCCTTTCAGAATCTCCAAAATAGATCTTTGTTGCGGTTTGAGGCGGGCCGTTGAGGTCAGCTGTTAATTGGCTGCTGGTAATTACAGATGCTTCTTAGGTTTGCTGACATCGTCCGTGGGGCTTTGGAGATCCTCGCTACTGATGCACTGCAGTGGCAACTGCAATGTACAGAAAATTACACAACCACTCACCCCCCCGCCCTGCAAACGGAAGCAGCAATTAACACTCCTCACGTTCCTCAAATCTAATCTGGTGTTTACCCCGTCGATGAGCAACTGTGGGCATTACATATTTAGTGGCTTCAAATGAGTTTAGGCTGAGAGGGGTTGAGTGTTCTTGCTTTTCGCGCATTTGAGATTGGATCCCGCCGCCTTTGCCCCACCCCTCTTCATTAAAATGCTCATGCGTGTCATTCTCCCGCTCTTTGCCAGTAGCCACGAGGGTGTCTCTGCCGCGTGTGGGGCTCGCTTCCCGATGAAAGGAGGCGACGCGGGGACAATAGCAGGCACCCAATTAAAGCTGTGTTGGCCTCGCAATTCCTCAAGGTATTGCCATGTGACAGTTTAATTAACCAAGCCCCTTATCTTAATTTAGCAGGATCAAAAAGTAACAAACTGAGGTTATCGGAGAAAAACACTCCCGGTCGCCATTCCCCGCAAACTCGCAAAGGCTCACATATACACGTGCTTTTGATCTGTGTCATCACGGCGGAGCTGTAGCAGAGTGTCACACACGCGACATAGATGTTTGATGAAATTCATCGAGCTGGGCTATACCATCAGCCTCACAGATACCACAAAGCACTATTTATGGAGTAAATCCTTCAGAACATATTTATTATATATCTGCAGGGGTTGGCCCGACGACCCGGCTCCGGCTGTTTCTCTTTACACCGTTACACTACGTGCGAGTAATTTCCTGAGAGTGTGTACACGGGACTGGTTTCAGCCACGTCTTAGCGGGGTATATGTTTACTTTGACAGGTTTTTCTTTTGAATTTGAACCAGTGGCTGGGTGACCGCGGGGAGCCAGGCACCATGCTACTTAAGCCAGTCTCCCATTGAGCCTGCCTGCTGTCACACCCCTCTTCATCCATCCATCAATACGCCCGTGAGCTCTTTCTTTTCATTATCTGATCACTCATCAACTGGTTGCTGTATATTTCTTCCTTTCAGTCCATTCACTGGAGCCTGTCTTTTATACGCCATATTTGAGGTTGTATGTATTAAATGCAATCCAACCTTTGGTACTAAACTGCCTTCCCAAAAAAAAAAAAAAAATTGTTTTCCTCTTCTGACATTTCTGATCATCTCCATTCACTGTCGTCGCATAAACCACATCCGCTCCCTTTGTTTTAACGTTTCCTCTTCTTCAAATACTCCATTATCTATACCACTGCAGGCAGTGGATGAAAGGACATTACTAGTTATGGCTGAACAGAGAAGACGTCCTGATGCCTTGGACAGGCCAGGCCCATTTATCTCCCTGGTTCCTGATGCAGTGCAACATGGGGAAACAATGCCCCAGGGCACCACAAATATTCATTCACATCAGCCAAGAAAACAGCCCAGACAGTGGGGCACTTAGCTTGCATCTAAGTGATTCAAAGGAAGTTGCTTCGAATTCAACGTCTAGGGGATTTTTTTTTTGTTTCTTTTAACCAGGCATTTCATTTTCACAAAGATGAACAATTTCCCCACTTTGTAACCGACTGCATAGAATTGATCAAACAATCCGACACTTGCCGTCTTTGTAATTAATAATGTTCTGTTGTTTCGGAATAGCACAACCGAGCACAAGCATGTTTAAAGATGACAACTGTGCGCTGGGCGCAGGCTTCTAAGCTGCACGCGGCCGGAAGCAAAGAGTGCGTTTTGAGGACTGATAATGCTCAACAGCTCCAGGTTAAACACCACCTGAAACCAGTTCGCTATCCCAAAAGTGTTAGCTATAGGAAATTAGTAATTCAGTAAAAGCTTTGAGGAAAAAAAAACTGCAGCACAGTAGCTGCAGTCTCTGAAACAGAGCTTTTACTTGAAATGCGATTCCTTAACAAGCAATGGAATTGAAAGGGGAATGTAAGAAAAAAAAAAGAGGTATGTGTTATCCACAGGTTCACCTCCCACGATATCATCGCCACCGGACGAGGGAATGAACTTCAGTGCTCTACTTGCATGAGCAAGTGTGAATTTGTCTTACGTAACACATTACCGCTGAGTATCTTTACCAGACTCTCTGTAAACTCTGGCTTCTTGCGGCATCATATTTGTATGCATTAAGTTAGCAAAGCATAACATAACCCTGAGCCCATTAAAAATAAAACATGTACCCAACCCAGATAAATCTTGGAAAGGAGCGTGCATTAAAAATCAGTATAATGATTATTTAAATCTTACTATACTCCAGAAGAGATGATGTTTTCAAGCATTTTGTCAAGTCCGAATCCCTTTTTAGGAGGTTTAATGCGAAATTAAGACGTGCGGTTTTGAATTTGCTTACTATCACACATGATTCACAGAGAGATTTGACTCAGATGAAGCAATGTTGGGTCTCGGCACACTTTCCTGTGACATAATGGACCCTGTCCTGACTAATTCCTTCTTGGTGTACAGCCCTCACTGTGGGAATGTGTTCCAGTGACAAAGGCTGCAGATTTACTTCAGCCTGAAAGGGACCAACGCTCGGGTCACTCTGGAATTATTGAAGCGAGTTGTCATTCCCTTATTTGTTGCAGTTATTGAGTTCTAGTGAAGTGTATCCAGACTTTCAAAGCATTTCATCTAACATTTAAGTCGATAAACTGTATTCAGTTAGTCGGTCGTACTAAAAGAGCATCACCAAATGAATTTAGTCTCTCAAAGAGGCACAAGAGACGACCACAGAACTGTCATATTTGGTTTAGAGAGGATACATTTGGATATTTAACCAACATAAAACTCAACTCTAAAGACAGAATCTGAAGGCCTGACGATGCTTTGGGTACTGCGATACTGACGGAAATATACGGTACCAACTAACCTGCTCATTTATTCCCATACAAATCCAATGTTTAATGATGCGTGGATGAAAATGTTTAGCTAACATTCATCAAATGTGTAACCGAGACAGAAAGAGGAAGAAATAAAAAGACAGGAATCATCGTGTACACGACAGAACAATAATAGGGGGGAAGAGGAAGAGGCAATCAAAGCATATGTAAAAGACTGTAGTTAATGTCTAGAATTACATCTGAAGCTCACACACACACACACACAAACACACACACAACTGCACAAATGCCCGGCTGTCCATGGACATAGGACAGATGGCCGCCGAGTGGCTCTGGTCCAGCGAATGACGATGTTCTGTATCATTATAATCTGCGCCGTAGTATCCTCCCTACTGCTGTGCAGGACAACATGTTTCACCCACTGAGAGCAGATACTGAAACAATCCTGCTGCCGCTCTGCAACACATACTCCTAGAGAGGTGCGACCAACTTGTGTTGTGGCTTCTCCTTTGATCGGGGAGCGCGGAGGGGGGGTCACGACGATTAAGAATTTCCTTAATTCAGAATAGAAACAGGAGAGTCCAACTGCAATGCGTGTTTTAAAATCCACTTAGTCTCACAAATTAGCCTCACAGGCTTCGCCATCACTCAGTCTGCGCATCAGACGGACACACACGCGCGGGTAAAGGCACAAGGGTGCAGAGCGACGTTTATAATTGACTACTCGGACACTCGCTCATCCGGCACCACCCATGCGCTGAAAAACAGCAGCCACCCTGCCTGAACCCGCAGCTTCTATCTTGAACCATCTCGGCGACGAAAACTGCGATAACATCCTAATTGTGCGCGGTGCAATCACGGATTTAACTACGCTTTGCAGTAGTGAGAGGTTAATGCCTGAGAAAAAAAAAAAAGAAAAAAGAAAAACGAAACGTAGGCTGCACTGCCATGGGGCTCAGGCACACCATGTTAATTAATTTCATTTATAGCACAGACACCACATCCACAAGGTTGTTGTTCATGTGATTACAAAGAGAACAACTGGGAGCGGAAATATGTCTGTCACGATGATGGAGCTGATAAATCCACTAAATTGTCTCTTGCAGCTGCATTGAGGGAATATATCTAAAGTGTGTGTGTGTGTGTGTGTGTTAGGAGCAAGTGTGGCTGGGGCATTTTTTTTTAATTTTTTCAGTTAACTCGGAGCGGTGTGAAAGCGTACACACTGGATGACAGCGTAGATTACTAGTGTGTTTACAGCAAACACGCCCGTGCGTGTGTAAACACAGAATATGCAAACTAATCAAACCACCTAGCCTCACTCTCTGAGGCATTAAAACCAACACATTCAAATTCACCCGCGAGGTGAGGCCTCCGACAGGAACCGTCTTGGCAGGGCCTCGCGGCGTGGAAATTGTGTTCAAATGCTCCCCGCGTGAAATCTCTCCGACCGAAACCCTGCACGCGGCTGACAAAAAAAATCGGAATAATATCACTGAGGTTTTACAGGATGAAGCTCAAACAATATGGCTGAAGAGTGATTACCTTTAAATCTCTGCGATTCCGGACTAATCCTCGCAGGCACAAACCTACATTTTTTTTTTAATGGGCTTCGAATGGCATTTCCACAGTGCTTAATGGCTTTATGTGTTTATTCAATGTGCTATGTGTGAGCACACATTTGGACTAATACCCCGTCACATTCTCCTCCTCGCAGAGCGGTCGGCGCAAGGATGATTGGACATTTGTAAGCATTTGGGGTCAGCGGCCTTTACAGCAGGTGCAGTTTTTTTAGATCAGATGTCCAATCATTCTATGCTGAGAGCTTATAATGGTGCTTAGAATGAATTAAGGCTTTTGCCGCCATAAACATATTCACTGCCGCAACCAGGGTGAAGAGATAATGTCAAAGATTTACAGCCCAAGTGGCGAGAGTTTGAGATATTCATCAATCCTCTGCAGCATTGTGGTGCCAGAGTGCTTGAGATATTCCAACTGAACGAGGATCAGGGGGTGATCTGCCGTGCGGGTGGGCCGAGGTTTATAGTGGGGGATGACCCCCCGCAGCCTCGAAATCGCACACGCGGCACGAGAGGAAGGACACGAGAATGGACATTACCCTTCATGAACCACAATGGCAACAATGGAATTTCATGAAACTTTGTGTATTAAAGAAAATGGACTAATCCCCTTAAATCTTCCATAATGAGAGAGAAGAAATCCTAAGACTGTGATATTTCCCCTCCCTTCACCCCCACAAGATTTTAGGCTTTCTGCGGGATTCTACTAGCTTAGCCGCAAATCGCCTCGCTGCTGTGCGATACCGCCCCATCCTCCGATGAGCGGGCGCGAGGATGGGGCGCACGCTCTGGCGCATGTGTACACGGCGCGCAAGACACTCACAAATCTTATTCGACTTTGACTGATGCATCCTGGAGAAGTCCAGATTGCTGATGGTTCTTATTTCCCCCCACCAGGAAAGTAGCCGGTGATGTTGCCATGAATCAGGCTATCAGTCGAGCCAGGGACAGGCCGCGGAAAGCCGGGGAGATGAGGAGCGGGCGAAGATGAAAGTCTCGCAGACAAATCCTCTCTGCCCAATGGCTCGCACAAACAGTAAGAAGAAACATGAGCATCTGGCTGCTGTTTTCAGACGATGCTTGTTTTTCTAATCTGCTCCCCAAGGCCATGCTACGGACTTTTTAGATAGATTACTTCAGTGGTTTGGTATTAAAACACTGCGGATGCTTCACAAGGAGAAGTTAAAGCCTTTTAATCGATGACTAATGACGAAAACAGCAAACAAGAGAATTAGAGCTCACACCACGTCCGGCTCGTGCTGCCGCCGCCGCTGCAGCGAGCGAGTTACGCGGGAGCGACGCGCGAGCACGTCTCCTTTGGAACAATGGGTGTAAACACACCTTGACAGTCTCAATTAATCGCGTTTAAACTGACAGATGTGATGGCATCACATGAAACCGTGACTCTTCCATATGCTACCTGTTTAGAGTAATGTTTGTAAACTCACTAATTACAACGCTCTCAGACGAAGCTCCTCTCTCGGCAGATGTTTGTCCATTAACCCAACGAACAATTACCTTAACATTATGTGAGAATTCACACATTAACGGTGCCCCCACTGCTACGGAGATGTCAGCCTGACGGAGGCTTCAAACACGTTCACCGCGCCAACTCGCTAATAGGCAAACAATTATGGCTTCCCTTTAACTTTGAAGAACTCGTTGTCTTCTGAAGAATAATTCATTTATTATGCAAACAATCCTTGTCAAGTGCTATATGTGTTGCTTTCAAATATAGCGAGAAGGTTCTGGGTCCAACGCCACCACCAGCCGCCTCGCCCGATGTCAGCTGGGACTGGCTCCAGCTCCCCCCAGACCCTCCGGAGGACGAGCGGTTACAGAAAATGAATGAATGAATGTAATAAACAGTGAGAGATGTTTACGTAAGATTGCAGTGAATCTAATGCTCTAATGTGTGAGCATATTATCACACCGTAGTCGCGTATACATTATATAATAGATGTATATTAATAGGAATAAGAACAGCTTTTCACGGTCTTCGTAGCAGCAGCGACTGCTTCTAGTTTTAAGCTGATGAATAAATGTCTAATTGTCAAATCTCCCTGTCCACACGATACCACTGAGTCATGTTCTGGCTGTGCCGTGGCTCCGTCTCAAAAGTCCACTCTGGATTCAATACCCTGGAAATGTTTCAGAAGAAGCAGCGTCCTCAAGGAGCCTGTCTCTCCTCTGCCAGATCTCGTCGTGCTTTGTTCTGAAACATTTCTGAACTGTTATTCCTTCCCTCAGTCGGGCTCGGACTATCTTTTTCCTACTATAACATGCGTAGAAATCGTAATTTTATGAATAAAGTAACCGTAAGACGCATCGTCCAGGTCTTAAATAGGCAAAGTTTTGCGTCTGTATCGTTACGATTGTTCAGCAATGGTAAAATCGCTTTTTATTCAAGTTATAAATAACCCTACATTACACACATGTGCATTATTAATGACGGTCAGTAGCGTGATACAGTATATTTTAGTGGCCTAAGTGCAGTCATTGTATCAGAAATGTGCATGTCAATAACAAACCCATAAAATGCAGATTTTGTTGCATATTTAATAGAAATTCAGAAGCATTCAAGCTACAGATGTAATATGCACTTACTCTGCCTACGAAAAGATGTCTGCATTTATCTGTCCATGAAATATGAATGACGCTGAACAGAATGCCCTTTTCCAAGAGTCAGATAAAGGATTATTGAAGGCCATAGTGAGGAGGATAGAAGTTGCCATGGCTACAAGTGTGAGAAGGGCATCTGATCTGACTTCTGACCAGTCAATTAATCCCGGAATTGCATTTTTTTTATTATTTTTTTTTATCAAAGGTTCACTCACGATTCAAAATTAATTGCTCAGAATAAAAAGAAAAAAGGAAAGACTGAGCAAGGTGCTTTGGAGGAGTACAGTAACGCTGGAGTCTTAAGATTAACACCGCCACGAGGGAGGACGGGTGAATATTTAAGATGGATTAGCATCTGAGTATTTATCTTGTTGGGTCTGAGTGTGGACTGGAAGAGAAAGCCTATTATTTGACTGAACAACTCATAAGGAAATTATTATTATTACGTTGTTGTTTTTTTCACGATTTTACAGATGAACAAATGTTAAGTCGGTGTAATGAGGAATCAAACATTCCACTGCACATAATGCATGGTATTACGCTTGTTTCCTTTTCTTGGCTAAGTGACAGAGGATACAAGTGCTGATGTCTATAAATAAGATTTCCACAGAGGCGCATTCGTATGAAAACAGCGTGATTTCTTGTGATATCGGCAACGGGGGACTGCATGCGTGATGCGCCACATTCTCTTTAATTTTAAAACCAGAGAAGAGTGTGTGACATCATCAGCGCCATAAATTACTGAACATATAAAGACCAGCGTTGCGCATTGGTGAGTAACAGCTAAATATACCCCAAGCATCATCAGCTGTGCCTGTACTATATATATATATGTATATATACACACATGTGTGTGAACTGCATTATTGTTTTTGGTGCCTTTGTGCCAAGATGTTCTGTTTAGCGAACAAATGCCCAAGTGTGACATTTCCCTTACTGAAGCTGTTCACAAGCTGGCGGGGGACATTGGTGGGGGGGGTGGGGGTGGGGATATCTATCACCCAGCGACAAATAAGAGAGAGAAGTCAATTTCGTCGCCTTCCTCTGCGCTGTCATAAGAACATGCCGTCTTGACTCACTGTACCAAAGCTGTCCTTGTAGTATCATATCCTTCATAAAAACAAGGAAGGAGGCGGTTTGATTCTTATAATCCAAAGCTAATTAGGATGGGTCAGCCAGGACAGTCAAACACCATCCCTCCCTCCCTCCCCTCCCTCATCGTGGTCTTCCTGCATCTCCCTCCCTCCCTCTCCATTTGCTCAGGCGGCCCTATCAGTGGGTAACATCTCCCTACACCACTGCCGCCTGTCTGTACGTGATAGCGACTGTGGCAGTCATCTCCGCAGAGGCGAGCGAGGCGCTGCCAGCCACTCTGCCAGAGCCAGACAAGCCTGTATTAATGTCTGCTGCAGGCGCGTTGGAGCATCAATTAATCGCCGTTTAAAAGTGGCAAAAAAAAAAAAGAAAAGAAAAAGAAAGAAAGAAAAAAGCATTTGATATACTTAAGCTTAATTAATGCATTGCTACCAATTCTGCACGGCTAATTAATCAATTTGGGACTGATCCGTGGTGCGAAGATGTCCAGATTGTCTCGTGTGGAAGGAACTGTGGTGGTGAATGTAAGAGAGTTTTAGGATGGATAATGTACTATAAGGGAGTTGTGTGTTTGTTCAATTAATGCCTATTACTAGATGAGACCAAAACACAGAGAGGAAAGAAGTACAAAATAAAAAAATAAATAAATGAAAGGCTGCCAAGATTGAAAAAAGAAAAAAAAAGGAGACACAACTCCGTGTTCACTTGTAGGCTACAATGTAGTGACTAGAAAGGCAAAGAACTGAAACAGGGGTTGGGGATAGACCGGGACTTGAGATACATTCTTTGTGCACTTGTAGTTCTGTTTATACCGAGCCAGTGAATGAGGCCGCAGTGTTCTGGCGGGGAAGCAGAAAGAGCTAGAGAGAGTAATTGGGAGGGCTATGCTTAGAGGGAAACAGACGACTTAAGATGGGATGAAGGAAGGAAGGAGGAGGGTGGGGGGGGGCATAGAGAGAGATCTATGAAGTAGTCGCTAAGTGCTGAGATGTGAAGAAAATAAACCTGCAGGAAAACGACCCTAGGGACGCTGACCAATGACAGGCTCCCTATCCATTTTTTTTTTTTTGGCTCTGATAATAGAACTACCTGCCCGTTTCAGCTACACATGAGACTCCTTTAAAACACAGGTAGTAGAGCAGCACGTGATATCATCATTTCCTTTAATAGCCATTTTTTCCCTCTATTTGCCTTACTATTTTTAAGCCTCATTAATTTGCCATAAAAGTACCTGCACATGAGTGGGTCAGCTTCAGACGGAAGGCAGCAGATGGGACCACTCTTTAGCTTGTCTTATGATTAATCTCAAACAGCAAGACGCCACAAAACACAAGAGCGGACCTTTCCGAGGGGAGGACTTTGAACATTCAACTGGTATTTTTTTTGCAAGTTAATAAAGATGATGTGGGCCGCGGCCAGAGCGCCGCTGTCCAACCCTCACTCCTCATCATGGCTCTTGAACCCATGCCTTGGCCTCCTGCCCTGCCCTCCCCTACAGTTTAGCTAAGCCCGCATGTTATTGGCTAAACACAGCCAGCTGCAGCCAGTTAGCTGTCTAATCTCACATCAATCGATTTCTCCAAAACAAGGAGAGGTGGAGAAATGGAACGAAAAGGAGGGGCGGCGGCAGGAGGGGGGTTTAAAGTACAGCAGAGGGTGCGGATAAATGAGAAAGTAGCAATGAGCGGGAAGCACTGACAGGGCAGTTGCTGCTGTTCAGCAACATCGGGAACTCGTGATTATCTGCGCAAGTGTGCGCGCGCTCTGCGACGGCCTCTCGCTGAGATACGGACCAGGGCGACGTGCAGACGTGCGGACGTACGGCGCCTCATCCGGTGACAGTGTTTAATTGGAAGACGGCTCCTTCTGACTGACTACTGCCCAACAAACACATGCGCCTGGTGTGTGCATGAATGTGATCCTTTCCGGTCCCTCACGGACAATTAAATGAGAACATTTTCAAAATGGGAAACATATGGAGCTTTTTAATTGGCCAATTTCTCTTGCCAACGTGTGTGGCTTTTATTCTTTTTTTTTTTTTTCCCTTCATTCTAAAAACCAATGAAAGGGAAAAAAAATACTATCTAGTCAGACATGCATATTGCAGCACAGAGCGTCGCACAAATTGTCATTGTCCTTCCGCAAGGAGTAAAACAGCCCTTCTGTTCGCTGGATTAATAGCACCATTAGAGGGAATCCATGTTCACTATACAGAGCTCTACTTTGGGATCCTGTCAGCGAGATACATACTTCTTGGCGTAGTGAGTTTGTATTTCTGTGGGAATATCTGTTTTTGCTAAGCAGGTAATGGTGCACGCTGAAGTACATGACCGGCTGAAGCTGGATCGGAAATTTTACCATCCCTTCCTACTTGTCTCCATACCTATGTAAGCATGACTTCCTTCCCTCCCCCCTGACCCTGCACTAATCACACGAGGTGACAGGGGTGAGGGGACCTGCAACAACTCATATCTGGGGAGTTATTGTTCTACACATGTCATGCGTAATCTGCCCGACCCACAGCGCTTAGAATAATTATTCATATTTAATCACCACACTACGAAGCTACATCGCCTGCCGCTCACTAAGTCATTTTCCATGTTCCATTATCAAAGTTTCAGAGACGGGTGCTCAGGGAAGGGGGACTAAATGGAGAGGCTGAAGTAGTTGGGCTTATAAAAACATAATGGGCTTGTCTGCTTTGATAAACTGAGGACGTGTATAGAATGCACACTCGCTGACGCCCTCCAGTACACACACATACACACACACACACACACACACACACACAGACAAACGCACACCACACAATTTAAATGAGAAAAGTGCAGAGAACAAAGTCGGGAGAGGAGAGGGGGCGGGGGCTGAAGTAGCCAAGTTCAGATTGTGAGCGTTCGGGCGAGTCAAAAGGCTCAATCACTAACGCAAACAACTTCCGCCGCAGAAAAAACAGGATTGATGGCGGTTTGGTTGGAGCGCGCCGGCTCCCAGCCACCGTCCTTCGTTCCTCGCGCGGATGAAGAGTTTGTCAGCGAGCGCTCACCTTGCTCCAGAGGGGGCGGTTTCACTCCCGACGCCTTCAACTTCAGCGCCTCCTTTGCAGACATATCACAGCAGGAGCCTTTGTTGGTGTCCTGGTCACTGTCGGCCTGGTCGCTGTCGCCATGGCCGCTGTCTCTGAGGCTCGCTCGCTCGGGATCTTTGAATGTTGAGCTACTGGATAAATAAAACAAAAAAAAAAGAAAAGAAAAAACAAAACAGTGCACAGGTCCACGTATTAGTGCACAATTCAGGTTGTGATTGTCGGTCATTTAAAATAATGAGTGAAAATAGATAAGTAAGCCTGAGTGCAGAAGAGACATTTTTACATAATAGGATTTAAGATATAATAAAAATGCCTCTAGAAATACAGTACTAACCTAATTGCCAGCTAAAATAAAAAAAAAAGGTGGATCTTTTGTGTGATTCTATTTCTTGCATTACAGAGAATACTGTTAGTAACCATTTCTAAACATAATTAAATGTACATGCTCCTCCTGTTATTACAGAACGGTTTATTGTCAGTATAGTTATTGTTTTTGTAGAACTGTGCAGGGTCTATTGGAGAAGAGAAAAGAAAGTTCTGAGATGCGGCGATGGTTATAGATCCCAGCTCCTACCTTTGAACAAACTGTTGTCTGCTACCCATATAATTAGGCTCAGTGGGGAAATTGTCCGTCTGCGGAGAAGAGAGAGATAAGAAAGTATGTTGTAAGCTTTGCAGAAACGGGTCCCGCTGTGAAACAAGAATTCCTAGTGACATGTGATTAATTATGCAGAAAAAAAAAATGAGGCAGAGGACAGAGGAGAGGCATAAAAATACTTGGAAATATGAGCTCTATATCATCCAGATTTGTGCGTTTTGTTAACCACATGAAGCAGGCTAATTAGGCATTCAAGAGTAAACCACAGAGCTGAACATCAAATCTGGCAGACATCGTATAATCAATAACTGCTAAGAATAGCAGTCTTAATTAAAACAGAAAGTGTTAGATGGAGTTCTAGAAACAAAATTGCAGGACTATTTGTACTGAAATTAAAATGCAATTTGCCCCGTGTTCCTTTTTAGCCGCATTTCTCTATGGGAGCTGCTGGCGCTCCGAGATGCAACACTTTTCCTCCCCACTTTCACACGCGGAGATAAGTTGTTTGCGAGGAGCCGGGGCTCGTATGTGTTGGACCATATGGTGTTTATTCGATGTGGGATACCTGATCATACACGAGGGGGCTTCAAGCTACGTGGATCAATAGCGGGTGGAAAAGAAAAAAAAAACAACAAAAAAAAAAACACATGCACGCACAAAGACAGTAAAGGCAAGCGTACGCAGTCACCAAGTGAAACAGTGTGGCACCTATGACAAAGTGCGGTCGTATAATGAAATACTGGTGGACAATCTACTGCATAACCTGCACTAACACTCAGTCCTCAGCACGGCGTGCAGCACTGCCTCACAGACTGGATCAATCAGACTGGCACTGGAAAGCACTCCGTCTCTCTCCCAATCTGTCTCAGTCTCCTGGTAATTATATTAATGTACACTATATTAGGGTTTTTAATCACATCAAATGAGATAAAAGGTCACAAGGACCCCAGCTTGCTTTCTGGCATTTACAGAACTGGTGATCAGTTTTTACTGAAAAAAAAAAAAAAAAAAAAGAGAGAACTGCCAACAGAAATCTGCAAAGAACGCAGGAGGAAAGGAATCAGACGTGTGCCTATTTAGATGCAGGAATTCAAATGTCCAGCGTCCCTGTTGTGTGGAGGTAGGAATGAAGGAAGCAGACGTCTTCCAAGACAAATGGCTCTCACACTGGCATAGAGGTATTCATCATAGCAACACAAATAATTACTCTATGTTGTGCACAACTCTCTGTCTTGAATTCATAGTGGTAAAATGTCATGTTTAGTGAGTAATGTCTCCTTGTGCCAGGGTTTTTCACATGCACAGCTTGACTCACAGTCGATAGAGTATTTCAATGTCATCCGTGCGCTGCGGTGGCTCGGTATGAAAAGGGGTGTGTGAAGGTCAGACGGGCCACCTCAGTACTTTGACCTTCCATGCTTTTGCCAGCACCTTTATCGCTACCTAAACATTTTATTCCACCTCAGCCTTCACTAATATTGAAAGAAAACACCCACAGAATATATCAAAGGCTGGAATCTGACCACGAAGTAAGAGCAGAATGAATGTTTGAAATCGTTTGGCATTGAAATTATAACAGCCTGGGTTTTTCACAAAGGAGAGATGGAAGTCTTTATAGTGATGTGCCCCTTCTGTACTTTTATGACCAGGGAATCAACCTTGGCCATACTTTTCAATCAACTCAGCACCGTTAGTGCTGAATCTGATCAGGAGAAAAAAAAGGGCATTAGCGGAAAATGGCTTTCCCCAATTGTCATATGGTTTATTTTGCTTTCCGCACCTGTGCACACAACAAATGATATCCTTGTGCTCAAACCTGCTTGTAAATCACATTTTTCTTTTTTTGATCACCCGATGCAGCGTTCCCCACTGATGCAAGACAAACGGAAACCATTTGCCTTAATGCAAGACCGGATTTGATGGCGTGATATTTGGACGTCGTTTGATATTGTTTCTCTTCCTTATCAAAAAGGCAAATTGATGCGTCTCGCTTAAAACAGCATGTCCCTCACCCCACCCAGAAAGCCAATGAAAACCACATTACGCCACTTCATAGAAACCTCTTTCCTGCCAATTAGAGTGGAGGCTGATCTTAAGCCTCCATCTCTTCCTGTCTGTCTATACTGCCCGGCCCTTTCACTAGAATGGGCCACATTCCAATTAATGGGTCGATAACAGCCAGTATGGGTTGCTTTGTACCGAGCCAGTCAGAGCCCGCAATGAATACAGACTAATTTGAGGGTGATAAATAGTGGATAGATGTCCAGTAGTTTTATCAAACACTGTATTATAGAGTACATCAATTCATTTAGCACTGCAAGCATCATTTAATAATACATGTTTTCCGGCGTTGAACGTCTTGAAATGAACTGAGCGAAACCGGACTGAAGGAAGCAGACCTGAAGTGACCAAAACAGCAGCTATCTGTATATTCGGCCTTGGAATTTTCAAATGTGGTTCCCTTATTAACCTGGAAGATGAGCCCGTGACCTTAAAGTGTCAGGGGAAGGACTGAACCCATTCAGGATGAGAGGATGAATCTAACAGTCAATCTGGCTTGTGTGGATTTCAGCTGAGGCTAGTTGGCTTGAGCGAGGATCGCACAGGCATGTTGATGTTGATGCGCCGCATCTAGTCAATGTAGCAAGGCCACAAAAGGTCAAAGATACAGCTAGTGTAAAAAGCTGCACTCTATTCTGTATTCCCATTGAGACCCTAAGACTGAACGCTCAGACAGCAAACCAATTGAGACAAATGGGTCGCGAATATTGGGTGTACAATTCTACTCTCAGGGCATGTTGGCGCATTTTTGTGGCAACGTTCCTTTTTATAGAGCTATGTTTGTGTACATACATATGCCTTTGTTTGTGCGTGTGTGTATATATATATATATATATGCATTTGATAGGTAGGTAGGAGTGGTGAATGAGGACAAATCGCAGTCTCTCTTTCACACATCGTTGGACAGCTCTCTTTTATTCACAGGAATAAAGAGCACACCCCTCCCTCTCACTATGCCGCTAGGTATGATGCATGCATTTGTCCTTTACTGTCTTCCAGAAAACACACATATTTCTCATTCTGTGCGCAGGAAACGGCGAATGCATTTCTACAGGTGAGGTGACGGAGTGAGCAGTTCCTAATCAGCCACAGCCTTGTCAGTGTGCCAAAAAAGACCCAGACTGCAGCTTTTAATTTGATAAACTACTTGTTTCTGTTGTGTGTTTGCATAAGAGTGACACTGCCACCAAGGGAGAACCAGTTTATTCCTCTCAAAGCAGATTCGTGACAGCCACATTGGAATAAAGGATAAAAACGGAGAGAAGTTCAAAACGGAAGGAAATAAAAGAAGAAAGGGCCAAACAGCCAAGTGAGAGGACAATAAAGGGGGCTGTATGAACAAAGCAATAATTAGAATGCATTGATTATCAAGTGGCCGGGTAGCAATTGTAAGTGATCAGATCTAATTAGCATCGAAACATCTTCCAGGAGATAACAGACCAATCAGTCAATAGGCTTAAGTGAACTTAAAGCCATCACAGTCTACTGCCTGCTAAGCATCGCCCACTATCTTCCAAATAACTTGGAAGTGGTCGCTGATGCGGGTAAATGGAAACTAGACTGATCTCAACCACACACACACACAAAAACACACACTCAACAGTCAGGAAGGACACCTTGGCAAATGTTTGTGGACTACACTCCATCAGAAAAAATAAGATATCTTTAATGTTTGAAGTTTGGATTCCACGGTGAAATTGGATTGTTTGGACATTGCTTATGATGCACATAACATTTTTATAAGGCTACGTTGGACTGGAGTTGGTTCGCTGGGAGCAGATTATGCCTCAACAAAGATCTTCCAGGCTAATCAGAATGATTTTTCTGAGGTTGTAGGACTATCCGATTGTAGGCAGAAAGTATTATTTTCTTTGTATGGGTTGAAGCCTTGTATATACCGTGAATAGTTGAAAAGTGCCCTTTATAAAAATCCCATTGGCATGTTATCAGCCTCATATTCTGATAAGCGAGTCCGGTTACACCAAGTTTGGCAAGTTATGCAGACTGATATATGATTTGTCTGCATAACTTCTGTATTAGGTTAGGTTCTGTCGTTTCTTAGAGAATATACAAGCATAACATTATGACCACCTTGCTAATAATTTGTGTATTGTGCCTCCAAAATGTGGGTGCGTTTAGGTCCTGTGGTAAAGGGGAGGGGTCTCTGTAGATCAAGTTTGTTTCAGCACATTTTCTGAGTTGCTCCTGAACCGTTTTTGTGTGCTATTGCTGTGGGGTGGATGTGCCTGGTCTGGTCTAGGTGGGTGGTACCGTATCACAACACATGTACCAAAGAAGTTACTGTAAAACAACGTGCATCAAGTGCAATAATTCCCACAACAAATGATTTTGAAGTACAGCAAACGTACCAAAGAACAACTCTGAGCTCTATAATCAAGGGCCACACTCGAACGAAACCACTAGCGTGATTCCAAAGTGCCCAGGTGAGCGGTGTTGTTGACAAAGGTTCAAAATAGTAATGAAACTGGCATTTCCCAGGCGTACGTGCATGGCTGAAATCAAGTGTTCATCGGGAAATCAACAAACCTCTGGATGACGTTAAGAAAGGACTAAGGGAAAAAGATGTCTCTTTGCAGCGCTGAGAATCATAGTAAGGGGGAATTCACACCTAGTCTGTTGGGTTATTCATCTGAACCACAGTGCTTGTCCTGTAATCCTTCAGCTCTGCCAGTGTTAGCTGAAAATCTTATAGTATGTCCAGTTTAGTTTAGTAGTTCAAAGCAGAATTTTTGATCACAAGTCAATTTTAGAAGTTTAAAAAAAAAAAAAAAAAGATTTCGAGCATGAATTCTTCTGTCGACTTACAGCCCCTTTTATTTGACTATGTGAAGATACTAGATGCATCTTCTTCTTGTTCTCGGTCTATGTCAGGTTCAGGATAAGGTTCTGTTGCAAGATTCTGTGTGAAGTGTGAACTTGTGTAAACAGCCTTAAACAGATTTGATGCGCACATAGTATTTCTGTGCATGTCTTGCATACAGAATTCATTTTTATGGATAGCACACACAATACATATTTCAGAAATGTCTGCAGCAAAGAAAGGAAATACATCAGTAAAGCTATAAAACCAGTGCCAGTGCAATAATAACTTATCACTAGAGACTGTATCAGAATATATTGATTATTTGTCCCACCCCTAGCGATTAGTCATTTAAAGTATCTCTCTTACCGACAGCGTCTCCTCTCCTCGCCATCTCTAATTGTAGTGAAGTCAACGTCGGTACCACAAATCTACTACAACTCGAGCTGAATAAACCCACATCTGTGTGTGGCAGAGTTGTTGTTGCTGCAGCTGCCATGAAATATTGCGACTGTGTTTTCATAGAACTCCTATAAGGCTTTTTTTTTTTGGTAAAATTGCTGGCTTATAATGAAGCTGGTGACTCAGGCGGCTATAATCCAACTCAATAGTCTCATCTTGTTAATCATGGTTTGCAATAATTCATAATTCAAAGCAGAACTGATTTTTTTTTTGTTGTTGTTTATGTTCATTTGATGGGAAACGGGTCTTTTTTTCCTTCATTAAGCAGCACTTTGGAGGCTTTTATATACAACTGCATAAACAGCATGACCTCTCCCTCGCATATTCATTGCTCACTAGAAAAGACAACATATTCATAATTAATATGCAACCACTCTCAGTGATGGCCGATTATTTCAGTTGAGCGTGCAGTGATGACTATTAGGAGCCTATCAGGGAACGACTCAGCGGTCCACCTCCACCTGAAGGACAAAGGACACTCCTTTGAAGATGGCAACGTCAAAATCTTAGCCAGAGAAGACAGATGGTGTAAAGGAAGCTGTCTATGTCAAATTGAAGAAACCTTCACTCCAGGGAGGAGGAGGAGGAGGACTGAGATATAATTTGATATCAATTTACAATACATTCTTAACTTCTGTCCCCAAGAAGTTTCAACACCACTCACACATTGAGACTGGACAATGACTTTGTTGGAGCACCATTCACAGGGAAAGTGGTTTAGGCACCCAAACGCTAGTAGGCGCCGTCTTCCTTCTTGGGTCACATTCAACAATCAGAACGTTTACATGCACGTGAAAAAACGAATTATTGTCTTAATCCGACTTTAACTAGACAACTTAAGTGCATGTAAACACGTTACTCCGACTAAAACTGGAGTTCTCCTTATCAGTTTAAGACACCCAGATAATGCAATTGGAAATCGATCTTCTGTGGCATGTATACGCCTTAATTGGACTTTTAACTGAATAATGTGTGTGTGCATGCGCCACAACCGCTGCGCTGGTGTATGACCCTGGACCAAAAACATTTAAGAAAGCCGGTCACAGAGAAAGACGGTAAACGGAGCCGGTAAAAGAACCACCTGAGGGATAGCGCCATCTTATCTGCACTATAAGTAGCGTGCACAATAGGTACGAGATTAAAAAAAGCTACTGTCCATCTGGTTGTTGTTTGAAATGCCTATCTGCTACATGAATGACTCTTGTTTATTATGTGACATAATAGGTCAACCGGAAAGGAGGCTGACAAAACACGTATCGCCACCTACTGTGGAGGAGGAGGACATGTTCCTGTCAGTTATTTGATTTTCTCAGTTGCATGTTAACTGGGACAAGGACCGCATTCAGAAAGTCAAATTTCGAGCATAGCTCCATTAGGCTGCGCATGTAAAAACACTGAATGGAAACTGAATTTCTCAGAGATGAATAAAGCATCTATCTATCTGAAACTTTTGCCGAAATTTTACCAAAGACGAGTCGTACAAATATTTGCATCTCTGAACCTTCTCAGTTAACCTTTCCTTGATGTGTTCCATCTTTATTGATCCAGAACAATCCATTGAAAAATTCTAGATGGCAGAAATACTGACGCAGAAACACGCTACGACCGAGTCGACCAATCACAGTTCTTGTAGGATGCGTTGCCATGACATTTCTAGGGAGGTGCATTGAGGCTACAGCGTTAGGGTCTGAGCTGTCTCTGTAGCTACAACGTCAATTTGAAGCAGAAGCATAAATATTTTTTTATTCTAACCACACACTGAACAAAGGAATAAAGTCTATGAAACGTCTGCAAAGACACTCTCTGCAGTTACTAATAATGTATTATTCTCTGTTCAAGAAAAGGCTGAGCAACCGTAGGTATAATTTTCTCTCCGTCTACAAATCTACAAATGACAACTTTGGTCACATTTCTAAGGTAGTTTCCTTTTGTAACGAAAGGACAGCTGTGTTTGCCTTCAAGAGCAACAGCTATAAAAGAGTCCATCAGGTCTGAGAACGGCTTTCATAAAAACACATTCATCCGTTTGTAATAATATGTGCAATTTAATTCGAGACTAAATCATTGTTCAAGAGTCTGAAAAGAAAACTCAGAGGGATGATGACACCCTAAGTTTGAGAGATGGGGAACAAAACACAGCTAAACTTATTCCTGAGCTCACAATTATCATCTTAAAAATTACATAAAATATGAAAAGAAAATGTGAAAACCTGCATATCCTTGAATTTGCTGTGCGTCCTCGCCTCCCTTTCACACAAATAGTTCATAAATACCAACATCATTACACGTGCAGGAGAACCCGGCCTATTTCATAATGCATGGAGAATAAGGTGCTGGGGAGAACTGAATCCTGTATAAACAAAATAGCTTGGAAAGCTCGTCTTAATAAGGATGAAGTTATACAGAGTAATCTGTTTACCATAAAGAACAAATATATATATATATATATATAAAATCAGTTTCTAATACATTTGCATGTAATTGATTTATTAATGGGCCGATTATGTTATTACTGGATGAATCATCCTTATTTAACTAAACTAAAATGTTGTTAAATGTTGACCAACATCCCCTCGGGTACAGATTATAATAAGCTGTCACACAGGAAAAGGATAACTGGGGCCCCATACTATGACAATCTGTCAGCAGATTCTCTTTTTTATTTTTTATTTATTTATTTTTTTGGCCAAACTGGAAGTAAATTTGACTGTGACCCATTTTCCAACCTGTAGCATGACATAAAATAAGAATTTACTGTTATGACACAGAAAAAGACCATTCAAAGCATATTTAGGAGCCGACTTTGACACGAGATTGAGAATGAAGGAAATGATTATTAATAAATTTTATGGTTAGGATTCATTGCCGTGGCCATTTAGAATTCGATTCCCGGTGAGAGAATTTCCCCACTGTGGGATAAATTAAAGGATTATCGCATCTTAAAACTAATTTAAAAAAATAATATTCTCAGTATAGTATTTAATATAAAATTTAATATTCAATACCTTTGAGACATCCAAAAGCCATAAGGTTCATTGTGGTTTTATTTGCTTGTGCATAAACGCATACTGCAACAGTTTGGTATAACAGATATCTTTAGAATCTTTTTTTTTTACTTTGTCGTATTGTTTTTAACTCATTTCTTCATGTTTTTTTTAAAGACAAATATACACTAAAATTATTTTTTAAAACAAAAAAAACAAACAAACAAAAAGCCCCTCTATGGAATACAATACTGTGATTTTACACTGTCTGCTCACCAGCTGCTGTACATTTGTCTGTAGGCAAGCTGAATGTGGGATCACTAAAACGCCATGAGAGCGGGATATTCAAGCGGCAAAATTAATTCCAGCTTCATAAGGGTGGCACTTGCACAACTCGTATCCTAACAAGCTGCAAACCAAATTCAAATTGAGTGAATTCATATGACTGACCCTGGGGTTTTGTGAACTGAGTGAGAAGTCTGCCATAATCCTCTTCTACCAGACCGGGGAATTGATGTCTACATGTGTGAGGGCATCTGTGTCTGAGAGTATTTGTATTATTCAAGTTGTGGAGACAGAAATCCGTTTACACAATCACAGAGTGGGGCAAAAACACAAAAAAAGTAGAATACATAACAGAGATCTTTAAATTATAGATGGCTTAAGGTTAGGGTAAGGTTAGATTTAGGTTAGGATGGGGATGAGGTTATGACTCCGTTTGGAGCATTCAGGGTAAGTCTCTAGGAATTTATTGTAAGTGAAGGTAAAGCCCCTCTGAAGTGATAGAAACACAGTTGTGTGCGCGTATATGTGCGGTCCCAGTGAAAGGACCCACTTATTATCTAGTATGTGAATCCCTCGAGTGAAGTGATCTGGCTTTAATGTCTTTTCGTGATGCTGTTCCAAAAAGCCATTTATTTCCATTGGCAGAACATAGAGGAGAATACAGAAAACAGCACAAACATATATGAATGGTGTCTGAGAATATGTCTGTGTTACTCCTGGGTTATGTTGCAACATAATGAGGCATTCTGCTCAGGTGTTGGCAGTCAATACAACAAAACACATACAAAAAACGGAAAAGATATATATTTATAGACATACAGGGAAATGCTGTGACCCCATCTATAAATAGAAAAAAAGAACAAAAACACTCCACGGAGGTACTGCGTGGGGTCTAATTTTAGTTGATTAGAGATATATATGTTTGTTTGTTTTTTTAATTTTCCCCTACAAATTTAAAGAGAGCCTATTCAGGTCCCAGGTGGAATCCCATCTATGTATGTATGTATTTATGTCAGTTATGTTTATGTTTACAGCAGTTGCACGGTCACCCTGCCATTGCACATGTTTGAAATTGAAAAAATATATATATATATTTGAACCTATGCACTATTTGAATAGCTAAATATTGAACTGAAAAATGACAATAATAATAATCATGTATATTTATAAATAGCACTAGACCGGGTTTAATATAGGATACATACATAATCTCTCCATCAGTGTGGGGGGCCGTAGCCTGAAAAACATTGAAGACCCTTGTTCTACAATATTACTTTTGAAAGACCTCACACCATGTACCAGACAACAGAAGATCTTTTTCAAAAGGCTCAGACAATGACACTGTCTAAAGGAACGCTAGAGGAAATCTCTCCTGCCCCGAGCCATCAGTCTCTACAGCTCCTCGTCCGGTCGCGACAGAGGTCACTGGACTGCACTTATTGTTAGAGGCATATTTTGCACATGACTGTTCGGTTGTTGGTTGTGAAATAATTGAATGTCATTGCAATATAATTTTTCAGTAATCAATTATTTTATTATTCGCGTAAATATTGTGTATATAGACGTGTATATTTATTTATTTATTGTCTTATATTATGTGTGGCGTGCCGAACGCCTGCATACTGCTTCTGCAACAGTCTATCTATCTACTCCAGTATGTCTGCAGTCCCCACCATTATTATCTCTTACAAAAACAACAACACTGTCAACGATTCGGCAGCCAATTCGGTGTCAGCTGCCGTCTCTGAAGGCAGCTCAGAGGAAACTTCCCCGCTCTGAAGAGGAGGGGCGACGCAACACCCGCCGTGTTTGTACTCCTATCAACACAATCCACATCTGTGGCAGTTTAGCCCCAGGAGTAAATGATAAATGTAGCTTTTGGCATATATATTTATGCCAACACACAAAAAACCCCTAACGCAGCAGTTTGCCAGCTCTCTAAAAAAACTGCGTTGTTTTCCCTCACTACTTGAGACATTTTATGTAGACACAACCAACCAGCTGGTCTGGGTAGCAGGGACCAGCTTTATGATTATTGATGAAAGAAAATCTGCAAAGTTTCGAGGGGGGAAATAAATGAAGAATAGAGGATAGGGCTACACATTAAAGGCGCATTAAAGAAGTATGTGATCTTGGTGCGTAGGCAACTAATCATCCAATACTTGCTCGTCAATAGTTACTATAGTTAGCGGAAATCTCGAGTCAGCACTGACCTCGTTTCACCCTCATTAATCCAAAGCCAAGTCAGCCCAAAAAATCCAAAGCCGTTGTCAGATGTGACGCACCGATGGAGATCACGCACGAGCACTGGTGTAGTATAACAACACTTTATGGTAGGGCAGTTCTTTCTGACCGCCTGGTAAATCCGCTTTTCCCGCATTTTCTTTTCTCAGGATGTTCTGCTGGACACTATCTATTCACACCTGTTTTCAACGTGGCCAAGTTAACTAGCCGCTAGCTGGCTGTGGCGTCATATTCACCGTCCAGGCATGAGTGGTATCAATCTTCTACCATCTAACTCCTGGAAGGCAAAAATCAGCTCTCTAAAGCTCTATAAAGTCTGAATAAAAGGAATTGTAAACTAAAATCTCTCCTCAAAATAAACCACATCATCAGCGCTGATAATAACAGCAAACATGAAACCTCCAGTCTGCTGCTTATTCTGTTCTTTATGCATGTTTCACTATGCAAACAATTTAAATATTTAGTCAGTTGGTTTCCCTAAAAGCAGCAATTATTATGCTAAATGAACTTTAAATCCATTCTGCTGCGTTTTCCCGCTTTAGATGATGTTGATTAATACAAGTAATTATAAATGGCTGCAGCACGAAACAATACGATTAAAGAAAGAAAAAACAGTCAGTGTTTGGAATGATATCTAAATGTGCATGCTTGTCTTTTTACAGTAGGCCGGCATTCAGCTTCACCATAGTGTTTTCTAAACTGATATCATGAACCCTCTTATCTTGCACTTGAATCAAATTTAAACTAAAAGGAAAGAAAAAGCATGCTTTCTATAATTCAGCATTGAAACAAAGATTGCACAAATTGTGGTTTGTAGACAGAAGCTGAGAGATTGTGGAGGGGGGAAAAAAAAACATAAAAGAACAGAATTATTCTGTCTGAATTGACAGAGGAAGAGATGTTCCGTAGATGAAAGGATTTTAGATATTTCCCCAAAGCCCAGAACAGAGGCCAGATTCGTGTATTTAAACACATGCATGCAGAACGCACACGTGCCTAATGTCAATACGTGCACAAGTGCACATACGCACACCTGGGTTCTCTCTCTACACAGGCAGCAGATGGACCATGTTTCACTTCAAGGTGACCGATCTACTGTATATGCATCACGTCAGTGGGGGGAGAGGTATCTTAGCAGAGGCTGAGCCAGAATAAAAAAGAGGGGAGCGAGAGGAGGGAGGATAATGTCCGTACACGTGGGTGAAAGCTGACAGAAAAGGCTTTAGGATAATGCTCCGTTGTCAAAGTGTTGGACGTCGGTTCGTCTCGGCCTCTTTTAAGTGCGTCTGCGGTGCATTAAGAATCTCTGAGACCAGCTTTAGCATTAATCAGCTAGCCCCATAGAAGAAACAATCACACATAATCTCAGGCTCTAAACCCCGCTGACCTTCTCTTCAAATACAAAGATAAACTCCCCTTCAAACCTCAGTCGTTTAAAGAAACACACAAGCCCCTGGCTCTAGCTGCTGGTAATTTGTTTCCTCCGCGCTCCCCCCCCCCCTATTTCTCGCAGTCTATCTGACTGGTTCCTCCCACAGCAGCACTCATGTCCCTCCACCTGGGAGTACATTGACTCAGCGTGTCAACGTGACCTCAAAGAGGACGCATTTCAGACAATGTGTGCGAGGAGAGAGGATGTTTTACACCATCAATCCGGAGAGAGGAGAGGAGAGAGGAGAGGATAAAACAAGAGGAAAGGCGAAAACGTTTCATTCATCATCGCAGCAGCGTTGAGAGTGTATAAATAGCGAGATGTGCTCAGAGTTACCATTGAGCCAACGCTTCCATCGCGCTACTTCATTTATTAGGACTGTGCGCGGATCAATACAGCAGACATATAAACCCTGTGCTGTTGACAAGATAATCTCATCATTATGAATTTGGCTTGGGTCGTCGGTAACATGAGCAATTGCGACGCTCATCTGAGATGACAGGAGCAGAAAGACATGAAAAAAGAAGAAAGAAAAGAAAGAAAGAACGAGAAGAAAGAAAGAAAAAGAAAGAATCTGAATCTAAATCTGAATCTGCAAAGAAGTTGCGCAAGAGCGGGGGAATGCCAGGACAAGAGTGCAAGCCCTTTTTATTTTTTTACTAAACAATGCTCAGAGCAATATATAATGAAAAACAGTATTTCAGTACCAAACAGCTAAAATCAATAAGAAACAGAGCAAACCAGGGATTGATCTGAATGCTAAAGGCCCCAAAAATACTTCTACCTAAGACATAAATACAGTGAGGGGCCAACTGAGTACTTCTGTGTCGTACAAAAGAGACGAGTCTAGCCAAATATACCATTTGCAACACGCCATTAGCATTCTGCTTTGGACCCACTAGCCCGAAGAGCAGACACGGTCAACAATTGACAACAAATCTTGTGTGCCCACCATTTAATGGGCCTTTTTGTTTAGGCAATAACCTCCGAGAGTACCGACACACTCGCCCCTGTTGCCACAAACACACAACAGCCCCGGCAAAACACAGCGGCTGTCAATTCCCTTTAGACACACACGGGGCTTTAGACATGGGAGTCAGATTTCAAACTGTGGTACACATATAAGCAGGCGAGAGAAGAGGCAGTGGGATCTCTCCTGTTAGGAGTGTCAGACTTTCTCAGACACACTGGCGCGCAGACGTAAGCTGGCGGAATTACACCGTTTGTAAAAGCGCTCCTCAAATTGCAAAGCAAGCAGTGATTTCCTGATTGGGCTGCGGTAATGCACTCCAGCGATAGCATGAGGGGAAAAGAAGTCATTTTCTAACAGCTTGTTTTGACATGTAGTTAGGCGAAATAAAAGCAAATGAGATGATATTCATGCTATATCCCTCCAATCAATTAATCACATTACTGATGTAGCTGAAGGAGTGCTGAACTGTAAAAGGCAAGGACAAGGGGAGAGAGACTCAGGCAGAGAGGGATAAATCATTTCTCTTATACTAATGAGATAGAAGGTGAGAACAGATTCACATAACTCATTCCCCGCGTTGCTTGTTGTTTCCACCGTACATGCCTAGGGGGCACAGTGAAGGAAGATGTGGCAGAAATAAAAGCTCTTTCACTTTGGACGGGCGCCAAGACACAACGGAGCGAGTTCTACTTTGTTTGACTTTGAAAGTGTTTGATTTACAGCAAGGAGACCCAGCTGCTGGCAGTTCAGAGAATACATCGCCATGCCGTGTACGTTTAAGGCGGCCTTGCGTGCGAGGTGCATTTTGCCACACATTACCGTGCGGCCACTACTATCTGCAGCCATCTATTGGTGCGGCTGAGGCGCCCCGCTGCTTAAAACGTTAAGTCTAAAGAGCCCAGGAGGGATCTAAGAGCCTTCAGGGGGCAGGCAGGCCCTACAGGGAAGCCCATTCCAATCTGAGGGAAACCAGCAAGACTGGTGCTTGTGAGCACAGCTGGTGGTAGGAAAAGGTGCATGTGTGCCTGTGCACATACAGACACGAGTAGACTCAGGGCAGGTTGAATCTAAGTTCCCTCCACTGTGAAGGTTTTGTTTCCTTCTTTTCAGACTGCTGTCATTTTGACTGGCTTTTTTACCAAGGTAACTTGGAGCGTACACAACATTATTTTGCCACTACCTGCTTTTTCCTCTAAGAAATATTATGCAGTGGATGCTTTGATATAGATATATATATATATATATATATAAAAAGACACTGGTGCTAGTTTACCAGTTTCTACTTGCTTTGGCTTCACTTTTGAGGTGCCTTCATCCATCTTCATTTACAGTCCATGCACCTGTCGTGCTGGAAATGTGGGCAACTGGCAGTGTAAACAGGGTCAGGAAAACAAGGCACGTCGTCACACACACACACACACAGTCAACAAAACCCACAGCAGCCGTGGACTTGGCAGCCTTCTAATAGCAGAATAGGAGAGTAATTAGTAATAAGCTCACAGGACTCGCCGGTCTGCCTATCGAAAGGAAACCAAGCAAATCAGCGACACTTGCTCCTCAACAAAACGACATGATATTCTGAAGCTCCGGTGTCAGCGAATGAAGCAGAGGAGTCCCGATCATCCACATCCCCGCTTATCGCGCGCACATTCTGGCGTACACAAACACAGCGTAACTCCAGAGCGAATATCCACTGACAAGCCGCGGTCTTATTATCATGCCCGTGTCATCTCCAATAGGCTGCTTCCTACGGAACCAAGCAAATTGGTTTAATGTGTCCGGCCAATCTGGCTATCACAGAGGTCAACTTGTGTCCTCATATCCTGTCTCTGTCTCTACACTGGTTAAAAAACAAAAAACAACAAACATTCCTTTGTTACCCTTCATTGCCAGGACAGGAGGTCTGTTAAAATAATGAAATTATGCAGCACAGCTAAGTGCTGTGTCCATATGAATGCCATATGAACAGCTGGCTGAGAGGATATATGGCGGATGACCAATATTCATTTTACATACATTATTGTCTGCTTTGCATAGCCGTTCCCCTCTCTGTCCAAAACTCTACTTGAGTTTGTTTTAACTTATACAGGAAATTTGTACGTGGTGGTGAGCACACTGTAGTCGGGGGCTACACTTCAATTATTTATCAGGGTTACTAGGATGTTTGAAAACTTGCAATAAATAAAACATTCATTTTCACAGCTGCCTGAAATATCAAGAAAATGTTCTGGCTACTCATAATATCTATATAATGAACTATTAATTGCACATATCTTTGAACAGTTGCACAGGGCTTTGAGCCTCCGTCTGTTTAATGTTTTCCTGTGAAATGTTTGAGGCCAGTGTGAATTACCACAAAACCAAACTTTCTGCATTTTTTTTTCTCCCTGAAACTTTCAAATGCAATTTCCACACAGGAGAATGGTCAGGAATAAGCTATTAGAGAGGTTACCACAGTCATCTCCACTGCTTCCTCTCGTGCAGCTGCCTCGCGCTGCGAGCGCACCCGGGAAAAATAAATGAATGCTCAAATTCCGCCAATATCAGAAAGTAAGTAGCTGCTGTTTCTCACTTACCGCGTGTTCTGCCCTTCCTCGTCCAACAATTTCCACAAATATGCGGCCAGAAACGTCCGAAGTTCATCGTGACATCTTGGGGCTTTTCTTCCGATTTGTTAAACGTAAATGACTTATTATCGAAACGGAACGTGAGTGTGCTGCTGCGCTTCACACAAGCCGCTGCAGCTCGAAGACACTGTGATGCATTTGTATTGAAACAAGCGTCTCTGCAAACACTGCAGATAAAATGCCAGTTATGGCAGCTCACAAACAAAGCATTCAGTGACAGAATTTCTCAATTTTAGCTAAACAGTGATAATGTAATTTAGTCTCGTTCCCTAGAGCAACACTCTGTGGTCTGTCTGCACTTCCTCTACTCAGTTGCATCTATCATGTGTGCTTTGGGGGAGATGAAGAAAAATAAAACTGCCTATTAATAATTCAGAATTTCAGCATGTAGTATTATGTCCAATAGCAGTAGGTTTATTTGAGGAAATATGAAGTTATACCCAAAGGCGGGATGACGGTATTTTTATGAACTGGCACGCTCAAATAAAACAAATCTGCCCTGATAACGTGGAAACTCGACTGGGGGACAAATGTACACAAATTACAAATAGCTCCTTGAACTGTCTCTCATAAATAACTGTTTGTGCAGCTAACTGCTGAGCTGCTCGGCCCTGATTGCAAGGGAGTTTCACTATATACAGGTTTACCGAAAGTTGTTCCATAGAAAGCTCCAGAGGAAAGCAGTTATCTAAAGATGAAGGGAGAGAAATGAAATAAAGAGTGCTTTTCTATTCATTGCCTCAGTGGCCACTGAAGTGTGGGAGCAATTTCAATACAATATACAGCGGAGGCTTTGATAAGACTTTTCGGTAGGAACCTCTCGGAAACAGCCCAAGCCCCGGCTACATGCGCATCCGTGTGTTTGCGTGCGCAAGTGTGTGCGTTTCTCGGAGGAGGGGTGTTTCAAGGTTCGGACAAATGCAAGATTGTCACGCTCATAAAAGAGAGGGGCTCTGTCACGGAGCCTGCCAGCTAAAGGCTTAAATCACATGCCTGGAATACACAATGACATTACACCCACACACACACACACACACACACACACACACAATCTCCTTAAATTATGCAGAGTAAGACCATTCCTCGAAGCATCCATTTTCAACATCTGCTCCAGCTACATTGTTGGCATGCATATGCTCAACCTATACAGATCAAAGGAGTGAAAAAAATAAATAAAAAAATGTATCTCCAGTATAGCATCCATGCCTCTTAAATCATCACAGTCACAGCTTTTAGTTTCTATACAGATATCTTTAAATTCATTGTTGAGGATTTGTAAATATTTTCCTTTTTTTCCTAATTTAGGTTTAGTGAATCCTATATATGATGGAGTCCACGTCTTTACAAAACCACTGATTCTCATTCCAAGTTACGGCATTTTTCATTAGACCAGAAGGAGCCTCCTTACCAAGCGACAAGTGACATTGTCAAGTCAGCAGAGACTAGCGCCCCTTTTGTCCTTGCCACTCTCCTCTCAATGCACCCCTTCACAAGGCAGAATGCCGCCACCTAAAGGCAGTTTTTATAGCCTTTCAGAGGACCCCCCACCCCCCTCTTTCACCAAACACTTCTTCTGCTTCTTACTAACATGGACTGTCTTCCACAGAGACGGGATCTTGTTGAAAACAAACTGATATGGTAAATTACAAGCATTTTGAAAGGAAATGACACCAGAGTCTTTTAATGTTTCATCACAATGAGAGCAGCATCTCAAACGGGTAAAAGTAAGCGGCAGAAGAACTTATAACCCATTCAGTGAGCCACAATTTAGCTCAACTGCTGACGTTAACGAAAATGTGCAACTAAATCGCAAAGCGTATTCAAAGGAAGATTTAGAGTGAGCTTGGTCTAACTCTTACTGCAATCCCTTCTTCTTCAGGGCTGAGGAATTTTGCTGCAGATTGGTTTTAACCTTGATTCCACACTAAGTAATTCTCTTCAACGCCCTTAAGTGGAATTAAGCATAATTACGCATCATCCATCTCCTTATCCCAGGAATTCTCTTTACAAATGAAAAGAAGATCTCTACTGGGCTGGGTGCTGGCACGGGGGTGACAATGATAAGGCCAGCAGAGCTCTGCTGATATGTTCGTATTATTCCCCTCTCCCAGCTAGAATCCGAGCCCAGCCGGTTTGCCAGTGCACCACTATAAAACATCATTAGAGGCCGGCAGCAGTGTGGAGAAAGACTGGGAGTTGCGGACAGCTACAGTGGCTGTACTACACGCAGATGAAGACAGCAGCACTAAGGTGCCCTTGTGAAACTGACTGAGCAGGCGTGCAGTATGCTCCCTGACTTTACGCATATCTTTATTTATTTTTCCTATTTAGGCTCTCCTCTCTGGCAACTGTAGTGACAGATGGGCTGAGAGGCCTTGGGATCGATGGAAGGGGGAATTCTGTCTTTGTTTCATGACATTCTTCCCATAGCCACTCTCCTGACTCAGGTTACTTACTGTCCACACGGAGAGAGGAGCAGAGAGTAGGGAGGAGGGAGGAAAGTGATACGCTTCTGTACAGCTTCTGAAGAAACTTAATGCCTCGGGCCATCTCCCTCTACACAGGTTTCTCTTGAATAATACAATAGAGCACCCTGCACGCCTGATGCGTCGAGGGGGCCTCTGTAAACAAGACACTAAGGAATGTGTTGTTGCTGCTGCTTCTGCTCGTATTCCTTCTGAAGTCTGAAGGGGGGGGGGAGAAACGGAAGTTCACCAAATGGGTGTGCAACAGCCTCACAGAGTCCAATTCATCATCACTACATTAGCAGAGAAACAGCCTGCAGAGTGGACCAGCAATTATTCCGTCCCTCTGATTAGGAAGGCTTAACGGTCTTCGTGCTGACCCCTGCCCTATGCAGCTGGTTCATAATAGAAGCAGGGCCGAGACAGAGAGTGAGAACAACAGACAGTGGCCTTCCTCCCTAAAGGGAACATGTCAAATCTGATCACAGTCACACGCACGTCCAATGAAAATAGTGGGACACAACAAAGAGCAAAGAGCTTCACGGAGAAATGAATGGTTCAAGTGTGTCAGGGATGTAACCTGGAAACAATGTCATGTCTAAATGTGCCAAATAGTTTAAGCCTTCGAGTAGAACACAAGAGGATTATTTTGATCAAAGTGTATTAGGAGCGCTTTGTTTTCTTTCATTTACTGTATTCATATAGTGTAGTATGGTATATAATCTCAATATTAAAGTCCCAACCTCACTATCAAGAATAATCCAGCAATTGTCGAATGGTGACCAAAAACATACTTTTAAGTAGGGTTAGAACAATAGGTAAACATCATAACAAGGGTTAAGTTTGCAACGACCCGTTATCCCCAGTGTTACCTACCACTGTCTTAAGCAGGCTTTAATCCCCATCTGACGTGACAGACTTTTAATGGGTTTAAGGCCAGATAAGTTATCACATTAAAGGCTTATACTCCCAAGTACTCCACACCAGGACATATAAAGTAGCCGTGAAAATAAGAACAATCGCCTAATCTCTGGGAATTAAAGTTCCCTGAATAAAGTACAAAGAGCTGTAGAATCTTCTGACAAACCAACGGAGGTATAAATCACTGCTTGGAGTAACTTTCCTCAACATCATTTGCTGTATGTTAATACAATGTAAAAAGGTAAATATCATTTCAAAATGTAATCTATTTATTGGATTTTGATGTTGGGTAGATAAAATATCTATGGTCCTAAATAGAACATATTCTTGGTTATACTTTAGCCACGGGGTAAAAACTCTATATACACAACAGGCAATAACAAAAATGAAAAAAAAAAAAGACAGTAATTGAGTAATTAATGATACGTTTCTATATGAAAACTGATGATTTCAAAAGCCTGCCATGACATATTTCAAGCAGAACTGATTTGTGTTGATGTCACTGGCTCTGTTCTATGAGAGCACCAGAATGGCTGTTTAATCCTTCTAATGCTCACCCCTCCCGTCCTCCTCTTTCTCATAGCGCTGCTGGGCCTCTCTGCCTGTCCTTGTCTTCCGTTTTCTTTCATTTTACAAAACAAGGGGCAAATGCTGATCTAGGAAATGGGAGCTTTCTGAGGGCTGTGGCGTGAAAGCAGTGGCACAACAGTGAAGGAGACCAGTGCAATTTCTCTTACCTGTATGATGGACATGCGGTTAGTAGGGGTGTCTGTAGTGCTGGTGACTGGGCCTGTGAAGCTGGTGTGGCATCCCACGTGGCCTTGGGGCACGCTGAGGTTATTGGCAGTGGGCTTGAGGTACATGACCTCTGACCTTGGTGAGCTGAGTGGCAGGCGTGTCTGGTAGTCAAAGTACATGGGAGAGGTGGCCAAGGAAGGACTGCTTACCACATTCATCACATTCATGGCATCCCGCTCCTCCACCTCGCTCTGCACCAGCATGATGTCGTTCTTGTTAATCTTCTTCTTCTTGCCTTTCCCAAGTTGAGGATGCGAGTATTCTGCAATGCGACAATTATAAGTACGGATCTCCTTATTTTCTCGCTTGCATTTGATAGCTATGGTCACCATGGCAGCCAGAAGCATGATAGATATGATGCTCAGAGTCACAATAAGAGGCAGAGACATGTCCCAGTTCTGATTGTCCTTCATGTGTGGCAGTCCATCAGGGGGACGTCCGTTGGAAGCCTTGATGATGAGTCTGGCAGCAGCACTCAGACTTGGCTTGCCATGGTCCGCTACTCGGATGATCAGCTCCACCATGGAACTCACATCGTCCCAAAATGGGTGGGCAGTTCGCACCTCCCCAGTAACTGGATCAATCTCAAAGAGGTGCTCGTCATTGCCATCTGAGATTTCATAGGTGAGCCTCCCACTCTCACCGTAGTCATTATCCACCGCCCTCACTGTGGTAACAATGTAGCCAACTCCAACATTTCGCGGGACGTGGATTTCAGCCGTGTCATTTTGGAGAAGTGGCAAAACTATGACAGGGATGTTGTCGTTGACATCCAGAATGCTGATGCGTACGGTAGCGTTGCTCTCTAGGTGTGGAGATCCTGCATCTCTAGCAAGAACCTTAAAGTCAAAATACTTTATTTGCTCATAGTTGAAAGATCTCACAGCATAGATGGCTCCGTTAGCAGCGTTCACATTAACATAGGTGTTAACGTCGCCCCCACTCACGTTTGAGTTGATTATGCTGTAGTACACTGTGCCATTCTGGCCGAGGTCTGGATCATGTGCAAGAACAGAACCTAGGTACTCCCCAGGGATGTTGTTCTCTGGGATCTGAAGAAGGTACACTGACTTGGTAAAGCGAGGAACGTTGTCATTCTCATCCAGAATCTTTACAGTGAAGGATTTTGTGGAGTTTAGAGGAGGAATCCCATTGTCTTTCGCCACAATCGTAACATTGTACTCATCCTGCACCTCTCTGTCCAAGGGCCTGTCTGTCACCACTGTGTAAAAGTTATCATAGTTCTCCTCAAGTTTAAAAGGGACATTACCCAGCACCCTGCACTGAAGCTGCCCATTCCTGCCTGAGTCCTTGTCCGTGACACGGACCAGAGCAATGACAGTGCTTGAAGGTGCTGCCTCACTGATGGCTCCTTGTCTCACAGACACAAAGCCTATAGATGGCCAGTTATCATTTTTGTCCAGCACTTTAACGGTGACTTTACAATGGCCTGGGATTGGATTGGGACCTAGATCCTTTGCCTGGACGTCAATCTCAATAAGTGAGCTTTCTTCGTAGTCAATTTCACCCTGAATCTTTATGACCCCTGTTCTTGAATCTATGGAAAACAGCTCCCGGATTCTCTCTGGGGCATAGCCACTAAAAGAATAGACTATTTGTCCATTGTTACCTTCATCAGGATCAGTAGCGTTTAAATCAATCAAGACTTTACCAGGAGGCGAATTTTCAGGAATTTCCACAACATATGAGGGCTGATCAAAGACCGGACTGTTGTCATTGGAATCAATAACTTTAACATTTATCTGCATGGTACCTGACCTAGGATATTCTCCCCCATCAGTGGCTGACAAAATAAGGGTGTGATGGCTTCGCTCTTCTCGGTCCAGTGGGCGTTGAATAACTAATTCTGGGAATTTAGTCCCATCCCCACGGGATTTGACCTCCAAGGAAAAGAGATTGTAGTCATCTCGTGTTATTTGATAGGTTTTCAGGCCGTTTTCCCCTGCATCTGGGTCATGAGCACTGGTCAGGGGAAAGCGTGTCCCTGGCACTGCATTTTCAGAAATGTCAATATCAATTTGATCTGAGGGGAAAGAAGGCGAGTTGTCGTTAATGTCCTGAATATCTATTTTGATCATACATATCTCCTTGTCGTTGGCAAACACCTCCATGGAAAGCTGGCACTTGGGGTTTCTCTTACATAATGTTTCCCTGTCTATGCGCTGTTTTGTGTACAGCAGTCCACTTTGGGGGTCCACGTCAATGAGATGCGGCGCCGAGTTCTCCAGCACCCTGAAGTTGGCTTTCTTACCCTGTCCTCCCTGTCCTGTCTGTTCGAGTCCAAGTCTGGCATCTTTGGCAATGTTCCCAATCACTGTTCCCGGACCTTGTTCCTCCGGGACAGAGTAATTCAAGTTTTTCAATGTCAGGGCTTGAGCCCACAAGAGGAGGAAAAAGAAAATAGAAAGATACATCTCCAGTCAGTAAAAGCTGCAGTAATCTGTTGTGTCTTTACGCTTCCCGTGACCTGTTGATTTTTTGATGAAATTTGGTATTTCTATTATTCGGGATCAAGTGAAGAGTCCTGTTCATCATGCGATGCCTTGACATTTGTCAATCTGTAGATTGTCTTTCTCTGTCGTTTCTTCCTCTGGCAGCAATCTGTGGTGCTGAACACCTAATTTATATTCAGCTGAGCACCCAGACTCATCTGAGCAATAATCGCGATCCAGTCTCCAAACAGAATAGTCATTGTAAGTGTTCACTCATACCACCTACGAAGAAAAAAAGAAAAAAGAAACACATGCATTAAAATCTAAATGTTTAAATTAGTCACTCAGATAAAAATATGCTCTAGCTACACTAGCCTTTTTGCCGGTAAGAAATCAGATCCACTGCTGAGCCAAAACTGAAACAGGGCTCATGTGTAATTCATCTCCGCAATTATGGGAGAAGCTTGTCAATTAGTTAACCTTGGGAAGACACCCAGTGCATCTCAGATACACGAAGAAATAATGACTCCCCCTTGTAGCCGATTTACTTCACGTATTGTTATAAATACAAGATCCCAAATGCCTCTTTTCATCCACCTATAACGTGCAATGAACTATCTGACCCTATGGTGATAGAGGAGCATTCACACGTTAAGGCAATGTTGACTGAAACGGCAAAAGGGCAACTTTGATAATGTGGTAACACTGCAGGCATACAACTGGAAATGGCCTATTGTGGCGGCTATTTGAATAAGTGAGTATAAAATGAGCCTCTTACACGCATTAACAAATCCGCATAATCCGGATATTTAAAATGAGCCTTATAAAAATTCAGAAATGAGCTGCCAACATCTCAGCCCAGCCGTGTAATTCTTTCCACTGACGCTCTCTCTCCTTCTCTCCCTGTAATTCAACGGTCCTCGGAGGAAGCTGTTGCATCCGCATGCACAGGGATGGCAGTGAAATAACAGCAAGGAAACGAAAACACGGTGATTCTGGTGGAAAATTACGCACGGCGGAGGAAACGCAAAGAGCGCAGGAGATCAAACTTACCCAAAGAAACTGCTTCAATATCCAATCCAAAAAGAAGATGATGATGAAGAGGAAGAAGGGGGGAAAAGGTTGGGAGAATCTGAACAGTCAGTTCCAGTGCGGTTCGGGGAGTTTCATTCCCTAACCACTTCTGTACCCGTGTTCCCCTTCCCTAGTCTGCGCAGGGGGGGATAAAAAAGCCACAAGCCTCCGATGCACACGCAGGCTACAGTGCAGCGCAGTGGAAATAAAAAAAAAAAAAAAAAAAAAAAAAAAAAAAAGTGCTCCAGAAAAGTATGACTGTAATGTCAATGAGCTGAAGTCCTCTCCGCTGTCTGATTAGGATGCAGCTGCTCGCCTTCAGCCTGCAGTGAGTCACCGTTCTTCAGGAAGGAAAACTGTTAGGAGAAATACTCTATGAAGAAGGGGGGAAAAAATCCAGATAAGCAGCAAGGTAGATCCAAAGTGGATGTTTAAACCGCGATCGTTGTTTTTTCCACCAGTCCGTGGCGGCGCGGAGTTACTGATTCCCGTAGTGGCATTTTTGTCCTTGTCGGTCGTCCCCCGTCAAAGTCCACACAGAGAGAGAAAACGAGATAGAGAGACAGCTGCCGTGGAGGTGGTCAGCGCCTAACAACGCAGCGTTCTGGCACAAGTCTCCCCGCGGATGTCAGGAGAAGGGTGATTCTCTTGAACGCAAACTCGCAGTCGTTATTTACTATTTTCCGCACGTAACGCAGCGCCCCTGCACCCCGAGCGCTTCCTCTCACTGACTGAACTCCGGCGGACACCGCATGGTGCATTAAACACTGTCGCTACTCCTCTCGCAGCCAATGAGTGGGCAGAGAAGGAGGGATTCAAAAGCCGCTTCTCGGGCGCAGACTACAAATGATTGGTGCCTCCTGCTCTGTTCGAATGTCTCCCACTTCATTGTTGTTTACAATAAAGGAAACGTTGAACACGCCGGCCGGCAGATGCGGTGGGGCCGGCGTGAAGTGGCTGGAAACGTCAGTTAGGACATAAACAGATTTAAATCCAGGAGGAGAAAAGTGATCCGCAAGAGCAGAATTCAAATTCAGCTCAACTCCGGGTGGCAGTTTGAACTTCAACGACTTGTGCAACGACACGCTTTCAAATTGTTCATAACCTGAATAAATAAACACGTTCCGCTGTCAGTGTAAGGTGTTTTTTTATGAATCCAGTTCGTTATGTCACCTGGCTTTTGTGCGGAGAAGATTTTTGCAAGTCTAATTAAAAGTGCCCAAATCCCATTTAAAAAAAAAAAAATGTGTGATGGAAAATTACATTTAGGGCTCATGACTGCAGCAAGCCTTTGGCGTGACAGTGGTCTCACCTCGCATTTTTCTGCATTATACTAAAAATTATAACACTTTGAAAACTTTCATTTTTTTCGCCTTGACTCTCTCTGTTGTTGTTGTGGCTCTAAAGAGAAGAAAGAACAAACACTGTCCATCATCATGGTCTCTCGGCAGTGGAACAGAATTTTAATTTGAATTTTTTTATTATTATTGTTAATTGTCTAATAATTTAGGATTTAGTTTTTTTTCTTTTTTTTTAAAAAAAACATTTTTTTTCTAACATAATAGTCTAACCAACACTTCAAAACACAGTTTGAATTTTACTAATGAATATATACACTAATCAGCCACAACATTATAACCACCAACGGAAGAAGTAAATGACACTGACCATGTTGTGACAATATAATGTTCTGCTGGGAAACTTTTGGACCTGGAATTCATTCGTGTGGATGCTACTTAGACATGTAGCACCCACCTAGACCAGACCAAAGGCCCCCACCCTATAGCAATGACACTTCTTGATGGCAGCAGCCGTCCCCAGCAGGACGCAGCCTGACACACACCCACAAAAATGGTTTAGGTACAACATCCTGGTGGTTAGCACTGAGGCCTCACTGCAAGAAGGTTCTGGGCCAGCTGAGGCCTTTCTGCGTTGAGTCTGCATGTCCCCCTGGGTGTTCCACACTCCAAAGACAGTTAAGCTTGTTAGGTTAACTGGTGACTCTAAATTGGCTGTAGGTTCTTGTGTGATCTTAGTCCAGTAACGGACTGGCGATCTGTCTAGGGTGTAGTCTGTCCCCCCACCCTTACACACACACACACACACACACACTCCACCCCCACGGCCCTTTAAGTGGTTACAGACGATGGATGAATAGACATAACCTTTAACTACTAGACCAGTTCACTGGAAGGAAAGGTTGCCAGAGGAATCTTTCTGAGAGTAGAGAACACATCCAACAAGTAATCAAAATTTCCAACCACTCACTGTGTGGCTTTGCTGCTAATCACGATGCAGACCGTTTGCCTAATCTTGTCGCCCGCCCATGTATAAACATGGGTCTCAACCTCTTTTACTTTCCCACTGACCTTTCTCTTTGACAGGGGGGAATGACAAGAGTGTCAGATTCGTTCAGTCAGACGGCGACCAAGCCTCATTATTAAACAGCAGGTTTGATGTACTAATGTCAAGATGTTGATAACTGATGAAGGTAAATGTCACATCACTGTCTCTATCTGCACTGTGTGTGTGTGTGTGTGTGTGTGTCCGGGTGTGTGTGCGTGTCTATTCAAATGTGATGCATATTTTGTTCTCTGGTCATACCTTCCTCTAAACTCTTGGTCATGTGGGCTTTCCTAGAATTACAGAGCCAAATATGAACTGCTGACTACCAACAAGCCAGTGTGTTGTTGTTGTTTTTTTCTTTTTAAAACTAAAGCATGATAAACAGCATGTGTGGGGAAATGATTAGAAGATAATTCAGTCTGTTCTTGAATGAATTTTTCCTCGAGGCCGCATTGTTCCTTAAACCTTTTTACATATATATATATATACATATAATTGACCAGTATAACAGCTATTTTTTCCCTTTGCACCTATGAAATGCTACAGACTGTGCCTAAACAATGCCCGGAAAATCACCTGCCTTGATGAAATGTCACCAGTCCTGCCTGAGATAAACCCAGCCATTAGCAGCTTTCTTCATTAGCCCAATTAAATGGCCCTCAGGAAATGCACTGACGGAAAACGTATTTAGAATGGGCTGCTGGTGAACAGCTGCATTAAAACCCTATTTCGTAAATTAAATTTCAATCTAATGGCAATGGCCTTTCTTCAGGTGGTAATAAGAGAGAGAAGGCCTCTTCCTGCCAACACTATTTAACCCATTTTTGAATTCTCATTTCCTCCCGTTTCTCACACTCTGATTTCTCTTCTTCTTCCCTCTAGCAATATAGAGCGTTACACCCTTCTACCAGAAAGAAATTTAAGCCATGGAGATGGAACGTGTGGATCCTGAGTGTGTTCTTTTTTCCTGCTACCTCTATCAGTAAAAAAGCAAAAAGGATTTTTTTTTTCCCCAGCGCCAAACCGTCACCTCTTTCACTGTTGCTTTTTACTTGCCTGTTGTTTGTCTCCTACAAAAAAAAAAAAAAAATTGCTTGTTGCCTTCTGAAACTGTGCCTCTCCTCTTCGTTATCCCGTTCAACTCCTTTTGGCTGCAGCGCCTTATTGTTTACTTCCCTTTGCTGAGGCGGAGAAAAAGGGTTTTTGGTTTCCAAATGCAGCGCAAATGCCGTCAGACCGTTAAATGGTTACAGGGTGAAAATCTTTGTCTTTGCTTATGATAGCATGAAAACTGAGACCCTCACACCGCTAATATTTTATAGGAAATGTGTCTCTTTCATTCTTCCGAGACATAATCCCTTTGCACCGTACATTAGCACCCACGTATAATACAGCCTGACCGCTCTGCTCTATTAATATTAATCTCTTTTTCGGGCAGGTTACCAAGCTGTACTGAACCAACCTGCTTCTGACCCCATGCACGGTATATTTTACAGGTTAATCCCTTTTAGTGTCTAAAAACTGTTGAAGCTGCGGTTCCCTAAAATTTCATGTCAGACCACGGAATCAAAGAGAATGGCAAACTTTCACATCGCATGCAATGAGAGGCAAAAACTTTCAGTTCCATTTGGGTTCGTCTTTTAAGCTCTTCTCTTCTCGTTTTACGCTTGTAAGTAAGGATTTGCATGTTCTTTAAATTAACCGTACAGTCAACAGCGATGCTCAGGCATGTTAAAAGTGTCGGCCGCGCTGAAAAATCTGGTTTATTCTTTATACCAGTAGCTTTATGAGCACATTGCGTACCCACTAAGCTTTTGTACAGTGAATAATTTGAATGCTGGCTTCATCCATTCTTTTAAATCCATTGTCAAGCCGCACATGTATCATGCATCGCCCAGTATCATGTTCTCTTGATTGCATTGTGTATATGTGCCGCATGTAAGCTCCATTCAGAGATGTTCATGAATTAATCTGCTTGCTCCTGCCGTTCTCGTCTTCTCTTCTCCTCCCTTTTCTTCCGTTGTACCCCTCTTTTGTTTCTGTCTCTCTATCCTTAAGCGGAGACGAGTTGGGTTCTGCCCAAGGTTTACTTCCTGTTAAAAAGGGAACTTGATAGCTTACCTGGTTGAGCGGGCACCTCATAAACTGAGGCTATAGTCCTTGCTGCTAGTGGGGCTGGTTTGATTCCAGCCTCTACCCTTTGTTGCATGTCATCCTCTCTAAGTCTGCCAATTACCTCCTGTCACTGTCCTCAAGAACTACCAAAGGAAGGTCAAAAATTGAACTTTTTTTTAGGTGCTTGGGGTTACCCGGTTCTGGGCTCTGTATTTGTGCCATTACTGGCACTTTGTGAATACAACACAATTGAATTAAAAGAAAAATATATCACAAATCTTAACAGGTGCCCACTTTTCAGACAGCTTGTAAACGACCATAAATAAAAAGTCAATTTCAGACAGCAAAGCTGAGCTGTGTTCATCCTGCATTTAAACAATCTGGTCAGGAGGAGAGTTGCCAAGTCAGATGTCAATGCATTGATCCGTTCAGAAAGACCACCAGTGCAAGTTTAACCCACTTCACTACAGCTTGAGGCATTGGTATCTATCCATCTACATGTTCACTACGCGGCTTCTCTTTACTTCCAGACCTTCTTCTTCTACTTCTTCTTGTTCTTCTTCTTCTACTTCTTCTTCTTCTTCTTCATTCAGGCATGACAGTGTCTCTGAAGCTCGAGAAAAAAGGTGAACGTTGAGTTCATGCACCTGTCTTTCTTAAAACGTGTGTGCAAGCTTGTTAAAGAAGCATTTATTACCCAATGGCCCATGTGAAGGAAGTTTGAAATCGAGTGTATTGAACGGGATGTGTTTAACGGTCAAGCACAATCGACAGTCTGTTTCTGTTCCTTTGCCCGCGTCTGCTTGCATCAACCAAATGTTCACTGTTTACACATTCCAGCAAATATTTCCTGATCAATGCACAGTGTGTAACCGATTCAGCCTGAAAAAGCCCTTTTGTTTCCCCTGTGAGGTGTTTAAACGTATCTGTTTGTAAAGAGCAGTGAAAATAAGATTTTGTGCAGTTTTTTTCCCCCCACAGACAAATAAGGACTTGACAGTGAAGATGTTGATTTGGATGCACGTATTAATGCGCTCAGCTTGCTCTTCGTGGAATAATGTTCTTACCCTCTGACAAAACACATGAGGGAGATTAATTGTAATTATCTCCTACAGCCTCTTAGAGTCACCTATTGCTCATAGAGAGCCAAATTGCGTTTGCCCAGCTGAGTCTGGACATAGAACACTGGTGCAGAAATGAGGGGCCTGCCCATGGTTATACCTACAAAATGACTTTTATTCACCTTGAGGTGCAAATAATTACCTTTCCTCTCACATGCAGAGCCAGGAACCATGCTGAGGCAAGGAGATGAAGCCAACCATGCCCTTTGGCATGGGCGGGTTTTTTATTGTTAGCCTTACATGAGATGACGCGCACATACATGTCGTCATTTCCCATCTACTGCGATAAAATGAATCTCATCTCATCTCTTCAGCTTCCGTCTTTAAATGTCCTGCGTCTCTACTTCTGTAACAACATAATTTTATTTTTTATTTTTTTTTTATCTGATGCAGGAAGTTCCTTGAGAAGAGATAAAACCAGGCAGACATTGGTTCTGACACGACCACGTACACCTATCCCTGGAAAGCTTTTGTTTTGTTTATTACAGAGATTAATTAATGCAACAAACAGCTGTTTATTAGACAGCACAGAGGGTGTACCAAAGTGACGGAGGAGCCCCCCGAGAAACAATGCTCAGACAATAGCTTTTCATCAGCACTTATTAGCAGGATATTATGTCTTTTGTTTCCCTGTTGCGACGACAATGTAAAACTAGTCAGCGTAATGAAATGTTAATGTTGCAAATTTGAGCAATGCACACCGAGGTATTGTTATTTACAATGTCATAGGCATGACAATAAAGATGGCGCAATGAATGAAATGGAGAAAATAATGAATGAAATGGCTTGGTTTGATAAGGCCTCACAGAAAGTTCGATCTGTTTAAAAGCCTAATTTGTTTCGAGTGCAGATTTGTAATGAACTGACATATTTGCCTCTTCATTTTGCATGAGTTTCTTCTTGTTTCCCACAGCCACCACACATAAAAAAAGAAGCGTAAACATTCATATTTTTTTATGTCTTTCCACTGGGCCATATAAAGACATGTTTTTCTCTCAGACCCTTTGAATTGGAGGATGAGCTGTGCAGTGACGATGACAAGTTTAACAAAGGCGGGCTGAAGTTCATCTGACTCACTCGAAGGAGACAGACAGAATTAAGCCCATTGCCGCTGCATTCGTATTTCGCATTCTCTTCCCCTTATACCGTCTGCGTGTTTTACAGTCTCCAAAATGCCTCTGGTCAGTGTAATCAACAGGAAGGATCCCTGAGGTGGCAGCCTTCTACAAGCTGAAAATGGTAAGCTTCCACGAGGATTTGGATCACGCATTAGCGCGGGCCTTGCTTGATTCTTTGGGCGGGTACTGGAAAAAAAAAAAAAAATCAGGACTGTGAGATGACATTTGCTGTCTAACTAGGACGTTGCTGCATAATGACACGACCATCATCAGTGGAGTTTCTGTGCTGCATCTTTTTATTTAGGTGATGGAATATGCCGGCGATATTACCTTGCCTAATGTACTGACTCGCTCCACGTTACATCTGCTCTGGTTTCTTAAGTTTCTGAAAACTGTCAAGGGTTTTATTGAGTCCAGTGAGCTCCTGTAGAGCTAAAATACACTGATCAGGCACAACATTATGACCACCTGCCTAATATTCATATAGGTCCCTTGTGCCTCCAAAACGGTTACGACTCATCAGAGAATGGACGTGGGCCTTCTGAGGGTGTCCTGCGGTGTCAACAGGATGTTGTCAGTGGAGGGGTCTTTGGGTCCTATGGGTTCAGGGGAGGGGGCTCTGTGGATCATCCCACAGACACTAGATCAGTTTGGGATCTAGTGAATCTAGGTCAGGTCAACACCTTGAGCTGTGTTTTGAGATGGTCAATGTGGACGGCTCCTCACTTGGCCCCTCAGTGCTCAGCCATACTGAAATTAGTTCACCAAGCACTTTGTTTATCTTATGTTTATGTGTGAAAAGTGCTTTTTATAAATTTAAGTTTGATTTCATTTGATTTGATTGTTACTCACTCTCTTCTTCTGTCAGTGGTCATAATGTTGTGGCGGATTGGTATACAGACATGCTTAGGAGCCATTGTGCTTGTTTAAAGCAAATACAAAGAAGCAAGATCCCCCCCACACCCCCTTCCTGTATCCCACAATGATAATGAGTGCATCCAGACCATTCTCTAGCATTGACACAAAGCTCTGGACACAGGTCTGGACGTGTTGGACTAAGTAGAAGTAAAAACCTGCTAATGAAACCCACAGCCTCGCAGAACTTGTCCCTCATTACAGACAAGTGACTGGCATCACATCATCTGCGTCTGAAACCTGCCATCTGCTCTGTTGAGAACAGGGGTGAGCAGGAGAAGAATCCAAGAATAGTAAACACGCCGCTATTTAAGGTAGTCTGCTGATGATCTAAGTGAAAGCACGAGGCAGTTTAGTCTTTCGGATACAGTGATGGACACCTGTTTTCACCAGCACAGGGTGAGCAGATGATGTGCTGCACCACAGACAGACTGAGCTGTTATTTGTGTAGCTTGACCGAGCAGCAATAAACTGAAATTCACATTTGACATTGTCCAAATAATAATATCAACACTTTGAGATTGTTTTAGCATAACAGAGAGTTACTGGCAGTGAACAGAGTGCAGTGTTTTTGGGTTTTTTAATGGAACTCCACTGAATAATGTCTATACTGTACATGTCCAGACTTCCCTGGTTCCATCTACTTGGTTTCATTTAAAGATAAAGGACAGAAATAAGAACATGGACTACTTTACATCGAAATAGGTCAAAGTGATTTTCTACAGGGGAGATAGAATCATATGGGTCACTGCATTATTTCTGGAAATTCAGAAAGAACAAGTGTTGTAGGATTGTTGAAAATTACCGAACGAATTTTATATAGGTGACCTAGTAGAGTGTCTATATTTGTCGGGAATCGGCTTTACATACTATATGTGGAGTGAAGTGGAGTGGATGTGTCTCTCCCTTTATTTCCCATCTCCTCTCACCCTATCTGGACTTCATCATCTTTGTTTTCTCTCACTGGAAAAGCCTGCCAGTTAGTGTAGCTTGTCCGTGCCTGTCATAGCTGAACCACCACAGACAAAAGCGCTGCAAATGTTCTGTTTCAAAAAAAAAAAAAAAAAAATCACTTTCATTTTGACAGAATTGCTTGTGGCTTTGTTTTACAATATAATTTTGGGTGTAATGACTCAAAATCATAGCCGATGTCAAAGATCTAATCAGTTTAATTATCCCAAACATCTTAATTTGTTGTGTCTTGCTCAACAACACTTCTGAGTGTCATCTTGACTCCAAGACCTCGTGGATTTTAAAATTTAAAATAAAAAGGGATCGGCGATTTCTTCTTTGGTGTTCGGTTCGACTTGGCCAGCTCAATTTGTATTGTCTAAGTCGATTTTGACCCTAGGGATGGTCGCAGTCTCACCCTCTGCAGCTGAGCGCGTCTGTCTCTTCTTCTTCTTCTTTTTTTTTATCTCTTCCCCCTCCTCCTAAACCGCTGTCTCCTTCTTTCTGCTTGTGCACCTCACCAACCGTTCCGCTGTCTCCTTCCCCCTCTGCGACCTCTGTCTCAGTCACCCTGTAGCGAACAGGTGGATCTGTCTCTCTCCTGATGAGTTTATTACTCTGAAGTGTCTCTATAGTCCCCGTGGACCCCCTGCCTCCTAATACGCTTAGCCCTCACAGCTTATGTCAGCCAGAGTGGGTGGTCTGATAACGCTCCACTTGATCAAGCCATCCGCATCAGAGTCCATCTGGTCCGCAGTCACTTCGGTCAGCTCGCATGTCACGGAGTTGACACACAGACAGACAAACATCCATACAGAGCAGACCCCCCCCCCCCCCCCCCCCCCCACCCATTAAAGGTGATGGTGCACTCAGGGCTTCCGGTCCAGTTCCAGACTTTGAATTCTAACTTTTTTTTTTTTCTACGAGATATCAGAGTGACTCAGCTTGGTTCCTACAACACATCGACCTGCTGTTCTCTCTGGAATCAGAAACATTCGTTACATATATAGCAGCGACTGGGAGGGATCCTCACGACCGATGCCACAGGTATAAATGGGTAAAGCCAAAAAAAACAAAAAACAAAAAGACATCGATCTAATCCAGACCAATAATATTCCTGGTCACCTCATAAATTTAAGCCCAATATTCAATCGCTTTTTTTTAGCTCTGATTCGGTGTCCACAAGAGAGAAATGCAGCACCGCTCCTACCTGCTAAATGATTGTTTATGATTGCAGGCTAGTCTGTAATTTGGTGCTGGAGATGCAGTGTGCATTAGGGCTATCAGAGCAACATCTGAAAACAAAGCGAGCGGGTGCAATGACAGCGAGCCCAAACACTGGAACCCAAACAGCGGGCTGGGCGGTCATTTCTAAGGGCTCCTCAGCCCCTTTCGCAACAGCACACAGAGACACACAAATTGATTTTTTAGCTTTTTTGGAAATATAATGGCCCTAGACTGAAGCACAGACAGAAAAATGTGGCACATGACACACTGCTGTGATGCAGCGATCAGGATTACACGTCTCAAGATGCAATTACAAGGTCTCGGGGTTCGTAATGTGGTTTTGTTTCTGGCAGAGGCAAATGTTCTATATTTACAGTAACAGGGAGATCCGAGACTGTGTCTTCTCTTCATTCATGATGTCACCCTCCACATTTTCTTTTTTCACGGCACAGTGTATAAATAACAGCAAAGCTAACGCACGCACTGAGTAATCCACAGAGGCTCCCGCGCTGTGATCCTGGACAGCAGGGGCGAAACAGGAGGTAAATTCTTCTTCCCATCAACCACGAGACGATCCCACCCTCCACCCCCTTCTTTCCCTCTCTCATTTCTGTGGAGTTTCTTTTTTTTCTACTGCCAAATGCCTGCCCCCCTACTTTCCCACCAGGAGATAATATCAAAGGGGTTGAAAGCAAAACAAAGACTCCAACTCATTCCTATAGAGTGTTGCGGTGCCTGTGCTTAGATGTGCATCGCGCTGAAGTGAGAGTGCAGCACCTGATGTCCTCAGAACTGCTGCTAACCTTTGTAGACACTCACAGCCTTGAAGTATGCATATGGGTTTGTGTTCATCATCAGTAGGTGTACACAACACCCGGAGACAGCCTTCTGACACCACAAAGAGCCTACAGGTGTTGCTCACGTATGATGTCTCACATGCAAAAGGGCTTTTTTTGCCGTGATGCTCACATTCTGTGCATTTCCCACAAGCATCCAAACTACTTACGCTGTGTGATTTGTGGATCCCGACCTGTCTTGCGCACACCTAAGATGAATGGACTGAATAGTAATAGCTTATTTACAGCGATACGTCGTATTCGGTTTACGCTGCTTGCATTATCCGTTCCCAGTGCTTTCTGCAGCCACACAAATCCCCATCAATTGCAAAAGGAAAAGGTACCCTGTACACTTTGCACCTTTAATGTTTGGTTGTCCATGGCAACCGCACAGACCTCCTTTTTTTGTTGTTTTCTTGCTCTTTCGGTTTCAGGGGGTGCACACAGCTTGTACAAAACGTCAGGAAATATCCTTTATGGGAACATTCTTCTCAGATATGATATTCAATTTATGTCTTCAACCTTAATGACTCAAGTTGCAAACAGACTATTCATTTGCTGGGAGGAATGGAGCGGCAAACACATTAGTACCATCTAGTGGTGAGCTCAGATGAGCCATTCTGTCCATTGATCTCACATCTATGGAATTTACAGCATATATACAATAGTTTATGCAAAAGTCATCTTTTGATGCATCAAGAATGTGCATCTGTCTATCTATCTATCTATCTATCTATCTATCTATCTATCTATCTATCTATCTATCTATCTATCTATCTATCTATCTATCTATCTATCTATCTATCTATTCCTGCGAGTGAATTAATTTCTGCCTTGCAGATCAAGTACCCTGATTAAGAGAAATCTTTTCCAAGCCAGTGCAAATTAGCTCGATAATAAAGAATTCTGAATGTCAAGTAAATTAGGAATTCACTACCAGCGTGTTCATGCAATTATCTTTAAATGTGTCCTTTTTTAAATTCCCCCCTCTACCTGCTTGGAAGTGCCCGTACTCCATGTTTATATATTAGATCAACTGGGTAATTTAAAGCCTGCTAATAGGCCTTGCTCATGAAAGTCACAAACCTGTCTCCACACCACCAAGGACATCGATGCACGTAACCAGCCTTTCTGTAGACACGCCGCGGCATTTCACCCACACCCCCGCCCCCGCCCCCGCCCTCCCTCTGATTTGGCCTCATGTCACTCATGATAATTTGGATGTTTGTTTCCATGACGAAAATGGGAATCTAATTCCATTTGAGAGGCTCAAGTTATAATTTGATTTCATGTTTAGAGAGAGCAGGACTGGTAGCAGCAGACTGAAGTTCGGCAAGGTAAATATTGAATCAGTCTGGGGTAATGTTAAACCACTGTCTCGCTCCCTGTTCTGAATTTGTGGCAGTCGTGTTTAATTGCATGTTCGCTGTGTGAATTAACCAAGTCAAATTAGTACCCTTTAATTAATGTAGGAGAGCTAATGTCAAATCCAAATGCTTAGAAGTCCACAGTGTAAGAATAATTGTCATTTATCCGTGTAAGAGAGTTAATTGGTGTAGTCCGGGTATTGGTATAAGTGTGACTTTGGTGATGATACGCAGCCTTTTTTCTTCCATATAATGATATAGTGTGTACGTGATGCTAAGTGAAGTGGATTTTACCCAAACATTTAATCAGTGCATCTAACATCAATTAAGTTTTTATTCTATGAAGTTCACGATTTCTTTGGAAGATTTTTCTAGTCAGTTCAAGAAGAAACCCAACATAATAGACATTGGTTAAATATGAATGTGTTGCTTCACACCACAAAAAGAAAAATCAATATTTCGTAGTTTTAGTGTCATTATACAAATTGGACTGAAAATATTAACTATTGTATTAGGCGCCATCCCAAAATATAATTACTCATTCAGACTCACATACTTGAATATGAACGATTATGTAGTTCTTGTGAAATTGTAAGGTGCCGGCATCATTGAAGTGGCATGCCTACTATTACGCAGTAGTAATATTAGTACCAGTAGTAATATTATCTCAATTAAGTGGTCACAAAACACAAAATGTCTCCGCAAAACAGCCTTTTTAAATAAAATTCCTTTTTTTCTGTTGTCTCTCTTAGTCTACCATTAGTTTCACCCCCAGTGCTCTTAGACCTGTGGTAACCCAGGCTAGAAGCATGAGTAAACATAGCAATTTATGGACACTGCATGTAATTGTAGTCTTCTGCTGGGACATGAGGAAGAAGGAAGCATGGAATCACAGCGGGATCTTCTTTGGTGTCTTATTATGGCCCCACGTGGAGACAGTAGGAGACAAGGATAAAGAGAAAAATGCTCATGTAGAGAGGGACTAATATGCATTTTTATTTGCTTTATTTATTCTGCTGCTTTTGATGCAAAGCGACTTTCTAGTGCATCTTTGCGACTGCATTTGAAAATGATATATTTTTATATTTTAGACTGACACTTGGGCAACTGAAATTGCTTGGTTGCAGTAGCTTAGTTGCATATAAAACACTCTTGATAAGTAATAAAAAAAAATGAAATAAAATCAAATGAAAATGAGGAAAAAAGAAAATATAAGTAAAAAGCTCATAAAATAAGCAAAAACATTACAAAATTAGCATAAGAACAAATTTACAATAAATAGAGACAGAAGTAAATATGTGTGTGTGTGTGTGTACTGTATATGTGTATATATGTGTATATACATACACATCCTCTCTCTATTTTTTTTTATTATTATTTTTTTTTTACACCCACAGTATGTACCAGAGATAGTTCAGCTCATATTTCATAGACCTAAACAATGAATCAGACTCCTTTAAATAAGGGACTGACATAAAAAAATAAATAAATAAAAAATACATGGTGCACTAGTAGCAAATGTGTTTTACCGGACTGCACTAAATCCCCTCTCATGACTGTTACAATGTTCTGTTTATTTAAAAACAGACGGTAATTCAACTGTATGATGATTTTGGATGGTGCATTTAGTGGTGTTCTTAAACTGTAAGTACAATCCAACTCAATAGTACTACAAAACTGCAGCCTCCAAAATGAACGCACAGCTGGATAAACAGTTCTCTCGGTTATTTTACAAATGTGCACAACTATAACCACCCCGAGGCAAAGATTTAGTGTGGGGCTGTTATATTAGGATGCATTTGCTTTACTAGTGTATCTAATGAACTGGCAAGTCAGTGTATGTTGTGACTTTGTTGCTATTTGCTTTACCAAATGGTGAGTTTACAGTGCAGCGCTGTCCATGGTGCTGATCTTGTGTGAAACGCTTTTGCTAGTTGAAAATGTGAAATACCATCACTGATTGCAACTGTTGTTTAACTATTAGAATATTCCATTTGCTAAGTCTGGGTTTCAACTCTTGTGTGCTTCTACAACAGAATCTCTTACTTTAGTAGTTTGCAGCACAGACTTGCTAGTGGATGTATTTTGGGTTTACAAGGATGTCTACAGCCTCCTGTTGCTATCTACGCTCAAGTGTTGGCCACATGCTTGCTTGTCAGGCATGGCTGTCGGCCCTCTCCTCTTTCCCAAGGTATCGACTTGACTGGCTTACAATTAAAACAACCATTTTATTTTTTTTAATTTTTGTCACGAATAACCTCTTGTGGTCATGCTAATAAATAGAAATTCACTGTTTTCTCTCAGAAGAAGATACATAATTGGCTTCTCATTATCACGCGAAGGACAGGGAATATCAGTGGCCAAAAAACAGTTTGAGTACGACAGAGGAAACTTTAGTTCCATTTGGTTGTAGGTCTTTAATATAATACAGTTTTAGTTCTATTAACTCAGCCTCTCTCTCCTTTTTGTCAGCTTTGAAGGTGGTGAATGTGTCATTTTGAAAAGCGCAGAGACCAGGAAAAAAAGTCCAAATATCACTTTCACAAGTCACTGACAAAAAAGGCTTTTGGAGGTTTTGGTAAATTTGATTTCTTAAAGGTTTAACACACTGTTCAGGCATAACATTATGACTCCTGACAGCTAAAATAAATAATATTGACCACCTTGTGATGATTGAATGTTCTGCTGGGAAATGTTTGGACCTGGCATTCATGCAGATGTTACTGGCCTCCAAACTGATCCACAGAGCCCACTCCTCTCAACCCATAGGACACAAAGGACCACCACTAACAACACCCTGTTACCAGACACCACAGGACACCCTCGGAAGATCCCTGTCTATTCTCTGATGAGTCACAACTTCTTTGGAGGCACAAGGGAGACCTACACGATATTAGGAAGGTGGTCATAATGTTATGTCTGATCGGTGTATGTGTTACATATGTATTTGGATAGTTCACATCTGACAGACAATGAATGGGCATCCCCTTTTGCTGCCTAACTTACAGAATTTAATATTTCTTATGTCTTGTCTCTATTTCTTTTTAGGCAAAGCAAAGTTTGAACTGCCGTGCCTGTTCAGCTTTTTTGAAGTATTACTGACAATATAAAGATATAAATATGTTCATAATTTTCCTCACTTGTTCAGTCTGACTAAAAATACAGCACAGGCACAAATAGTTGTTTTTCTTAAAGGCGCCTTTTCTCTCATTATTTTTTATTTTTTTCTTCTAAAATCTGTTATGCTGGCATTCATCCATTACATTCAATGTGTTGACATGAACATTGGAACAGACTTCTAAAATATCCGGAGAATTAAACAAACAACAACTTCAAAAACGGTAAACATTTAAAAAAAAAAAAAACACTGGAGAAGAAACTAATGAGAATACATCTGTAACTGATAAAATTTCTAATTAATAATGTACAATTCTCCTGTACTGTTCGGGCTGAATATAAAAGCTTTGTCTTTTCCCTTTTTCATAAGACTGAATATTGCAAAGTGGTAAAAGACTTAAAAATTTGAAATCAAACATTCATTCTGACTTATTCATTTCCTGGCCAAATAGATTCTCTGGTGAAGCATTTATTTTATTTTTTAAAAATCCCTCTTTGACTTTACAAAAATTCTGAAGACATATTTTTTTATATTGATATTTCTCTCTGCTCCTGTTTATTTCGATGGTCGGCCAGACAGTTCCTTAGCAACTGGAAACACACATCATCCCTCGACAGCAACATCCCTTCACACCTCCACCCCAGTCCTCATAAAAACAGCTGTTTACCCTGGTCTTTCGCTAAAAAGGCAGAAAATTAGACTCATCTTTGAAGTTGGAGCACAATGCAAACCTCGGTGTGAGCACTGTATACCACTGGGGTAATGGAGAACAAAGCCCAGAGAGGTGAGCGGGTGTGACCCCTTGACTTTTCAGTCCTCCTTTGCCTTTCTTAATGCTACCACCTACAATCACTAGAACTTCTCATTAAAGGGCACTTCCCATTAGAGTGAGTCAGCTCTTCACAGCATCAAAGCTCGGTTTATTTCAATCCCACGCTGTATTCATCCTCTTTTCTTCTCTGTGTTCACACTAATCAATGTGACCACAGACTAAATAAAATCTGAAAATGTGGTTTTATTTCAAAAAACAACAACCGACACAGAGAAGAGACTTTGGGTTAGGCCACAGGAGAGAGTCTGTCTATTAAATACAACGCCAGCGTTAATTCATCCAAAGATCTGGGGTAAAAGCAGGCGTCTAAAGTGCCTTTTTTTTCATGTCAAAGTTTCCTGCAGGGTGAGTTAGAGAAGCCATAGATGCTGCCGAGCCCAGATTCAGGAATACTCACACATGCACAGATGGTCTCAAAGGCAATCACAGGGAACTTTCAGGTAACTGCCAAAGCGGCTATAATGCAAGGTACTTTCAGAAAAAGTTTCCCTACGGACTAACTCAGGCCTAAATATTTTAGCTTTTTTAGCTTTTTAACTTAGAATCACTCATAAATGATATTCTGCAGCACACAGCAACCAGCTACAGCATTATAACCACTGACAGGAGAGGTAAATAACATCTTGAGATAATTTAAAGTTCTCCTGGGAAAAATTTGGACCTGGCATTCGTGTGGATGTTACTTAGACATGTAGCACCTACCTAGACCAGACTAAACACCTCCACCCCATAGCAATGAAACTCCTTGATGGCAGCAGCCATCCCCAGCAGGATGCAGCCTGACTCAGACACATACAAACGCTCAAAAAATAAAAGAAGAACAGCACAAGGTGTTGACCAGGCCTCCAAGTTCACTAGATCCCAAAATAATCAAGTATCTGTGGGATGATCTGCAGAGGCCTCTCCAAAATAACAACATTCAGAGTCAGAATTTAGGAAGGTGGTCATAATGCATATAACGGCAGTTTGATTAAAAATTAACAGAATGTAAATCACTGTCCATATGATTACTGACAAGAGCTTTTCAAATCCAGCTGAACTTGGCTCAAACTCCAGCTCCACCATCTTGCCAACGCCTGGCTGTGCCTATCCCCAGCTAATTCCTAAGTAGAGGTGAATTGTGAGTGGTGCTGGTGCTGGGGCAACTAGGGACCTGTGAAGGCAAAACTAACCTTAATGCAGTTTAAGATGGGTTATATAAAATTGTCTCCGTAACTGTAGTTACAGAGACAATTACAGAGACTAAAGGATTTTCGCACGAGGCTGTGAACGTGTTTATTTGGCCATTTTAATGTTGGGGTCTGCAGGGATTGACTTACTCTTGGAGACAGGCTTAAGTGGTAAAAACACAAAGCTTTTGACACTCCTGTGTTACCTTCACGTTTCAGTCCCAGTGGCTGCTGCTTCCCCGATTCCCAGTTTTGCTTATTTCTCATTCTGGTCAGATTTTCTCCAGCGATGCTCTCCAGTGTGAACCCAGAACCACGCAAAGAGGATGAGGAGTTTCATTTCCACAATCGATGTACCATGCAGCATGCGTGCTGCTTAAATTACAATCGCAAGTAATCTTCCAGACATCTCCTGCCCGTGATGAGTGGTCACCGGCACACGATGTGTCCTTTTAATGAGACGGTACCACTGCTTTGTACCACAACAATCGGGGCTCACGCCTCAGCAGTGTCACCTTCTTGCCTATGTTGCTTCATTTTTCTTGTGAGACAGTCTACCTTAACCTTACGAGCGTTCAACTTTGCTAGTTATATAAAGGAAATTATAGCCTTGAAGTCTCATCCGGAAACGTACAGCCTGTCATTTGTCAATAGTTGTTGTTTTTTTAGCTGAGATTTTGGCCAGACTTTCCTTTTTGTGTTGTTTTACGTTCACATTGTATAAATCTTTATTAGCTGCTGCAATTGCTGTAGTAAGCCCACCCCAGAAGAAAATGGGACGTGCAAGCACACACTCCAGTCCATACTTAACCGGTTCAATACAAGTGCAAACTCAATACACCAATCTGAACCGAATGGGTGTATATGACAGGGATGAAAACAAGAGAGCAGGGTAAATGGGGACCTCGGCTGATTTATAGCTTCTCCTCCCACAATGAGAGTGCCAGGTGTTTGGATTGCAGTAATCCTCGAGGAGCTCTGCTGCAAAGATGGCCTTGTAGCCCACCTAGGCCCTGATTGGTTTACCTTTGCTTTTAAAAAGAATCAGTGGTGTTATCGGGTTTTGTGCCCACGCAGGTTTGTGATTCATTTTCTTGTACTTGTGACAACTTTAGTTCCATCCTTTGTCTCACCAAGCACCGAAATTGGCTCGCTTCATGGAATGTGTTGTTGTCAAAGTGTCGGTCGATGCGTGCAATAGTCCCCGGAGATCTTCATGGAATAGAATGAAATCAATAGAGGACTTATTGAGAATTTCAATATAACTTATCCATCACTGGGACAGCACTTCCCATTCATTGCTGCGCAGGCCTGGTTGAACCCAGTTAAGGGAACTGAACCATTTAAGGATATTAGTCAAAATGCCTTGACCAGGACTTACTCACAACCTTTAGAAGAACTCGAGAAGAGTTGAACTCATTTGCCACTTGGGTGTTCAACAGCGAAATGATGCCAGGTTAGAGTAAACACGATCTTCATGCAACCAGGGCAAACCGCAGATTGTATAATCATGTAACTAAAGGTCATGCAATATGAGAAACAATATGCTGGCATGTAAGATGGATGAAGACCACTGTAGGGATCAAACAGCTGACTTTGAGGATCTGAGAACACAATACAGTCGTTATTTGTAAAGCCTGAACCCATAAACAAAGCCCAGAGATTTCATCATGCGACGTGAGCGCGTTCAGAGAAAGGTCTTTGGAACGGTCTCAGCATTGCTATATAATTTAATTCTCAAGCGATAATTATCCTTAGTTGTCAAGAAACAGAAATCAGAAATCATTTTATTTGGTCTAAGTCCAAAGAGCCAGAGAAGCTGACAAAAGCACTCTTACGAGCAGCTTGCAGTACAGTCACACGCTGCATGTAATGTGACTCCACGTGGGTGGAGCAGGGCTTCAGAACACTTTCAATCCCAGGAGTGTACCTAATAGAAAATCTTTCTGTCGGAGCACCCAGGCTGAATTAACTGTGGCTCCGAAACTGCCATGTACTTCCACGGGCAGGGAAATATTTTAAGAATCTACAAACTTCACTAGTCTGGACAAATGAAATGCAATCGCTTGTGAAATAGATCTGAAATCAATTTAATATTCAACCTAACAATGTGGAAACGTTCAAGATTGAAATATTTTTGGGCAGGAAGGGCCCGAAACATGGATCGTTTTCTGTAACCTCTTGTTCTCTGGAGGGTCTCCAGATGTGGGGGGCTGGAGCCTATTCCAGCTGTCACCAGGCAAGAGGGGGGGTACACCCTGGACAGAAAGCCAGTCTATCTCAGGGCTAACACAGAGAGACACACAACCATTCACATTCACACCTACAGCTGATTTAGAATCACCAGGGAACATAAAGAGCATGTCTTTGGAGAGAATCCACGCAGACACAGGGAGAACATACAAACTCCACGCAGAAAGGCCCCAGTTAGATTACATTTAAAAATAAATAAATTAAAAAAAGCTACCTTAGATGCACAGGGCCTTGACTCTGCCGGGGCACAGTTGTTAATCCTGTCAAAAGCTGATTGGTGCGGATTCATTTGAATGACGGCGCTCACCTCATGGGTATGAGTTCATGTTTGTATCCAGGAAAAAAAAAAAAAAAAAAAAAAAGCTTGACGCTCACATCCGCATCCCCCGTGGAGCTGAGGCGGAGGTATCATGGTCATTTGCTGTACTCACACATCCCTCCCTGTGCTCGAACTGATTGACAAATATAAACAGGAAGTAATTTTCCATCAGCAGAACAGTGAACGGATTTACTTTATAACATTTCGGTGTCTTTAGGTAGACCAACGCACGAGAGCCATTATAGCCTCATCGTTAGCTACACAATTAGTACTACACAAAGTTTTAACCTTTTATAAGGCCAGGGACCATATTTGGTAACTTCCATTCACATTTTGTGTAAGTAAATTAGCTCAAGTAAATCTCAACGAGGTTTAGAAGCATGTGGTTCATTTAATCAGCGCAGATCAAGGCAATATTCTCAGTAGTCACAGGCCAATTACAAGAATAAGTCTTCAGCCTCCTTCAATACAGAGGTAGATTCTGGTGAGAAACACAGAGGCTGGATGCATTCAGTTTCTTTTTAAAGGTTTTATTGCAGGAAGAGAGAAGGTGAGAGATTGTGACAGAGCAATGTTATTCTTTAAACAGAGGAAAAGCAAGGTTAAACAGCGCCATACACGACGTTGATATTCGCTTGAGATGCTCCCTAGGTGTTAATTGAGTCATCTTATCTTGTCTATCTTGACTAGAAATGAGATCAAGTCATCCATGAGCAAGTCTTAAGTTAGTCTTTATTTATTTTTTTATTTTTATTTTTTTTGGAGGGGGGCAAGTCAAGTCAAGTCACATTACTCCACTTTTACCTGCAGAATCCGGTCTCAATAAAGAGAAAAATATTAGTAATTGTCAAATAATACTTTGGCCCAATTTATCCAACCTGTTTAATAGCTAAATTTTAAAACTATTCATTATTATTTGTAGACCAAAAAAACAGCTCCTTCCATGGTTGGTTGAATATGCTTCCAGAGGACGAGCTGAGAAATTTCAGACTGTGTAGAATCAGCGCAGACTTTTCTGGCCTTTTCATACTCTGTAAATCTGTGACACAGAAGCCAAAACAAGAATGGGACGAAAAAAAATTTAGTTCTTTGTGGCTTAAATGTCATTTTTATCTATTAACGTATTACCGTATTAAACCACATCTATCTATGGTTATTTATTCTGTTTATAACCATATTTATTGTTTTAAAACTACATTCACCTAAGTCAGTGTTTCCCAACCTCTGGAGCCGTTGCGCATATGAATTTTACTGCCTTTTAAAACCACACTGAAGTTCTGAAAATGCTGTATCCATGCTCATATCACCCTAACTACATTAGCTACTTCTTAACGAACAGGCTGTTATTGTCTAATTTACAAGCACTTACTCGGCAGAATGGCTCTTCAAATGCCAGACAGAGTTTGACGTTGTAGGCGGACTTGTCTGAAATCTTTGTTTTGCACGTTTTGCAATCTGCAGTTTGCTGTTTCTTTTCACAAGTGTATTTTTTTTAAAGCCAAAAGCAATGACATTTGGCAGTAGGTTCTCACAGATCTCTTCTCATCGAAAAGAGAATACAAAGGGATATATGAGGGGTTATTAGTGAATTTCCTCCAGGGGCCTAATGTTGTCTAATGTGATAACGTGTGTATGTTGACAACTGCCTGAATCAGTAATTATGTTCTGTTTACATTTGTTTACCACTTAAGGGCAAGAAACCGTATAGAGTAACATCACTGACCTTGATTTTCAACATGAAAATGAAAATATATAACACTTTTCTTATGCCTTAAAATACAACTCTAGAGTTGCAATTTGGAGTCATTAGGGTTAACATATCGCTGCTTGAGCCCTAAGCTAGCATCTCTGGGAAAGATGTGAGACGAGTCGTTACTGAGCAGATAGTGAGCAGACTAGGTTCAACTGTGTGACTATTTCATTCCTAACTGGGCCTCAGAGATCAGTTAATTAAGACAGAGCCCCGTGCACGGAGGTTTCAGTTGACTGTGGTCTGTGTCAGTGTGTTGGAAATGCTACCACGGCAACTGCTAATACGCGTTATGAGGTGCAGAATATGATCGAACCTCGTGCAGTTTAGATCAGCGGCTAATAGGAATTCTTTTCCACTGATTGGTAATAAACTTGCGCGTAGCTGCTCAATGTGCTGATTGATGACTGCGTTTCACCGAAGTTAATGTAGCTTTATGGGCTGAAATTCCACAGTTACTTGCCTGTCAGATGAATTCCCCCCATTAACTGTATGTTGTTCTCGCTGCACGCAGACACGTCACGTGGTTAATTTTACACTCGACAGTGAAGTGACACGAGCATCCTCTTTAACCCGATAGTGCGAGTAGAACTGCATCACCTTCAGACCTGACGATCCAAACATGTTGCAAGTCTTGCAGGTTTTGATATGATTCCCATAGGACTGCATTCATTTTGCAGTAATTTAAAACCAATACAAGAGCGATGACAGCAGGTAATGTCACTGTTCTTATCACTTGACACTGTTAATTACTGCTAGCTGATTTGTCAACATTAATAATTGAGAGTTTTAATTTAATGATGCTGTGTTTACATTACAGGGGCAAATCAAAAGTCACATACAGTATGTAAAGACAACGTTACAACGTACATTTTTTACATATTAGAAGTTTCTTTGGAGTAAACTTGCACCATTTGCTCATGGGGTTGACTCGGGACATGTCACCAGTCTATTGTAAGGTTAACACAAAGAGATGGACAACCATACGCTCACATGCACATCTACAGCTAATGGTGGGAGGAAGCCACATCCGAACCCAGAACCTTCTTGCTGTTGGCAAGAGGCATCAGTGCCGAACACCACACCAATGTGTTGCCCTGCCTTCCCATATGTTGCTCTACCAATAAATATCTTAAACTACTCCATTTAAAGTAACAGATAAATATTCAAAGAACTTTGGAAAAATAGCCCCAGGACATTATTTCATTGCGTTTTTAAACAAAATGATGAATGAACTTTAACTGTAACAAGAGACGTCAGTTTTCCTCTTATTGTGAAACTATCTTATGTGTTTAGGATCTTAATCTGAGGTTAAAAAGGAACACGTTACGAGTCATTTGTCTCATAATGTCAAGCAAATCTCACTGAGTTCCCAATGCCTAGATTGAAAACTTAAAAAAAAGAAAAAAAGATAAGATAAGCAAAACATTATGTATATTATCCTGTTTTTTTGTTATCAGAATGATATAATTTTTTGTCATTATTAATTGTGAAATGAGACAATGAGACAAAGTGTGTGTGTGGGAGCATAAGTGGTGTTGTTTTCAATTACATTATTACAAAGCAAATTATGATTATAGGGACAATTACTGCAATACTACTAGTACTACTACTAATTATAATAATAATAATGGTAGTTACAAAGCTTCACGTGTCTAAATGTACACACATACATACACAAACACAAACACAAACGCACACACACACACACACACACACACACACACACATACACATATATATTTTAAATACATGTGGTGCATTAAAATCAAGGTGAATGTGATGCATTAAAAACAGGGTGGGGGTTGCCAGGGGCTGTTTTTGTTTGTTTGTTTGCTTGATTACGGTTCCCCCTTCATTTGTCTTTACTGGTAGTGCATTAAAGTGCATTAAAGTGCATTAAAAAAAGGGGGCGAGAGCAGTCCGGGGCAGAAAACAGGGGCAGAGGAGCGACCACAGGCCAGACCAGGCCCAGCAGGGACCCGAAAATGTGGTGACCATGAAAATCCGTATCCATGATTTACTATCTCCCTTTTAACTTTAGCATTTAACTGAACAGAAACGTTTCCACAGAGGCACCGATCCAGGTGGTGGAATTTATCTGTAAAGCCTGGGGAAATTATTATTGAGTTTGTCTGTGTAGTACTTCATGTCAAGCTTGTTTTACGAGTACTACGCCAGGATGTACAGTACATCCTCTTTTGAGGAGCTGGCTCCTCAGACGACAAAATAAAAATAACCACCGACAGTCACCCCTTTACCTCATGGCTTATGTGTATCATGCTAATTTACTTACACAACTTTCTATTAGCATTTTTATAGACACTACGAGCAATTGAGAGCCAATTCACCACAAGAGAAAGGCACTTGAAATTAATCAAAATATTTTGTGTTGCAGCGCGCGTGAGAAAATAATTAAATAAATAAAAATATGAGCGTATTACCCAACGCAAACAACCGAGTGGCCCTCTTATCGACACATCTTTAAACACACTCAGTGCGAAACATCAAAATAATCACCATGACATAATTATTTCGAAAACATGACGCTCGCACGCAGCGTTCGAGGCCATTCAGTCTGTGTGGACTCGAAGTGGTGAAACTCATAGGGGGCGATTACCCGAGAAAACATGAGAAAACACGAAGCGCGATGGTAGTAATGATCATATTATGTCCTTCTATGCGACAGCCACCCAAATAAAACACTAGCTTCTTTTTAGCACCATGACAAATGGCAAATAAATGTAAAACAATGTGAGTGATTTGGTCACACTAGGAAACTGATTAAATGGGCAATTTGTAGTTTGGTTAATGATGTTGTTTTGTTAAAAGTGCGTGGGTGTGTAGCCACTAAACTCTGTCCTGAATTGGGCTTAATTGAATTAGATTCACTGGATGTGGATTATAATAGCCTAGGAAAGAAAAAACCTTAATAACAGGAGTTTGGAAAACCAAGTGTCTACATTAAAGCTCTATAGGAAATTGCTCATAAATGGATTTTTATACTTTTATGTACTTTCATCTTAATTGACCAAGTGACTTTCACAGAATACAGGAGGCTTCCTCTGTATTTGTGAAGTTTTTGCTTTGGGGTTTTTTTTTTTTGTAAGAGCTAATGCTGTTAATTGGAAAATGGCATGAAGTGGCACATATTACGAAAAGCAGTGGCACCGTGGCCCACGGACTCATTAAAGCTCAACACTGTTGTGATTTTGCTCTTGGCTCGTTGCTATTGTCAGTTCACAGCAGCTGAGGCGCCATGGTAACTTTCACACACGCATTTAAATTCAACACATCCTGCATGTGTGTTGCCCCTCGCTGAGACTCGTGGTTCTTGCTTGAGCCTCAAAATCCATTACCGGTCCAGTTTTGGTTTGTTTCTTTTTTGCTTTTTTGTAACAAAACTGACGCTTTTGAGGTACTTCTGTAGCACGCGGAGTGATGAACTTTATCGGCTGCTACCGACACATTACAGCTAAATGCTCCCTAAAACTATTTAATTAAAAAAAAAAAAAAAACGTATGGGGAGATGAAAGCCAAGGATGTTCTACATTCAGGTTGAGGCGACTAACACAACTTGTGTACCTGTTTTTGCGCAACTGTTCTGACTTGAGAACATGAACGGCGTCACATGCCCCTCAGACCCCCGCTCCGCAAATTAATCCACGAGCTTGTGCATGACTTGAATCACAACATTGTACAAGGTGCATTTATTAAACAGCTTGTTACTCAGTCAAAACAATTAGGACTGTGCATTACAGAAGTGGTATCCTGGCAACTGGCGACGGCAATGGCAGAAATAGAAAGAGACGGGGAGAAAGAGGCCCGTACACACCGCCATAAACGATTTGCTAAATCTGACTTCACGACCGCTGATCTGCTTATTTGTTTTGGATCAGTGTCGACGGCGACGAGGTGAGGACTTAGTAAGTTTGTGCAGATGGTTTGTCCAAATTTTCAAGCGGAGCCACGGCTGCGAGTTCTACCCGCGGAGCCGAGCAGCGCTACGGGGACATGCTACAGAAGATAATTTTGACAGTGGCTCGAGGGCTTTTTGCTCCCTGTTATTTAGTATTCCCACCACATAGACACACGTGCGCCTGTGCTTGTGCTTGTGCATGTGTATGTCCCTGCTTCTTTCTATCCCCCACCCCATCACACACACACACAGACACACACACAGATACAGCCACACGCACAAAAACTCACAGGATCCCACTGACACACCAAGTATCATCTCTCTGCGCTTTCCAGGAGAACAGTTTCTTTTTGATGTGGAATCTGCCCAAGTGCAATTAGACTCCACGCTTTACGATACCATTTGCATTTTGTCGAAGTTCGGGCTCGGAACTCGGCGGTGACCCGTGCGCACTTGCAGATTATCGTTTGCATCTTTTCGAAGAGATCATTTGCTAACCACATCTAGTTTAAAGACGAAGCCGTCGCTTGCCCCCTTTTTCACAAACGCTGCCGCTAAACACACAAAGCACTTACACCTTCGGGCTAAAAAAGCACTATTTGCTCAGCATGAGCATGTAATCTAATATAGATGTACAGTACAAATGGATGGCATGCTCATGACACGGAAGAAGAAGTGGATGTTAAACAACATTATTTCACCATTATTTAGATTATTTTTGTGTTCTGACCTCTACCGACGGGTTAAAATAGATTAAATTTATATTAGGAGGTTAATGGACAATGTCTTTATCGCTAAACTAAATGAAAACACATTAAAATTGACACCCACAGATGTAATGGTGCACAAGCCCTCCACACGCACACACACACACACAAAGAGACTCACACGCATGCCACTTTTAGATACACATCATTAGTCACAGCAGGTTTTAAAGTGGCAGTTTAGGATGACTTGTCACTCACTCCACTGCCCCCACCTTGCTACACTCAAGGCTGCCAGGCCAGTAACGACAAGAGCAGCGGCGCCCGGCACACTATGCTAACAGCTAAGCAGAACATAAGGTGACATTGACACAGTCATTGCACCAGCCTCTCGTTCAGCCCATGACGTCAGCGTCCTTCGAGAGGGAGCGCGCAAGGATGTGGACCGGCGGAATCATGTGATCGGCCATCCCTATCTCTATTTGTCAGAGCCTCGGCTCCAACGCGCCTACCTGTGCACGGCGAAGTGGGGCTGATGCGTGATGCACTGCGTACCACAAGTGCCGCCCCGGAGAAAGAGCATGAGAGGCACAGACGGATAGACAGAAAGAAAGAAAGAAAGAAGGAAAGAAAGAGAGAGTCGAGAGAGAGCGAAAGCGAGAGCCGAAAGACCTGCTGTTTTGTTTTTGCAACCTGAAGGAGAGTACTGTGGCTTTGTGCCATCCGTCATGAAGCATCCATAAACCATGCAGAGATAAGGTTAAACAGCATTTAAAGCACATGGTTATAAATGGCCGACCGTGACCTTAAAGTCTCGAGGGAAGACGGGCAAAAAAAAAAAAAAAAGATGTGTCGGGAAAGGAATAAAAAGCCGGAGTAATGAATATAAAATATATAAAGGACAAGAAAAGGACGGAAATGAAGAACTGTGATGTAAAAGGATGTTAAAGACTCACTTTCCAGAGTGCCGGGATAAAGTGAGCATCGAATCGATGATAGTGTCTATAAAGAGGTTAATAGGAAGAAAAGCAAGGACGGGAAGATGTGCTCTCTGATTTCCTCAAGGAAAAGGTGACATGGATGTGACCTCTTGACCTTAAACATCTACTTAACAAACTTCTATCTCATGCATAACAAAATGTGCGCATTCTTGTAAAGTGAGTCGCTTTGTTACCCAAGAGACAAACAAGGTAAGATATTACACTGACGGATTGAATTTTTTTTTTTTTTTGGGTGAAAATACGTGTTTTGGCATTCTTTTAACACCCATTATGGTTGATTTTAAGCTGCTGAGCATTTCGGCATCCCACCTCTGCCTCTGTTTTTACCTGCATCTGTTTGAGTAAAACACAATGTCAGATCTAATTGAGTTCCAAAGCTGTTTTCACAAGCAGCAGCGCAATTGTGGGGGTGAAGGCTGAGCCGCTACCATGCTTGTCAATAAAACCACATTAAAATGAACACATCATAATTACTGCCTCTATTATCCTCCGAGATCTAGGACAGAGGCGCCCGGCCTGTAATTGGCTGACTAACAACCCCATATGTGTGCGGCCAATAGACGTAATTGTCCTTGTGTGTAGTCCTGACATGTTAACAGTTTGCGACTTAAACAATCACTTTCAAGGTGCTCACCGCCAACTATATTCCTACGGGCAATTACTGGTTAGGTACACAGAATGGTGCCAATATTATTAACAAATAGTGGCATGGTGGAAACAGCACGGCTATGTTTATAGATTGATCCCAGCAGAGATTAGTAGACAGGCTCAAACAAAGGACTCGCTTTTTTTCTTGTTTTTTTTTTTTATAACTGTGGAGAAAAAAAAAAAAAAAAAGCACCTGTTGTTTGCCTTGTTTTTAAGAAGGTTTATCATTATACTAACAGCCCAGCAATCAGGACAGTCGTCTGAGCCGTTCAAAACAAATTATGCACACTATCTATCCGACTGGATCCTTTCATACATTTGATAAACAAGTAAAAGTGAACTCTTTCAGATGTGGCATTCAACCCAATCTTGCCCCATCTATAAGCCGCTTGAGCAGATTTGATTTATTCACCATCTTAACTTTGCGAGTGGTTGTGGCTTAGTTTCAACACTCCTGTTGCCACACGCACGCACACACACAAAAAAAGAGGAGATTAAGAGACTAATGCTTTTAGAACAAAGTGAGGCTGCCGGTCTGTTGTGAGCTTTGACACCACGCTATTTTAAAGCTGCAGAAATGAAGAGCTTACAGAGGTAAGGATGTAGTAATTCTCTCATCTCCTAAAGGATTTCACCATGAAGGGGAAAATGAATCTTTGATTAATAGTTTGGATAGGGCCGTACACAGATGTAGATAACATCTTTCTAATCTCTTCTTCTAATGTGTCACTCGCCCCCGCATTTTTCTTCGCCCGCGCGTACAGGCTAGCACGAAAGGCGACATTGGATTGTCCACCGTTTTGAAGATGGATTGGAAACCAGCTGTGAAACAGGGGTGACGTCCTGAATAAGTCACATACCCAGATTAGGCCGGCAAAGCCTTGCCAAAAAAAAAAAAAATAAAATAAAAAATATGTGGGCCAATCCTCGGCCCTCTCACACTCCCTTAAAGATTAGATTATGGTTTCTTGATATTGAGTGCTTTTTTTCCTTTCTTTGCTTTAAGCGAAATCTTACTTTAAAGTTTTATCTTCACACGCTGACCCATCGACCGCAGATTTTCCTTGTTGCATTTCTGTCATTCATTACGCTGACCCCCGGGGGCTGTGTCTTCAGAGTGCTTTCCAGACATTAATGTGACATAAATATAAAATCTTTCCTGAATATTCCCCGCTGCTTGTGGAAGATTTATGTAATCTTTTGATGCAATCAAATCAAAAAGAAAAAAAAGAGGAAACTGACATTTCCTGGATGTAATTTTGCTCCCAAACAGGCTTTTGAACACAGAGATTTAGTCTGGAAAACATCTCGCTGCGCTGAAGAATTGTAATTGTGCCACACTGGTGGCAGTTTCTTTAAACTGCGTCAAACTTTAATTTTTTTTTTCTCCAGCTAGGAGGCCCTACTGGAACGGAAAAGGCTTCTTACTCCGTGCTGTTATGCTGATTATTGATTTGTGGCTTAGTCTGATTAAACCTCCATCTGAATGATGGCAGGACTGGTGTAAACAAAACGCCTCATCAATAGCCACACGCTTGGCAATAACTTCACTAAATTTTCATCCTCTTATTCAGTTCTGTTATTCACTCTGCTCTCCCGCTCGTCTCTCAACCTCAACCTCTTCTGGACACTGTTCAGAACATGGAGATATCACCTGGTGTGCAGCTTAAGGCTTTCCTGAATGCGGTTTTAGGTAATGATCAAATTAATTAGAGAGCAGAGGCTCCAGATAAAAACAAACAAACAAACAAAAAAAACCCCATGTATACTACAATTTTCTATTCGACACCCGAACGTCAGGTCAAATCAAACATTTTCAGCGCTGTGTGCGCCGATTACAATTTGCAGTGGGTGCGTGCGTGTGCGTGCACATACTGTAGTTCGGCGAAGGGGTGGCCGCGTGGCAGAAGCTCATCAACAGAGTGATAATCTAATTACTGCTTCAGACTAAGATAGATGGAGCCGCAAAGCTAAACACACACCTCTGTGACATTTAATTTGCGCGCCAACATGCGCTACGCAAATAATTTAGGCTCTCCCCAAAAGAGATGCGAGTTCCGATGCGCGCGTGTTAGTTATCGCGGCACCGAAGTGGGGTCCGTTGCATAACTCACGGCCGTGTCCACACACCGAGAGTCTGTCCAAACAAACCGGGAGGCAAATTGAGTGGTGTCACTGCAGGGTGTGATTAAAAGCAAAGGAGACGTTTTGAGAGTAATTGGTGAGCGGCGACGGATGTAACGAACACCGCTCCCCTCGAATCTGCTTCTGCGAGCAGCCGAGCTACATTTCCTCCCTTTCTGTTTCAAAAAACGACAGAACACTGAGGAGAAGTTTCGGGACCGAAGGAGACGGCGGAAGAAATCGTGTTTGCGTGGCTCGTTTTCGCGAGCGCACAGGAGCAAATCAATGTTGGTTTTTTGAGATGCATGGAAATGATGGCAGACTTGTCGAAGAGAGACACTATTTTCGTAACATCTGACCCCTGGAAAGAGGCGGCTGTGCATCTTCCCACCGAGATACGCACTGTAGACTTGCCATCTGTCAGCTGAAGGCCTCAACGGTCTAGTAATTGGATTTTTTTTTTAATAAATTGTAACCTAGTGAGGTCATTTTAATCAATTCTTGTAATTACAAATTACAAATCACTGTGTGCCGAGGGAGCTTTGTGACATGACTGCTGTAAAATGGTTCCGAGGCAGCGGATCAGCTCCCCACACCATTTCTCGCTGTGGCAGTTAAAGAAATGCTTTGGAAATGATTTTGAGCCTTGCATCTAATTTATGGGCTTTACTTTTACGGTTCTTTTGCAATGATTAATTAAATTAGACATGGCTTAAATGAAAATATTAATATGTTTTAATACTTTGACACCATGACGCTCAGGTCTGGAAGTTAAAGAAGACTTTGATAAGGTAAGAATTTTTAGATTTACTTGTACTTTTATCTCTGAAAATGTGTTTATTTGTGTCACAGATGAGACGACAAGTGATTTGAAATATGTCACTGCTTTAAATACAACTTCTAATCTTGGGGAAAGGTTAATTTAAAGAATACTGAGGAAATGCATCTGTAAACTAATTCCAGGTTTTGATTTAATCCTTTGTTTTCTACAGAGTTAACCTACAAGATTCACAAGTGACAGAAACTGCTGCGTGGTTTTATTAAAACGAAAATTAAGAACTTAATGTGAGGCTGAAGATTTTTTATAGTTAGGAGAAAAAAAAGCTACGCGAGTGTCCATTTAGTGCAGCAAAGCAAAACAAATAAGGTGAAGAAATGAGCAGACAAGACACAAAAGTTGTGTTTACAAGCTGAACAGACTGGAAGATACAGTAGCTTCCTTTTCAAGCCAAGTGTATTTTTCTAAATGATTTGTAGTCCACAAGGGAAATGGTTTAAAGGAAGTCTTGCATGCTACCAAGTTTTAGTGGCAGGTGAATAGATCCAAAACTCTGTGGAGTGAAAAGAGGAAAGGTATCCTTTTTCCTATTAGTCAGCAATGCATTGGATCAGAGGAGGACTTTGGGGAGCTTGGAGCCTTAAAACTAGCCAAAATACACCGATCAGGCATAACATTATGACCACCTTCCTAATATTGTGTAGGTCTCCCTTGTGTCTCCAAAACAGTTGTGACTCATCAGAGAACGGACATGGCAGAACATTGTACAATCACAAGATGGTCAATATTCACTTCTCCTGTCAGTGGTTTTAATGTTGTGGCTGATCGCTGTAATCAGCCTATATGCTGCAAAGGCAGCAGATGCTTAGCTTAGCTTTATTAATCTGGATGTAAATCGATCAGACAGTCGCTTGAGTTTTAGGACGTACATAACTCAAAGAAATGTTGCTCAGGAACTTTACCAAGTTCTTCCCGGTACCTTATAAATATTTTAATATTCCACTGTGCATAGCTGTAACTGCTCTGGTGGAGGTCTTACGACCGACAGCTTAACATTAAATTCAAGTTCAAGCACAAATTCAAGTGTGTGGAATTTTTTTCTTTATCCTAATATTCACGAAGCAACCGAAAGAGAGCAGTCAGTGTTATTCACTTCATAATGTTTTACCTGATCAATGGAGAGTGTCACTATGTTGGAGGTACGTTTACGGAAACATATTTTGTTCTAAGATCTAGTTATATACATATAAACTTCCTTCGGTTAGTTTTTCCAGAAATCAAATTTTGCATGCATTATGTACTTGTATCTGTTAGCCTGACTCTATTTATTTAATGAATTACATCAGCCAGTGTACGGCCGTGCTGCTAATGTGTTCAAACGCGTGAAAAACACTTGGTTTTTCACTTTACATTGTAGACATGTCAAACCCTGAGCTCGAATGCAGAACAGCAAGAAACGCCACAACAGAAGCGGCTGAAATTGCTGCCACAAATATAACAGGTGGGTAAAATGGTAAGACACGCAGAGGTCAGGTGAGTGTGTGATTGCCTGCAGAGCTCAAGGCCAAAAGAAATTCATCTCCGAGCTGATTTGCAGTGCTCTCTCTTGCTCTCTCCCTCGGCCCGCTATAGAAGCAGTTATTTCTCCTCCAAGAACTCCTTTCTTCAGTTTTTTTTTACTCCTTAGTCTGGTTCTCAGTTGTATGACACCCCACTCTTTAATCCTTTCACTGGACTCAGTTTTATTTTCGCAGCGCCTTGTTGACGGGCTCAGCGAATACGACTCCGCCGCGGAGACAGCTGCTCATCCGTTGTCTTTCTCATATCCACTGCTCATCGCCTTCTCTCCCTTCCCCTGCTGCTCCATCTCCTCCATTTCGGGGCTGACAGAAGCCCATTCTGGATGGAGTGTCCTTTTGAGTCACGTACCTTTCTCATCAGCGAGAACGAGTTTTTTTTCTCATATCCTACAAGGCCCTCTCACCCTCAGATTTATTGTCGGCGCAGGGGCTGAAGTTGACTGCTTTCCTCCGTGTGATGTATTTTCATTGATGCCCTGACACTCTGGAGTGTAGAGATGAGCTTTTACCATCAATAAAACACACTTTTGTTGGTGTAGACATACAGGTAGATCAGTGGGCGAAACAAGACGTGGTGAGAATTGAATAAAAAAGCTGGAGTTGCTGAAGAGGACGCTATTATTTAACTCTGCAAACGGAATGCAGGTATAGTACTTTTGCGATTTGCACAAAACGCTAAGCTGTCTGACTGCGTTTAACCTTAAAGCTTTACCGCACATTTCCACTTGTAAAATCTCAATTTCTTTCTTTCAGATCCATTTTTTGTCAATATCCCTCAGATCCTTCAGACCCCTCTCCTTTTGCACATTCTCCACTTGCCTTTTCCCTCTTCCTGCAGCACTTCACCCCCATCTCTCATCATCCTCCACCTCCTTCTGCCGTCTTCCTCGTATCCATTTGATGGCTGCGTCCTTCACCTTGCCCTCACCCAGGGAGCAGATCAATAAAGGCTGAGCGAGGCCAAGCATCACTGTTTCAGTGATTTCCTCCTTCCCTTGTATTTGGTTGCACGGGCATGTTCGGATTCCTGCTTCATTGATATTTTGGCTGCCGATGTTCTTTGGGCTACCTCGGGCTCAGGGTAGCTTTGTTTGTTTATGCTTTTTCTACTTTGGTGACATTAATAGCCTGGATCTCTTTGGTACGATATTGGCACGCCTGTCACGATGTCTTCAACATTGTCCGGATTTTCTTTCCGTTTCTATTTTTTCCCCCATTATTTTCCGTCCGTGAACTATTTTTTTTATCTTTTAATTCGATTAGGCTTTATTTGAAATGTACTGAAATAGCGCCACTCCAAATAGCGGCGTTATTTAAAACCAAAGTCATTATTCAAACAAACTGTCTCTCTGAAATAATGTGCTTTGCATCCTCCCGACCAGTGGTGCACAATGGTTACACGGGGTCAAGCCAGAATTATTATAGTTTTGCATAACTCATTAGTTTTGATTCATTTCATTTTTAATATGTGACCCCCTAACGAGGTCTGGGTCTGCCCTGGAGTTAAAGCTGCATCAGGGGAGGCATCTAAAAAGGCAGCTAGATGCGTGAACCACCGCGGTTCTTTCTGACGTGAAGCAGCAGCAGCAGCAGCTCATCCTCACTATCTCCACCATCTCCATCTCTGTCCCTGTGGGCTCAGCACCTGCAGGAATGGACATTTTGCTGAGACCTTGGCGTGCTGACTCTTGGCATTGCAGCGAGTACACAATGCGGTTTGTTGTTGTGACATGTTTTTTTCAGTTACCCACAAAGTGCTGCATACCAAGTTCTAGTTTTTAGTTCAACAAACATAGGGTCAAACGTGGCACTTATGAGTACATAATGAACACAACCTGGTATCACATAACCATATACAAGATGCCGTGTCCTACACATATTCATTTTGTGGTTTTGGTTTGTTATTTAATGCCGGCCTGATCCTGATGAAGGAGCCTATTCTCCTGCCATTAGCCCTAATCATGTTGCATGCCATCTGATGCTGTAAAATGACACGCAAAAAGCTTTGAATGCATATAATGTTCCCGCAGTGACAAAAAGCTTCATGAGTGAACCCAGATCTCGCAGTCATCTTGTATTTTTTTTTTTCTCTGATGGGAGTCATTTTGCCATGACAAAAAAAATCGAGCATACTCAAAGCTGAACTGTGCCACAGCAGGTGGCCATGAAACTTTTCTAAAAATCCTCCAAATGAACGTGTTAGATTACGAACTTACTGTGACTCAAAAGCCTTTAAAGTCAGATGCAGGGATCATTGACCGAGAACTGACGAGTCCCCACTCAATGACACACTGTATGCAATTGTAAATTACAGTCATTTCTGAATCTTTGGGACAGATATCACACGGAGGTTGGTGTGACAGATATTTGGTTCGTGTTTTAATGTGAAAAGTGTGGCGACGTAGATGCTGAACGGCCTGATCCATGCTCAGTTTTATGTTACTTAAATTTTCCTGTTATGTAAGAATAGTGCGTTGGTCCATTTGTGAAAGGTTTAAATATACTGTCCAGGAGGATATTTTGGCTTTTTGCTGAGCACTTCTGTGCAGAGTAGATGTAAATTTGATAAAATTCTGCATAGCATAAAAATCCTCCGATCAGACAGGAGAAGTGAATAACATTGACCAGTTTGTGACAACGCAATATTCTGCTGGACCTGGCGTTTATTTGTGTGGATGTTACTTAGACATGTAGCACCTACCTTTAGGAACAGGGGACAGGGACAGACCTGGCCTCCAAATTCACCAGATCCCACACTGTTCAAATATCTGTTTGATGATCCACAGAGGCCCCAACCCTCAATCCATAGGACCCAAAGCCCCTTACAAACAACATCCTGTTACCAGACACCACAGGACCCTCTCATAAGGCCCATGTCCATTCTCTGATGAGTCACAACTGTTTAAAACTATTGTGCAAACATAATGGTGTTGATGATGAGCCCACAAATCAAATATAAATTTTTTTGCTGGTGTTTTAATATTACATCAGATTGCTTAAAAGTCTTGTTTAAGTTAGGACTGTTTGCAGCTTTTGTCAGGTGGGGGGGTTGAGGTGAGGACCCAGACGCAGGACTAATGATGAGGCAGGGAATCCAGGGAAACGGGGTTTTTAATAATTAACAAAAAGCGCTGCGCACGGCAGGGAAACCAAAAATACAAAAGAATCATCAAACACGGCAAGGTAACATGGAACAAGGCGTGGCGACGTTAAGCTAACATCAACAACGCGACCAAGAACAAAGGGAAAGGCAGGGCTATATATACGCATGAGGGCTGAGGGATGACAAGACACAGGTGAGACACATGAAGGCAATCAACGCAGGAGAAACCAATTAACAATCAAAGAGACAAGGAGGCACAAAAACAGGAAACCCAGAAACTTAACAAAATAAAAAACAGGAAACACAAGACATGACCCAGACACACATGACCAACCACAAGGAGACAGGACAGACAGAAAACTAGATAACTTGACAAAATAAAACGGGGAACTTTAAAACATGATCACAAAATAAAAGACAGACATAGAACCTTGACAGCTTTGTGAAACTCAGCTGTGATTGTAGCTACTAATCCATATCGGTGACTGGTCCCTGCTACTAGAATCCTGAGATAAGATTTGTGTATAACACCAAATTGAAAAGTTATACCTTCAGTTCTCTGAGTAAGGCTCTGAGAATGGGAATGTTTTTTTAAAATATTTTTTCCTCTTTAACTTGGAAATTTTAGAAATGCTTCTAGATTTACACCCACTTGTGCCTCGCTAACTACATGCTCATCTTTAAGTGTTGAATCTCCGAAATGACCCTAAACTTTAACCTCTCAGCTCTCTCAGTTTATCAGCTGCATCGTCTCAAGCGCGGCTGGAGCGTACACTGCTTATCTGTGTGCGCTCTGCGGAGCGTACATACCTAACCGATGTCTTTCTGCAAAAAAAGAAGAGCGACACACAGGCTGCAGCTAAGCATGCTAAATTTCAACGTGGGTAAAATTATCTCTGCGTTTATATTTGAGAGTCAAGCTTAGGAAGTGGGAGTTCCCACAGAAGACGAGTGTGAACATGAGCAGCGGGCCATGGCAGACTTTCAGAGGTGTTGTTCCACTCCCACACTCTGCCAGAACATTCTTCATTTTCAGACCTAATTGAAAATAAACAGATCGCCAGGGACTGGAGTGTAAATCTGATGGGCTGGAAAAGTCCACTACGAGTGGTAATGTTTAATCTCATTATGCTCTGGATCTGCAGTGAGATTAATTAACCCAATTAGACTTGAGAAAAAAAAAAAAAAAAGTTTCGAGTTTCAGCCTCGTCTGTGCAGATCAAAAAGGGCAGGAATCATATTAACTAGTCTGTAAGATAATATTTATTCTTTTCTGTTTGAGAGAATCTTTTGCCACATACTGTTATCCTGCAAGCCTCAATATTTATATAATATGTATTAAAGTGCACGTACTGATGCACAGATTTATTATTCATAAATAGTACAAATTAGATAAGATACGCTAAGATGAGATATGCTTTTATTCATGCCACAATGGGGGAATTCACGCTGTTCACAGCAGCAGGACATTCAGCATCAGCTGCTGTAACAGGCGGCCACCTAGCGTGGCGCCATCTTGGAAAAAAAAAAAAAAAGACCGGGGTGTTGGACGTTTTTCAGAACGAGGACCCCAAACTGATGAGTGATTAAGCAGGGACCCCCTACCTACTATATGTGCTCCATATTAAACTCACCCTAGTGCTATTTATGAATATACATTATTATTATCAATATTAAGCTATTCAAGTAATACACAGGTTCAAATATTCTTTATTCAACATAAACATGGCAGCGTGGGATTTCACCTGGGGACTGAAAAGGATCTCGGCCAATAGTGGGGAGCCTGTCAGAGTCAAAGCGTAATATGTGGCCTCGTGATTGGTTCAGCAGCGATATGGGGCGGGGCCTACTGTGCACAGGAGGCTTAGATTGACAGGTCTCAGCTAGTGTGACAAACGGTATGGTGTTGAGACAGCTCCTGTATCACTGAATGAGTGCAGTCCTGAAAGGAAAGGAAGATATTTCTGCATATTGGATTCATGTTAATGTTTAGTTAAAGAAATTTAAATTTGTGGGGGAAATATATATATATATATAATGAAGAATGTCCTTGCAGTACGTCCGCAGACCCCCTGTTGAAGACTCTTGAATTAGAAGCTTCGTCAAAACTAAAAATTACTATATTTAGCAGACACTGCGTTCTGATTTCTGCTCATGTTAGTCTCCAGATCTGAGAGTGGCTGACGACTGCCTATTCAATACAGCCATTATGACTCACAGAAGTGTTTTATGGTTTAAAATGGGTTATTAACAAGGAACCGAATGACCTTGCATGAAAAAAGGGTTCGCCCATAGCAAAAAAAAATAAAAAATAAAAATACAAGGCAGCACACAGTAATCCAGTGTCTTTGGGTTCATTGCCATTGTACCAGTTTTGAATCACTCACATCATCACCCAATACTGTTTGTTACTGTAGCAGGTCAGCCTGGAACCCAAAGACTCCCCCAACCACTAAATGTAATGATATTGCATAGCCTTCATTGCTACGCCTTACGCTCTTTAACTCCTCTGTCAGAATTTTGCTTCTTAACCAACTGTATCACTATGGGAGTTGGGGTCTGGCGCAGGTGAACTCATTACAGGACCACATCCGTGCACCATACAGTATAGATACACATGGATAATTTACAGCAACCAGGCATCCAAACAGACACGTGTGGCTTCAGTCAGATACATCCCCGCATCATGTTTCCTTAACACATCTGTCGCTATTATACATAATGCATCGGGTTGTTAATAAAATTCTTGTGATACCTGTAGGAATTGAGACCTGATTAAATTTTGATGACCCTAACTTTTTCATGATCCCTCTAGAAGAATTTTTTAAAAAAAGGACTGACCTTGCCCTCAGCAAATAAATTTTAATGACACAATAAATGCTGAAATCGTATCCTGGGCCACAGTGAGCTTTGCCTCCAGGGCTGCCGGATCAAGCGGCTAAGGCAGTGTGAATTATAGTGAATATAGAGCGTAAAATATATGTTAGTGGCACATTTCTTATGCAACACCGTTCTTCTTCTTTACCGCCGTATAGCTTGTGTTTATTACCTTGCTTGGATTTATTTAATTTTATCACACAGTTACAAATTACTCAACTCAATTTTCCTCTTTTCTTTCTTCATAAAACAGCTTCCTTTTCAAAAAAAAATATTTTTTGGAAAGGTTGCCTTCCGAAACACAGAAGTATATTTAGTAGTGTCTCATTGTAGTGTGGTTACCATTTGCAAAATGAGGTGTGTGTTCATGCATGATAAATGAGAAAAACTAGAGCAGCGGCAGCATATAGTAAAAAAAAATGTAAATTTTTATTTCCCCATCTAACAGATCTATCTGAGAATCTAACAGATGATGGATTTGACGTGACAGCTACAGCCTGGAGGTATATGTAATCTCTTCTACGTGTATTGATGCCTCTTGTTTTTTTGAAAATTGCTTTGCATTCGGTTGCAGTAATCTACACGGTTTGTGGCAAACATTTTGACAACAATGTGTCATGATGCGATTAAGCCGACAGCGGTTTAGATTGGATTAGATTCCACTGTCGTCACGTACCGTGGGACGATTCCGGTCTTAATTGTTTCTCATTTATAAGGTAATCAGAGGCCACTGCATGATGTCTATATTCTGGTGTTTTTTTAATGAGTGACTGACTGCCCATCTTTATTTTATGTTCGACTTTATAAAATATGCAGACCAAAACTCAAGAGATGCTACTGACTCAACACGATGTGTTTGCGTCCAAGAGTTGGTCGTAAATGCTCGAGAGTGCTGTTGCTAATATATTTTACAAAGGTTATCGTGGTCGCGTCGCAAGTAATTGATGAGAGGCAGCAGATGCAGGAGCAAATACGTGTATCAGCCTCGTTTGTTTTCAACTATATTAGAAGAGAAAGGGGGTTTTATTACTTCCCCATGAAAATGTTTAATTATTCATTTGTGTGTGCCAAGTTCGACATGAAACACTGGGGATGAAAATCACCATACGCATGCGAAAAACAAAAACAACAACAACAAAAACAAAAACACACAGACGCAAGGTGGGTGATAGCACAATAAAGAAACATTAAAACATTAAATATCAAAGATCCAGCCTGTCTGGAGAGACTTCAGACAACACTTTGGTTTCTCTTAAAAGAAAAGCCTCAGGCTTTTCCTTAACTCTTTCAGTGAACAACTGATCCCATTTTAGTTGTCTCTTGTTTCAGGATGTGAGATGAGTGGGCTGAGATGCTCAGCGAGGGTATTTTCCTCCACAGTGTTTTCCAGCTCATCCTCTTGCATCATCATTATCATGGTAAATAATGTAATGAACTCCTTGAACTCGTTTCGTCTTTCTTCTCTCACACATAATTTAGTGATAACTGAATAATCTGTTATTACACACCTCATGTCTCACAGACCTGGTTATTTAATACACTGTGCAACTCTTTTTAGACATGCACACACAGGCCCACTCGCATTAATGCAGCCCACATACTGTAGTGGACTGATACTAGTGGCAGTCATGATAACAATGATTAATGTGTTCATTCTCTTACATCTACTCTCACTGAGTGGACTGATAATTGCTTGTTGCTGATACTGCCCTTCTCCAAATCTCTAATTGTTTAGATGTACGATCCAAATGACAGAGAGGCTCTGGCCTTTCCAAAATCATGACCAAGATTTTTAAAATATGTCTTCGACTCTGCAGGAAAAGAAATTTCCTCATTCGCTGCCTTTCCTTCTGTTCTAAAGATGAAATGCATCCGTCTTTCTTTTCCCTCGAACGCAAAGCTACTTAGAAACACACGACACAATACTCCACCGGCTAATTGCTGAAATTAAAAGTGAGGAAACAATTCACACAATAAAAACAGATGAGATTCATTGGACTCGTGCATTAAAAAGAGGAAGAACTTTAACACGAGACTCCTTGTGAATAGCACTCCACTTCCAGGCACATTTCATGTGTCACAGGAACGCATTTTAAGCAACGACGATAAGGGCCATTGCACACCAAACAAGTGGTTTGTAATGCCATCAGAGCATCCGTGACCGTCTGTGGCCCTAATTTTAGAGGTATGTTGCTCTGCAGTGGACAAACTCTCGGTGGTTAGCCAGCTAGCCGGAATGATGCACAGGAAGGGACACGGGACCGAAATGGGAATGAAAAGTCAGGAGGGAAAACACAGAAGGCTGCTCTTGATTTTCATTTTCAACTCATCCGAATATGCCATGCACATTTTAAACAAGACCTGCCCAGTTCTTCCTGTTTCCCTTTTAGAATGATGAAGATAAACTACTGCCACCTGCAGGTGTGGATGATTGTCTTCGTTCACCCAGGTGCAAGTACAGCACTGTCAGACACAGCAGTAGACGGTGCCACAGCTGGAACTTCATTGCCCCGGTTACTTTGAAATCACTTGTTTTTGTTGTGTTACTTCAGGCCCAGACACAACATGCTGCTGGCCTGCAAACATTGTGTGTGTTACTTATTGTGTAGGAAGTTAAATACCAGGCTGCAGCATCACAAGCTGAGTTTCCATTGCTAGTTTTTCGCAAACATTTGTGAAATTTTGATACAGTACAATTGCGCTTAGTACGTGTTTCCATTGAATGGTGTTTTGCATATGAGCTCGTCTGGTGATATCCTACAATTCTCCAAAATTTTTGTCAGGCAAGACTTCAAGCTGAGGAAATGGACTTCAAATAAACTGGTCACACAACCCCCTTTGTCAACTCCATTGACAGGGAAATTGCGATAAACTTTTATATCGATACGTCTGAAAAACCACCACATCGCATTTCTAGGGGTAATGGAAACGCAGCAAATGATACAAACAGGGCTACAACATAGCTGTACCGACTGTATTCGATCATTACCATTCAACACCACCTCCGTCAAACCTGAGAATTGTGAACAAGAAAGAATGATAATATTCCAATGAATCGTTTTTAATTGATCACCCCGAATTTCCTTTGGGATATTTACCGCACGCCATTGTGAGGCAGGAACTTTCCCCATGCAATTTATTTCTTCTTTTCTTTTTCAGTCCTGTGCCACTTTGTCTTCATCACTGCACTCTACTGTATTTTCCATGTGAGTGAGTCCCTAGTGGCCATGTGCTTTGTAATGCCTGCTAATCACAAGCTCCATTGTTGAAAATTCATCTTGGACTGCCATCTTAATTCCTTTCCGTCCATTGACTTTCATATGACATTCATCCCTCAAGCCCTCCTCTGGCATCGCCGTGGCATGACTGTGCGCTGACAAACTGCGTGGCTGGGGTAAGAGGAGGTTAAATGACTTGCCTCCAAGACAAAGAGTTCATCATTGCATCTGCTTTGTAATGAAGGTAAAGGATTGCTGGCCTCTTCACCTCTGGGGAAAGGAAATTAGCACCTTCCAAGCGTTCTGTCGTCTCAGGGAGAGCAACTCACACTGCAGTGTGATCCCTGGAGCCTTTTTCCATAATGTTCCTACAATCTTATGAGAGAGAATATTAGTGTTTGGTTATGAAATTCAAATAACCTGATACAGTGTAATCTAGGTAGAAGATATTGATAAAGACAAATAATTGACCATAGCATGATGAGCAGTTCCCTAAGATTAGATTGATTTTGGTGCTCGCATTATCCTCCTGTAATATAAAAATGGGAATTTTGATTGATTCAATCTGACCAAGGAGGAAAAGGCTGGCCTATTTACGGTTATATTTAATACAAACTACTTGGCCTCTGGTGATCCACAGTCTCTCTCATTATGGTACTATACAAATCATTTAGATTGTGTTGAAGGAGGCACATTGTTTCGGAAAAAGTCTGTGCTGCCTATCCATCATCCTAAAGTTTTCCTACTGTCGTTATACTTATTTACTTCAGGGAGTCTTGTGTACCCTGCATCTCAAGTTCAGGAGCATTAGCTACAGATTTTGGGCGATAATATGATTTCCACAGAAAATGCTGCAGAATTTTTAATGACACCAATTAGAAATATTATAAGACCGACAAAAGAGCATCAGAGCAGCAACATCCAATGCTTGTTCTGCAGTGTAGCTTTTATGTCCTTGCACAGTATACACCTAAAAACCGACAGTGAAAATCTGTATTGTAACTGATCCGTACCAGTAAGGCACAGAAAAACAAACCCTTCCGGTTACAGATCAGGTATCTGTAACCAGAATTACTATAAGCATCTGTTTGGCATCGCTTCAACTTATTTACCTTTTCATATGTGAGTGAACCAATCAGTGAACGGCTAGCTGGATGACTTCACAAAGTAATCTGCAACAGCATGTGGTACTGTTACATTCACAGAATAAGAATCTGTAAACGAGTCTCCAATCAGATGAGTTTACATCAGGCATAAACACTGGTTGTCAAACAAGTAGTCCCCCCCCCAACCCCTACATGTCCACGAACCCAGCATAATTTATGGTCAGCAACAATTCTTAACCTCTCTGATGTTTCACTGGAGGCATAAGGGATCATTGCTGTAAGTGGACATAAAACAGGAATCACTCTTGAGGGTTACTGCCATAATGGAGCGCTGTTTTATTCATTGCTTAGAGAATTTATCAATATTAAGGAGCTACATTTTCTCAGCATAATCTATACACGCTTACTTACAAAGATTTTGTTTTGCACAACATTAGTCTCAACAACAAATTATGAATTTCACTAATGCAACTTATGAAAGTGAGCAATGGCGCCCATTACATAATGCTATATTGCCATCCTGTCCCTCATGGAGGGTGATATTGCGCAAGTAACCATTTCTCCATTACGTCTGTTATGTCGGAGCTACTTATCGAATCAGTAGAAAATATGATTATTTCCTGCAAGGCATTACTCTTGCAAGCACGTATAAGGGTCGGATCAGACGCGACGCTTTTATTTCATAAGCAAATCCCGCGTACTGCTCTAAGTGTCACGGGGCACAGAGAACAAGAGTGCAATGAGTGTTGCATGGGCCTCATTACAAGGCCACACAGTGTCTGACAACCTAATTCAACGATGTAGCAAGTGTAGATGTAGAACAAAACTTACTGTAATGTAAACAGACATTAGAGCATCATACGTTGAACCACATTCATTTCCATACATTGCGCAGCTAATGTCTATCTGCTCCATTAACTACCATGTGCCTGCTCAGCGTGTTGACGATGTACAGGTCATTTACTCAAAGTGTATTGGGAAAAACAGGTGTTGAACTGCTAAGATCTGTTTTATAACTTGAAACTCTTGGTTACCTGTACATTTAGTTCCAGGTATGTTTGCTGCTCAGGTATGTTCCCAGGTATGTTCCAGGCTGTTTATTTCATAGTGAGGCAGGTTAGCTAGCAGTCTGCTGTGAACTAAATTAACTATTTTGAAAAGTCAAAACTTGTCTTCCTTCCTTTTTGTTGGGGTTTTATTCACTCTACATTATTTTATTGCATCTAAAGGCTCATGTAAAGTACTGCCTTCTGCTTTCGTCCTTCCTCCAGCCTCGACATTAGCTGCTGTTTGCTCCAAGTTTCTGTGACCAAACGGGAACAGCCGCGTGGTGGTTGTTGACCTTGTTAAGCGTAACGTCAAAGACAGATGTTCAGTGTCCCAACAGCCAATGGCATGTCTTCTTCTTCTTCTTCTTCTTCTTCTCCTTCTCCTTCTCCTCCTCCAACCGTTTCTGTCAACCAATCCAAACGGGACCCGCGCTTTTCAAAGCACGCACTCCAATGACATGTCGCGTTCACGTTTGTGTTTGTGCAGGGAGACGTTGCAGCAGTAAAATGTCTCCTGATTACACTTGTTGTGTTCAAGACGAACAAAAAATAAATAAATAAATAAATAAATAAATAAATAATAATAATAATAATTCAAGACGTTGTGATTCACATTGGGTTGTATATATATATATATACACACACAATAGCATACAGTGTTAAATAGTTATCTTACTATTAATTTCTCAGTAATTTTAAATGATTTTTTTAAGTTTTAAGTTTTGTTGAATTTTACAGTTTATTCCATTAAATAACAGACAAATATTTGTAAAATTATGATACATTTGTGAACATATTTTAACAATAAATAATCATGAAATCTGTGAAATAGAGATCGACCAATATGGATTTTCTTTAGGGCTGATATCGATATTTTTTTACGCCAGCATCGTCCGATGGCTGATGCATGCTGGCGATTTTTCTGAGCCTTAATTTACATGATGACAATGACACAATGATGACAAAGTCTCAAATAACCAAAAACTCTTATTTTATTAGTATTATTTTTAGGGGTGCCTGACAGGCCTACGAGTACAAGCATTTTTCAGAATCCAGCACACACTCTGCTAGTTAGGGAGGGGCAATGTATGGGCTGCAGCAGCACAGGGCTGCTGGAGAATCTGGCAAATAATTATAGGAAGTGTTTGATTGGTGTAACAGTCAATAAAGGGTTTTCTATTGGTTACTGAGATGGGCATGAATAATTCTGTACGTGCCACTTTTTGTTCACATGTAAATAAAAGCTGAGGAATATTATTTTCCACAATGACACCTCTTGTACATTGTCTTATTATCTTCTGGGGGACGTCATTTCCAATCAAGAAAAAACTTGCTGTTCAATGAAAGTCAAAATTTGCCAGGGCTATGAATAATTTACAGCTAGACTGTAAATTGAACAAATGTCCTTACCAATACAACAAATGTCCTGACCAAAGGTAAATATTAATCACTCTTTTTCTTTTATTTGTTGTTGCTCCTAAGCTAGAAATAATTTATTTCAGGTAATTTAAGTTAAATTACAGTCCAACGCCTTCACTGAGGATGAAGAGGATGAAGAAGAGAAGGACGGTCACTGGCTCTGGGTCGCCATCTTGGATCCCGGTTGTGTGTGTTCTTATCCCGCACACCACAGACGAATCCCCGCTCTGACCGAGCTTCCAACCAGGCCGAAAACAAAAAACAAAACACGACCCGAACAACAGGTCCCAACAAAATAAATCAGCAAGGATTCACAAACTGTCAGTGCGTTTACATGCACGTGAAAAAAAAAACTAATTACTGCCGTAATCGGACTATAACAGGAGAATTTAAGTGCATATAAACACGTTCAACGAATCGGAGTTTTCATCGCATGATGCGTGTGCGCATGCTCCACCACCGCTGCGCTGGCGCGTGACCCCGGAACAAACACGTCCATGAAGCCGATCGCAGAAGAAGAAGAAGAGAAACGGAGCCGTCTGAGGGACAGCGCGGATTTACCTGCACCAGAAGTAGCACGAACATTACGTACAAGATTAAAAATGTACTATTATCCGTCTGGTTGTTGTTTAAATGTCGGTCACATGAACGACTCTTGTTTATTACATCACGGAAATCCATCACCCGGAAATCGGGCCGTATTAACGTGGTATTATCCCGCTGAAGGGGAGTGTGGAAGAGGAGAACAGTTATTCGATAACTTGAGCTGCGTGTAAACTGGGACAATGACTGTAGTGAGAAAGTCGAATTTTGAGCGTAGCTCGATGAAGCTCTGGATGTAAACGCACTGTGTATGAATCTTAACGTCTGCTACGTCATCCCTTGGGACCCAAAATGGCGGCGGAGCGGCGCCTCTGAACTTACAGCAGCTTCTTTTACGCACAAAACGATGCGCCCTTGTTCAATGACACAGTGTGCATGTATTACTCCAGTTACATCCACAACAATAACTCCTTAATAAAAATGAAAATATTAACCTACTAACAGTTTATATTATAATACATTATTACCGTTATCGCTCTGCTGGTAGAAACTAAATAAAAACTTGATAAAAATGAGTTAAAACTCACCAAAACCGACGTAGTCTATGTCTTTTGTACCCTTCATAAATTCCCGACCAGGTAAGGGTTGTTTATAGTTGCACATTAGATTAGATTTTTTTTTCTAACAGTATTCCACTCTTCTCCGTCTCTGGTGTCTGTTTTCTTCCTCGACGTCTTTTTTTCTGCTGCTGCATCACTTTAGCGCCGCCGGTGTCTTAAATAATGAATTCTAACCTGCATTTAAATGATGTAAAGCTGGACGTGTTTAGCGTTGTTTCATTTTTCTGTGATTTCCGCTTTTAGCTTGTTAACCGCTTCCTTTTGTCTTTTAGTTAGCTTGTCCTTCCATTATTAACAATGATGAATGAAATTAAAACTAACTGCAACAGTAAAATAAAATTGTAGTAATGTATAAAATAAACAGATCAACTGCTAATAAAGTTGCAATTAAAGAAATTTGAAGTGATTTAAGAAACTTTGATTTGACTCGAGGCGAATTATTAAGAATAAATCTGAAAATATTTTATTTAGTGCTTATATGAAATTAAACCATCAGAAGTAATTGACCTGGAGCACATGATCAGAAGTGGAACGTCATGGATGTGAATGACGTCATTGGTAGTCTACAGCGAGGGAAGGGGGCGGGGCAATATTTGTGGAGAAGGGGGCGGGGCGTTGTCGCAGATCAAAGGAAGATCAAAGACAAATATACTGTGTGTGCCTTTGATGTTAATGACGTCACACCTAAAGCTTTATATACAGCATTACATCCAGTCAATATATTCAGTCTTCATTACACTGACGCATCAGTTCGTGAATACTAGTTTCTCAAAACGCATCGCAAGTCCCTTAAAGACAACGCAAGTTCCTAAAACACTTTTCAAGTTACTAAAACCCTTAGTAAGTTCTCAAAACACAACAGAACTTACTCAACAAATCCTAGTTTCTGCATCTAATACAACACAGACAAGCTCCATGGACAGAAAAATTAGTTCCCAGGTGCAGGAGGTCCCTGAAATCTCAGTGGACACAGTTCGTCCACTGGTTGAGTCCTTCCTTAAGAAGATCAGCCATGACCAGTGGCTGTTATTGGTATCATCCACCCCGGATGATGAAACCAAATATTGGCTGTCAGAGCTGCTGTCAGACGTGATAGCACTCGCTTCGACGGTTGTTCTCACCCAATACGAGAGCACCGTCGTCATTTCTGAGAAGCACGTGTTGACCACTGTGGGCGACACGATTCCTCAGACTTTCGCTCAAGTCCTGGAAGTTCCAGAGGAGACTCGCTGTGAGAGCTCAGATATTTTGACATCCTTGATTGCCGAGAACGTGATGGACAGCGTGAACTCTTCCCTGTCTTCTGGCAAGAAGGATACGGAGGAAGGTAAAAAGAATGTCACTCCGACCCAAAGAATGGATGTTATGGTTGCTCACGCCATTAACATGCTTAAAGAATTTGCTGCCAAGATGACAATGTGCAGACCTCGTCTGTGTAGGATAAAATCACGTCCTCTATCTGCAGCATCTAAAAAATCACGTCCTGAATCTGCAACATCCAGGAAATCACGTGCTGCCTGGTCAACATCTATGGAAGTTATGGAGGAGACGGAGGATGTGGTGCCACCAAAAAGCAATACCTACCACGCCTGGACACCCAATGTGGAAACCCAGCAGACACCCTCCAGAGGATCTAAGGAGAGTGGTCGGTTTCAAAGAGGCAGTATTGTAAATTCCAAAACCCAGAACCTCGAGAAAATGGAACTGCCCTCCTCTCAGAATGTGACAGTAGTTGAAGATGCTGCTCAGTCTGAGGAGAGACCAGCTGCTGCCAACCAAAGTCCAAAGTCCGGCTGCAAAAGGTCTTTGATAAAACGGATAAAGAACTACTTTCAAAAATGCTCTTCCAAAGTTTCTGGTAGAGTATTACCACAGAGACAGACAGAAGCTGGTGGAGAGGTCACTCTTGTGGAGGCCTTTATTCCTGGGGAGGAGGAAGAGAAGAAGGAGTGCTCAAAGGTCACTCTTGTGGAGGCCATTATTCATAAGGAGGAGCAGGAACAGAAGAAGGAGTGCTCAGAGGTCACTCTTGTGGAGGCCATTATTCATAAGGAGAAGGAGGAGCAGCAGGAGGAAGTAGAAGATGAGGTGGAGGAGGAGGAGGAGAGCTCACAATGTGAGTTCCCAAAACACAGAATTTCACAAAACATAACAGAATTTCTGAAAACACAACAAATCCTAGTTTCTGGGTCTAATACAACACAGACAAGCTCCATGGACAGAAGAGTCAGTTCCCAGATGCAGGAGGTCCCTGAAATCTCAGTGGACACAGTTCGTCCACTGGTTGAGTCCTTCCTTAAGAAGATCAGCCATGACCAGTGGCTGTTATTGGTATCATCCACCCCGGATGATGAAACCAAATATTGGCTGTCAGAGCTGCTGTCAGACGTGATAGCACTCGCTTCGACGGTTGTTCTCACCCAATACGAGAGCACCGTCGTCATTTCTGAGAAGCACGTGTTGACCACTGTGGGCGACACGATTCCTCAGACTTTCGCTCAAGTCCTGGAAGTTCCAGAGGAGACTCGCTGTGAGAGCTCAGATATTTTGACATCCTTGATTGCCGAGAACGTGATGGACAGCGTGAACTCTTCCCTGTCTTCTGGCGAGAAGGATACGGAGAAAGCTAAAAAGAATGTCACTCCGATCCAAAGAATGGATGTTATGGTTGCTCACGCCATTAACATGCTTAAAGAATTTGCTGCCAAGATGAGAATGTGCAGACCTCGTCTGTGTAGGATAAAATCACGTCCTCTATCTGCAGCATCTAAAAAATCACGTCCTGAATCTGCAACATCCAGGAAATCACGTGCTGCCTGGTCAACATCTATGGAAGTTATGGAGGAGACGGAGGATGTGGTGCCACCAAAAAGCAATACCTACCACGCCTGGACACCCAATGTGGAAACCCAGCAGACACCCTCCAGAGGATCTAAGGAGAGTGGTCGGTTTCAAAGAGGCAGTATTGTAAATTCCAAAACCCAGAACCTCGAGAAAATGGAATTGCCCTCCTCTCAGAATGTGACAGTAGTTGCAGATGCTGCTCAGTCTGAGGAGAGACCAGCTGCTGCCAACCAAAGTCCAAAGTCCGGCTGCAAAAGGTCTTTGGTAAAACGGATAAAGAACTACTTTCAAAAATGCTCTTCCAAAGTTTCTGGTAGAGTATTACCACAGAGACAGACAGAAGCTGGTGGAGAGATCACTCTTGTGGAGGTCTTTATTCCTGAGGAGGAGGAAGAGAAGAAGGAGTGCTCAGAGGTAAATCTTGTGGAGGCCATTATTCATAAGGAGGAGCAGGAACAGAAGAAGGAGTGCTCAGAGGTTACTCCTGTGGAGGTCTTTATTCATAAGGAGAAGGAGGAGCAGGAGGAGGAAGTAGAAGAGGAGGTGGAGGAGGAGGAGAGCTCACAATGTGAGTTCCCAAAACACAGAATTTCACAAAACATAACAGAATTTCTGAAAACACAACAAATCCTAGTTTCTGGGTCTAATACAACACAGACAAACTCCATGGACAGAAGAGTCAGTTCCCAGGTGCAGGAGGTCCCTGAAATCTCAGTGGACACAGTTCGTCCACTGGTTGAGTCCTTCCTTAAGAAGATCAGCCATGACCAGTGGCTGTTATTGGTATCGTCCATCCCGGATGATGAAACCAACTATTGGCTGTCAGAGCTGCTGTCAGACGTGATAGCACTCGCTTCGACGGTTGTTCTCAACCAATACGAGAGCACCGTCGTCATTTCTGAGAAGCACGTGTTGACCACTGTGGGCGACACGATTCCTCAGACTTTCGCTCAAGTCCTGGAAGTTCCAGAGGAGACTCGCTGTGAGAGCTCAGATATTTTGACATCCTTGATTGCCGAGAACGTGATGGACAGCGTGAACTCTTCCCTGTCTTCTGGCGAGAAGGATACGGAGAAAGGTAAAAAGAATGTCACTCCGATCCAAAGAATGGATGTTATGGTTGCTCACGCCATTAACATGCTTAAAGAATTTGCTGCCAAGATGAGAATGTGCAGACCTCGTCTGTGTAGGATAAAATCACGTCCTCTATCTGCAGCATCTAAAAAATCACGTCCTGAATCTGCAACATCCAAGAAATCACGTGCTGCCTGGTCAACATCTATGGAAGTTATGGAGGAGACGGAGGATGTATTGCCACCAAAAAGCAATACCTACCATGCCCGGACACCCAATGTGGAAACCCAGCAGACACCCTCCAGAGGATCTAAGGAGAGAATGTGCAGACCTCGTCTGTGTAGGATAAAATCACGTCCTCTATCTGCAGCATCTAAAAAATCACATCCTGAATCCTCAACATCTCAGAAATCGTGTAGTGTCCAGCCAACTGTAGAGGAGCAAATTGTAGAGGAGACGGAGGATGTGGAGCCATCAAAAACACCCAGTGTGGACACCCAGCAGACCCCCACTGAGCCTCAGAACAAGTCATCAGTTGGTTGTGCTTCGGTGGACAGGACACCAGTAAATTTATTTTCTGCCTCTGGATCTGAGGAAAAGCAGAAACAGTCTATGGAAAGCCAAATACAGACACTGAAATTGAGTGAGGGCAGACTGAAATGGAATTTAAGCATTTTTACTCAGTCACTGGTGTTGAAAGCCGCCCAAAAATCACCTGCTTTCTTGGCTCCAGAAGATGTACATATCATCCAGACGCGCCTGTGGAATAAAATCTGGGCAGAAGTTGACTGCGTAAACATTCCGACAGAAAAGTTTAAGAACCTCCACAAGAAGGTGTTCAAGGACCTTTGCAAGGTGGGGTTCTCCTCCAGCACCGTGCTGATTTTCATGTACATGCAAAATCAACAGGTCGAAAGTTTGATCGTCAGTTTGTTTAAGAAACACGTGACTAGACCAGGTATCGTCAGAAGGTTCCTCTCAGATGTAGGCAAAGGCATCCTCAGCATCATCATACAGAGTGGATTGGTTACTGAAATTCCTGTAACATAGTTCAAGCTATGTTATTTTAAAGGGGTGGGATGAGACTTTTTGTTGGTTTCAGTGATCAGTCTACGAGGGGATTATGAAGGGGGTGGGGGAGGTGGGGGACAGTTTCCTTCAGGGGTGGGGGGTACTGTTTGTTGGTTTCAGGGCTGTACAGAGACCAGTCAACGAGGGTTTTGTCATGGGAGTGGTTGGTTTGGTTGAGGGGAATTCTTAAAAGGGGGGTACTTGACCCTTAAGGGGATAGGGCTTTTTGGGGTGGGGTGAGGGGGTGGACAGAGACCACTTTTAGAGGGGGTTAAAAATGGAGTGAGAGGGGGTTGGTTTGGTGGGTGGGGGGTTGAGGTTGGGGGGGCAGAAGGTTCTGAATACTTTCTCTTCCACTTGTTGGTGCAAGACACAGATCAGTGGTTGAGGGGAATTCTCAAAAGGTGACTGGGGGTAGGGGTTGGGGGGTTGGACAGCGGTTGGGGATGGAAGGGTTTCTTATAGGAGTGGAATTGGGGGCAAGGTGATGGGGTGGGGGTACTCTTTGTTGGTTTTGGCTGGACAGAGACCAGTTGACGAGAGGGTCATCAAGGGAATCAGAGGGTGGGGGGGGTACTCTTTGTTAGTTTCGGTGACCAGTAGACGAGGGGGTCCAGAAGGTTCTGAATTTCTTCTCTTCCACTTGTTGGTGCAAGACACAGAACAGTGGTTAAGGGGAATTCGTAAAAGGGGGGGGGGGTCTGCCTGACTTATAAGAGGTTGTGGGTTGGGGAATGGTAGGGAGGGTTAGGGATGGGGGGAGGTTATGAGGGTTGGAAGGTTGGGCTTTGTTGGTTTCGGGGCTGGACAGAGAGTCAATGAGGGGTTTTCAAGGGAGGGGTTCCCTTTGCTGGGGGGGGGGGGGGGGTCCTGAATACCTTCTCTTCCACTTGTTGGTGCAAGACACAGATCAGTGGTTGAGGGGAATTCTCAAAAGGTGGCTGGTGGAGGGGGGCTGACTCTTAAGGGGTTGTGGGTTGGGGATCTGGGGGGCAGCGGTTACGGTTGGGGGGAGGATGTGGGGGTGGGGTTTGGGGAGGGTCAGGGATTGGGTTGGGACGGGGTGTGGGTGGGGGGTGGATGTGGGAGGGGGGTGGGGGGTGGGGGGTGGCGGGTTGTACATTTCATCAAATTTAAATCAAAAACAAAACAATAAAATTGGCAAACAACATGTAATTAGTTTAATGTCATTTACTAAGTGGTTCTATCACGTTCATGGTTCTCTCCTTTTGTCCGTTCTCACTTATTTTGGGATTTTCCTGCTTCACTCTGCAATGCTTTTTCTTACCTTCGGTGTCAGGCTCCTTAAACTGAACTTTATTATTTCACCCAGTCTTTCTTATTTCTGCGTGTCTTTCATTTCCCTTCTGTACCAGTGACACCAGTGACTGTTCCAGTTCAAAGATCCAAATCCAGATGTGTTCTTGTCCTGATTTTATCAACCATGCTCTCTGCAGTCTGAACTTGAACTTCATCTCTTCCTTGTCACACAATCAAAATAACATTTTCTGTTTCCGTGTCTTCCGTGATAATAAAAGCGACGTCCTGTTGATTGTGTATGCTGTTCTGTTCCTCCTCCTTATGACGATAATGAAGTGGCTGCACTTCACCGTTCACAAACAGATTTTATTATCATCTTTTTTGGAAACTCTTCTGGAACTCAAAAGATGGATAAGACGAACGTTTCACATTTTTGTGTATCTACGCAGATAAACACACCTGTTCACACACACTCACACCAGAGCTGGGGAGAGGTTTATTTGCGTCTCTTGTGCTCAGGAGGCCCGCCCACTGAGGGTTGGCATGGCGACATGCATCACGCTGTGACCTCACATCCTGTTGGTGGGTTTGTGTCTCAGCGGCTTCTGGGGAGGATGTGGATCTGGTGGATCTGAGTCTAAATGTCCCATTTACCTGTCAGTCCTGAAAAGGCGCTAATGCTAGCTAGCAGTCTGGAACCGTCTGAGACGTCTCCTTCTCCTTCTCCTTCTCCTCCTCCAACCGTTTCTGTCGACCAATCCAAACGGGACCCGCGCTTTTCAAAGCACGCACTCCAATGACATGTCGCGTTCACGTTTGTGTTTGTGCAGGGAGACGTTGCAGCAGTAAAATATCTCCTGATTACACTTGTTGTGTTCAAGACGAACAAAAAAAAATAAAATAAAATAATAATAATAATAATTCAAGACGTTGTGATTTACATTGGGTTGTATATATATATATATATATATATATATACACACACACAATAGCATAGTGTTAAATAGTTATCTTACTATTAATTTCTCAGTAATTTTAAATGATTTTTTTAAGTTTTAAGTTTTGTTTAATTTTACAGTTTATTCCATTAAATAACAGACAATTATTTGTAAAATTATGATACATTTGTGAACATATTTTAACAATAAATAATCGTGAAATCTGTGAAATAGAGATCGACCAATATGGATTTTCTTTAGGGCTGATATCGATATTTTTTTACGCCAGCATCGTCCGATGGCTGATGCATGCTGGCGATTTTTCTGAGCCAATATTTGGAGCTGATACTGCTTTTTCTCCCTTAATTTACATGATGACAATGACACAATGATGACAAAGTCTCAAATAATCAAAAACTCTTATTTTATAAGTATTATTTTTAGGGGTGCCTGACAGGCCTACGAGTACAAGCATTTTTCAGAATCCAGCACACACTCTGCTAGTTAGGGAGGGGCAATGTATGGGCTGCAGCAGCACAGGGCTGCTGGAGAATCTGGCAAATAATTATAGGAAGTGTTTGATTGGTGTAACAGTCAATAAAGGGTTTTCTATTGGTTACTGAGATGGGCATGAATAATTCTGTACGTGCCACTTTTTGTTCACGTGTAAATAAAAGCTGAGGAATATTATTTTCCACAATCACACCTCTTGTACATTGTCTTATTATCTTCTGGGGGACGTCATTTCCAATCAAGAAAAAACTTGCTGTTCAATGACAGTCAAAATTTGCCAGGGCTATGAATAATTTACAGCTAGACTGTAAATTGAACAAATGTCCTTACCAATACAACAAATGTCCTGACCAAAGGTAAATATTAATCACTCTTTTTCTTTTATTTGTTGTTGCTCCTAAGCTAGAAATAATTTATTTCAGGTAATTTAAGTTAAATTACAGTCCAACGCCTTCACTGAGGATGAAGAGGATGAAGAGGATGAAGAAGAGAAGGACGGTCAGTGGCTCTGGGTCGCCATCTTGGATCCCGGTTGTGTGTGTTCTTATCCCGCACACCACAGACGAATCCCCGCTCTGACCGAGCTTCCAACCAGGCCGAAAACAAAAAACAAAACACGACCCGAACAACAGGTCCCAACAAAATTAATCAGCAAGGATTCACAAACTGTCAGTGCGTTTACATGCACGTGAAAAAAAAAAACTAATTACTGCCGTAATCGGACTATAACAGGAGAATTTAAGTGCATGTAAACACGTTCAACGAATCGGAGTTTTCATCGCATGATGCGTGTGCGCATGCTCCACCACCGCTGCGCTGGCGCGTGACCCCGGAACAAACACGTCCATGAAGCCGATCGCAGAAGAAGAAGAAGAGAAACGGAGCCGTCTGAGGGACAGCGCGGATTTACCTGCACCAGAAGTAGCACGAACATTACGTTCGATACAAGATTAAAAATGTACTATTATCCGTCTGGTTGTTGTTTAAATGTCGGTCACATGAACGACTCTTGTTTATTACATCACGTAATAGGCCACCCGGAAATCGGGCCGTATTAACGTGGTATTATCCCGCTGAAGAGGAGAACAGTTATTCGATAACTTGAGCTGCGTGTAAACTGGGACAATGACTGTAGTGAGAAAGTCGAATTTTGAGCGTAGCTCGATGAAGCTCTGCATGTAAACGCACTGTGTGTGAATCTTAACGTCTGCTACGTCATCCCTTGGGACCCAAAATGGCGGCGGAGCGGCGCCTCTGAACTTACAGCAGCTTCTTTTACGCACAAAACGATGCGCCCTTGTTCAATGACACAGTGTGCGTGTATTACTCCAGTTACATCCACAACAATAACTCCTTAATAAAAATGAAAATATTAACCTACTAATAGTTTATATTATAATACATTATTACCGTTATCGCTCTGCTGGTAGAAACTAAATAAAAACTTGATAAAAATGAGTTAAAACTCACCAAAACCGACGTAGTCTATGTCTTTTGTACTCTTCATAAATTCCCGACCAGGTAAGGGTTGTTTATAGTTGCAAATTAGATTAGATTTTTTTTTCTAACAGTATTCCACTCTTCTCCGTCTCTGTTGTCTGTTTTCTTCCTCGACGTCTTTTTTTCTGCTGCTGCATCACTTTAGCGCCGCCGGTGTCTTAAATAATGAATTCTAACCTGCATTTAAATGATGTAAAGCTGGACGTGTTTAGCGTTGTTTTATTTTTCTGTTATTTCCGCTTTTAGCTTGTTAACCGCTTCCTTTTGTCTTTTAGTTAGCTTGTCCTTCCATTCTTAACAATGATGAAATAAATTAAAACTAACTGCAACAGTAAAATAAAATTGTAGTAATGTATAAAATAAACAGATCAACTGCTAATAAAGTTGCAATTAAAGAAATTTGAAGTGATTTAAGTCCAAACTTTGATTTGACTCGAGGCGAATTATTAAGAATAAATATGAAAATATTTTATTTAGTGCTTATATGAAATTAAACCATCAGAAGTAATTGACCTGGAGCACATGATCAGAAGTGGAACGTCATGGATGTGAATGACGTCATTGGTAGGCTACAGCGAGGGGAGGGGGCGGGGCAATATTTGTGGAGAATGGGGCGGGGCGTTGTCGCAGATCAAAGGAAGATCAAAGACAAATATACTGGGTGTGCCTTTGATGTTAATGACGTCACACCTAAAGCTTTATATACAGCATTACATCCAGTCAATATATTCAGTCTTCATTACACTGACGCATCAGTTCGTGAATACTAGTTTCTCAAAACGCATCGCAAGTCCCTAAAAGACAACGCAAGTTCCTAAAACACTTTTCAAGTTACTAAAACCCTTAGTAAGTTCTCAAAACACAACAGAACTTACTCAACAAATCCTAGTTTCTGCATCTAATACAACACAGACAAGCTCCATGGACAGAAAAATTAGTTCCCAGGTGCAGGAGGTCCCTGAAATCTCAGTGGACACAGTTCATCCACTGGTTGAGTCCTTCCTTAAGAAGATCAGCCATGACCAGTGGCTGTTATTGGTATCATCCACCCCGGATGATGAAACCAAGTATTGGCTGTCAGAGCTGCTGTCAGACGTGATAGCACTCGCTTCGACGGTTGTTCTCACCCAATACGAGAGCACCGTCGTCATTTCTGAGAAGCACGTGTTGACCACTGTGGGCGACACGATTCCTCAGACTTTCGCTCAAGTCCTGGAAGTTCCAGAGGAGACTCGCTGTGAGAGCTCAGATATTTTGACATCCTTGATTGCCGAGAACGTGATGGACAGCGTGAACTCTTCCCTGTCTTCTGGCGAGAAGGATACGGAGAAACGTAAAAAGAATGTCACTCCGACCCAAAGAATGGATGTTATGGTTGCTCACGCCATTAACATGCTTAAAGAATTTGCTGCCAAGATGAGAATGTGCAGACCTCGTCTGTGTAGGATAAAATCACGTCCTCTATCTGCAGCATCTAAAAAATCACGTCCTGAATCTGCAACATCCAGGAAATCACGTGCTGCCTGGTCAACATCTATGGAAGTTATGGAGGAGACGGAGGATGTGGTGCCACCAAAAAGCAATACCTACCACGCCTGGACACCCAATGTGGAAACCCAGCAGACACCCTCCAGAGGATCTAAGGAGAGTGGTCGGTTTCAAAAAGGCAGTATTGTAAATTCCAAAACCCAGAACCTCGAGAAAATGGAACTGCCCTCCTCTCAGAATGTGACAGTAGTTGAAGATGCTGCTCAGTCTGAGGAGAGACCAGCTGCTGCCAACCAAAGTCCAAAGTCCGGCTGCAAAAGGTCTTTGATAAAACGGATAAAGAACTACTTTCAAAAATGCTCTTCCAAAGTTTCTGGTAGAGTATTACCACAGAGACAGACAGAAGCTGGTGGAGAGGTCACTCTTGTGGAGGCCTTTATTCCTGGGGAGGAGGAAGAGAAGAAGGAGTGCTCAGAGGTCACTCTTGTGGAGGCCATTATTCATAAGGAGAAGGAGGAGCAGCAGGAGGAAGTAGAAGAGGAGGTGGAGGAGGAGGAGGAGAGCTCACAATGTGAGTTCCCAAAACACAGAATTTCACAAAACATAACAGAATTTCTGAAAACACAACAAATCCTAGTTTCTGGGTCTAACACAACACAGACAAACTCCATGGACAGAAGAGTCAGTTCCCAGGTGCAGGAGGTCCCTGAAATCTCAGTGGACACAGTTCGTCCACTGGTTGAGTCCTTCTTTAAGAAGATCAGCCATGACCAGTGGCTGTTATTGGTATCATCCACCCCGGATGATGAAACCAACTATTGGCTGTCAGAGCTGCTGTCAGACGTGATAGCACTCGCTTCGACGGTTGTTCTCACCCAATACAAGAGCACCGTCGTCATTTCTGAGAAGCACGTGTTGACCACTGTGGGCGACACGATTCCTCAGACTTTCGCTCAAGTCCTGGAAGTTCCAGAGGAGACTCGCTGTGAGAGCTCAGATATTTTGACATCCTTGATTGCCGAGAACGTGATGGACAGCGTGAACTCTTCCTTGTCTTCTGGCAAGAAGGATACGGAGAAAGGTAAAAAGAATGTCACTCCGATCCAAAGAATGGATGTTATGGTTGCTCACGCCATTAACATGCTTAAAGAATTTGCTGCCAAGATGAGAATGTGCAGATCTCGTCTGTGTAGGATAAAATCACGTCCTCTATCTGCAGCATCTAAAAAATCATGTCCTGAATCTGCAACATCCAAGAAATCACGTGCTGCCTGGTCAACATCTATGGAAGTTATGGAGGAGACGGAGGATGTATTGCCACCAAAAAGCAATACCTACCATGCCCGGACACCCAATGTGGAAACCCAGCAGACACCCTCCAGAGGATCTAAGGAGAGAATGTGCAGACCTCGTCTGTGTAGGATAAAATCACATCCTCTATCTGCAGCATCTAAAAAATCACGTCCTGAATCCTCAACATCTAAGAAATCGTGTAGTGTCCAGCCAACTGTAGAGGAGCAAATTGTAGAGGAGACGGAGGATGTGGAGCCATCAAAAACACCCAGTGTGGACACCCAGCAGACCCCCACTGAGCCTCAGAACAAGTCATCAGTTGGTTGTGCTTCGGTGGACAGGACACCAGTACATTTATTTTCTGCCTCTGGATCTGAGGAAAAGCAGAAACAGTCTCTGGAAAGCCAAATACAGACACTGAAATTGAGTGAGGGCAGACTGAAATGGAATTTAAGCATTTTTACTCAGTCACTGGTGTTGAAAGCCGCCCAAAAATCACCTGCTTTCTTGGCTCCAGAAGATGTACATATCATCCAGACGCGCCTGTGGAATAAAATCTGGGCAGAAGTTGACTGCGTAAACATTCCGACAGAAAAGTTTAAGAACCTCCACAAGAAGGTGTTCAAGGACCTTTGCAAGGTGGGGTTCTCCTCCAGCACCGTGCTGATTTTCATGTACATGCAAAATCAACAGGTCGAAAGTTTGATCGTCAGTTTGTTTAAGAAACACGTGACTAGACCAGGTATCGTCAGAAGGTTCCTCTCAGATGTAGGCAAAGGCATCCTCAGCATCATCATACAGAGTGGATTGGTTACTGAAATTCCTGTAACATAGTTCAAGCTATGTTATTTTAAATGGGTGGAATGAGACTTTTTGTTGGTTTCAGTGATCAGTCGACGAGGGGATTATGAAGGGGGTGGGGGAGGTGGGGGACAGTTTCCTTCAGGGGTGGGGGGTACTGTTTGTTGGTTTCAGGGCTGTACAGAGACCAGTCAACGAGGGTTTTGTCATGGGAGTGGTTGGTTTGGTTGAGGGGAATTCTTAAAAGGGGGGTACTTGACTCTTAAGGGGATAGGGCTTTTTGGGGTGGGGTGAGGGGGTGGACAGAGACCACTTTAGAGGGGGTTAAAAATGGAGTGAGATTGGTTGGTTTGGTGGGTGAGGGGTTGAGGTTGGGGGGGGCAGAAGGTTCTGAATACTTTCTCTTCCACTTGTTGGTGCAAGACACAGATCAGTGGTTGAGGGGAATTCTCAAAAGGTGACTGGGGGTAGGGGTTGGGGGGTTGGACAGCGGTTGGGGATGGAAGGGTTTCTTATAGGAGTGGAATTGGGGGCAAGGTGATGGGGTGGGGGTTGGGGGTACTCTTTGTTGGTTTTGGCTGGACAGAGACCAGTTGACGAGAGGGTCATCAAGGGAATCAGAGCGTGGGGGGGTACTCTTTGTTAGTTTCGGTGACCAGTAGACGAGGGGGTCCAGAAGGTTCTGAATTTCTTCTCTTCCACTTGTTGGTGCAAGACACAGAACAGTGGTTAAGGGGAATTCGTAAAAAGGGGGGGCTGCCTGACTTATAAGAGGTTGTGGGTTGGGGAACGGTAGGGAGGGTTAGGGATGGGGGGAGGTTATGAGGGTTGGAAGGTTGGGCTTTGTTGGTTTCGGGGCTGGACAGAGAGTCAATGAGGGGGTTTTCAAGGGAGGGGTTCTCTTTGCTGGGGGGGGGGTCTGAATACCTTCTCTTCCACTTGTTGGTGCAAGACACAGATCAGTGGTTGAGGGGAATTCTCAAAAGGTGGCTGGTGGGGGGGGGCTGACTCTTAAGGGGTTGTGGGTTGGGGATCTGGGGGGCAGCGGTTACGGTTGGGGGGAGGATGTGGGGGTGGGGTTTGGGGAGGGTCAGGGATTGGGTTGGGACGGGGTGTGGGTGGGGGGTGGGGGGTGGATGTGGGAGGGGGGTGGGGGGTGGCGGGTTGTACATTTCATCAAATTTAAATCAAAAACAAAACAATAAAATTGGCAAACAACATGTAATTAGTTTAATGTCATTTACTAAGTGGTTCTATCACGTTCATGGTTCTCTCCTTTTGTCCGTTCTCACTTATTTTGGGATTTTCCTGCTTCACTCTGCAATGCTTTTTCTTACCTTCGGTGTCAGGCTCCTTAAACTGAACTTTATTATTTCACCCAGTCTTTCTTATTTCTGCGTGTCTTTCATTTCCCTTCTGTACCAGTGACACTAGTTCTGTTCCAGTTCAAAGGTCCAAATCCAGATGTGTTCTTGTCCTGATTTTATCAACCATGCTCTCTGCAGTCTGAACTTGAACTTCATCTCTTCCTTGTCACACAATCAAAATAACATTTTCTGTTTCCGTGTCTTCCGTGATAATAAAAGCAACGTCCTGTTGATTGTGTATGCCATTCTGTTCCTCCTCCTTATGACGATAATGAAGTGGCTGCACTTCGTGTTCTCTCTGGTAGAATAACATGTGTAGGAGAAGCTGCTGCTGGATGTGGATCTGGTGGATCTGAGTCTAAATGTCCCATTTACCTGTCAGTCCTGAAAAGGCGCTAATGCTAGCTAGCAGTCTGGAACCGTCTGAGACGTCAACTTTTAGGATGAGAAGAGCAGAGCGTCCGCCCCATGTGTTGAGGCAACTCAACTCTCACTGCAGGCGTCCCTGGTTTGAGTGTCATCCCCTCTCTCTTCATCCCCCTTTCCTGTCATTCTACACTATCACTTTCATTAAAGGCTAAAAAGCCCCAAAAATATACTTAAATACTTTGTGCATCTGCCTGGATTGAGTGACGTTCAGGAGTCAGGGTGAAAAGTCTGGATTCTGTGACAGAGGTCCAACTTGAAACTAACAAGTCCACCTTAAAACAAATCCACCTTAAAACTAACAAGTCCACCTTAAATATGACAGTCCACCTTAAAACTAACAAGTCCACCTTAAAACAAATCCACCTTAAAACTAACAAGTCCACCTTGAAACTAACAAGTCCACCTTAAAACTGGTCCACCTTAAAAACTGGCATGCCCACTTTAAAACTAACAAGTCCACCTTAAAACTAACAAGTCCACCTTAAAACTGGTCCATCTTAAAACTGGTACACCTTAAAACTGACGAGTCCACCTTAAAACAAGTCCACCTTAAAACTAACAAGTCCACCTTAAATATGACGAGTCCACCTTAAAACTAACAAGTCCACCTTAAATCTGACGAGTCCACCTTAAAACTTGCGAGTCCACCTTAAAACTAACAAGTCCACCTCAAAACTAGCAAGTCCACCTTAAATCTGACGAGTCTACCTTAAAACTTACGAGTCCACCTTAAAACTAACAAGTCCACCTTAAATCGACAGGAGCAGATCCTTTTTAAATTCACTGACTTTAAAGAAAGAAACGATGTCATGAACAGAATCATCCTGTTTATCTCTAACTGATCTGATTCACTGGTAAAATCTTCACTGGGAGTTTATCTCTAGTGTCAATGAGTGGAAACATCCTCTCAGTGAAAGTGTGTGTGAAGGTGTGTATGTGTGTGTTAGTATCAAGATCAGAGAAGGACAGATTTCCTCTGTTCCAGTCCAGATTCACTCTGATCCTCTGGAGCTTCTTCTTTACTGGGAGAAAAGTGTCTGCTTCCTGCGTCACTTTCAACAATAGTGAATGAAACTTCGCTGAAGACAAGTCATACACATGTGTCCTCAGTTAATTTTTCCTCTATGTGTTCAACCTGTATTGATTCAAAACAATCAATTTGAAAATTGCGGCAATGGAGAAGCTGCTGGAAGTACTAAAGTGGAAACACGCCAACCAAGTGGACCAATCACAGCTCTTGGAATAGTTACATTTCTAGGTGGGTGTACATCCCTACTCAGTAGAGAATATCATTATTTCCTGTAATACATCACTTTTGCAGCACGTAAGGGTCGTGATCCTCCCTACAAATGTAATGCCGCGTTTCCACCGGCACTGTACGACACGGCACGTTATTTGGAATCTGTCCTCTACCACTTGGTAGTAGCACGTTTCGGCTTTAGTATTTCCAGCTGCTTTTCCTTCTCCACAATTTTCAAATTGATTGTTTTGAATCAATACAGGTGGAACACATAGAGGAAAGATTAATGGAGAAAACATCTGTGTGACTCATCTTCTGCGAAATTTTACGTCAAATCGACGCAGAAGCTTAAACCGCCTATGACTCTTGTTACATTATGTCCTGACATCACTTTTACTCATGAAAGAGTCTGAATTACTCTACTAATATGCTTTTGGATGAGGATGCATATTACTGAATTAGTTACCAGCTGTAATTCCTCAAATGTAGCTCATAACCACAGGTAGTCAGATACAGTGTGACAAGGTATGATTAAACTTAAATATATATAATAAAAACATAATATAAAAATATAAACGCAACAGTAAGTGTAAAGCAGCAGTTCTTGGCCAGACGTGTGTGGGCATTCCCGAGTGCACCAGCTATTTCAGTGCTCGTGGATGCAGCTGTGCAAAGTACAAAAGAGGTGGCTGAAGTGGAAACATAAATCGGAGGCTATGGTGATTAATAAATTCCCTCTTAGCCAGCCACAGCGCTGATCTCATGGCTTTGAAACAGCCATGCTAATCAGCGAAGCATACCGACAACACCCCGACAAATGGAACGAGGCTTCTCGAGGAAATTATATTATTGTCTGAGTGATGCAGAGAGGCATGACAAGAACGCACAACACTCAGATCTGCAGTCGGAGGCAGATGGCGTGTGGTAACTTGCGCAATCACGGTAGAAATATATAATAAATAATGTTGATGTAGCCGGTTATAGGAAAGCATCAGACGCGAGCCATTTCGGTTTTACTTATACGGTCGTATAAATGAATAAATAAAATGTGAGAAAGCGGCGTCGACACACATGGCTGGTGAGCCGCTGCAGTCCGTCATTTCCCCACATAAGAGGATACTGAGTCACGCCGGACCAGGCTGATGCATGCACTGTTTAAAGGAGATACTTTGTTGAAGCCTGCCGTCATTTGCATGCGATTTACAAAAAGTTAAACACAGTGGCTCCACATGCACTGCACTCAGGCGTGGTACTCAAATAAGATGCTGCAGATTGTTCAACAATCGTGTGTGTGTGTGTGTGTGTGTATTACTGCCTTCAGAAGACTGCAGGGATTTAATGAACCGAAAGAGAAGCGTCTCACCCTCCGTACAGGAGTTGTGGACAACAGTCACTGCAAGAACCACTCGACTATTTCAGTTTAGATCAATTTAGATGCAGTCTGGCTGCAAAGACAATAGATGGCATTTTTATGCTGCTTTAAATCCGTGTATGCCAGCTGACAAGAGATTCAAATAGTCTATTTACTGTTCAAGCGTTATTCCTTCACTCCTGCACATTTGCTCATAGTATTTAACTGACAATGTTAGCAGCAGATTGACCGGAAACAGACACGGTACCCTCTGGTATTTTCAAGGACTAACCACCTCTCCTCCTCTCTCCTCCCACGTGCGCCCCGTGCATTCAACTCACGACACCAAAATACAGCACAGATGAGCGGAGCAGCTTCCAAAGTGCAGAAATGGCCAGAAATGATCTGCATGCACCGCAGGCTAAGGCCCAAGGTATGGCCTTAAACGGCACATCTCTTAATGGTGAAGTATATCGTTTGAACCAGGCATGAAAAACTCCTGCATCCAAGTGGTAGAAAAAAAAAATGGAAAAAAAAATGGAAAAAAGGCTCAGGTGAATTTAAATAAAACGTCCTGTCCCATAACTCTGTAAACAAAGTTGATGCTGTTACTGTGGGTGAGCACATCCAGCCTGCAAACGAACTTTATGAATTATTTAGCCTGCACGCTAGCCTTGAGCTGCACAAATCAGTCACATTGAAGTTTGACGTACACCTGAACGAACTTGAATTGCCATTACTTTTCGTTTTGTTATGATACAAGAAAAAAAAAAAAAAAAAAGCAGCTTTAGAAAAATGAAAGGCAGCCCTTCAACGGGATTCATTTAAACCCGAGGCATCTCCAGAGGCAAAGCCAGATCCCTATTCAATAAGTCAGTTTAACAATAAGCGTTCCAGTATAATTACTCGGAGAGGAATTCACCAGAGAGTCAATTTATCAAGATAGATGCTTCATTTGTTATTCTATAGTATTCCTTGAGATATTTTCTTTTTCAATTGTGCACAGAATAATTTTCACTAGAGGCCGTTTTGAAGTATTGAAGGTGACTTCCAGAATTGATGTGTGAATGAGATCTTTGGCGGTAATAAACTGCTATAGAACGGTACGTCCTTTCTTGTTTGAACCTGTGTCTTCTGAAGCTTTTGTTGGGGAACAGCTAGGGAAAAGGAGAGAAAAGACGTTGATTAGACTCAGCACGGTGAATGATATTGTTCGGCTATCGCCTAATGATGAGACTAAATATTAAGTGACTTGGTACAACCAGTACAGCCGGCTCCTTATTAGCGTTTGTGCCCGGTTGTGAACGCTTGAATGATTAATAAGGTCGAAAGAACCAATTTATCAAGATGTTTTGATCGTGTGTGTTTATGCATTCATGATCTGTACGCTTCTTGTATGTACAGAGATCTGCCACAACATTAAAACTACTGACAGGACGACTAAATAACGTGGCAATTCAGTGTTCTGCTGGGAAACGTTTGGAACTGGCATCCATGTGGATGACATGTAGCACCTAGACTACACCAGGTAAGCCACCCCATAGCAGTGACACCCCTTGATGGCAGCAGTCATCCCCAGAAGGATGCAACAAAAACAAAAATAGTTTCGGAACAACTCAAAAAACATGAAAAACAGCTCAACGTGTTAACCTGGTCTCCAGCAATTCCTAATACTAAATACTTCACACAGCAGCAAACGAAACATCACCTACAATACACACAGTTACATCAATTACAGGTACACTGTACTTTTTTAGTGCTCTACATCAGTGGTTCTCAACTGGCTTCACCCATCACCCCTAATGACCAGCTACGACCCAAATCAAAGAAAACTTTGTGTTCAAATTTACTGAGAGAAAAGATTGGGCAGTTTGAGCCGGAGATAGACTTCAGTAACTTCACCCCCTTTTTTTTTTTTAACAGACTCAATAGGGCTTTCATGCACAAACACCAAATAAAAAAATCCAACTATTGAGATGTGGTTTCAAAGAGACTCAAAATACATAGCCCTAACTATGTTGTTGTTGTTGTTGTTGTTGTTACTGAAACGATTGAAACTGGTCATGTCCATTCTCTAATGAGTCAGAATGTTGTGGCTGATCGGTGCACATGCTGTGGTAATTATTTGAGCGTCGACCTTTTTTAAAAAACTGGCAATCTGTGCAAGCTTGTATACAAAATATCAGTTCATTAACGTAAATCAGCAAAGCAAGGAGGACGTTATGCTTATTTTAATTATAACAACATCTTCAGACTTTTTGTTTAGAAGAAAGGAAACAACTTTGTTCTCAATAACAATTTCTTCCCTCTTAAAAGATAATTTTCAGTGTGTTTGTGTGATATACAACTTTAATACCATTTTGTATCTATTCTATTATACGCTACAGTATGATATTAAATCACAATACATTTTCTCCTCCTTAAACTTTTCTTTTGGCTTCATCACAAAGTTTAAGTAACTGCCAACTGCGTGCTGGTGTCCAAAACAGTATTTGTGCTACAGGCTTATCTGTTCTCTCATAAATCTCTCTTTGAAAATGTGAGCCACAAGCAGTCGGTGGACGCCCACAGGCCTCAAAGTGAATGTACTAGCTGATGTTACTTACTGTGAACTCGAGCATCTATCACAATCAAGTGTTGTACTTTCCTAGCTTTTACTTGTGCAACATTATTTGCGCATCTCTGAAAAGAAGTTTCACTTGGGGAGTTCTTATTTGTCTGAGTACCTAGGAATAAATATGTTCGGCATTGGACCATGCGTGGACCAGAGTTGCAATTATGGTGTGGAATGTGCTACAAAAACAGTGAGTAGACTCACTGCTGCCAGACCTTTCACCAAAACTTTAAAATGGGGGTGTCAAACAGCCCAAATTGATTGCAAGGGGACCGGACCGGTAGCATACTAGCATAATAACCTATAGACAACAACAACTTCAGATGTTTTCCTTTGTTATAGATCAAATATATAATGAACTATCCTGTTTTTAAAAACCATTTCATGAACAACCTGAAATTTCTTAAGACAAATAAGTGCAATTTTGACACATGTTACTATCTGCTGTTTAGTTGTGGGTCTCGGTGTCGTGTTATGTCCGCGACTAAAATAGTTCGCCCCTAGTGGACAAAACAGGAACAGCAGATATTTTTCTTTGAAAAATTGCAGATACCGATAATGTCTTTTATAGCCTTCATTCATCATCATTCATTCATCCCGCAGGCCAGATTGGACCCTCTGTTGGGCTGTTTTTATTTTTATTTTTTTAAAATAATTTATTAAGAGAGCATTATGTGTCTGGTTCTGTGTTGGGGAAAATAAGTTAATGAAGCATGATCGATTATTATTTTATAAAGGTTATATGCTTCATTTGGAATGCTAGTCAGTCTAACTGACAAATGTCACACGGACACCCTCCACGCAGTGACAGCATTTTATTTGTGGCCTTGTGACGCTCACTGTAGTCATTCATAGTCCCCTCACACAAAAAACTTCAATAAAAGGTTGTCTCTTAGTATTTACATTATTTATCCACGGGCTGTCACCTCTGAGGTCCAGATTGTTTTTCAGACCCTCAGGCCACAACTGAGGGATTTCATTCATTTCAGCTCCAGGTGCGTTGGTGTTAAAGTTCCACCACCTATATCTTAGGCTGTCAATGTTTCATGCCCAATATAATTGCAGCAAGGTGGTTTATTGCAGGTTCTTATTCTGAAATCTCCATCCATGAATCTGTATCTATCCATTCTTCTCTTGTGTTAGATGTTGTGTCTCGCCATGTGCTATTTCTTTGATGTATTTATTAGAATGTGAATTATTGTTTGCAAATGGTTTTGGAGTGAGATTAAGCCAGTAAAATCATTCGTGCTTCAATTTTCATTTTGTGGTTACAAACATACACCGATTCAGCCACAACATTAAAACCACTAACAGGAGAAGTGAATAACATTGACCATCCTGAGGCAATTCATTGTTTTGCTGGTAAAACTTTGGGCCTGCCATTTGTGTGGATGTTACTTAGACATGTACCACCCACATAGACCGGACCAGGCACCTCCACCCCTTAGCAGAGACACCTCCCCTCAACCCACAGAACCTAAAGACCCAAAGTGAATCAATAAGCATCACTTTTAGTAAGCAAATCCTTCTCAAAGGTAATAAAAGTACAAGACTTATGAGAGAGTGCTGAGACCGTTTCAGCATTGATCTGGGGCGTTTAGTTAATTGTGAGGTGACTCTTACGTTCTTTGAAAAAGAAGGGTTCAGCTTGGCTCACTGTTTTGATCACTTGAGGCCGGTCTTTCATCCAGCTCCTATTATTGGAGGCCCGCCAGTTTTTTTTTTTTTTATCTTTAAGGCAAAGATATCACCAATTTCCTTCTGTCGCTGTAGTTTTTGGTCAGAGGCCACGTTCAGTCATTCTCCCCTTCAAATGTTTTCCGTCTGCAAAAGGGAAACGTTCACCCATCTGGCCTCCAGTGGGAGTTTCCTGTGGTGCCCAGGTCTAGTTACCGTGAGCCGTACAGAGCCCACTGAAGGGCTTTCCCTTAAGGTGTTCTCCTTAAAGAGAGCTTTAATGCCGGCTTTGACTTTGACAAAGCAAGCGAGCGAGCCAGTGACTGATCTGCACTTTGTCGGTTCGCACAAGCTGTTTTACAGGTGTTTAAAGGTGCCTTTAATGGCCCCGAACCTCTTACTCACAGCTTAGAACATCAGCTGATTTTTTTTTAAGGTCCAGTAAAAGGAAGCCGTATTCAATGCCACTATATCGCACCAGTGCAAGGCTGGGTGCACAGTGTGACCGGATCGGACTACGGTTAAGGCAAGTGCTGATTCTGAGTGGCATGGCCAAAGTAGCTCACCTCCTCCATGAGCTTTGATGACAGGTATTAAAAGTCTACTGAGCACATTTAACCTTGTGTTGTTCTTATAAATCAATATGTATTTAGCGATACCCTTTCTCCTTCTTCCCGTAGTCATGTTTTCTTTTTTGCCTACAGTGTATGGCTAACATACTGTTGGGTTGTAACACATTATACAACAATCCTTCATTTTTCTTTCTGTATTTTAAATACAATTAGTAATTCCAATCACACAGTTTGACATGCAGTATGTTGGTCGGCCATATTAATGTCCTGTAGGGAAGGTTAATATCAGTTTGATCTCTGTGTTCAGCAGGGGCACTGCTCCAGGACATGATCGTGGTGCAAGGTAGAAGTTTTTAAAAAAAGAAAAAAAAAAAAAAACGAACGAGAGAAAGAAATAGAAATAAAGAAATTCAACAGTAAAATCAAGCTGCAACCCAAACTGAAAGTGATAATCCTGGCTAGACGACTAGAATTTCATTCTCCTCTGACTGTGGACTTGCTCTTTGATGTTTTCTGGTAACGATCGAAAAAATATGTTTTGGGAGTCATTGACAACTGACTTATTCTGTCACTTGTGTTTCCCTCTCTGGGGCCAGGACGTCTGGAGGGCTGTGTACCATTGTTGAGTTGCTAAGCTACTTGTAAGATGGTAAATAAATCCCACCAAACCCGTACAATTGCCTTGTTGCTTTCAGGTTCTACAAAAAAAAAATGCAGTGTGTGGATGGTTTAGAGAGACTTAAAGGAACTCCAGGAGGAATGGGTGACATTTTTATGTAACTTATCCAGCGGTACTGATTTGTCATTTGTTGTGTGCACCCCACCCACCTTTTCATCCCGGCTACGGTGGGGACCTCGAAGGCCGGCCAGCTCTCGTATCACCATGGCCGTTTCTTGCCACGCACAACAGGAGATCACCGCAGGTTCCATTAGACGGAAACAGTGTGAGACTGATTGAAGCCTAAACCTCTTCTAACCTCAAACCTGCTGCAATTTCATATTTTGCAGATGCGGCTCATGGAGGAGACATAATGGAAGAACACAGGCCGGTGAAAAAATGGAAATCTGTAGAATTTTCTATCATGATCAAAATATAAATACATGTATGCACCTTTGAACACTTGGATGTGTGGAATCTGATGGTAAAACCATTATCTTCTTTCTTTACACACCATGCTTTCATTGCTTCCGAATCGAGTGGAGGAGACACTGTTTAATGTATCCCTGCGCCTTTGAAACTCCCAGAGGAACAGGAAGAGCGCAGAGGCCATCACTTATTACTTTGCAAAAGACAGGGTTCCCATCAATGCCTACGCACAACACGGGGTTTAAGGAAAATGATTAATGCCCCCTTAACAAATGTTATGTAATCCTCCCTTGCGATTCTTTCATAAAAGCTGTGCTGCACGTTCTGTGTACCAAATTCAGAATAAGAATTTCCGAAAGGATGTGAAGAAAGAGGAGTATTATGCTACACTGGAGCCTTTTATGAGCCTTACACCTCATTGTATCAGCGGTGACTTAATAAGCAGAGCTCTGCATTCAGCATTTTCCCCTAATGTATACTGTAAAGGCTATAGAATATAGGACATAGGGTGTACAGGGTCCGGATTAATAAACTGGACATGGATTGTCTAAGTGTGTTGCTTTTTGTTAAGCAAGTGGAAAGCGCTTCGGGTGGGGTATAAGTGCATTTTTATTCACCCCCTCACAGTTAATGTGTGATGTTTCAGGGCGTGCGGCGCAGAAACAAATAGTCTGCATGTAAGTAATGTGGTTGTAGACAAATTGTATTACTGTGCGTATGCTTTACATTAACCTACCGACCTGTCTGCACATGCTCAGGCATATTAAACACGGAGGCAAAACGCCCGAAACAGACGACATCTACGCTCACATATTGTGTGAGCATATGCGTTGGCTGGAGAAGAACTCCACGTGAGACACATATGCTTCCCAAAACGGCTTTACCATAAGACTAGTTTGGGGAATTTGCCCTCAAACCTGTTCATTTTTTTTACCTCTAAACATAAACAGATTTATATTTTTACATTGTATTATATATATATATATATATATATATACCCTGAGTAATAATTTGTCCATACTTGCTTGTGCCTAGGAAACTCTCTGACCAGCAGTAATGAAAAAAAAAACACACACACACCAGAGAATCAGTCCGTGTGCAAAAGGCATGATTCACTGGCATGCAGTGACAAGTCCTGCGACAGTGTGCATGGAAGAATGCAAAGCCCAATACCCAAATATGTTTATAAAATGTATTTATTCCTTTATATCAAAATATGTGGGCAGTGATTATCCTCACTGGAAACTGTGCACAATGTTGCTCCCTGAGAGAGTTTCCTGCAATTGAGACAATGAAATTTCCATCAGTTTAATGCTTTTAAAAATAGGGATTAGCTGCTAATAAACTCCTTTCCCCCTCTTGTTTAATAGTTACCAACCCAAGGGAACATGTAGCTTCTAGCTTTTGTAATGTAACAGAAATCATTAGATAATCTCAGATCTAGAGAAGAGAGAGATGGAGACAAATCCAACATCTGTATTTTGCTCTCTCCAGGACAAAATACTAACTGGACAAAAACCAAGCGCCTATACAGAAATAAAATATGAGTCAACCGGTTCAAGGAGTGCTCCAAACATAAGATACTTCAGCAAATACAACAACAGCCATATGTTTGAATACATGGGAAGAACCATATGTTACGTGCACATTAAGCACCTACAATATACAACTAAACAAAAAGGTATGGGACACTAAGCTAAAGAGTGCTTGAAACAGACTATGACTCTAGGAACAAGCCTTTGATAGAGCAACATTGACAGTCTAAAAATACCTCGTTTGATTCTCATCATTAAGTTTCTGGTGTTGAAAGAAGTCAAATAAAAAGCACCCTGGGCATCCATGTGTTTCCCACCATGAGCAGTAATGAACAGTATTTGGTATTGACATGTTCCAACTTCCCATGTCTGCCTTTAACCACGGCACACTTTAAATACATTGGGGATGATAACTAATTACATGTAACAGTCCCAGGTGAGTGCAGAGTAGGATGTGAAGGACACGCTAGGGAAAGCAACGGGGGTGGGCAGAAATGAGGAGTGGGGCTGAAATTCAGCCTTGCAATAATGCAGCAAAGATGATTTTGCCATCCACTGCTAGTAGAAGGTGGGACAATAAACATTAATATATTAAACAGGTGAAAATGTACACCTTTCTCACATGCTGATCTACCAGAGAGATGCTACACGAAGGCCAAATAAGCCCAATTAGTTTGTCAGTCCACCTCTGGTCACTCTGGTATTCCAAAAAGTTGGATTGGTAAAACTTTCCTTGGCACATTTTTTAGATGGCCGTGTTCACTTTTACCAGTTATATTGTCTGGATGAGGATGATTTTCAAAGCACGCGCATTATATATGGCATGTGCATGTGCCCGGGTCTACCGGTATGTGTGTACGCGGGCGCTCGAGCACACTGATATTGGAAGCTGCTCTTCTTGGAAAGCTGCCAGTTGCGAAAGCAGTCAACACAGCGCGAGGAAGACGGAGAGAGAAGAACAAACTGAGCAGGGTACATACACCGGAGAGAACCGCGAGGCCAGAGCGGCGTTACAGGACCGGCTCACACGCGCGCATGCATCCCCCTATAAAGCAAACACATGTTCCCATATCCAGTTCATTTTTTTTTCCACCTCTTTGCCCTTTCATCGTTTCCCTTACACGTATATGGGGAGATTTATTACTGCTGCGCTGCTGTTTCAAAGAGCACAGCTTTTGATCCTTACCTACTTCATCTTCAGAGGTGCACAGCTCGGCTGTCAGTCAGAAACACACACGCAATGACGCGGCCTGATTTGACGGATGATCGGGACGGTTGTAAATGGGAAACCGAGAGCCACGTGTACTTGAAACAGTCTGCTGTTATTTACATATGTAGAAATCACCCCAAACGCTGAGCCTTGACTGCAATTACAAGTGCACCTGCCAACCTTTTAAATGGATCCGTAGCATTTTTCTAAAGATCTTCAAGTGCAGAAAGCAGCCAACAGATGGATGTGACTAGACAGCAGATGTACACAGACTAAGTATCAGAAAACGATAGCGGTATGAGCGAAGTGTACACACACACACACACACACACCGTCACTCAACGATCAGAGGCACAACATCAGGCTCTGGGTGTAGAGCTGATCACCATCAATGAGTGGCTGAGTCGAACCTAGATAGAAGTTGCCGCTGAACCTGCGGGTTGCAGCCGGGCCGTGTACAAAAATAAAAGGGAAAGGAAATGTTGAAGTGATTTTGTTTTATTTTTCTTTCCGAGCTCCCGAGTACTGAGGAGACAGCCCATTTAATAATTCAACATACATTCTTCATCCATGGTCTCTGCACTGACATCATCTTAGACCAAGGACTTTCTATCTAGCTTTTTGAAATCTTTCTGCTCGTCTGCCCTTCCTTGAGAATCAAATCAGAATACAATCTGTGACCAGACATCCTGAATTTCAAAAACCCCCCAGCTCCCTCAACCGGTGCCATCCAGCTCAGGACATGATTTCCGCAGCAGCTCACACATACAAAAACACAGAAACCTGTTGCAATTGCGCTGTGCCATTGGCCAATGGTATCTCCTTGTGTGTAGTGCAAACAGCGGTAACACGTTTCATGTTAGCCTATTTTACTGCATGATTTCTGTGCAAACTGGGGAATAAGAACAGCCAATGCGTGGGGAATAGCATGGCGCTGTAGGTTAGCCCTCTCTCTTTCTTCCTCAATTTTCAGAGTCAACATTGATTACATTGCTCCTTAGCGGCACATCCTGTTCCTTTAATTGGTGCTCGAGCGTCCTCCTCGAGCAGCCTCAGCACCTGACAATATCACTGCGACAGTCTGCTGTTTGATTTCTATGAATTGCTTCACGGTGATTGACAGTTTGACAGGCCTTGTAATTGGCTGCCTGGTCTATTCAGTCACCAAGTAAATAATAGGGATGGGGATGGGAGGCCAAGGCTTTTCATGTCTATTCATTATGGGAACACATGTTTTTCTTTCTCTTTATTTGCCTTCATCCGGTTTCATTTTGAGGGTTGTAACTAGTTTTCAAGAAAGGTTGTCTAGCCAAATGCCGGGCACTGTTTTAGAGACTGCAGTTTGGCCGCAAATACGGTGAAATTTGATCCTAAATTTTGCAGGTTTTGCATCATATCTTCATTAAGTATATTCGGTATATCTGAATATATTCATTTTTAAATATGCGTGACAATAGCAGCAAAGTATACAGCAGCAGCACCTCCTCAAAGAAAGTCACTTACAATACCAGTGTTCCATACAGTATGTAGGGACTGGATTTTATGGAAATGTTCAGATCTCCAAGGCAGGAATTCCCAGCTCGAAAGCATGAGCACTCCTTCTTACTACATTCACATTATTGTAGGATAAATGCGGTTTAATTGCATGGTTAATCAAAAGCCAAATGTTTCCTTCAAGGCCACTAAACAGTACGGGTTGGAGCACTGGAAGTAAGCGGATGATACAGAATATTAATAATGGGCAGGGATGAAAGTGAGAAGCGGATCCAATTTCATGGATGTATCACTCTAAAAATGCTGGGGCATGTCTGGCTGATCATTCTCTATTATTGGACTACTTTTAAGCTGAGGGAAAAACCACTGTATTTCTAATAAACTCAAATGTGGATTAGACACACCAGAATGGTGTCATATTGTGCTGGTTTTCCGTGTGCATTAATGAAAGAGTAATCATTTGTAGGGACGGAATGTAAACAGAGAAACTGACTTTGAGAAGTATTTCCTTGGACAAATGGCATAAGGTCATGTTAGGCATATGGAAACGGAACCCTTTCTCATTGATTTAAGAAATACTTTTGGATAATAGTTGTACAGGGTACACACAGTACACAGGGTGCACCACTCCAAAACAGTAATAAAAGCCCACTATATTTATTGTGCAATGGTTCAGTTATACTTCAAATAACAACTCCAAACCTTCTTCCATCCAAGTCTGCATGTTTTGTTACAACAAAACACTGACAAACAAAGGTAATCTACTATTTAGTATTTCTTTGAAGGCAGACAACTGAAGCAAATAACAGAAAGTCTGTTGCATCCCACACTGTGTGAAACCTCTAATTTAAAATTAGGAGACCCATGCTCTATAGAGTTTGATTGAGTTTGGCTCTGCAGTTCTTCTGCTTCTGGCAGTCTAGTGCAGTATGGTCTGGCCACCATCTGCAGGTTGTAACATAGGCTATAGCGTTGAATGTTTCTGCCAGCTAGCTTGGATGCGTTGCAGTGCTTTTATAATAAAGCTTGGGGGTTCACTTTGCCACAAGTTCATTTTTATTGTTGGCTTTGTCTTTGGGTGCACGTTGCACAATTACAGGCTATCTTTGGGGAATCTTTGTTTTTGTCTCTACCTGACGAATCCAAAATTTAAACTCGTTTTAGCCCAGTTTTGGTTCTCAAGTGTCTGAGGAGGTTGTCAAGGTTCTCACTTCTCAAGGTCTCTGGCAGGTCCCGAGGGAAATGTTTGCTACTTTACTTGCTAATCGTGTGACTGCGCTGAGCAACTAATTGCTAACTTTATCCGTTTATAATAGACAGTAGGAAGCATAGTTTTCTGGTGCATTTTGAAAAACACTAATGAGAGAGTGGAGAGATTGAACCAAAACACTAAAGTTGCACTAGTACTGACTAAGAAAATATGCTGAGTTGGTTTTAAATTTCACTACAAAGTACAACTTTTTTTTTTTTAATGTCAAAATATACTTTGATGCACCGTTCCTCAAAAATGAGTACATCATTTACATAATTCAAATTAATTCAGCTGTATTGACCGCCGGAAACCATCGAAAAAAAAAAAAAAAAAAAAAAAAACAGGACTCCTGAAAGATCCTGAAACGCATGGCCGTTTTTAACTGGGAGAAACACTGAAAAGAAAACAGCTCATATGGGGGAGGATCCATCTGCTCGAGGAGGGAGAAGACGTGAGATTCAGGAACAAGTGGTTAATTCATGTACGCATTAGTGTGAAGCATATTAGCAACCGTACAGCATATATTAATGATACAAATGTGATTAATGTATACATGTCAGATTGATTGTGGAGAGGAATTCATTGCATTTATTATACAACAGCTTAGCGAGTGCACAGCGTGCTGATAAGGTTACAGTTAAAAGGGTACAGAGGCGCACAGAGGCACAGAACTGTCAGTTATACTACAGGTGATTAGATCAGTAGTATAAATATAACATGTATAATAAGAAACTGTAAGCAGTGAGCACTTGACAGGTTGGTGGTCAGCAAATTAGAAACAAGCAGTTCTGGGGTCTAAGACACGGCATGACGGGAGGGGCTGGGGGGTTAACCATCTATATTTCAAAAGCTCTGAATTTTAATGGTTTACCGTTTATTTAATCATTAGAATGATGTTACTGGAGGCTGTGTTCGCAAACTCGACGGCACAGTTCAGTGGTTGGTTTGGTTTCAGTGGGCTGGAAAGCAGGAGCCCACTTATTAAATTCACCGGTGTAAACTGGTTTGAGCCCTGCACCGGAGCCGTGTAATCACTGTAATTAAAGCACGGCCTTGAAGTTATTCCTGGGACTGATTCATTACAGCAGTCGCTACACTTATCTGCTAACCGACTCACACGTGACAAGGCGTCCACGGCGACGCCGCCATGATGCAGCGCGCGCGCTCGGTGCAACACATGACAGTGCCGTCTGGTGATCTAAGCTGGGCAGACCTCAGCAGCGAAACACTATGTGTATCTGCCAAACCCATCCATCAAAATCAGACAGCCGGTTTCTGTTGCTCCAAGAAAGTCTGGTAAGGACACACAAAGACAATGCTGATCTTTTGAAATCGCTACACAGAGCCTCACATCAAACAGTTCTTGGGATGTGGTAAAGCACACAATGGTCCTTACGTTGACAAGTTCTCCTTCCTTGACTTTGCCTTTGCAAACTGGGTTATCAAGTCCTGAAAAAAAAAAAGAAAAAAAAAAAAAAAACAACTCTCTCAGCAGCCTTTGACTCAGCGGGCATCAAAGAAAGTGCCAAAAGCAGTTTCTTACTCTTGGATGTTCTTGGTTAATATTTTATTTGTTTGATTTTAAATTGACCTCTCTCCTAAACCACATAAAGGAAGCGTTTTAAATCACCAGTCTGTTTACCTGCATCAAATTGTGAAGATTTTCCCTCTTTGTTGTGGCTTTCTGGGAAAGGCTCAGGGTCCCCGTGGCTCCTCCGGGCCTGCACGCATGCACGCCCATGTGCACTGGAAAAATGGGTAAAAGTCACTGAGGACACGTGGAGGATGAATGAACAAGAATGTATATTTAGAAATTCTATTCCAAACGTAACAAGCTGAAGAGAAACGGCTGCATCACAATAGTATTCTTCAATTACGTGTTCCATTTTGTTTGTCAGCAAGACCGACTCACTAATGGTTCTTTGCCTCCGAAGGACATCTGATTCTGAATATGTAAGTTTTTCGCGGCAAAGCGGATGTGCTGCTGCAAAATTAACGGTCCCTCGTTAATTTAATTCAAGGGCATATTGAATGTTTGGGGGTAGGCATAATTAAAGGGGCAAAATCTACTTAAAGTCATGCAAGTTAAATAAGTGCAATTAAACGAGAGAAATTAATGTATTGATCCGACTGCTCATTTGTTTTTTTAGACTGTATGTATGTGTTTCAAATTACTCAAGTGCATTTGCCTTTTAAAAAACATCTATGACCAATCTATGACCTTTCATAAAGTGATTCTTAGGATGCACGCCGAGTGTGTTTATCTCTGATTTATAACACCAGCAGCTATTTGTCTGTTGCGGTTTTAATATTATGGAAACTAGGTATTCAGTGCAGAGCAAACTTGGTTGCAAACATTCACCGTTTTAACTTTTCTCTATTCGCAACAGCCACTTCTTTTTGTCCATTCCCTCTCTTTTCTTTTATGCAGAGTTAAGATTCTTCTTAACCTTAACCTTCTAATCTCCCTTCAACCCGGATGCCTGAATCGTCACGGCTGACTCATTCAATTATCTGACTCACCAAGCCACTTAGTCTCCAACTGTGGGGCTGTGTGTGAGCCAATTTCTACACGCACACGCGCACATATACAAACAGTACATAGAAATTTTTTTTCTTCTATTTTTTCCAAGGCCCTACCCCTTACTGTGTCATGTTGCTTCGCTTTACCAAGGCATCTGTCTCTGTTGCCCAAAATAGGGCTCATGCCAGAAATAGTGTGGCCCTGTGAAGTGGCATGTTTGAAGACACAACCTGTGATGCCATCTTTAGAACAATGTCAAGCTGTTATGTCTGCTGGCAACTATCTGCATCATTGTATTGAAACCATTAGCGTGACAATTCCATTCACGAAATATGACAACAGGGATCAGCATATGTTCGAAAGCATCTTGAAATTTAAGTCTGGAGCATCAAGCAGATGCCAGAATGAATTTTTTATTATTTTTTTTTCTAATCTTTCAATTTCGGCTGTTTTAGTAAAAGTTACTGCGTTGGATTGTCTTCTGATAGCTCTGAGTACAATGGATTGTGAGTTCTGGCGCTGTGTAATGAGGTTAGCGGTTTCCTTAGCATCATGCATGCATGTTGTTATTTTCTTCTTTAAGGTCAGCGTGTTTCCCGGCTGATGAATCCCAACACTATAGATACGAAAAAGTGGCCCGGAGGATCTAATCTGACTTTGGAAAGTGCAAAAATAACATAGAAGACATCAATCTTTGAATGAAAGCGTTGAACGCATATTGAACTATTTGTGTTGTAGCAAGAGAAGTGGACAAAACACAACACTGGACTAAACAGCAAATTACATTTGATAAACTATCCTTAACAACTTTCTTTTTTTTTTTTTTACGAAAATAAGTGTAGACATTTTCCTAATTTACTAGTTCTTCTTTGCACTAAAACAAAAAAAAAAAAAAAAAACTCTGGAGTTGTTCTTACTTATAAGTTATCATGTTGTTATCTTACTGGCCCAGCCCACTTGAGATCAAATAGGGCTGTATGTACTCGCCAGACTAAAATAAGTTTGACACCTCTGCTATAGATGGATGACAGGTTGACTGCATTAAGCTATACACCGATCAGGCATAACATGATGACCACCTTCCTAATATTGTATAGGTCTCCCTTGTGCCCCCAGAACAGTTGTGACTCATCTGAGAATAGACATTGGCCTTCTGAGAGTGTCCTGGAGGCAAAACATCTTCAACATTGTAAACACCAGTTAGTATATTTCAACGAACTGTTGTGGCAAGAATGTGTTATCTTAAAAATTTGACACTGACTGATGGGACTACATTCACCAACCCCTACACTGTGACTCACTGGATGGACAATTTGACCAAAGGAGGACACAGAGGGGACGAAGTCTGCTCTGCCTTTACGAAGTGAAGCCTCTCCAACAAAGATATTACAAGACGTAAGTGGAACCACTGTGGATGGCAACGTAGTGAATGCAACTTCTGCTTGGACCCGACACCCCTGAAACACACAACCAATGTCGTGATAGCTCGTGGTTAGCATTAGCATTAACATGTAACAAGAATCCCCCAAGTAAGTTAGTGTTTTCGCTTTTTCGGTTTTGGCACCCAAAAATACAGCAAGGCGAGATTTTCCCTGTTGACAGCGACAGTGTTCGCCTCGAGCTCCCCTCTGCTTTGCCTCCAGCTAAGGCCGTGACGTCACCGTGATGTGGGTCATGAAGGGGTCTATACAGGCTATTATAAGCTATATAAAAGGCTGAACAACATGAGGTGACGCTGGTGATATTTAGCTATTTAAATTCTGTTTTATCTGATTTAATTACCATGCACAGCGCATTCTTTTAGATTTGCACGAGCTTCAAACAAAGAGCCAACTCATCACTCTGCCCACAAGTCTTACCAAGCAACTTTATTCACAAACCCTGTTGCAAAGGCCCAATGAATAAATAAGTCACACAGACAGTGAGTTTTCTCTTCTTTTATTAATTCTCATTCCTTGCTGCTCCCCTCATAAGGATGATATATGACCAAGGGACTGGCCCTATGAAACATAAGATCGTCTGCCGCTGTCTGTAATTAACATGAGCAGGTACACACAGAAAGCCCACAGATCTGACAGTATTCCCCTTGAATGGGCTGAGAGGGCCCAGGGACACCATTACCCTAACTGATGAGGGCTATTTCTCATTCCAGGCCAGTCACTTCACAGCCATTAGTGTGTGCATTATCGACCTGTGGAGAGGTCTTTGTGCTCACGGGGAAACACCTACAGGTCAAATCATCCCATCTCCCCTACCCCTCCACAGTCCTCTCTAACCCTCATCAGCAGGCATGAGATCAGCGAGAGCGAATGCGAGCTGTGTTCCCCGTGTGCGAGATGGAAAGACAACGAAGAGAGAGCGAGATACTGAATGTCTGCGGTGCAAGATATATTGCGTTTGTGTGAATAGACGCAGAGTGCGCATTTAAGAGCATGACAGGATTTAATGGGACGAAAGGGGGGAGCACAAGGAAGTCGGAGGTGGTACAGTGCCACAATTTAATGCTTGTTTTTTCAACAATAATGATGGAATATAATTTCAATCCAGCAATATGATGGATGGCCCAACTAGATTATACACCTTTGATTAAAGAACATGAACCAGCCGATGTCACATATATTTTTTCCTATCAGCTTTTTTCCTTCTCTATCAGTCTTATTTCTATTATAATCAATATTACTAACCTAAAACGAAAAAGCTGCCAATATTCATTATTTGTGAAGAAATACCATGAAAAGAAAAAAAAACTATGGCTTAACACAGGAGAGGCAGCTCTTCAGACTCAGCAGTCCACCTACACATGAAGGACACGTTGGAAACAACATACACATTTGGCACAGATGGTCTGAAAGAGGAAACTGAAGCAGTCCATTGCTGCATTTCCATTATCCCTACAAAAGCGCAAAATCGAAATATCGTGATAAAAAAAAATAGTAATGGAAACATCTATGACGTGTCTATATGAAAGTGTATCACAAAAGTGCAATGGAAACACCTTTTCTTGCATTTCTTTGTTACCGACGTCACCAGAGATGACGCAGGGGGTCATGTGATCAGTTCATTTGACGTCCATCTTCCTCAAGGTGAAGTCTAGTGTGACGAGAATTTAAGAGAAATGGAAAACTCATTCACAAAACACCCCTCAATGGAAACCCGTACAAGACATTTCAGAAATTTCGCTTTTATTTAAGCGAAAAACTGTATTGGAAACACAGGGTATGTCCAAATGGAAAACCGTCCTCATAACTCTGGACTCGGACACCACTTACAACACAGTGCTATCATCTGTTCCCAAAGGAGTCTCGCCCCAGCAGGTCTGGAGAGTTTCATTGTTAATTTTATCATTTTAACAGGACTTCTTTTCCTTTAAACCTCTGTAGTCAGTTTGGATCTTGCATGAATGAGACCTAAACAGGACCCCATTAATGCAAATACATCCCATAAACAGCCTTTGCATCAGGCCAACATAAAATTTTTGAGGTGTAAAGTTTGTACCAGGCTTTATGGGGTGATGGACAGGAGAGTCCATTGTCCGTTGTCTGAGCGCCCTGGAGTTGAGTTTGTTAACAACAAAACAGCCCCAAACTGCGTGAAGGGGGATTTGAAACACCCTCCATAACGAAATCTAAATGGCATCTGGCTATGACTCCTATCTCACAGACAGAACCACGAGAAAAATACCTGAACCGTCGCTGTTTCATACTTTGTTTATCCTGGCTGCCATTGAATCACAGTGTTTGATTGATTTTTCTGCCATCAGCAGAAGTAAGCTGTTGAGGCTGAGAGGATTACTAGCCGTCATATTCTGTACCACAAGTTGCCCTCTGTGCACACAGTCAACTACCCTCCACTGGTGTGGCCTCATCTCCTTCTCCACTGTCACTCCAAATGACAAGTGCCCCTAAAACCCACCTTGGAACTGCTTACGTTGCCCTGTTTAGACAAGGGCCAGCTAGCAAAATGCTTGAAAAGAGACACCGGTGAAGAGAACCTATGGAAGTGCTTCCCAGTAGGTTGCTGCGCAAAGTAGACGGTGGAGGACTGTAGTTAATCTAACGTCTAATGTCCCTTCTCAGCTGCTGGTCTGAGCAGTATCAATCATCCGTGCTCATCTTTTATTCAAAACAAGAAGCCTCAGACCTGCACATACATCCTGCTCTCTACTGTACATTAAATATATTTAAAGATAATAAGAAACTTAGGCCTTTCAGTGACTAATTTACCACCAAAAGCCAAGCAAGTGGACGCCTGACTTCAAAGCTAGCTCCTCATAGCCACGTTAAGCTGCTAACTACTTTGAAGACCAACGGCAGATGCAGCTCTCATGTTTGCAGGCAGAATACTGTGCTTCTGTCAGCCGACACCGACTGATTCCTTATTCAGTTTTCATTCACACTCCAGTCATCATTATGTTCTAATACACACAAGTTAATCCTAACCATACACGCTTCCACCGGCCTTCCATTCTTGTTGTACTTAGCACCGAAAAAAGAGCAAAGACATGTGTTAGCCGTCGTTAAAGGCCTAGTATCTATTCTCTGTGTGAGCAGATCAAAGCATTAATGCTAGACAGGTAGGAGACCTGAATGAAATGCTAATGCTAATCCTATTAACATTCCAGGCATGATGTGGAGCTCGCTAATGGCTGGCGCTATGGGTTGGATGGGAGTCATCTTATTTAGGGAGATCGAACTGAAGGCATTCATCAGAGCATTGATATCATCACACATTATATGAACAGCTGCATATATTTTTCATAGGGTTGACATTGTAGGGAGATGCAAGTGTGGCGCCACATAAATCAAACTGACAATACAATGGACCTGAAATGGATCAGGGTAAGACAAAGAGGAAGCAAGTAGTATCATGCATATTCTCTTGCACTATCATAGACACGCGCGCGCGTGCACAAGAGCACACAGTCTCTTTTCTCTTTTCATAGTTAAATGCAAATGTTCCACTTCTTCCACGGTTCATTTATTCAGCATGTAATTAGTCTATTCTATTTCATAAATCAATGACTGTGAATCTTCAACTGGTCTCTGACAACCACAAGTTCTTGTTTCACAGAAAAGTTTTATGACCTTGTAGTGGGAAGGAAAATGATTCATTTTATACATTATATATTTGGAATTACAACACGTACTAAGTTTGATAGTCAGAATTTTGTAGATTTCGTTATTTATTATTTTTTATTACCCATACTTGCGTCTCTAAAACAGTTGTGACTCATCAGAGAATAGACATGGGCCTTGTAAGGGGGTCTTGTGGTGTCTGGTAAAAGGATGTTGTTAGCGGGGGGGTCTTTGGGTCCTGTGGGTTGAGGTGAGGGGCCTCTGTGGATCATCCCACAGATACTTGATCAGTTTCGGATCTAGTGAATTTGGAGGCCAGGTCAACACCTTGTGCTGTTCTTCATGTTTTTTTTTCCTAATTTTTTTCTGTTTGTGTCAGGCTGCATCGTGCTGGTGAGGACTGCTGCAATCAAGGAGTGTCAGACAGTATTTTTACACGCATGTCAAAAAACAAACAAATTATTGCCTTAATCCGACTTCAACTGGACAATTCAAGTGCATGGAAACACGTCACTCCAACTAAAAGGAGTTCTCCTTATCTGATTAAGACACCCAGATAATGCAACTGATTTTTTCTGGCATGTTTACGCCTTAATCAGACTTTACCTGGACAGCATATGTGCACATGCGGCACAACTGCTGCACTAGCGTATGACCCTGGAACAAAAACATCCAAGAAAGCCGGTCGCAGAAGAAGAAGGTAAACAGAGCTGGTATCTGCACTATAAGTAGTGTGCACATTATGTACGAGATTAAAAAAGCTCAACTATTATCCTATTATACTATTTATTGTATGCCGTAAAAAGTCAACCAGAAAGCGAGCCGTATTAACATGACAAGACACATATCGCCACCTAGTGTGGAGGAGGAGGACATGTTCCCGTCAGTTATTCAATTTTCTCCATGTAAACTGGGACAAGGACCATATTCAGAAAGTCGAATTTCAGATATTTACTTCACCTGTCAGTGGTTGTAATGTTGTTTTAATGTATAATTCCTGGAACTCCTGTTTTCACTTACCCTGTCTGCACCTTATCCTTTCATTCATACAGTCATGTTTACATCCTCTTTGGCCGGTTTCTTTAAAAGTCTCGTTTTGCACGTCATGCTGCTCACATGGTGAGCTGAAACTGTACTGTATGATCCTACTGAAAGCCCCAAGGCTTTTTTATTCATTTTTTTCAAATTAGGTTAGTTTTATGCACATAATATAGCTTACTGAATTTAATCTGCTTTGATATTACTGGATTTCACTCCACTGTATACACTAGTCATAGCCTGAGAGTCCAATAAATGTCACTAGAAAATCTAGCGAAAAGATTTAAAAAATATATACGGTTTACCACTTAAAAAAAACCAACCAATTATTAAGCAGATTTGAAAGGGTAATTCAGAATAAATTAACTTCAAAGATAAAAGATAGCGCTTAGAGAAATTCAAATCAGGCAATTTTGTATAATTCATGCAAGAGAGGTTAAAGGTCATCTTTTAACTATTCAGTAAATACCTTAAGTGTTTAGAAGATGCTCTAGTAAATGTCAAATGTGGTTTATCCTTATACAGTGCGCAATGTCCACACATCCACTTAAGAGTTATAAACAAGACAGGTGGTTAAGTTATGCAGTGAACTAAAAACTGCTATTCATTCACACCCTGCTTGTTTCGAAGATTCAGCATATGGTGGTTAATGCTCTGTCACTTCATCATAATTATATATCAGCACACATGCAAATCAATGCATTCATCAACCGCCCGCTCGCAGTATCGTGGTGGATGTATCAAAAGAATTCCTTTCACAGGAACTTGGCCAGACCCCTAAAATAATTTCCGAACGAGCCGGTCTCAATGGATTTCGAGTCAAGGACACTTATTGTTGAAATTCTCTTCCAGGGTTGAGCTGCTGTACATTTCCAAGAACAATCTATATCATTCACTGTCTTCGGCCAAAGAGGGGGGGGATTTATATAAAGAACAGGCAGACAGGCAGATAGAAAATAGATGGCATTTTATTTCCTGCAGGGTTGAGAGAGAGAGAGAGAGAGAGATGGAGAGCGAGCACGAGAGAATTTTTGTGTGTGTGTGTGTGTGTGTGTGTGTGTGTGTGTGTGTGTGTGTGTGTGTGTGTGTGTGTGTGTGTGTATGGATGGAGAGTGTATGGAGTAAAGTACGTCTTCTGTCTCCCGTCCGTTGAAAAACACTTTTGGTGCAGAGGTCATTATTTAGTCTTGTGATCTGGATAGCCACTGCTGCAGAAGCCTAATGAAAAGTGCCTTAAACCCCTTCCCCGTGTGTCACTTTTTGTTAGACAATATGATGGATGGTCCATTTTACAGCCTATTTCATCTGCTGTGCTGTTCTAAACTGTATTTTCAGGGTGCTTTTACTTGAAACATCCATTTTTGTGTGACATGGTTATTCATCAGGGGAGGAGGCTCAAAGGCACCGAGGCTTTCGGGAAGGTGGGGGTGGGAGAGGTACGGACATCGCCACACCCCGAGCCCGTCTTCCTCACTCTGTCACTTTTATATCATCCCCCTTAAAAACACTTAAAATCTGTAGACACTTACAGCAGTGTACTGTACTCAACTCGGACGGAGGCAACCTTCCATTCTTGACCTTGCTGATGGCACTCCTGGGAAGCATTAGGAGATTGACAAACACCGTATACTTGCCATTTGTCAATTGTTGGAAAAAGGTGGAGAGGAAGTAATGCCATTGCTCTGCCGGTTCGATCATAGCAGACGAAACCGCCTTTTGTTCGAGGTCTTAAACGAGCTCCTCTCAGGTTGTGACACAACCAAAAGGGAGGACTGGGTAATGAGAAGACCTGAGGGAGGACGTGGACAGCTAGCCGGCTAGTCAGTCCTCCAGGTCACACTAACAGAGGGGAGGAACATTAAAAACGAGCCTAGGGACCTTCGAGGAGGGGGCGGGGGGGTTTATGTGGTTATAAGGTCTCATCTGTGTCCGGTTGTGAAAATTATGGCTGTAATTTCCATTCTGCCTGATAAATGGCATCTACAGTTTTTACTTGGGTGATTGCCTTCCATAAATCTCCTCAGATTAAACAGTGTACTCTGTACTGATAGCACTTAAAAAGCAATCTCCTTTTCTAATGGCATCCTACGCACTGTAGTTTATAAGGTACAGTAGAGTCAAAATAGTCAAATGGGTACTCACTCACCTCAAAGTATTTCACGGTGATGAACTAACTTTTGTCTCGAAGCAACGCTTTTATTCTCTCCTGTTCGAGAGCACCGCAGAGGGATTCAAGTTTGCAGACGGGCTGCACTTGAGAATTTCATTGTGTTATTCGTCTTCCCTGTCTCGTACGCGACCGCTCTGCTGCACTCGGGAAAACGTCCACATCTACAGCCACCAGTGCACTGGTGAAGTATACTGTACCAAACTAGTGTCCTGCCCCAAGGGTAGGTCATGTCATCCATGGCCATTGTTGACGCATCGCTTAGGGCCATTCACACATCTGGAGCCCCTCACCCTGCCCCCTGCTGGTTCCCACAGGCTGAATAGCCCTTGTACAGGCCCATGGACATCACTGTGTCATAGCAGCTGGGGACTACACGTTTTTTTTTTTCTCCTACACTGTCAGCAAAAGGTCAGAGTCCAACAACACCGACTGGCACTCACACAAGGGACATGCACACAATTTGCAGCCAGTTTCTACCATATGAAAAATGGTGCACAATGCAGTACATGTAAGTTTAATAGCTTTAAATTCTCTTTTGTAGTCTTTTGACTGCTTGTTCCAAAAGAACTGTGTCAACAGGCCTCTTTACAATCAATTACCTTGATCTGTTGCACACAAACACACACACATACACATGCATTATTTTCCCTCACTCTGTTCCCAGTTGGTAGCTGGACACCAAAGCCCCACAGGGGAGATGTTGACCCTGTTTGAGTAGAGTAACCCCTGCATCTGTCTGCAATACTACAACGTCAGCAGAAAGCTCGCCACAAGGTATAAGCTCAGCAAAGCAATTGTGTATGCAGAACAGCCTTTTAACAGCAATGAATGAGGGAGGGTGGCGACAACCGAACATGTTTCCTACGGCAACATGTTTCAGACCTTTTAAAAAGTTAAAAAATAAATAAATAAATACATAAAAAGGGACAGGATCGTTTATAGTGATTGAGGGCGAGCTTTGACTATAATGATTTATAACTAAAAAGACACAGATGTAAGTAGTTATTCCATTTCTTGTAAAAATGCGTGAACATTCTGCATGCCAGACATCTGGAGAGACCTCTTAAACAGGTACCCGAGAGCACTTATTGTAACGGCAGCTGGCAGATTTACTGTGATGTATCATTTCAGATAGCTGAGCTCATCTGGCCGAATACTGCGGTATGAGGTATGAAGTGCACCAGCGGTTTGAAGGAAGGAAAGAACAAAAGACAGATGCAAAGAAAGCGTCTGTGTGGAAGTGTTGTGAAAGCCAGGATCAGGGCAATGTATTTATTAAAAAGGCAGCTGCAAAATATTGAGGGTGAGAGGATACAAATCTTTGGGGGAGAAAATACTCGACAAATCTACGACTCATTTGTTTGAACTTTTAAGTTAACACACAATGGTCAAATGTCAATACCGTGCATTACCTATACTCATAAATATACATATCAAACTTTTTCCTGTAATGGTCAAGTTGATAGTTGAGTTTAGAAGTGTGAAAACTCAATAACACAATTAAATTCAATTCAGTTTTATTTATATAATGTCAATAACAGTACAAACTCCCCTTTAACTGGAAGAAACCTTGAGTAGAACCCAGATAGCCGTTAACATACTATACCATATACATGGTAGTACCACAGAATCAAATGAGTAGTACTTCAGAAAAAAAATAGATAAGAAATTAGAGGACAGGAGCTCGGTGCCAGAGAATAGAAACTAGAGGATAGGAGCTCGCTACGAGAGGAGAAGAGAGCAGATGGTGTGTGCTCAGTGCATCGTCCCCTCCAGCTGCCTAGGCCTATTGCAGCATAACTAAAGGATGATTCAGTCCATGCGCTTAAGCATGTGAGCACAAGATTGCACACACATGCTTAACAATGCTTGCATACATGCTACAGTGTCCAGCAGAGGCAGATTATTTACCTCCTATTTAAGGAAGTTTTTTTGGGGGAATTGTGAAGATTTTTCTTTCCTTCCTCCTCTGCAGTGAATCCCTGGAACACGGGCGATGGTGTGACTCAAAGGGTGCTTCAGAAATACGCATGGAGACGTCAGGTCATAATACAATTTGCAGACAGCCCGGCCGTGAGCATAATGGAATCTTGTCACTCAGAGGGAGACCAAAATTGGAATTAATTCAATTTGTCTCACTGACAATTCGGACTTTGATTAAAAAGGACCTGCCGACAAGGGCTTTGGCGCTAATGCGTATTGTTCGAATGTACGTTAAAAACAGGCGAGACCTGCCCGGCTGTCGTGTAACTAGAATTTTAGCGCAACCACGGGCGGCTGATGCTGATGCTGATGCTGCACGGCGAGTTCGGTGTTGGCGATGTACAAACCATTCAGACTCATCCGCATTTGCTTTTAGTGTGTGTAAGAAACAAAAGCAAATAAAGGGAACAATTACACATAATGAAACCAGCCTAAATTGAAGCCGTTACACAGCGGCTCGAGTTCATTACGCCGAAAGACGAAGTTTGAAAACACTGTTCATATAATGCTGCTGTTTACCTCCAGAGCCAATATAGTGTAAGGCCATCGCACTTTTTCTCTCCTCGCCGCTCCCTTCCCCAAATCACACCCCGACTCCACTCACTCCCTCCCTTCCAATCCTGTGAATAACCTCTAATCATTTACAATAAGCCCTCCTCGGAGAGCTTAGTAATATGATGATGCTGTATTTTCTAAAACTAGCCGGTATAAAACAACGGCACCGCGTAAAAAATGGAGAAGGAGAGCGCAAACAGAAGCTCTGCTTAACCATACATCACGATATGGATGCAGGACAGGGAAATATGCTGACATCAGGCCTCTATCTACCTTTTCTTACCCTCCGCGGACACTTCATAAAACAAACGGGGGGTGTAAATTTAGAGGATGCAGCCGTAAACAATAGGCCACTGGGAAAAGTTTAGAGTTCAGCTCGGATAACAGTTTAGCCAGGAGAACCTGCTGATGATGAATAGGTTTGTTTGTCACCTTTCTTCCCTCTCCAGGGAACAATGATATGGATCACAGAGGGAGCGAGGGGATGTGGATACAAGGGGGAAAAGAAAAACAGCGTCCTAAATAGAACCGTAACGCGGCCGGCACAGAAAATGGCTGGTCCGTGAACCTTTAACAATCGCCCTAATGTGACACGTCAGATTTGTTTTGTTTTTTTAAACATTCTCAGTGGGAGTTTTTTTTTTTTTTTTCGCTGTCACATCGAGAATAGACATATTTTAAGCACAACTGCAAATAGTAAATCACTGGGTGGTTTCATTACCTTACTGGTGAAATGACAGCGAAGTACTGAGTGAAAAATATCCCTTATAGCAGCCAGGTATATCTAGATGTAGACAAAAAATGCACGCTTGCACAGAAATACACATTACAACGTTTGAGCGTATAATAGCCTTATGAGGGCATACCCCCCAACAACATGCACAGATAACAAATAAGGTCCCCGGAGATGTGAAATGCGCTGCTCATTCAGCTCAGAACATAGCATTGCTTTACAAATAATGCATCACTGTTTCTCAAAATGAATTATTGTGTGTAATGTAGCAGAGTCTGAGGGGAGAGGGAAGTAGGGAGGGGGGAGACAGTGTGTCTGCAAGTGTGCTGCATCTTTCAGTGGTACCTCAGGGGAAATGTGGTGTTTTAGGTAATGACAGATCCCGTGTATTTGCCGATACCCGGCTCTGCATTACGAACGCGGACAAAACCTCATCGCAATTCTCGTCCCGGTCGCTGTCATCTTCCAGCAACAAACACACACGCACAAACACACACACACACACACACACACACGTGCCCAATCGGTAAACACAGCTGATGCTCGCGTGCTTCGTGGCCTCGAAGTGGCCGTGGCGTCGGTGATAATGGAGAATGTGCGCGCGAGTATGCACGCCTATGGACGCAGCGCAATTTGGCTGATTTCAGGGAAGAGCAGGGCGTTGTGAAATAACAGTGTTTTTCTTCGGCAATTGGAATTATATAAACTCGACAACCAACTCTTTACTGTATTGTATATTGTATTAGGCGGTGGCTGGTTATTACTTTATCGATTAAAAGGTACAAGGCACGGAGTTTCATGGGAATATTCTTGTTATTAACTTGAATGTCATTGTTGGAGTATAGATTAGAGCGCGGTCTAAATGAACAGTACAAATGAGGGGTTAGCCAAATGAAAATGTTCGTCCTGAACCCCCGACCTCTTAAATATACACAAAGTTATGACCGGACCTGTCCACGCTGCACAGTTTGAAATTTACAGCCAGTACTTATCAACCGCTGATGTATTCTGCTCAAAGAATAAAAACTCCACGGGTTTTGTAAGGGGTTTTGCAGCACGGTATATGCTCACTTCAAGGTGCAATCTTCTCACGTAAATCTAAGAAGCGGAGTGGAAATAAACTCAGGATGCTTGTCCTCATGATGGATGAAGGTTCTGTCATGGAAAGGGCATACTTCACTGTTGTTCCACTGACTGCTGTTTTGAGAAGCATATCTATTGCAAAAGAGCAAATGTGCCCCGTCCTTCAAGACATGAGAGAGTTGATTTGGGATGTGTTATGGGAGGCTGCAGCCTGAGCGCACGCACCTCGCAAATAAATCTACTTCGTGGTAACATCGAGAGCGAGGGCAGGCTTGCCTGCACATCCTGGCTCAAATCTGAGGAAAAATGTTTGTGCTGTCTTTCTGCGTTAAGATCAAGTGTATGCTCGGAGGAAGGATAGACAGTGGGATACAGAAGTCACAACCTTGCCCTTTCCGGGTTTTGGATGGATCATGAGAAAGGCTTCTTCAGTAACTCAAAAAGGAAGGACATATTGTGAGGGAACTGGGAGATATGAACCTTAAAAACATAGTGCCCCGAAGAAGAAGAAAAAAAAAGAGCAGCGTTCACTCACTCTTTCACACTCTTGACACAAACTCGCAACACTTTCGGAAAGGCTTGGGGTTTTATTTTATTTATTTGCTTTACTTCGGTTCCTCTAAGGGTGAACAGTTTGGCACGGTACAGCTCATACCTTGAGCACATTAATTCATTGGACCTGTTAAAAGTGTAGAATAGAATTTGACCAGGAATTACGAGATACTAAATAAAATGTAACACCCAGACGCAAATAGAGGAAGAAATACAAATTAAAGTGTCGTATCACTGGGTCATCTGTACATAGGGCTATGCTATTTCCTCAGGCAGTCATAGATTCCTTCTTCTCATCCATATTAGGAATGACACAGGGCACAGTGATCCACAAATGCCTCTAAAGAAAGAAAGAAGCCGTCAGTTTATTGTTTTAGGGTTGTTTTTATTCGTGTTTTTAAGTCAAATACTAGGCCAGGTCAAGGAGGCATCCTAGTCTTTGTTGAATATTAAAAAACGGCTATACTGATGTGAAGAGTGGCTCAATTTCTGTTTGCTGCATAATAATCATGTTTGTTGCTACATTACGTCTTCCAGCATTAGTGCGAAATGTCAGGTGAAGATAAATTCGCGCTGCACATATAGTACAGTAATTGCGGAGCATTGCGTTCCCATGCAAATTTTGTATCCTGTGAATGCAGTAATCCACGGGGGGAAAGCATTTTATCCTAAGCAGCCCACAAATATATTCTAAACAGAAGCTTTCACCTCTAAAATTGTGTCCATTTCTCTTAATAGTGCTGAAAACAGTGGCCCTCGCCGGGACCTAATTGCCGACCTCTGCCAGACACCATCGCTTCCTCTGGCATTTTCATTATGAAGAATCCATTCGGCGGTGATTCTACACCTGCATGTCAAAGCTTCTCCGACGCACCAGATTTGTCAAGCTAATGGAAATAACGTCCGGTGAAGGTCAGTAATGTCACGCGGTGATGAACGCTCACAGGCCGGGGGAGGGGGCGGGGCCTACGGGAGGCTGTCAGGTGACGACATCGGAGGGAGGTCCCGGATTGGCCGAAGGTGACGCGGTGGTGGAATAATTAGAGGAAGAGGGGAAAGAGGAGGCGTGAGTGATGCGATGGTGGGGGTTGAGATCGTGGAAAACAGATAAAGTGCAGGACGGGGAACGGGGGTGACCCATGTCATGTTATGAGCTTCCATCTGACGTTCATAGAATCACATTTCATTATTCACGTGACTTTGAGTGATACCTTTAGCACCGGTCAAGCGTTTATCAGGAATAAAACTATTTTAATGTCTGGTGCTTTGAGACCAAACCACACTGCTCAGTCAGAACCTTATTATGAACTAGCTCACAGAATGGTACCAGTGGGGTAATCACTGTAATGTGTGCATGCAGTTTATCCACAACCAAAGGCGCATTCATCTTTGCCTGCTTAAATAAAGCGTATGGATTCGGACACTCGAGGCAAAATAGCTGAACTGCGTTTGCCAAGAAAAGCCAAATGTCTGGAAATTTAGATGAATGGCTCATTTTAGGCCACGTTTGTGGAGATGGACTGACAGAAGGGGAGAGGAGCCGCTGGTCAGGGTCCTGGCTAGGATTCATAATGACCCCGGGGCAGATTACCAGCCATCTGCACCGCGCTATAGATATCTGCAGACTGCTCCAGTTGCGGAGGGAGGAAACACTGGAGATGGAAGAATGGAAGAGTGACCTTTGGGTGAATGAGTAAAGAGACAGGGCTCATAGGACAGACAGAGCGGGTGAGATGGACAGAGGCAAGGAGAGAGAGTTGGCTGACAATGATAGATGGAGACCCTCACAATCTGGAGGAAACGGAAGGAGCATGACTTACACCCGGCCATGTCCTACAGTATATCACTTATACCTGCTTGGCACAGCCCAAGGCTTGGAGGAAGAGGAAAGGTGAAGGAGTCTGTCAGTTCCATCTTCTCGCAGGTGCTTGGAGACAAGCCATTTGTCAAAGTTTGTCATTGGCTCTGAGGTTATCTTGCCTCTCTGATAGAAGATGATAGGAGAAACATGTGAGTGTGTGTGCGTGTGTGTGTGAGGAAAGCGGGGTGGTGGCGGGGCGGGGCGGGGGGGGGGGGGGGGGTTCATTTGGTCTCTATATATAAAACATCCATCACCCATCAGACGTGTAGGTGTCACCTAACCAGCCAAATCTAATGATGGGATCCCGTGGAAGTGAGGAGGAGGAAATCGATCTCCACGAGTTACAAGTGAAGTTTAGCAGTATTCAGCTCTGCAGGAGCAACAAACCAGAAGCAGTCAGTCAGTTTTATTTTAAATAAATAAAAACAGACTGCGGCAGAACACCGTGATAATAACTTCATAAAAAACATGTTCTTGTAGCACAGATGACAAAAAAGACACAAGGTGTCAAATAGGATTAATGTATTTTGAACGTTGCGTGTAAAATATCTGATATCAAAATGACATTTCAAAAAAAAAAAAAAAGAAAAAAAAGAAGTGGTGACCTGACAGCTGGGATAGGCTCCCCGCGACCCACCAGAGGACAAGCGGTCACAGAAAATGAATGAATGAATGAATGTGTAATGACTATGTGATAATTTGCATGTTTCAGGTTTTAATTGGTGCGCTATGCAGAACCTTAGTTCACACAAAGAGTTTTTCACCCACTGGATCATGACCAAGAGCTCCACCATGGGCAGGAGCAAGTCAGAATACTAGGATTAGTTCAGGGAAACATTGTAGTCTTTGTTGAATATTTAGAAAATAGCAACACAGATTTGGAGAGTGATATAATGTCTGCTGCATAATAATCGTATTTGTTGCTGCATCACTTCTTCCAGCATTACAATAAAACGTCTAATAAATTCACATTGCACGTACAGTCAAGTAACTGAGGAGCATTATGTTTTCCCCACCAAAAAAAAAATACATTTCCAATGCAAATTTGAATGTCCATGAGGCTCTTTCACCGCTAAAATTGTGTCTAATCTATATTAGTTATATGTTGCATGCTGCATGTTGAGCTATGCAGAACTTTATTTCATATATAATCTGAATCCCTCCCCCCTCCAGACCGGATAAAAACCTAGAGCTTCTCCACGGCCGAGGGCAAGTGTTAGTGTAAAAAAAAAAGTGGCCTGTCGCTCTGAACTACGGACGTTGTTCTATGTAGATGTCAGCTCTCGCGAAGCATCCCTTTGACCACGACGTCCGTACAAGGATGATGTCCCCTGGAATGGTTAGCAACACCAGAGCTGTCCAAACACATTTCATGGCCACGCTTCAACTTGTCCGACGTGGCGTGACAATGAGAGACATCTGACATCTCCGCAACATTTACTGTAAATGACGCCTGTGACTGGCCACTGCAGGAATGCAACTGAAAAACTAGGGCTGCTGCTGCGAAAACCAGTCTTCATGATGTTTTTGTTTAATTTCATCCAACTGCATCGCGTATGTCCGTTTTAATACCTTTATGCTGCTTTTCTGGGGGAATTTATACAAAGAGAAAGTCTATTTTTAATGTAGTTGGAAAGTAAATGTACGTGTGAAATTGGTACAGAAATATTACATTTAATGAGAACAAACAAACTGACAATTGCACAGCAGACTGCAAACACTGGCAAAATTACTACAGAGCAAGAGTAACGCCGTGGCTCCACGTGTATATGGCTCGATGCCTGAGAACAGGGCGGCTTCTTTTCTCCAAAAATAAAATAATAAAAAACGGATGACCTTGAATTAGCTGGGGCTGGCTCTCTGGCACAGCCGACATGAAGTCTAAAATTACTGCTGGGGGGTCAGCGAGGGCCCCTGCCGAGGGAATGGAGAACCACAGGCCGTGTTTTTGCCTTGCCAGTGAGGTGGAGGAGAAACAGTCAGTGACAGATGAGTGAAAGATAAAGAGTGTGGCTCCGTAGTCTGTCCTCAACAGATCTCGTCCGGTTTTACGCTCTGTATTTCCACCATCCAGGTTGGCCATAAAAAGGCAAGGAAAACCCAAGGTCAGGCGGAGGGAGCAATGCAAACATTAATTCTTGAAAGCTAGAATAGTAAAATCACAGCAGTCTCATTTCTTTTATGATTCTGGAAAGCAATCCAGCCAGGCCCATTATGATTAATTGAAAGTGTACAGCGGGGGGTCAAGCCTTTAAGCTCAGATGTAAAGAACATGGCTGGATTTTGCGGCGCTTATATCACAGGGTGTATTGAACTATAATGTGCTTGATATAAAAACAAACAGGGCAATATTTAAAGGACTTCGATGAATCAGTCGCAGGTTTAAACGAGGAATTCATTTCAACACGAAACACGATTTTTCTGCAAAATGTGAGCGCCAACACAGAACAGCACATTACTTGGATCTAAATCTGTAAACTGGTCAGAGAATCAATGTCTAATGATCAAACACTGAAGGAGCTTTTTAAAATATTAGCATAATTCCTAAGGCAATGTAGAATGTTGAATTATTGTTTTTTTCTCAAATCTCTGCAGAGCACAGAGTTGAGATGCAGTTCAGGGTCTGAACTATTTGGGTAGCACACTGTATCATTAGGTGGAGTTTAATGATGCTTCGTTACACAACAGAAATACACCACTCGCACCCCTGGGCTTCAACACAACCTTGTGCGACTAGATCCTGACAGGCCCCGTTCTGTGGGTGCGGGGAAGAACACCTCCTTAGTCATCACCATGAGCGCTGGCTCTCCTTAAGGCTGCGCCCCGAGTCTATACTTCACACGGGTGACACATGACTGCGTTGCCAGGTCCTCTTCTAACCACATGGTAAAATATGTGCCTGATACTACAGTAGTGGGCTGGATTTGGACGTCCAGGCCTATGGAAAGGGGCATCTGGTGGACTGGTATGGACGCAACAATCTTCTCTAGAATGTCAACATAACAAAATAACTCATTGTTGAGTTCAGGAAGAGCCCAACATGCCACTCTCCACCGATTATTCACAACACAGCAGTGGAGGTGTTAGAAAGTAGAAAGAAGTTCCTGGGGGTTCACATAAGAAAAGAATCAGTCCTGGACCCAGAACTCCTCATCTCTGATAAAGTCAGCACAGCAGCATTTGCATTTCCTTCACAGTATGAGAAGGATACATCTGCTGACCAGCATCCTCACCACTTTCTCCCGGAGCACCACGGAGAGTGTCCTCACCAGCGGCATCTCTCTATGGTGCAGCAGCTGTTTGGCCCCAAGAGAAAAGTGAGGAGGGCAAAGAAGATTTTCGGGACTATTGTTCCTTCCACCAAGGGCGTGGATGCCAATAGCCGTCTGTCACGAGCGCATAACATCGTGCGAGACTGCACGCATCCACACCACGGATAGTTCTCTCTGTTGGCTTCTTGCAGGAGGCGCCGCAGCCTGAGGTGCAGAACAGCCAGGATCTGCAACAGCTTCATACCTCAGGCTATAAGACTTGTAAACTGCAAATAATCTGCAGTTTGTTGTCACGTCTAAAGATGATGCAATACCCAGTGCAAAAATCCAGCGCAGGATTCTTATGCCGCTCATAATTATAACACTTAACTACTATTTACTGTTGGATTTGATACTTTTTTAGATACTACGGTTTAAAATGTTTAAGTAATCGTGCAGTACACATTGCTATCTAAACCATTTTGCAACAAAATTTCCTATATGTGTGCAACTTTGAATTCCCCAATGGGGATCAATAAAGTGAATCTTAACTGTGGTGTGTATTTTGAATGACAATAAAAGATCCATCACTATCTCAATAGCTGGCCTTGAGCACAATATTTATCATCATGCCAAAGGTTACGGCTACTCCTGATAGCCAAGATGATATTGATTCTTTCTCGAACAGCAAAATGTCCCATGATGCTTTTAAAATTCAACTTTTAGCTTAATTTTGAAAATAATCTCATTAAATTCACGCTGCTCACTCACAGTTGTTGTCGTTTCGGTCGCTGCCGTATGCCAATCACATGTCAACATACTGATAAATGTGTAATGTTAGTGTTTAGCATGTACGTGTGCAGCTTATTGAGCTGAAACAAAATCAATACAAACATACACATGAGGCTTTCTTTTTTTTTTTTTTTTTTAAATCATTGACAAGGACGCTGCAGGCAACTCCACTTGACCTTGTGATGTCTCCCACACTCTCGTGTGGTCCGTCCAGACATTTATTTCGCGGCATCTTCTCTACGTGACCCTTCTGAACACGCTCTGCTGAAAGATAGCAAGCTTAACCCATCATCGAGTCCGTAACCTCTGACCTCTGTGACCGCGTTTAGAGCAGTTGAGGTGCGGGTGAATCTCAGCACAAATGAATAGAGGCTAGGAGGGCATTTGGCTCTAAATGGTGCACGTCTGGAAGATCACGGGGCAAATGACCGCGGCTGGCCATTTGCCAGGCATTTAATTAATTAACAGTGATTGCAGAAAAACACCCGATGCATACCTAGAGACGCTGGGACATATTCCAGCAATTTGTTAGCACGGAAATGGGATAATTTAAATAAAGGCGAGGGCTCCAGACAACATGTGGCTATGAACTGTTTACACTTGCCGGAGCCATCTTCATTTTAATGTTTCTAATCCACTTTTTCTCAAAGGTGCCGATAATTCATATCAGGAAGTGGTAATATTGGAGTGCCACAATGGCTTCAATAAAATCACAGGCCCCCGGAGCTATCTGCAGTCCATCTCCATTACAGTCAAGCACTCTCGTGAACCCTGCCTCTGTTGATATCACCTTTCATGAAAGAGCCTTCCCTCGCCGTCTCTTTTTATTTTTATTTATTCATCCTTAATAGGAGCCTTGACACTCCGGTGGGCACAGACGTTCACAATGGTAAATAAAAGTTAGCGATATAAAGAAAAACAAGCTTGCAAGTTTGAGCTGTGTCCAAATACAATGCACAATATGTGTCGCCTGGTACTGGTGAGGGTTATGCAGGCAACACTTCAGCATGAAGGGAAGGCGGAGATGCCCGATCACTCGTCGGATAAACATTGTTCACCACGAGGAGCAGATAGATATTATGAACATAATGATATCAAGTCAGGTATAAGACCCTTAAGCTATTATATTTGCTTGAATGAAGCAGCAGTTTTCATACCTCAACAAATAAAGTATTAGCAGGGATCTTTCTCTGAGTTGTTAAATTGAAGCCAAAGACTTTTGGCTTGTTCCAAACCACCCACGCTAAAATACTTCACATTCACTATGTACTTATTCACATTTCACACGTCACCTATTAACCCTGGATAATGACAATGTTCTGCATATTTCCACTTAGTGAGGGTGCATCACTTTCAGATTTTCCTCACCAGAACCTAAAGCACCGAATGGATCTCAAGAATCTCAGTGAAAAATGTGCGTCATTACAAGACGCTGACCTCTCCCCCAAACTAATTTTACATCATCTGCCCTCTGGTTTATTTATGAGTCTGTATTTCAATTTGTGGCTGTGAGGGGTTATTGAGATGTATACTCTTTTATGTGTGTGTGTGTGTGTGGCACCATGAAGACTGATTTACATTCCGGATGGAGCACAGATGAGATGATGAGACAAACCAGTGCTCCAGCATCTGCGCTTTGAATACACAAGTTTGTTAAGGGTCGTCAGTCCACCTGACTTTAGGAGTCTCTACGGAGAGGACCTTCCCTTTTACCACCTCGGGTATTTAACGCCCTACCTGACACGTTGCAGCAGCCACTGCCGTTTGTAGACGTTTGACCCTGCGCTCTCCACCTCACTGTGTCACTTTCCTCTCTGAACTAGAGGAATCTCTAGAGGACTCTGTTCACAGACAGGGCAGCATCATAAAACACAGGTCAGGCAGCAGGTTCAGTGATAAACCACCGTCAGACTGCCCCTAGTGTTTTTAATGAACTAATGCTATTTCTGTTTTTACTAATGTGCAGATCATCCTCCAACCAGCCATAACATTATGACCACCTTCCTAATATTGTCTAGTCTCATTCGTGACTCATCAGAGAATGGACATGGACCTATATTTTGGCAAACAGGATCAGTGGAGTTCTTTTCTTAATACAATTATGGGGCAACTTGAAGGAAGGCCCTTGGTTTATGCCAATATTGCAACAACTTTCCCAGTTGTGCCAAAAACTTGAAGCTCGGCTTGTCATTTATGACACGTAAAATAATCCAACACCAAAAAGGAAAAGCCTCCTGATAATGATAAGTTTGTGGGGTTTTTTGTTTGTTTTTTTAAATTGACAATCTTTTGTAAAAAAGTACTCCTAAAAATAATAACAGAAGGTGCCCCAAAAACATGTTTTCTCTCATGAGGTATCTCTAGAGGTGGTAGAAATTAGGACAGGAGTATGGGAGACAATCACGGGACATTAATATAGGGCAACAAATTCCGCTGTGGAAAGAGTTTAGGGTTGATAGATGGGTCAACACAACATAATGGAGGCCGCTCGTCATTGTTTCCAACCCAAAGTCAAAGCTTGTTTGTTGAAATCACAACCCTAACCCATTTTCTACCACTGTAATCATGGATGACTGTATCTCCTTTTTGGAGATACAGTCTAATGTGGTGTGTCACATCAGGTTAGAGCTTCTATGGACAATTTTAAAGAGCGGTCAACATACATTTTATCACGTAAACATTGATATTGATCATAGACTGCATATAAATATGGACAATGCGTTCCCACTTCATTGCATCGCCCAAGCTGATGCTCCTTTCTCTCGAGTACGAGTAGCGCCATCTTGAGACGTTGAAGCCAGAGTCTGTGCAGTACGGTCCAAGAGTGGAGCCACGTGGAGCTGAGTTATGGACGACCCCACCACAGACATTTTAGTTTGATTACCTCCACTAGTTAAAAGGAATTATTGGACAATACATTGTATTTTTTGTATTTTGTAATTGTCACTTTCCTATGGGACCAGTTCACGGAGTGGTTGGCATGGCAACTGGGAGTGGTCATCATGTCACATAATTTTTCTTAGACATTCCAATAATTAAAGTAAAACTTCCCAGAAAAATAGACAGTTGAGTATGCATCATATTTATATTGCTACCCACCTAAAATTACAAAAACCTTCTATGGAGACAAAGAAATTTGACCCAAGTCCCATCCACTAACATGGAAGAGGTGGAGCTTATCACCTATACTGCATCCAGTCACCAGGGGGCGCTCTACTCGCCTTGGCTTCACTTTTGAGGAGCTGTCCATGTTTATTCCATCTATAGTATCAATGGACGGCTTTGAAAATTATAGTGTGTCCATTGTCCAGTGCCCAGATGAGTGAAGTACAGTAAAAGGGCTCCAGTCTGTTTACATTCCAATCTTTAAAACTCAAAAAGAGGGAGCTTTGGTATACTGTATATGTTCTTTCTGAATTTCATTTTATTAGGTACTCCAAAATCTAACCACATGGGTGTTTATAGCTGAACATGATTAGTACTAAGCTTTCAGTTTGATTAAGCACCTACCCCTTGGCTTACTTAATCTAATTCAAATTAAAGGATGTTTCACTTAGATGATAATCAAATAATTAAACTGCAACATAATGTGCGACTGTAGGTGGCCAGTGGAGGTCTGGATCAGGCTCACAGCTGGTGACACTTGCTAAACAAGTTAATGCCTTATTCTGTATCTGTGAAACCGAAAGATGTAATTTAACCTGCCAGCTGTGGAGAGACAAAGCCGGGCCTCAGTCTGATAGACTAGTTTGTATCTCACAGGTAAGTCCTAACGGTCAAAGTGTTTTGGCCTTCAGTGCACATTAGGAATTGTTATCTTCGGTCAATAACCTCAGTGCACTCAAATGGCTGCAGACCGCGGTCCAAATTGAATTAGACCCATCTTACAACTTAATCAGATACACTTTCAGACCACTAATTAAAGAGAATAATTACACGCATGTCCCTTGTGTGGCAGAGACTCTTAAGAGTGTGTGTTTTAGAGGGACTATTATTAATTTTGCCGGCTAAGGACTGAAATGATTATGGCTTTCTGCATTGTCATGTCAAGTGTGGCGTGACTGAGGAAATAATTGTTTTGATTTGCTCCGCTGCGTTCAAAATCTCAAGTTATTCCGATAAATAATTCAGAGACGTTAGGAAGTTTTTCTTCCGAAGCGTCTCTTAAATTGAGCAGAAAAGTTTCCTTCCCACCACCTAATAATTCGCAGCTTATATGAGAGAACTGTAACAAGAGCTGATCCGCGCTGAACCGCCTCAAGCGTTTGAGTCAACCTCCTCTCAATTGTCGGAGCTGAAAGGTAGCACTTGGTCAATATTAGGTATCTTGACAATATTTTAGGTACGAGAACAGAGATGGGAACGTTTGTGTGAAGGATACGCTCTTCAAGTGTAATACATGCACCTCTTGATTGAGTGAGTCAGATGAAAGCGTTCCACATAAGGATTTAAAAAGACACCACTTAAGACTATTGTGAAGTGGGTGCATTTTGAGAAAATGTAATAATTCTGCACATATCTGAATAAAATACAGAGTTTTTCCCCTGGGGGCGTGAGCAGAATGGATAGCTTCAGGAATGAGGAGGTGAGAGGGTCACGCTCACGTGAGATGTTTCGGAGATAAAGTTAGAGAGACAAAGGTTGAGATGGTTTGTACATGTTCAGAGGAGGGACAGTGAATATATTGGTGGAAGGACGCTGAGCTGCCAGGCAGGAGGTCCAGAGGACGTCCAAAGAGGAGTTTTATGAATGTAGTGACGAGGATCTAGAGCATAGATCTTCAACAGGGGCCAAGTTTAATGTAGAACACATAGGTAAGGGGTCCCTACTTAATCTCCCCATCAGTTTGGGGGTCTGAAATATGTTGACGACCCTTGATCTAGAGAATAGGGCAAGATAGAAGCAGATGATTCATTGTAGTGAACCCTGAAGGGAACAGCAAGTAGAACAAGATTGAAATGATTAGTGACGATGAGACTACCGGACAAAAGGGAAAATTATTTACCCTAACAAACCTCCTCTTTCTGAATGTGAAAAAAAAAAACTACATTATACTACATGAAGACCGAGCACTTGTCAGTTCCAAGAGTTTTTATTACATTTTTTTTCCCTGAGTAACTGCAGCAAGAGGTGATAAACTCTTGCCTAATATTTTAATTGGCTCTCAGCGTCTCATCTGCGACACATGAAAATTAACTTTCCAAACTTCCGTCTGTGAAGTGGAAAATGTACTAAGTGACACGGCCAGGCGCGAGGCGACGGTGAATCCCGGCTAGCGACACTTAAGAGACACATAGGTTGCGGTGAGGTCACACGTGAAAGATCCGCGTGAAGAATTAGGTCCGTAATTTAACGAGACACAACACAGACATCCTTTTCTCATCACGCATAATTGGTTCAGGTGTATACTCTGTAATACGCTTACAAGATTAAGACTCACAGAATGAATGTGTCATCTGTAATTCAGAAAGAGATGGACGTGTTCTTTATTAGGCCTGACGACGTGAGTTGCAAAAGTTTAGCCGTTCTGCAGATTGATTCTCAAATTCGAAAACTTGGCGCTGGACGTCTTACTCATTCTTCGACCCTTTATATATGCAAAATACGTTTTGTCCATTAGGACTGTACCTGCAGGAAAAGAGAGGGAGGGGAATGTATTACAAGAGCAGGAGATAGAAAACTGATAACCATCACTAGTTCACAGATGACACGTTGGTACTGTAGATACAAGCACCTCCTTCCTGCTCCTGAGTGCCTTTCCATATACACCTCTGTTAGAGCACAGAGCGATCAATAGAGTCACAGATAAGAGCTCTCCTCATCTGATAACGCTCTCAAAGAATCAGAGGTTCTTTTGCCTAAAGGCTAATCACTGATTACAGCCACTCAATGAATATTTAGATACACCGGCGATAATGTGGGGGTGGCTGCTAAGCTCGTACTTCGAATCTTGGACATGTGACTAAACAAATTAGTCGTATGAAGCATTTCAAGTGCAAATGTATTTCAACCTGCACGTGTCCTTTTTCAGCTTTTAAATGATACACGGGCATTAAAGAGGGTTGAACTGTAACGTGTCATGCAGTGAGGCTCATACGCTGTTAGATGACACCAGGTTGAAATACTGTAAATCTATTAACCAACACAAAAGCATATTGATGCAGAAGCTGGATTATAAAGAAAGCTGAGTAAAATTTAAAACTGAATTATCCAGGATGGCACAACTGCTGGAAATTGCACATGAAAAAAGAGAAAAAAATCACTGTATTTTATTGTGTTTTTGATAGAAGGTAGAATAAAGCACGCTGTCAAAAATTGTTAATTATGATCGAGCGAATAAAACGTACGGATCATCACGTTATCATTGGGTTTATTTGAGGAAAACTAACTCATGATCGAGGGTTGTTGGGCAGAAGTACAACAGAAATCTAACAGATGTGCAGATGTTAAATAGGTCAGTTTGTAACTGAGCATTTTTGGCAGCAACCCCGCCCCAGACCCTCCAGAGGACAAGTGGTTACGGAAAATGACTGAATATCTCAGGCCCATTGAGAGACTTAATTAAATGTGTAACTCTCAACCAGTAGAACCGATGAAGTAGTTTTAGTTTTCTTGAGGGTCGCCTGTATGTGCATACATGTATAGGCAGCTATACAGTAAATAGACTGTAAGGAAACACTGAAAACAACAGGCCAAGAATGATCTCACACACCATGTACGACGTGGTTTAGGTCAGTGTGACCTGGACATCAGACATCATAGAAATAGATCCAAATTTGCCAAAAACAGGAAAACATGATTCTATCGCCAAGAACAAGTTGAGCAATCAAAAGAACACAATACACACAGGAACTTATAATTTATCGCACATGTCCATGGTTCAGCACAGCACATGTAACACAAACACCAAGGCTGTACAAAGATGTTTGTCATTGGTTGCTCCGCGGTGTTTGTCGAGTACACTTCGTTTTCAGTGAAATAAAGTCAACAATGGCTGGAGTGACAAGTCTGGTCTCTTGACTGTGTGATCATCTGCTAGTTCAGTAAATCAGGCGTCAACGGGGTCAGTCTCTCGCAGATACTCGCAAGATTTGAGACCTCAAGGTCACGCAACAGTCCATATACCGCTAGACGTCATGGTGTGTTTCTCATCCGGATCTTTGAGGAACTACAGGCTACAGCTCTTAATGATTCTTTCTTATCTAACAAAGACAGAAAGATTCGTCCATCTAACAGCCCAATGGACTCCGGCTTGTTGTGTTTCCTTTGAGATGGTTGCGATGCGTCCTTCAGTATATTACGGGCTTTACTGCACAGATCACTTTGCCACAGGAAAGCCCATAATATACTGAAGGACTCATAGCGCCAGTGTCACAACCGTTCACACAGGTCAATGAAAACCAGAACTAACAGACTGAAAGATAGAACGTTTCTATCCGACAGCTATCAGTGTATTAAATGCAGCTAAAAGCGTTAAATTGTAACAGTATAAAACACTGCAGGCAGGGAAATCATTCATTTTTAGGTTTTATAACAAAGAAAAAAAATAAACAGCGGTGTAACACATGACAGTATAATTAGCAATAACAATAAGATTAATCTTTGCAAATAGAGGGTTATTGCACAACTAAAGAAGATGTAAACTTGTGCTGGGTGGAAGCACACGGCAGCATTGTGTTCATTCAGACCCTTCAGGTATCTCAACACCGGCTCTCATAGTCGATCAAATCTTATATTCTCCCTGTATTTTTGTATCTAAGTTTCTCCAGTAGTATAGTTACTTCAACCCGACTTCAATGCGAATTTATTTCCACGAACACAATAACTTGTTTATTCTAAATTATCTACACTCCACTCTGCTCTCCATTGTTCACAAGATATACATAGAATTTGAATAGGTGCACAATTGGACGCCATGTAAATCAATGAACACAAGAGACAAGAGATGCCATTGTGACTCTCGGGAGGCGTTCATTCATTTTTCAGATTCAGGATCAATAGACTCTATAAAAGACGTGCTGAGAAATTACTTCATTACCGCAAATTTCAGTAATCAATGCATAATTAATGTATTCTCGCAGGGTCCAAAAGAAGCCTCAACCATAAACATGCGCCAGCCATTCATCAAGATCAGGAGCACAGGTCAAGAATATTCTGAAGAGAGCAAGATAACCCCAGACAGCTAACCTTCTCCTGCATAGAGAAGTTTCATGTTGGCTTTTGTGTTCGGTAATTTGTGAATATATGAGAATAAGGCAATCTGATCTGAAAGTATGTGTGCAGTTCTTTGGGAAGTTTAAAGTGGATTTATAACTGGAGGTCACCAAACTGTGTCCACCCAGAAGGAACTCATGTCAGCGATAATAAATCCAGAAGGCGAATCTCATTATGTTCAACCTTGTCACTAGATCTCAACTTTTTTTTCTATACTTTAGTTATTATGGAACAGTGACAGACTATGTACAAGTCAAGTTAATACATTGGGAAAAGATGAAGGTTCATGGTCAAGCGCTTTTCATCATCCCACTTACATAAGCCTAAATGTTCCGTCTATACCATCTGTCATGTACGTACGCCTTTTAAATGCAAGATTTTTTTTCCCTCAGCGGCCTGACAATGACATTTCCCTCGCTGTGTGAGGACATATTATTTAGGGTGATATGAAATGCTTCGGTTAGCACTGAGGCCTCACAGCAACAAGGTTCTGGGTCCGACTGGGGCCTTTCTGTCGTACCCCAGCTTAATCCCACCGCGCAAAGACATGGTTGTTAAGGGTAATTCATAGGTCTTCAACAGGGAGTGCAACAAAAAGTATTTAATAATTAACAAAAAGCACGGCGCAAGTCAGGAAAATACAAAATACAAAAAGAATCATCGACATGGCTTGGACTCTTGGGAAAAATAAGGAACACAGAAACATGGAAAAGACATTAACAACGCAACAAGGAACAAGGGGAAAAGCAGGGCTATATATACACACACACAAGAGGGCTCAGGGCTGACGAGACACAGGTGAGACACATGAGGATAATCAACACAGGTGAGACCAATAAGCAATGAAGGGACAAGGAGGCACAAGACAGGAAATCAAGAACTTAAGAAAATAAATCAGGAAACACAAAACATGACACGGACAGACATGACAAAACCGCAAGGAAGCACAACAGACAGGAAACTAGGAAACTTCAAATCATGACTCGAAATAAAAGACAGATACAGACCATGACACAGGGCGTCTGTGACCCCTAGGGGTCCGTGGAGGTACTGCAGGGGGTAAGTCACAAAATCTTTGGTTGATTAGACATTTTTATATATAAATATATTTATTATCCTCCACAAATTTAAATTTCTTTAAATACACGTTAATATGAATCCAACATATTTTAGTAAAGGGATAAATAGAGGCAGAAGACGTTATCTTTCAGTCATCACTTCACTTGTTTAGCGTTACAGGAGCTGTCTCAATACAGCGCCACACTAGACCTGTCAATCTAAGCCTCATGTACATAGAAGGCCCCGCCCCTATTGCTGTTGAGCCAATCACGAGGCTGCATATTACACACTGACTCTGTCAGGTTCCCTGCAATTGATCGAGAGCCTATTCAGTCCCCATAAAACAAACAGAGGCATGCTGCAATATTAGCATGAGAGAAGCTAGCAGTGCAGCTCCCATTCGCCTACTACTGAGGCCAAAATGGACACATATGTCAAATATGTTTAATATAGAACACATATAGTAGGTATCCTTAATCACTCATCATTTTGGCCTGAAAAATGTTGAAGACCTCTGGGTTAACTGGTAATTCTAAATTGGCTGTAGCTCTGAGTGTGAATGTGAATGGTTGTCTCTCTGTGTTCGCCCTGTGATGAACTGGTGATGGACCTGTCCAAGGTGTTTCCAAACTCTCACCCAATGACAGCTGGGATAGACTCCAGCCCCTCCATGACCCTCTGGATACACAAAATGAATTAATGAAATAGTTTAATATGTATGCGTGTTCAAAACGAAGTATTACCTATTGTCAGTGAACCATGTTGTTAAATAAATAATCTCAGCCCTAGCTGACCAAAGGAGGAAATGTGTATGTTGTTTTGCCAATCATCCACACCCCTGAAGTGACCATGCTCCATTAAAAAAACAAGACACGGCAACATTTATCTTTTTCCATCATCCCTTTGCCAAAATGGCAGTCATGAAATGTTCATATTTCTCCATTTTTATATTTTCCCTTCAGCCAGAAGGCGCCAAGTTGTCTGGTGTGACCATCTGTGTATTTATTATGAGGGTCACCACAGTGAGAAGAGAACTGCGTAACAGAGGCGTTTCAGTGGCAGACAAAAATGTAGCGTTATCATACTCCTACGATGACACGGTGATGAGGAGGACTGTTTTATTTATTATTACCGAGGCATTCTGACTGCACTCTGCTCTCATTTTCGGTGGTAAACCTCTGTTTTCGGACCTCCCTGCCCTTCCACAAGCCCTACGTGAAGAAGCTCTAGGCAGGGAGAGCATACCTTCCTACCCTTTCCTTGCGCCTACATGGAAGGCCTGAGGCAGGGAGATCAGCAGCAGCAAAGACCCCGGTGCTCAGGGCAAGCATCAATGATACAGTATTGGCACAGATAGACAGACACTGCATAAAGTGAGGAGCTGGGCTGGACGTGAGTTGCAAAGCACCTTCCTGAGAAATAGCAAGCGAAGGCTTAAATAGGCGAGATTCGCCACGATGCTTCAGCTGAGCGGTCAGCTGATACGGGCTGGTTTACCATCAGCTGATTAGTCGGGCTCGCGAGCCAATCTTGACTCCGTGACCTGCCTGAACTAATGCTAGAATCTATTCATGCTACCTTATGGACTGGCGCTATCAGAGGTCTAAGAGATCTCAACGAGCGCTGAATTTTGAAGAAATTCATAAAATACCTACTTTTTTTTATAATACTATGGCTCACATACTATGAGGAAAAAGGTTTTAAAGAGAAATAAGACATTAAAGAAACTGCAAGAGAATCCTCCAGCTACTTCTTCACACTTTAAGATATTTGTCTTGGGCTACTGAAGCACAGCCATATGGGAATAAAGTGTGTCAGCACCTAAATCTCTAGTATCCGTTTCAAGCAAAATACAGCGGAAACTGGATCATTTATGTGAGGGACAAAGTGACAAGCAGATAATTGTTAGAAGCATTTTTATTTTATCCTTTTTTTTGCCTGTCATTACGTTCATATAAAGAACCAGCTCAAGTGGGCAACAAGTGATGTTAGCCCACTTGACAGGGTTCAACCATACAAATGCAAATTCATTTTTTGTGTCCACTATTGGCAGAATAGCAAATATAACTTTGCATGGTCGATTTCAATAGATAGTCATCATCCCCATTTGTTTCCATGTATTCAAGGATCCAAATATGTCAACAATACAAGCAACCGACCTGAATGCTATAGGCAAATTATAGAAAAGACTGTTTCAGCTCTGGGACGGGGGGGTTGTGGTACAAAATTAAGAAAAAGGAGATGAGAGAAAGAGCAGAGACTTCCCACTGTGTCCCGGATTAGCATCATATCCCTGTGCTGTTCCCTCAATTAGCTAGGCCTTATTGTACAGTATTGCATAAATGCTGTATTTCACTGCGTTCAATAAATTTTGCTTACATTTGCATACTTTATTTCCAACATGAACATTTAACAAAGCGCATATTTTTAACACATTTTGGCAGGAGGAGAGAGTGAGGAGCAAGAGGAAGGAACAGGAAGTGAAGAGGGAGAGAGAACTGAATTGAAATGGTTTTAAAAGCTGCCGTACACCAAGGTTTGACCTCCAAATGTCTAATAATTACATAAGTAGATCAAAGAAATAATACTTTGGAACTCAATTTATCTAAAACACAGATTAAGTTGTCAGTAGCAGTTTGATATAGTGCATAGGTCTTCAAAAGGGGGTCGCAGAATCTTTGGTTGATTTGACATTTGTTATATATTTTTTGTAATTTTCTCCCCAAAAATTTAAATTTCTTGAAATACACATTAACATGGATACAAGATATTTTAGTAAAAGGTTAAATGGAGGCAGAAGATGTTATTTTTATATACACACACACACACATTATAGCTTAATATTGAATTCAAAATGTTAATAATAACGTATATTTATAAATGGCACTAGGCTAAGTTTAATATACTTAGTTCAATATAGAACACATGTAGTAGGTAGGGTGGGGTCTCTCATCAGTTTGGGGTCCTTGGCCTGAAAAACATTAAAGACCCCTGATATAGTGTCTACTCAATAAGTACTACTCAATTTGTTATTGTAGTTTCATTTAATTTTAATATTCAATTATTGTATTATTCAACTAAATATTTTGTATATATAGACTTCACTGCTGGTATAGATGTGCTGAGTGTCTGTAGATTTCTGCTGCAGCTTTGAAGTTTCCCAGTGTGTGATCAATAAAGTATCTCAATCTCTTGGATAGAGAGTTTTCATTTATAACGATGCATTCCATTTCATACGCTGATGACACAGTTTGTAAAATAACATCATTCAAAGTTATGGCTATGCTACTTGCACATCTTTGCTGCTTTTATTTTTTTTTTCTATTTGTTTGCAGACATGAGCACATGCAAAGTCAGTCTGTGTGTCAGTTGTTACAAACACATGGCTTCTAAACAGTCAACATCTAGTGCAACGTGACAGGTCACAAAAAGATGTAAACAATGTACTATATATGCTGTACTTGTGACCAGGATAATTGCTCACATTATGGTGGCGACACTAAAAATGGGTGAGAAACACAACAGTACATGATGTAAGCGATCAGTGCATTCGTCTCCCAGTAACCAGCATGGCTATGCTATAGAAACCAACCCAGGATGAACACGCATTTATAAAACAGAAGCAACAGTTTCCTCTCTTATGTGAGGAGGTAAAGTGACAGTTAAGCGTCACTGCTTCTGATTGTTTAAGTGCTGCTTTGCCCTAGCCCTCGGTCTCCACAGTTAATCTGCACTGGCTTGTTCCTTTTGTTCCCGAAAGCCACCACTGCTAGAATTATACTGTGCAGACTACCATCATTTTCCAGGTGAAGAATGTGCAGCGGTAATGAATGTACTTCTAGGTGTACAAAGGCTACTCTGTGCTGCTCAGAGAAACCAAATAACACCTTGTTGTCCTCAGGAGGCGCGTCGTGGCTTCACTTTTGTGCCTCGACTCTCACGGACAAGAAGCCCCAGGAATTGTGCAGCACAGACTTACACCGAGAAGCTTCATGATCAAAAAAAAAAATGTATTAAATAGGAAGCATCTCTGCAATTTAAAATGAAGGCGCCCCTCCTGGCTTCGATTGAGAGAACTACTAAAGGCGGATCAGAAAATGTGAAAAAAATAAATAAATAAAAAAAATTGTGTAAACAGTGAAATGCCCTGTATTTTCCAATTATGATAAATTGAGTTTCTTTGGTTCCAATTTATATGTCAGCTGCTGATAGTTTGACTTATATACACACACACACACACACACACAACCAAGAGTGCAATGATAAGAGAGCCCAAAGAAAAATTAATATTTTGTCATTAACGATAGAGTCTGTATTAATGGGCAAAGTACAGAAAGAAAAATATGCGAGAGATTTCGACCGTACTGCTGTCGAGCAATCCCAGGTCTCCTAATTAAGTTCTGCTAATCAGAATGCAAACACCATTTCGACAGGCCTTTCGACAGGGGTGGGGGTGTGGGTGGGGGTACCTTTATTGCTTAAAGTGTCAAATGTAATATAACAACCCCCCCATTATTGCTACATGTCCTCCTCTGTGCTATCGGAGTTTCCTCCAGTCTATTGTAGATCCTCAATTACTCGGACAAAAGTGGCTGTTGAGGCTGTAGACACTGACCCTTGATTCACCGAACCGAATGGCTTCCTCTGCAGCGTGAGCAGGTGTGAGTTCAGCCTTGGCTCATTCCACAAAGAATGTGAAAAGTATCTCCAAAAATCATGAAGATGATAAGAGGAAAACCACATACATTTAAGTATGGACTGGGTCTGATGAATAGAGATTGCGTTTGAGTGCTCTGCACCGTCGCAGCTTGACCCCAACAGCCGACCCTCGACGCGAGTCATCACGGCAACAGGGCTGATGAATTGACAAATTACATCGGTATTTGAAGGACTGTTGGGAGAGAATTGTTAGAATTTAACTCTTCACTCCCACCTGCCTGGTGATAGTTTGTGTTTAGTACAGTGTGGTGCATAATGAAACAGAAAAGCAATGGGGCTAAATCTTCAATGCAAAACAGGTGATATGATATTGTGCTCCATAAGCCACGGCAGCGCCTCACATCTTTGAGGAATAGTTTTCTGATCTGTATATGCTGGCCTGCTAATTTTCTTGAAGTCAACGTTTCATTCCCTAAAAAGCAACAGATCAGTTTTTAAAGTGTATGGTGTCAAAAACCAATTACTGATCATCTCCTTTATACATTCACTGATGTGTTTGCCTTTGTGGTTTTTGACGTACGGGAGGCAATACTATGCAATGATATGTGATGGCTTTATGTCACCCCCCCCCCAATCCCTCCACCCCCACATCACCACCCCCGTTCATATGTATGAGCTGCTTTTATCTTCTCAGTTTGAATTAAAATTAGATTTGAAAAAAGAACAAATATGCTTTTCACAAACAGTTCATACTTCCATGCATAGTTTATGCATATTTACTTATATCTATATATATATATATATCTAGAGCCACTCTGGGTAATACTTCAAGCACTGCAAGTGGAATATAGTGATATACGTGTACAGGTTAAATAAAAAAAGAAATAATTAAAAAAAAAAAAAGTGTAACATTTTTCAGATTTTGACAAGAACATTGAATTTAAATTATGACAAATTGAGTTGGCTTTTTGATGTCGGCGCCGTGTGTGTCAACAACGTTTCAAAATGTGTGCAGCACAAACTCCCGACACCGAGTTGTCAGCTTAAAAATGACAAATCACGGAAATCAAAGGAAATGAAACGGATAGCACGAGCAGCACTTTTGGATATTGAATCCAGTTCGCAGTTATTTGCTATAAGTTCTGCAAACAAACAGCAGCACTGCAGAGAATGAGAGGCTTTTCAGTGCATTTTTTTATTATTTTTTTTTTTTTAGTAGTACGTTTGCAAAGAGACCTGCCACATGCCAAAATGCAAGCAATAAATCTTGCGGCCAATTGCACATGTAACAAAAATAAAGTCAAATAAAGTGGTTCTTTAATCTGTATTTGATATTTTTTTTTTTGCTATGAACTCGCACAATCACTCCACTCTTAAAAGTGGCTGCCGGTAAGCTTTGAGTGACACGAACTGAAAGTGTCTCACAAAAACGGCTTTGGCAGCGCTGTGCCCATATTGAGTTGAAAACAAGGTGAGTATCAGAGCTTTTGGTGCTGCTGTAAACTTCTTTCTACCCACCACTGGGACCCTAATACACGGCCCTCACGGGAGTGACTCACACATAAAGTGGAAGGGGGGGGGGGGGGGGGGGGGGCGGTGCAACAGTGGGAGGCACAGTGTAAAAACCAGTGGTTGGCATCATGCGCTCCCCACACCTGGTCATGGCACTTCTGCGGGAAAATTACGATACTTAACTCATTAGAATGTATTTTTCAGCAACAAATAGGAGTTTTGATCACACCTGTTGCAGTGTGTTTAACCCCATTAACAAACGCATCCATCAGCCGAGACCCGAGACGCCCCCCCTCCCTCCCTCCCTTGCATACGCTCCATGAATAACATTTCTCACTCCCATGTATACACTGATTAGTTGCAAAATGTCACTCACTTTATGTGGAATGACTGTTTTTGTCAAGAATATACAGGTTTGTTTCACTTGGTTGCTTCGGAAATGAAAGACCAAAGCAGTGCCAGCATACTGGCAAAAAGTCTAGACTCTTCTCTTCACAGAAATGGGAAGAGAAAAGATTTTTTCTTCGTTTTTTTTTTCCTCCCCCCACATTGAGTGACTCAATTTCACGCTCCATTGGCATATCTCGGGTGACGCGCCATGAAATCAGTCCAATTCTGGGATTTCAGAGGAACAGTATTTTGAAACCTCCTGAGATATGTGGCCATATTACTTTCTCCACCTCTGGACAGATTACACTATTATGTGACAGTAGCAAAGGTGAAACTGTGGCGATAATACAATATGTTCCCTTCTTTGGTAAACTGGTTTTTAACAGCGCTTTGAACAAAAACTACTGACCAAATCACAAATGATTCAACTAAGAACGGAACCAGTTCATTTATCACTTCATTTGTCAGTTATTTTTTTTTTTTAACACTGAAGGCTGAGAGTTTATATATTTGTAAATCCCAGGCTCAGCCTTACACTTTGTGACTGATCGTGTTTACAGCTGGGTGAAAAAAAAAAAAAAAAAAATGAAAGTGCAAAACTTCTCACCGCTTTTTAAACTATGGATCTGATGGAACGTTCAGTATTCTGAGCTGTGGGGGAAAAATTAAGCCCAGTTCCCCATACATTTCAGATTTGACCTGGTTTCTGCATTACAATAAGCCATTATGGCTGCAGTGATGATTAACACACAGCTCTATAGTAAACCCTACTTATATAACTATTTGCAGGTGCATACTGAGCATTATTAAATTATTAAAATCTGTATTGCCTTATCCTGGAAAATCTTATATATGTATAAAATATACCATATGTGACATAATATATAGTGCATTTAAATTGTAATGATTTTCACTGGATTTGAGTGCAAGCACAGAGATAGTTTTGCAGATACAAATGACTGGAGCTCAGCATTAGAAAATCAGCAGGCTAAGGGGGCAGGCAGAAGGAGACTTAAGGCAACTGAAGAGTGTAAGCTGGAGTCAGTGGTTGGTGATAAGACACAGAAAAAAAAAAAAAAAAAAAGCCTGGAGACATGCGAATTATAACAGAACGTGGACACAGCCAAGGGACATGCAAAAGCCACACAGAAACGAGAGTAAGTTAACATTTCAGGCTACTGCTCCCTTGTCAGAGCAGCAAGACGAAAAGGAAAAGGTGGCGGGAGTCACCGTCTTAAATACTCCGGAGCAACGAGCAGCAGCTGGGCATTAATCAAGGGAAGAGAGCAGCCAGGTCTGATGCAAACCAGCCATGATAGGCTTTAATAAAACTCCTGGAATAACTCATCTTTATTCTTTTCTTCCCATTCCCAGCTAAATACTTGCCACCAGAAAATGGACTGGAGCTAATTTTCAGCTACTTTTTTATTAAGCTCCGTGCATTTTGGGGGGAAAAAAAATAGTCAAATAAAACTAAGACTTTGTTGTGACATATGCAACAGATAAAAAGGTTTGCAGGTTCCTGGTGCTGCAGGTGGTGGTGTTTCATTTCTTTTCTTCTTCTTTTTTCACGCTTTGTTAAAAGTAGTTAAGGTTCAAATTCTGAGCTGTTGGATTCCAGTCCTTTGTCTTGCCCTTGCACATGATTAAATATCTAGAAGATCTACCGCTGCAATCAAAATTCTCAATGCAATTAACCTGCAAGACACTTGTGAAGTGAATGAAATGTTATGATAAAGCATATTTTTATTTTTAAACAAAAGACACACAGCCAAATGTATTCAATACCTAAAGTTAATAACTGATAGATGGTAGTAAATGTTCTATTTGTTGCTCACAAGCTTTGTCTGTAAGAATTTGCAGCTTGGTAACATTCTTTGGATGTTGTGCTGTCATTTATTTTTTTCTTCAAAGCCTTGGCAAAGACTTTCAGTGTGATTCATGCGCGAGGACTCAGATAGTTACATAAGGACGTTTCAGGAACGATTCCTGAACCGCGCTTTGGCTGACTGGACATACGCCTGGGGTCGTTGTCTGGCAAGAAATCGCAGCGATTACCAAACTTGACTGAGGGCATCTCGTTTCATCCTCAGAATGGCCTGGTAATTTTCGAGAATCCTAGAACCCAGACAAACCGTCCAGTCCACCAGGTCCAACAGCATTAAAACACCGTGGTGTTACTCTCACACAGGCCTTGCCCTTCTTAAAAACAGGCGTAATCATGATTGATGGACTCAGACAGTTCCACTTTAGTCTCATCACTCCATAAAGCTGACTCCATAACTCTACACCCTTATTCATTTTTTTTTTCTGGTATTAAAGCTGACGTTTATGTTCTTTTTCTTCAAAAGGAGTGCAGCTAGATTTCTGGGCATGAAGTCCTTGCTTGTTTAATATTTTTCATCTGGTGTGCACTGAGACTTTTGTTTCTGCTTTCATCAGGTCCTCCACCGAGTCCTTGGCAGTAATTCTTTTTTTTTTTTTCTCAGCTGTTGTTTTCAAGTGTCTGAGTCCTCTTGAAAGAATTCTGCCCTGACATCCACAATCAAGAAGATTTGCTATCATGCCATGAGGTGTAAACTTGCATACGATGCAGCCAGCTGTGTCTCTTGGAACCTAATGTGTCTTGGAAATGTTTTTGCATACACTTGATTCTCTGGGGGGGGGGGGAGAGTAATTCCTCCTCTTAGCTTTTTAGGCAGCACTTTCATCTTTGCCATGTTTTTTGGTCAAGTTCTGCACGAGTAAAAAAAAAAAACACCTCAAAGAAACATTACTTCATCTTAACGTTTCTTGATCATAGGAAATGTTTGAACATGCAAACTCTTGCATGCATTCATTGCATTTCCTGCAAAGGGACCTGTTCTCTCTCCACACACACAGTCTGTCTGATTGTGATTAGTTCATTCACTCTTGCCTGAATGGATTGTGAACTCAGTCAGCAGTCTGACAGAAGCTAATATGATTTTGTGTGTGTGTGTATGTGTACTAGATTTCAGAGGTCTGGGATCACCACATCTATAGCTGCATTTCCATTACAGTAAAATAAAAGCCATACTTCTGAAATTTTGATAAAGTAAAATTGCGCTTTGTAGGTGTTTCAATTGAAAGGTGTTTTGCTTCTCCTAAATTCTGGTAACATGAGGCTTCACTTTGGGGTTAAGATTCAAATGGTCACATGATGGGGAAATGCAAAAAAAATGTTTCCATTGCACTTTTACCATACACTTTTGTATCAACATGTCTGAAAAACCACCTCGTGAGAATGAGTATGAATGTTTTAGAGTTATTTGAGAGATTTTACAACTTCCATTACCATTTTTTCATTGCGATATTTAGGTTTTGCGCATATCTAGGGGAGATGGAAACGCATTATATGACAACTACCCTCTTCTTCTCCCTGTCCACCTCCATTTTTCTGCATGTTTACAACATGATTCCAATCAGGTTATAAAATTACCAACCAAGCACACTCAATCAGACATGTCAAACTCAAGGCCAGTCAGCTGAATGTGGCCCGCATGACAATTGTATCCAGCACGCAAGATAATATTTTATATCTATCGGAGTTGGCCCGCAGGTATTTTGCGTGTGTCCTTTTGGCATCAGGCGGGTACATCAATCAGCTCTCCCTACCAACTTTATTGACAGAGTCAAGTTACATCACAAATGAGTCAAATGTGAAACGGCTTGCTGAAGGACACGTCTTCACTATCAGACCACTCGTACCAAAGTGACAGTATCAGTATCAGCGTTTCTGAGCTGGCAGACATCCCACACGATACTAAATGAGGAAAAGGGTCAAAAAGTGACATTTTCGCCCCATTTACACCGTTTCGTGTCCTCTTTCAATCTGTTGAATTTGTGAGGGGAAAAAAAAAAACATTTTCATTTGCAACAAGTCGGTGGAAATCTTTTGTCGTTGACGCCGCCATGTTGGCAGGAAAACTCTGATTTCAGGCCTGTTAAAGTGATTTTACTGCACTTTAAACAGGTACAAAACGACGGGTACGAGGCAAAACACAACAGATGACATATCACAGACTCTTATCATGCCCCGGGTGTGCTTGTTTTTGAGCATTAAAACGGCCGGCGGGGACAATGTTCCTGACCTGCAGTATCCAGATATGTAGAACTACCTCATTAACTTTCCATCGTCCTACTCTGGAGTCACTGAAACCATGCAAGAACCTGTAGGGGTCCAAATGGACGCAGTCAGGCTTCCTGATGGTCTAAAAACAGCGTAATGTAGCATAATGTAACGAGCGTTTTATTGCAGTAATGTGCCGTCTTGCAGGATCTTTGGGAATCCCATAAAACGATTTCCACTTTCCACCACTATTCTGGCATCCTGGTGCACAACAGCACTCGGTTAATTAGTTAGTTGCTTGCAGTTGTCAACCCATTAGTCATTACAAAAGAGCGCTGTCCTGCCAATATGGCGGTGTTGTGATAAATGACCCAGGGTGACGTCAACTCAACTTGGTTTAGTACTATATTCTTTATTATGGCTTGTAAACAATTAAATTCCTATTTCTTTATGAGTGATTTCTGATAATGCATCCGTCTCATTTTAAGTAAATATCCATTATTGTTGGCCTGAGATTTGGCCCTCCTCTCTGACTGAGTTTGACACCACTGCATTAGAGCGTCAGACATATTGTGTTTTAATTCTCCTACTTTCTATATTTAGTATTTTCATTAACTTATAACAAGGCTCAAAATGTGTTGTGTGCAAGTTTTTTTTTTCTTTTTTTATTTGGTGACTAAAACCAAGTGTGAGAGGCTGACTTGCTTCAACTCTGACTTAGTCTACATTGATGGTTATAGGCTCCAGATGAGGCCTGAACCTCCGGAAATCCATTACCAATCATTACCTTGGTTTTTGCTCTATTGATCAGAAGATGATTAGAGACGAAGCTGTTCACCAGTTACTTGTATTCCTGCTCCTGTCCAACCCCACAATCACCGTGGCATCCGAGAACTTCTGCAGGTAACATGACTCTGTGTTGTGCTTGAAGTCGAAGGTGTACAGGGAGAATAGGACACTGCTATTACAAATGGCCACATGAAAAGGAAAAAAGGGTCCTTAAAACAATATGTATGTAAATTGCATCGGTGTGTCGTTAATTAAGCATGCGATAATATAGTAAGTATATAAAGCAGCCATGTGGAAGTGAAGTTCTCTCAGTAACAACCGATGGCTTTATTTACTTAAATAGCTGCAGATTTATTTATTTTTTTAACTGCTGCAAAGAGTGCAGCGGTAAAATAAGTTTCCACGGTTCAGTTATAATCTGAGCTTTGTCTGGGTATTCAGTGAATAAACATATAAAAACATGCCGGTTGTGCTTCTAATACAATAGTATCCATCAGAGAACAATATCCTGCTGCTTCCCCAAATTATGTTGGTGTTTATTCGCATACAGGCCACAAAACTGGGATTGGATTGCAGGATGTAATGAGATTACGGAGGACGCACTTAAATAACCAAGTCTGAACACCCTTAAGTCACTGAGTAAGAGGTGTGTGCTTCATCGTGGTGGCTTCCCTCGACTCGATCTTCCACAGCTCCCCTTTCTGCATGTGTATGGTCGGAGGAAATGAGGAGGGAAAGGAGAAAACGAGGTTCAATCTAAGGTCTTCCCTGAAGGCAACAGGGAACAGGAGCTGATTTTTTATTCTTGCGGAGACTGACCAAGCTTTCCGACGTTGATTTGGACTTGTAATAAAAATGCTACACCGCTTGCTGCCACCTTACCTCACCACTATGACAAAATTGTGAAGGCAGTTATAAATGTAAAACCTGTTTTTTTAGACTCGGGCTGTGCTGGGGAAAGTCTGCAACATTGCTCCTCTATTGTGGCAACATAACCAATGCCTTCTGCAGACCTATGAAGAAAAACAACATAAGACTACCATTTGAGAATCATCGTAGTGTGAAGAAGGAAGAGAAAGTTTAATATAGTCAAATGTGTCTTTTTGGCACATGCAGAAATGATTCGATGGAGCCCACCCCAGCTAACGTTATCTCTGATTACGGTCGTATTATCTGACGGGGCCATACTGCTAAGATGATAATCCACTTTACCTCCTGCTGATCACCTCAAATTTACATATCCTTATAGCCTTTAAAGTGTTTAACCTCATTTCTTTGTTCTTCCTTGACCAGGAATATTTTCAGGCTCATTTCTACTGTCCTTCACTCCCTCCTTCCCTCTGACTCAAAAAAACAGTTTCATGCAGTTATGTTTAATCTTCATCTTTCTTCTTTATATGCAATTCAGCATGAAGTGCTGTATGTGTAAGGGATTAGCACAGTCAATCTATTAAGAATGTACCTTTTTCAAATCAATTCAAGCACTTGTCCATGTTGGCGGATGTACAGTTTGTAAAGAAGGGAGATGTGGTCTAAGTCTAATATTTGGCTGTATTTTTGTAAGTATATGAGATCTCTGCAGGATCTGTGGATTCGTCTGAAACTGTCAATTCTTAGTAAGATCATGTCCAGTAGACTACACACACGTTTCCTCTGCTTTTGTGTACATCAAACTGGGTTTTTGTTCTCGCTGTGGTTTAATTAGAGCAACTCTGCATATCCGCCACATCACCCACGTAAAAATCACTGTTTCTCTGTTACACCAATGGACATAAGAACTAGGGATTATACCGACTAGTTGACTTAAGATGACACTGTAAGCAGGAAGTCGACTAGTCACCGATCATGTGATGACAACAACATGGACGCCTTCGAGAAGACAGGTGAGGAGTTCATGCAGCAAACTAGCAACTGTTCACTTTCCGGAGTGTGTGGAAATGTCGACACTAACGCTACCAGCAGAACAGTCCGAATCCTCTCGATGGCAGCCAATTAGCAACTTCACCAACTGTCCTGCAGGAACAGAGAGAAGGAGGCTGCAAAACAACAGTTTGCTGATGAATATCATTGTCTGAAGTTATTAGAGCCTTAGCTGCTAAACTCAGACAATGATTTGGAGATGTGCCGCTTTTTAAATCCCGGCTACGCTGTGAAGTACTGTTAAATGCTGTTGATGGTGTGAATTTGTATACTAAACATATCTACAGTATTGATAAGATCATTATATGCAGTTGTTGCTGTTCTTGTAGAGCGTGTTTTTCGTTTGTTTTTTTGCTTAGTGAGAGCCACATATTAGAATTGTCCGACTGACAGTCTTTGCGGTGTTATAGCTTCGGTTACCCTGGAGAAAAGCTTCCATAGCTATTTTTACAATATGTATTCTGGTCAAGAGTATAGACTTAATTTTTTTCAAAGCATTAGTTATATTGTGTTGTTGTGTGTGACGTCATCGACTAGTAAACGTCCACTCCACTTTCACCACATATTAGTTGGCTTTAAAAGAATCCAAAGTTGTTCAACCCCTAATAGAAACGCATTCATTATTACACAGGATAAGATGTTACGATACCTTGTGCCAAAATCCCAGACAAAACAGCTTTAGAAGTCCAGTGGAAACTGAAAAACCGACTAGCAGGCTAGCAGTCAGCTACCAGCTAGCAACCAACAAGAAGACACCAGGTAACGTAGCAGTGGGCAGTACGCCGAACATCATTGGGGTTTTCAAGTGGAAAAACCCCCACATGAGAAACTGTAGGCTGAAAATGTCAAACCAGATAATCTAATTAACCTTAAAATGATTCGCACTATCCCCAGCAAACTGTATCTAATGGTTCTCGGTGTTCTTTTAAACCACTGATTTCACATCACCTTTATCTATTACTCATTTACTCTGCTGATGTTTTAGCTCCAAGTGCTTTCTGATCATGAGAATTCAAGCCTTGCCCAGTGAAAATGGACTCCTTCGTCTTGAGAAACCCAAGTAGGACAGTTGAAAGATGGGCGCCACATTTCCTCTTTCTTCTTTTTTCTTTTTTTTTTTCGGGCAAAAGTCTAATGATGATGAATCATGAAGATAAGTATGATCAAATTCAATCACGCTTGGCAGTCATTACGTGTGGCAGCTCCTGTGATATATTTCCATAAGCAGGCCCGCGGTTAACATGCGGCTCTGGTAATTATGATTACTGTGCATGTTACATTTTAACAGTAATGACAGACCAAAGGAAAGCGTTGATGAACTTGAAAAGAGTTGGCACACACAAATTAAAAAAAAAAAAAAAAAAAACTTTTGATGTCCACATCCGTTTGATGTCTACATCCACACCACAGCAATCCAAAATCTAACTTGAAACTTAACTTTTTAATTTATTGGATGGACACCAAAAAAAAAAAAAAAAAATCAGCATTCATAATTATGTTCAAAGTAAAATACTATACAAAGGAAATCGAAGCCATGACAAAGGCTTGATTAGCATTAGAACACAACAGCACATGTCAGCATCCTTTACTTCAGGTGTTATCATCATATATTCAGCACGAATTGATTCTTTCAGTTCATCCAACACTTCACATCCTACACCTCATCGCACCGTTATTGTTCTAATTGATGCAATGTGTTTGAAAGCTTTTTGTGGTAATGCTACTCATCATCTAACACGAGTGTCCTCGAGAAAAAAAAAAAAAACCTTGGACAGAATTTAATGATTAAAAAAAAAAGAAAAAAAGCTCACAGTCGTGTTTATGTGTAGAATTAAAGCGCAAAAAAAAAAAAAAAACTAATGAGGGAACATGAGGAAAAAACATGTTGGCTTATTGGGTTTAGCAGAGAGACACATTTATTGCACATGGCAACATATTAGTTTAGTTTGAAAGAAGACTTGTTTTTAACTTGCGATCTTTTTTTGAGTCTGACCTGAAAATAACCTAATGAAAGATATAATACATTTTTCATGGATAACACTCCCACATAGAGACAGTATGCACCGTCGCTCACTTACTTTCACTCGTTTGAATATCGCAGCGTCTGTGACTGTGCTGTGCGTTAATGTTGACTGTAAATGTTGAAAATCCTGGGTTATGATTACACCACTTCAACATATATGGCCTTCTTCTTTTTTATATAATTCCATTTTGTCAAATGACAAACTTTAAACAGGAAGCCAGTGTTTGCTCGAGAAAAGCCAAAAGCCGTCAGAACGTGTTATCTAACAGAGAGACAGCAAAATGCTCAATCAACTCAAGTGTGTCAGGTTTGATTACACTCATACTTAAACTCCTACACTGATGTTAAAAGCCTGATAGGACAAAAGTGCATGAAGTCCTGAGTGTGTGTGTGCGTGTGTGTGTGTGTTCATGTATTTCTTGGAACCCAGGCGGTCATTAAATAATCATCTTGTGTCTGACTTTGTTTAAATCAGTTATGGAAAGCTTTTTGTCCTTCGTGACATTTTGATCTCTGCTTTGTCATTAAGTGAGGGGATGTGATGAAATTTACATAGCCCTAATTCTTCAGCCTGCTGACAACATATTTTTCCAGTGACAGCCATCTTTAATATTTAGAAGAGTACTTTCCAATGCCCTTCAACTGTGCCTGCAGTATTAATGTATCCTTAATGGGAGAGGTTCCATAAATGAGCCTCAAATGGAGCTAGACATTTTAATGCTCGCTAGAATGGCTGTTATTTCCACACTCAGCCATAATAGTCTTTATTGCATATTTAATAAAGTGTAGGCTTGTATTAATTGTTTAGCAGCCAAGGACTTCATTAAGTGGTTGTGAAGTCCTGGATGGGTTTTCCCCAGTCTCCCGCAATCCCTTTGTCCCTTCTCATCTGTTCTACTTATATACAAGCACAACACTGATTAGATTAAGGCATTTTTACAGCTTCTTCTCGTTCAGTCACAAAGGAGGGATGCTTTTGTGTGTGTGCAAGGGGGTAGAAGACGCTGTTATTGTCGGCGGTTAATAACCTTTCTCATCAACTAATAACGGCGTTGCTTTATTTTTTATGACAAAAGGGGCCTAAAAGAATCCACAAGTCGGACGAAACGCATCAGATGTGAATTCTCACCGAGCTCCTCAAACTTTCCATGCCCTGGCAGTGCTGCTTATACTTTATCCAATACATGTAACACTCAACAGCACCGTTTGATTTATTATCAAACACCATCAGTGTGATTGTGGTCCACGTTGATTTCCCATCCTTTACAGCTGTCCAGCCTGTGATAAATATCGTATGCCTTAAGGTGCTTCACAGTAAAAGGGCTTGGTCTTAACTTATCATTCCAGAGTCAACCAGAAAAAGGCTTTGCATTAAAAATACATAAAACTATTAATAGTAGATGCATAAATACTATCAACACAGGAAACTAGAAGTAACTCTTAAGCTGTTTAAGATAAAGTCCTGTGACCTTTTGCAGTTGAGATACAGAAAATCCATTTTGAAGAAAAGGCCGAAAACTCTCCTTTTAGCTCTGTTTTTGGTCACCGCCAGCTTTCCAAAATTGTCTGTCCTTTTAGTTACCAAATGAGCCCATGTGTTTCATTTCATTTCATTTATTTATTTATTTAAGAAGGACATTGCACATTAATCAACTTAATAGTAAATGTGCCAGTGTTAGCCAGCTGGCTAATTTTCAACCGTGGTCCTTTTGGTAAGATGTTTTAAGAACCATTATCATATCTGTGAGAAAAAGAAAAAAAAAATCAAAGTTGTTAAAATTGCAAAGCAAAAATAGTCATTCATCACTAAAAACAGGCATTAGCCATTAGGCTGGCTCAACGCCAAAACTGAAAATACAGCAACTGCAACAATAGAACAACAGAAACAACATGCAGACTATGAGGCAGATACAGCTAATGATGTTCACATATTTGGTTATTTGGAAGCCAGTCCTTCGGGTGGAGACTAAATGCATTGTAAGAAGTGCAGGTTTTTTTTATGTCAATGGGTTTTGTATTGCATAGTTTAGAAGCTCTCACAGAAAAGCACGGTGAAGTAAAGGCACTAGATCTACGTGGGCAGACCTTGTTACTTTAAATCTCTCTGCTTTATAAAGGCACAGAGTGGTGGTGCCTCACCATTTATAACTTTAAAAGGTAAACAGGCATCAGTGTGCTTTACTACATTCTCCCAAATAGGGATGCTAAGTTTATCAAGAATCTAGTTTTGGCTTTCTATCCAGAACTTTGATGGGAAGATGGGTTTCAGTGTTGTGCTTGTTTCCTGGGTCCAACTTGTCATACAATAGGTTAAATGAGGAATGATCATTGCATTCATGAAAAAGTTTGCTAAAGATGTTGTCAAGCAGTTTCATCTATAATTTGTCGGGCTATATCTAGCTGTTCAAACAAAGGGCTTGAACAAGCAAACAAAAAATAACCACATACTTTGATTTTTTTTTTTTTTCAAGTGCAAAGGGCTTTCATAAATAAAAATTACAATTCATAGATGGAACAAAACTGCTACACAGCACTTGTTAATTTTTGTAATTCAAAGATCAATATTTTTCCTGTGGAGCTGTTCTGCCTCACTCCTAGCAAGTCAGTAGGACTGTTTCTCTTTTAATGAGAAACTTGTGGCTCGGAGTCGTCTGAGCTGTTCCTCTATGCTATGGGCACCATGTTAGATACATCTAACCAATATTCACCCATGGAGAAGTGGAAATAACAGAGAATGAAGTCGGATTAAAAGTTAAAATATGCCACAGTGCTCAGAGAGAGAGAGAGAAAGTTATGGGAGCGGAAGATTAAAAGGAAGAACTGGATGTCAACTGATTTCTCCCTATTATTTCAGGTAAATGTCAATGTCTCTCTTTGACGTTTGTTAAGATTTTTATAAAGGAAAAATAAAGCCATATCACCATTAATGTGAACATTGATCTCAAAAACGCCCAACACCGCTTTACAAATGAATTCAGTTTGAAGTTAACCGAGCCATTCTAGCCTTATGCTAGCTAGTTATCTAGACTAAATGCTTAGAAAAATAGCAGCTACCATCTTATATACTGTGAAACCCATGTTTGCATGTGATTTATGTCCATGTAGACAGACAAATTTAATTGACACGTAACTTTGTCTCAGTTACTACTAAGTTATCATGGCTAGTATGCTAATAGTGTGTTATAAAGATAATACTTAATAACAGTAAGACTAGTTTAATTTTCACAACACAAGTATTTATAATTTTTCTGAGATATTTCAAACTTTTAACAGCGATGGGTGAACACGGGTGACTGAAGAGAAGGGCTACAATTGGGCTACAAAGCATTTTACAGCTCATTTAAGATATTTAAAGTAAGTAGACACTGGGGTATTTAAGTGAGGACCTTTTACATATGAACAAAAGTTGGCAGTAACATTTATAGGGTCGTTAATGGTGAATAATTTCATTTGAGTTGGTGACTCTCTCGAATATGCGGCTCTGTTGCTATGAACCTGCGCCTGCCACCTAGTGGTAAACTGTGTTATTACAACTTAAAACTGTCAGTTGCAAATCGCTGACCTAGATATCTATGATGAGAGATACAAACAATGAATCAATGAATTTGTTTGCTGTTTGATGCTGGGCGGGAGAGTGTACAGCGGATTTCTGATATTCATTGCCAAAGATGAGCAGTGGTCCTGTGGGTTTTTATCTTACAAGCATTTTCTTTCACATTTCATATACTCCAGTCTCGTTGTACACTGTATAATGACAATAAAGGGCATTCTCTTCGATATACTCATTTGATCTGCTGGTATTAAACAAATATTGATTGCTGCGTGACTTCACATTTACGTTAAAGTAAAGATCACAATTGAAGGGCATCTCTGAGACTTGCTTTCCCTTGTTAAATGTTGATGACAATATGTATGGTTGTAATCTCGCTATTTGAGCATCTACATCAGGGGAAATTAAGTCCAATCTACTGACATTTGCTCAAAGCTCTACATCACTTTTCTTGTGCTGCTGCTGTTATTTTCCCAAGGGACTGTGGAAACAACAAGCTATTCAACTCTAGTAGGAGTGCGTGACAACACTAAACATCAGCTTTATCTCATCTGAAATTAGATTGAAAGGGTTCTATTCCCAGTTTGTCCGTAGAAAAGATTAACTTTACTCCACTATAATCAAACAAGCATACAATTAATAAGGTCTCAATAAAACCCTAATGAGTTTTTATTCAACTTTTTTTTATTTAACTGTTTTTTTTGTGATTAAATACTTACTTTTAGTTAACTCTTTTTCCAAGTCTCAGCCAATCAATACAAAAAGGACAGATTCCAGACTTCAAAACTGTAAGGCTTGTTTGATTATATGAGAAGAACAACTTGTTCTGAATGGTATTATATTATTGGACCTACAAAATGAAAGACGTTTTGCCTCCAGAGGTCAAACACACATAAGAGTGGGTGCCATCATTTTAGGACTCATTAGGAGTCGGCTGGAAAGAGTTTTGAATCACAGTCCTTGCCTTTTGAACTCCCTTCAAAGACATCAGGGTGCTTAGTACTGAGGTTTGACACCGTCGCGCTCACAAGGACAGGCCGGTCTTTGTCCCCTTTCACCGTTTAATTCTCTGAATGGACTCCAGCTAATTGGAGATCATTATCGTGATGGCATGATGTATTTGAATGATGTCGGCCCTCTTAACCCTTTATTGGGCGAGGAACCGTATTTGGTAACGTCCGCACACATTTTAAATTGCGTCCCCGTTCCTCTCAGTGAGGTTCAGAAGCATGTCATTTTCATCCAGTCAATAGGCGAAGATCAAGGAAACATTCTCAGGTCAAACGCGGTCTTCAAGGTACACCCATGTATGAACACTGAGAGTAACTGCTTTATTAGGTACCGCAAAGAAGTGGCATGATGTTGTCTGATGTGATAACGTGTATGTTGACATGTGTATGTTGACAACCTCTTAAGGGCAAGGACCATATATGGTAACTCCACTGACCTTGATTTCATTCATTAATTTTCTGTAACCGCTTCTCCTCTGGGGAGTCACAAGGGGGCTGGAGCCTGTCATTGGACAAGAGGCAGGGCACACCCACTGACTATACTTTGGACAAACCGAGCGTGACGTCACCCATTGGATTCTGACCTCGAAAATGAAGAAGTCGCCTATTGTGGGATGAACTGTCAACCAAATAGGGAACACCCTTAATTATGCGGATTTGTAAACCTTAATAAAAAATAAACAGGTTAGTTAGAAAAATGTTAATAATTTTGGTTTTTTAACATGCTCCCTTTTGGAGCCAGCCTCAAGCGGAAACTTGATGAAGTGGAGTTTTTTTTGCACTTCCACATGGGCTTCATTGCTCGGCCCAGGTCGCCGCCTGGGTACACCTTGGGCAGGTCGTCTGTTGCAGGGTCAACACAGAGAGACAGACAGCCACATTTGCACCTACGGCCAACTTTTCGAATCACCAATTAACCTAACGAGCATGTCTTTGGACTGTGGGAGGAAACTGGAGTACCCACAGGGAAACCATGCAGACACAAGGGAGAACATGCAAACACCACATAGACCCCAGTCGGCCAATCAATCTGAACCCAGAACCTTCTTGCTATGAGGCGTCAGTCCTAACCACTGACCTTGATTTTTTTTTTTTTTTTACATGAAAACAAAAGAAAACTGGCTTTGCACAACAACAGACCCACTATAACCAAATAGATGTTGCGCTGGCGCTCCTTTAAAAGAATGTGTGGTTTCAGTGAGGGCAAAGCCAAACTGTGTCCTCCTGCGGGTGCACTAAATCCAAAGTTGATAAACACTTGAGTTAGCACCCATGTGATCCGGCACACGGTCTAATGTACTAAGTTTGATAAGTGAAGGGCAAAACCGCACTCATGCATTTTCATCAGCAGCCCCTGCACAGGGCTCAGACACAGATTTCAATACCTCAGAGAGCCCTTACACAACAGATAGGCAGACTGTAGCTGTAATGTACATCCCAGAACAGCCATTATTGGAAGGAGGTTGTGAGGATGTCGTATTGAGGAGACAGTTAAAACGGTTTAATGAGAACTTGGATACTTGCTTAAAAAAAATTTACGACAAAGGATAAACTCAGTGTCCGTCAATAGACAAGCCTCAGCAAAGACCAAATAGAACACCTAAATTTGGATTAAGGAGTTGATATACCACATGCTGTAGCCGTTTTGTGTGGATGCTGTGTGTCCTGCACAGTACAGTGCTTTACTGGAGTTTTATAGGTGTAAAAATATTGACCCTTTCCATCACAGGGCTTGTCTGAACCCTCCAATGCATTGTCCATCTCAGCAAACCTCTCTGTGACAGTATTTATAGCCCGTGTTCTCCTCTGTCAGCCAGGGACATGACAATATATGCCGGATCAAACGTACAAATGTGTTTTATGGAAGTCAGCAACCAGCCATCCATAAGTGAAGTTGAGTGGGCATAACTTCCGTGAAGGTTGTTTTGAGGAAGCCTCTTTTAGGGTCTAAAAATGCATGCTAATCATTTGCTGCTGCTTTAATTTAATAGTCACAGAAATGTTTTAAAGCAGGGCTTTTCAACTGCTGTGTATATATATATATATATATATATAATTGTCATATAAAGAAAATAAAGCAAAGTTTGTTTGGCCTCATGGGAGCGAGCACCACTGTTAGCTTCTCTTATGCTAATATTTCAGCGTTGGTTTGTAATATGCAACCTCGTGATTGGTTGAGCAGCGATAGGGGCGGGGCTCTGGACTAGTGTGGCGCTCTTTGTGAAGCTTCTATTCCTATTGTTTCGCTGAATGAGTAAGTGCTGACTGAAAGAGAACGATTTCTACCTCCATTTATCTCTTTACTAAAATATGTTGGATTCATGTTAATGTGTATTTAAATAAATTAAGATTTGTGGGGGGAAATTGCAGGGCAAAAAATATATATAATAATGTCTAATCTAGCAAAGATTGTTTGCAAACCATTGTTTTGCAAATCAGAGAAAATACAGATTTATCCACGAATCAAAGTTTACCCATAAAAAGAGGGAAGTGTTAGTTTGTCACAAGCTGGTGTGATTTATTAACTGGTCCACCAATGTTATTGATGAATACATACCAGTTTGGTAAACCCTGTTCATGAAGGACCACGTTCTGACTTTCTGCTTTGATCAGTACGGGTCATCACAGAAACATTTAAAGACACTTTCAAAACTATTCATTTTTGTGTGGCCGGTCGCTTATTATTGAACCCCCGGCTATAGCAGTTATCCGTCCGATCAAATCTTGCAGTGGGCAGCAGCATTCGCTCGGAGCATTTCAAGTTAATTCACTTGGAACGGAGGATGATATATGAAGGGATTTCACAGCGTAATCTCAGATGCTGGTGATTGATTGCTGAGGGCTGATACAGTAACATTGTAAACGTTTGTGGAAATCTCCATTGATGCTGTCAATGCATTAAGATAGCTGATGTCCGTGTTTTGACAGCATCAATACACGCTAAAAATGTGTCTCTCTGTGTCATGCAAAAGCAGAGCTACAGAGGCCCGCAATGAAATAATAAAACTATTGAGTTTTAGATAAGACGAGAGTGAGGCACTGAATACCTTCACTACGAAGCAGCTAGCTGTCTTAACATTCTGCGCATGGTAGTGTCTTTGCAAGCAGCATATATTCTCGCTGACTCACCAAACGTCTCCCTCTATCAGGCAGTGGCAATAGAAAGCTTCAGATCTCATTTGTTATGCATTCACAAGACATTATTACGATCACTGCTGGACCAGACAGATACCTGAACATTTCAGCTTTGGGCAGGTGGTGCTCTCCTCACATAAACCTCACCCCGTGGTTTGTTGTCTTACACTGGTTCCATCTGGCCCATGACAAGTATATTCGTCTGTAGATCACAGACATTGATCAAACCCCTGTGTGAGGTGAGGTGAAAAGTTTATCCAATGCAGAAGTGTCAAAACTAGGGCTGGTATCGGTATGGGATCGATACTAGTGTGATGAGATCGATACTTTGGTTACAGTTTCTCTTCTATACGTCCAGTGAATTATTCCTCACAGAGTTCATGCGAGTGCAGCTTCTCTCCAAGTTTGTACACGGCAGGAGCTTCTCCATCCCCACCTGTAGTAAAAGGTGGATATGGACAGAGTTTGATACTTAAATCCTAACATCAGAATCACACAGCTGGCACTGATGCTGATATTGAAATGAAGTCGGTACTCGAAAGAGAACGGGACACAGACCCACTTCTTTGGTGGAAAATTAATGAACCAACGTTTCCCTCTCTGAGCAGTTTTTATATTAATTATTAAATGTTTGCTTTTGTTTCCTTATTTGCTCCACTGACTACTGTTACTGACTTTATATTCCATTGTTGTTGTGTTGTCAACATTGTTATTGTTTATATGTTATATTGTTTATAGTATAATTAGTTAACAGATTTATTTGACTTAAATGAACTAAAGTCAAAGTTACGAAGTTATTCAACGACTATGACATTTCAAGTAAAAAAATATTGGTATTGGTGTCGATATTGGCGATACTAGCCCTGTATTTACTTGGTATCGGATCAGATCAAACCTGTAGTTCCTTTAATGGCCGCTTGAAGCTTAAATTAATCGCAACAGGAAATTGTGATAAAACTCCTAATTTTATAGCAAAAATAAACTTGCTAACAGTCTGGAACAGTTGTAGCTAAATAATCAAAGAAATAATGATTTATATAACCCACCCACTTAAATTACATCAAGGCTCAAACATGAGGCAGCATGACGCTTTGAGCTCAGCACCACTCCAGCTCTTTGCTCATTTTTAAGTTAGCCAATTAGAGTGAGGCACAATTCAAGATGGTGACGGCCGGTACCTCCAGCATTGAGCTTCAGAAGCTCTCTGTGTGAGCCTCGGGCAGAGCAGATTGTCAACAAACAAGAGCGTTAGCGGTTCGATCGCCGGAACATGCTACATGCTGAAGCGTCCCTGAGTGAGACACTGAACCCCCAGTTGTTTGCGTGTGCGCTACGTGTCACTGTGACTGTGAAGCTCTTTGAAGCACCAATACCAATAGTGCTATATAATTACAAGACCGTTTACCATAAGGGACACTAAGGGTGACATCACAGGGGTCCATCCATACATTAAGTACCAGCATTTCTCCCCCTGTAGTTGTAACCCAGTTCATTGGGCTATCAGAGGGCGTTGGAAGATTTGACAGCAAATTACATTATGATGCAGGGACCGTGCCTGTGTGCTGGACACGCATACCAACACAGACACACACACACACACACACACATAAAGAGCATGCCACACTCTGCAGAGCAGCGCTGATGGAGTCTGTTTGTTTCCCATCTGTCTTTCCCTTTCAGTCTTCTGAGCTGTTCTCTGTCTTTTCTGTTGGTAGAATTTCACTCAGTCTTAATTGATTTGTAACTATGCCTTTGCCATTTTGATCACCCTGGCACCAAAACACAAACATGTGTTGATGCGACACAAATTTATTCCTGTAATTATCTGACAGGTCTGCATTAAAACAGTTGGAAGCTCTCACCACAACCAGCATTTTCCGGATATTTTTCAATCTGACTGCAGCATGTTTCACCATATCGTTGGAGTCAGGATTAAATATTTTACCCAAGGTGAATAAACCGGATGAGGAACCAATGGTGTGAGTTCCACAAAGATACTCAATTTGGCTTTTTCAGTCAGTTCAGACTTGCATCATTAGCATTGGAAGAAGGGTACTGTGCGAGCTACCTGAACACCCACAGATGTATTTATGCAAAATTTACACTAGATTTTCTGCAGCCTGGAGGATTTTCTCTTGTAAATCCAATGTTTTCTCATTTTGTATGAACAGAGTCTCTGTGTCCTATTGTGCACACTAAGCAGCACCCAGCCCGCTAACAACCTGTGGAGGAGATAAAAACGTCTGCGCAGAGAAAACATTGATATCGGATTGTTCCAGGAACTGGCAGGTGAGGCCTATAGGAAGGATATCTGTCTGAAACATGACAGACCATAATGGAAGTATTAAGTCTGTATGATTAAGATTTTATGATTAACAAACAGACCCTATGAGTCAGACGCTAGCTCATGCTTGCATGCTAAGAGTGTACAGCGCATCAGTCATGCCACTAGTTACAAATCCTTTGTTTATAACATTTAAATTTAAAATGTCAAGCATTCCCTTTTAAGGCGCCGCTTCTACTGCATGAATTGATTGTTATTGATCATGACTGCTGTTCATTGTTCAACTCACAAATGTAATTTCCATCTTCTGTTTAGCATTTGGAGGGGAGACGTGACAGAAATGTAAAACAGCTTCATTCTGTCTTGTTTATTTCCTCGTTTTCGACGAACACTGCTGGGGATTTCAGCGGTGCCCGGATTCTCTTGTGTTCTATAAACCATCACAGTTGTATGTACCAGAGACTGTATATTAGTCACCCAACCATTCCTCCCTGTTGAAGCCAATTACAACTGATCCCAGAAATCCACGTTATAGGTCTGCTATCTGAAGGATGCATTTCAGCTGCATCTGGGGTTTGTTTGCCTAAGCACATGAAAAGGTCAGCATGACCCTAATTTACTGGTGTGAAACTAATTTACAGGAAAAAAAAATCTAGTCTCATCAGATGTTCATTTTGGCTTGATAGATCAAATTAATATTCTAATCTCACTAATAATGTAATAGCAGTGCTAATATGTTCAGCAAATCAAAGACTTGCCCATTAAAGACTATTAAGGGCATAATTCAGAGGTGGTACCTGTGGTGTACATTGACTAATAATGCCAGCAAGTGTTGTAGCTTATATATTATTATTTAAAAAAAAAAGCAGTGGAGACGCCAGACACAAATGAAGTAGTTACCTTCAAGGTTATACTAAAGTCCATGATTACAAGTCCTTCTGTGTTTTCAGCACATTTAGGTCCATGTTTCTTCATACGTGTATACCGGGGAAAACCACTATCAGTGCTGATTGTCTAATGCAGTGTTCCCCAAAGTTTTTCTGCAAGACCCCGCTTTGTAGATTTGCCCCCCCTCCTTCACCCTCAGTTTGACACAGATATACATATCTGACATATGTTATCAGTACGTGGCTGTCAGTCGCTTCATCCATCTGCAGGGCGAAGCACCGCCTTTCTCGTGCCTTGTCATTAATACAGTCCCTGTCAAAGGACATAGGGGACCAGCTCGTTTCATAGAGGAGTTGTTTTTAGCCCTCGGTTTATCAACTATCGTTGAGATCACATTTATAGCATTAGGAGGTATTCATTCCTCCATCACAGATGTTCATATTTAAGCTTAGAACTGAAAAAGTCACTTGGATCTGCAAGAAACTCTACAAGTCGAGTTGTCTTTCTTTAATGCTTTTGGATATGCGTTCTTTGTACTGTTCCTCTCTGTCTGCATGTTTCTTCAGAAGCCTATGGGAGTTGCCATGACAGAATTCTACTTCCACTTGTCAGTTTCATGTTTCTGGTTTCCCACTAAAACAAACAAAAAAAAGCTAGTTAAATGTAGTGCCATTCTTTTTTCTTCTTTTTTTAATGTGCTCAGGTTCAACTTGTGCCATTGTTGGTCGCCACAATACTATATACTATAATACTATACAATACTATAATAATAAGTTTATCAGATACCGTTGTTAAACTTAAGTCACCCAAATGAATGAATTAATTAATATCACAAATGACATGACTATTTGTGTTTTTTCTTTATACTTTCTACTTCAAGTCCGCTACATCTTAGAGGAAAACATTATACTGTAGTTAACAATGTCAGTGTAGCTGATGTCCGGCCATAGCTTCAAGTCATCTTATCAGCCTGTGAGAAACGATGGTTGAGGCACTGTCACAGAATAACGACTTTTGAAAACATCCGTATTATGTATCCACCTCCGGTTTTGTCCATTTCTGTGTTATCCGTAGCTAAAAGCCAACGTTTACCGAGATCTTGGAAACTATGGAAACGTAGCGGTACCAGAAGACCAAAACTGGCTTCCGCTATGAATCATGGGTAACATTAAGAATTCAGGAAAAAGGTGGATAGTCAATATGTGTGTCTGACTGTCAGCCTCTGACTGATACTGGGTCATTACAGCATCATTCATTGGAGAAAGATGATGATGGCAAGTATCTGGTCATCTACAAACAATAGTTTGTTTCTGATGAGTTACACCCACAGATGTTCCTATTTATAGTCCAACTCCCCACCAGTCCTTTAGAACTGGAGAGTGGCAAAACATCTTCAAGTCCAGTCGCATTTATGAATAAAAATCTATAGGCAGAGGCATCTATAGACATTTATAAAGCAGCGGCAGTTTACATGTTTTTCTGAAGAAATCAACTGACTTGACCTTATGCTCTGGATGTGCTGTCTCCAAGTGCCGTCTTAACTTGTTTGGTTCCTCTCCTCGTTGAACCGGTGAAAACTGAAGTCGATGCGCCTCAAAATATTTTCTTTTCTTTGCTTTAGAAGTTGTATTTCGAGTTGACGAAGACTCGTCCTCTGCTTTCCCGCAGCCCACCCTCTGCAACAGCTCCTCGCTCCCCCACTTTCGAATTCACAGATGTTTATCAGAGAGGAAAAATGTGTTGGCTGACGTCTAACAGTAGAGGGAAAAAAAGTGTTGTTCTTTTCAACCACTAGTGGTGCATTGTGCTGCCGTTTTAGGTGCAGAACTTCCATATTTTGGGTCACCGGGTTGAATTAATGCAGGTCTATTCAAATCAGTAGGAGAAACAAGTATTTGCGGGTGTGCACAGAAGAAATCATCCAAGACCAATTACACGTCTTAACAGCAGATTAATGAGACAGTAATTAATGTAATCTGCGTATTTGACTAAACATTGACAGATGGCAAAGTTTAGTTTGCTGCTTCTTGTAATTTATAGTAGGAGTCTTTCCGCCTTCGCCCTCGCTAACAATTAAAGAAACCATCGAAATATGGCAAAAGGTTTTATAACAATAAGGGAAACACATTTAATGGCACCACATTTCTATTGGTTGCATTGCCACATTTAAAACTGTATAAATATATGTGTGCTCTACCTCCACCAGTTATGGTTGGATTGTACTCTGTACGTATTGTTTTGTTTTGTTTTTTATCAACTGGTCCCTCTGTGGAACGGTTTGTGAAACGTATCCAAAAAATTAACACTTGAACATGCATCAACATTATATTAACGACACATGTCCTTGAAAAAAAAAAAAAACATATTTGACATGTGTTTAGTGTTTTAGTTTGGCTCAAGTCCCATCGACTAACATGGAGGAGGCGGAGCTTATGACCTATACTGCAGCCAGTCACTAGGGGGAGCTCTATTTGTTTTGGTTTCACTGTTGTGGAGCAGTTCTGGCATCCATCTTTATTCTATCTATGGCCTTAGCCCTTGAATGATCTCTCTCTTTACTTCACAATCTCCAGGGTAACAATAAAACACAGACGTTTTCATATCTGTGACATAAACTTGCTTTTAAGGATCCATCTGTATTTATTTGCATTTATTATGGTTGAAACTCTATTCATTGCCCATTATTCAGTCACTTCTAATGCAATACAATAATTGTGCATGAAGTGAAATATGATACTTTTTAAATGCAAAGTAACAGTTGACATTGGTATGTAGTGTTAATGCACTGAGATCACTTAAAGAAGATATTGTTGCATCATTCTGAAACAAAAAAGGCTCTGCTGAATATATAAAAGGCACAACCTGAGTGCTGCAAACCAAAAACCACACTGAACCACATGAAACATGATTTTCTGAAAAAAATAAAAATAAGGAATGTTTTGTTCTCTGTGTGGAGAATTGAATCTGCCAAAATGAAAAGGAAATTCCAGGCCTTGCCACAGGAGTATTTTCCGGTGATATTAAGCATGTTTTGACACGCGGTGCAGCTGGAGATCAAAACGGAACAACAGTCAAATTTCATTATGTGAAATTATACACCGTATTTGTATTAACCTTTAAAATATTGGACAGGTTCATTGTGACAAGTCTTTATTCGTACACAAACAGCTTCAGTGCGGCAGGTTTGCTCTTTCAGTTCAAACAGGAAATAGAGTGTGATGTCTGGCAATTCTAGCACAAAACGTGAAGTTAATGTCACTGCCTAGCCTTCTTCTGACATTTAGCAGAATGTGTTTTAGTTTGAGTGTGAATTTTAAGAGACGTTTTACTCCCGAAGCTTTGAAAAGTGTGAAAAATAAAAGTGACGTTACTCCAGAAACAGTTAAGTTTAACAGTTAACATTAGACTCAGAGCATGAACAACCTCCCCATGCACATCTTGAATGTCAAGCGTTTTCAGCTGTTAATTGGTTTGTACGAGAACTATAAGCTATGCCAGGTTAATTTAAATAACACCGTCTGATTTGAACTCCGGTGTGTAGCCTACTAGGTCATTAACAGGCCTAAGTCATGTGAGCTTCAGATGTGCACCACCTAAAAATAAAAAACTAACCTCCGCCCAGTTACTCAGAAATGAAGAAGCCGCTTATATAAGTGGTGAAATGCCCTCAAGAAACCACGAACAAACCTAGTTTTCTCATTTTAGCCTTGTTTGAGATCTTTTAATTGCTACGACTGGGCAGCCAAAAACTGTTAGTGTACTCTCATTAGGAACTCGCATTTTGTCAAATGGGGACAAAGATTGTAGTTGTGTTATGCATTTGTCTTAAAACACCTGTAAGTTTCGTCCTCCTTCTAATTATCTTCCCACAGAGGGAGATTTATTTACTATGGATTAAAAAGTCAATAATGTGTTAGAAGGGGAGTTACTTAGTGGCCAGATCTAACGAAACTATTTTGTAAAAAGGAAATTTTGTGTCAGAGAACGTTCCTTTCTTTACATTAAATGAAGCTGAAATGTTGCCCATGGTGAATGGAAACTGATGACAGGAAGAATTTCCTCTGCCAAGATTCACTTAGATGTCATCGGTAATGGTGCATGCCTGTTTTCCCTCCAAAAAAGGAGACTGCTTTTCATCCTTAATGCCCCTCCTGTTGACATAACTGATGAACCAATGTTTGGATTAGTACCCAATATATTATTCGTATTACACCAGGCAGAGATAGTTGAATAAATGTCACAGATCTGAAAACGTCTTTGTTTTATTGTTACCCGGGAGATTATGAAGCAAAGAGAGAGATCATTCGAGGGCTGGTGTGTTAAAGCCATAGACAGAATAAAGATGGACGCCAAAGCTGCTCGACAAAAGTGAAACCAAAGCAAGCAGAGCTCCCCCTGGTGGCTGGCTGCAGTATAGGTCCTAAAATGGGACTAACACACTAAAATACACATCAAATATTTTATTTTCGAGGATGGTTTCTGTCATTTATTTTATGTTGATGCATGTTCAAGTGTCATTTTTTGGGGATATTTTTCATGTTAGTTATGTGACACTATAGAAACAGGATGAGACATAATGGCGACCACCAGTTGACATGCCAAGTGCTTTGTAAAATGGTTCTGAGGGACCATGAGAACTGTAAAAGAAAAACATTAAAAAGAGGTAAAAAAAATAAGTACAATGAACATATAATCCAACATTTATTTGTACCCGGTGGAGGAAGACCAGAGCGTAGTATGAATAAAACAAAAATGAGAGTTAATCTAGTGGAACTGGGGTCGGGTCATCAATAACGTGGTTCCACGTGGCTCCACTCTTGGACTGTACTGCACAGACTCTGGCTGCAAAAATCACAAAATGGTGCTACCTGTATCACTGGGAAAATAGCATCAAATTGGCCAATGCTAGGAAGTGGGGACACATTGTCCATGTTTATACAGTCTTTAGTTGAAGCTAAGATGTCATCCATGCATTAATACAGGTGACGCTCTTTAATCGCATAAGATATTTTAAGCTCTATCTATACTAAACCCTCTCGTGCAAGGTCATGTTAGCGTGATGAGGGAGGTGACAGCTGTCCTTCCTCTGGATGTGTTTAATGCTTCTGTGAGACTAAATCATTGTGCTTCATGTTGCAACGAGGGCGGCTACACGGGTCTTGTTAAGAGCCAGTGGAACCGACAAGTACATTGGCTGTGATTTGGTTCCAGGGAAGTGCACAGCAATCTTCAGGGCGAAGAACTGTGTGTGCGTCTGTGTGCATCTTTCTGCGTGTGTGCCTTTGTGTTGAAGCAAAGGGTCAGGGTCACACTCCAAATCACCGAGTACCCAGAGGGAACAAACTGAGCCTGTTAGAAATAGTGCGGAGACAAGCTTAACCTATTTTTAATAGTCCGTCCCTCTCTATCATTCCCTTCCCAGACCTGTCCTCTGTAACAAAAGGCTGCTGTTTTGAAGGTTAACATACTATCAATAAACTGACATTGAACAGTTCATGCAGTATTTTAAGACATGACATTGTAACGTTTTAAATGTGCAGTACATTTGTGGGGAGGAATTGAAAAGATTAATAGCGCGTCCAAGGTAACCTTTGTTTAAATCTATACCGGAGAGTAATTTAACAAGAAAACTTACACTGACACCGAATTCAGCCAACTTACCTGTGAGGCACAATATTAATAGTGACAAAAAAAAGTAATTCTTTCCATTTTACTGCTCCTAAACAACGGTACACATTAGAAATTAATATGCAGCGGAACTGACAGCTGCAAATTATGGCTGTTTTCTTGATGGCAGAATAATAATTTTACACTACATTACGGCAGGTATTTACAATTCAGAGGCAGAGGGTGCATGCTTAACTACATCAATTAAGGAAATAGTTGTGGAGATGTCAGATACTCCACTGAAGCAAATCTTCAGCAGGCGGGGAGGTGCCATGTGTTGTATTACGACACCAGCTGCACCGGCTTCCCAACGGGAAACAGTTTTGATGTTTCTCCGTAACCGCCAGTCTTCCGCTTCATCGGGATTCTTCAAAAATGTTTTGACAGGTAAACATGCGCACCTCAAGTGAGAGACATCGCACAAGTTGAGGACAGGCTGATAGAGTTGCCTGCCGCGGCTAATAGAACGCATTCATTTTTAATTTGTGTCCCAACAATATTGTACTGACGGAGACCGGTGACACATTCAGTTTGCGTGTGTTGTACGTCTGGTCCAACTTTCATTTCAGTCCATTTGACAACATGCAAAGAATTGGTCGACACATTCAATTCCCTTTCCCCACAGTAGCTGCTCTTTCATTACAATAACTGCTTGCAGACTAAACCAGGATAAACATTAAGAGATCAAATGTCGGCTCACATTTAAACTAGCAATATTTTCTTCAACACATGTTGCTTTAATGTTGACACACTTAAGATCCTAACCCCCGTATAAAAGCCCAATAGTATATTCCCTCACCCTCTACCTGGGAATGCCTTCCTATTTAATGCACAGCATAAAAACACTTCATGAACATTGGCGCTTCTGCTGGAGTTTATGTGGATGGTGGTGGATGCAGTGAGGGAGGGGAGACTTGTTGTCTGTGTTTTGAATTGTTCTGAGTTTCTAGCTTTATTAATGGCATTCATCTCGCCGTATGAGACACCTGGCCACGATGCAACGTCCTGTTTTGTTGTTATTATGATGTTGATGATTTTTAAAGCGTTGTCATAAAGACTGTATTAAGGGGTGGTGTTTCCACTGGGTTTACGACACCACATTAGCGCCCACTGGTGTGGTTTTATACTGGTTCTATGATTCTGGCTGCAGATGTGTGTTCATCTGTTTGTTTGTGTGTACATTGGTGCGGAGCTCCGTCCATCGTAAAACGGAGGAGAAGTGGAGATACACGACAATGAAGACAATGAAATGAAATATTATCCTCACTTAAAATAGATCAGTAACATAAATATTTATTAGATGTATTCTAATAAATAACGAAGGCTTGGTGGAAAATCCACAGCCAATCAACAGTGCTGACATTAATTAGATAATCAATGCGTTGTTCAGATGTGTATTCACAGTAGCTGTTCTACCAACATGTGACGAGAAACTAAAACATTAAAACCGCTGAAAGGACAAATGAATAACGTTGACCATCTTGTGATAATTCAATGTTCTGCTGGGAAACTTTTGGACCTGGCATCCATTCATGTGGATGTTACTTAGCCATGTACCTAGACCAGACCAGGCACCCCCACCCCATAGCAATGACACTTCGTATGCACAATTGCACTATGTACGTGTTTCCATTGAAAGGCATTTTGTGAATGAGCTGTAACTCTCGTAAAGTGTCGTCTCGCAATATCCCACAATTCCCACACAAGACTTCACTTTGAGGAAGATAGACTTCACATAAACTGGTCACATGACCCCCCCCCCCTCCCGCTGCATCATGTCGTCGTGACACCGGTGACGGGGAATTGCGATAAAAGTGTTTCCATTACACACAGCAACTGACGCAGGCACACACACACATACACACAAAACCGTTTTAGCAATTCAAAACAAGCAAAAGAAAACATGAATAACAGCCCAAGGTGTTGACCTGGCCTCTAAATTCACTAGATCCCAAACTGATCAAGCATCTGTTGGATGATTCACAGGGGCCCCTCCCCTCAAACCCTGAGGACTCAAAGACCCCCCACTGACAACATTCTGTTGCCAGACACCACAGGACACCCTCAGAAGGACCATGTCTAATCTCTGATGAGTCACAACTGTTTTTGGAGTGAGACATCGGAAGGTGGTCATAATGTTATGCCTGATCACTTTACTTAATTAAGGGAAGTTATTGTTTCCTGCCAGCCACGCGCAAGACTTTAGAATTCGACCTTATACAAAAACGAACATGAAATAGAAACAGAGTCTGAAAATAAATTGCTTCCTATTTGGCAACTGGTGCATTAAAAAAAAAGTGTCTTCTTTCATCCTTCACATTGCAAACCTTACAGTACACGGGGAGAAAATAGAAACTTGTGGGCAGGACTGGACTGCAAAGGCAGTCGTCTGTTTGTGACAGAGCCAGCTCAGCTAAGGCTGTGGGGATTCAGTATGTTAAGGAGGTGATAGAAGAAGCAAGACATGGAAGGCAAGGGGTGTTAAGGGGCATCATAATAAGTGAGAGGTGGAAGCGAGAAAAGTGTCAGAAGGTTGAGAGGGCTGTGAATGGAAACACTGGCCCTGCTTGTCCTGTCATTCCAGCCAGCTCTCGGAGGATCGCATTGTTTTCCGGAAGCCTCAGCGTCCCCCTGCCGCCAGTACAAGACATCCTCTCTGCGGCCGTCGCTGCTAACAGACGCCATCAGTCACACTGGCTCAGAAACCACTCGCTTCCAATCTCACCACTGCTGTGAAGGCAACTGCTCGAGCTTGTCTCACAAATCTGCTCCTCCGTGTGCTCCGCAAGCAAAGACATATATTTACACATAGTCACAACAACACACACACACACACACAGAATTCTTTCATCACTTTGCCAGAGCCAAAAAGCACTCCCAGTGAATTTGTCGCTGTCCTGCTTTCTCCATCCTTCTCTCTATGTAGCTGGATGCTGGATTTACTCCGACACAATCCACCTCATGTCCTTCATGTTTCCTGGGCTTATAGTCTTCATCTGAGCATTAAGGGCTCACCGTGCCACACATCCACACAGATGAAAGCACGTCCGTTGACTTTTTGGAAGATCTCGGTCCAATAATAATAACGGTAAACTGGATTTTAGTGTTACTGTTCTCCCAATTTGATTTTCCACATTAAATTTGTTCACTCATATCTCTTACAGTGTTATTGCGCTGTATCTTTGACATTTCCCGTCACTCTAACGTAGAGAAATGTGTCGCTACAGGTCATGGCTGGATGTGTTACAGGGATTTTAGGAGCACATAAACTGGCTTAAACGATACAGGTTTAAAAGTTTGGAAGCAAGATCAAATTTGTACATAAAAGATCATGGTTTCATTGGTTTACTTTGCATCAAAATAAACACCATTATTATATGAAGAGTAACTTATCAGAAGACATTTTACAATAATTATCAGGTATTTTAGTTTTTCTTTCTTCAAAATAACCTCCTCTGGCTTCAACAACAGCACATACGAGGCATTCGTTCCACAAGGGATATTTGTATGCAGACTCTCAGAAGCCAAAGAGTTCAAGTGAATAATGCAAACTGCGATTTGTTTTTTAACTTTTGCACCGGAGTTGTGACTCTTGCATATCCTCTCGACCCTAAAACTAAGCCCTTCTTTTCTTTTGCTGACATTTATTCAGCAGTGGTCTTGTAGCATAAATGTACACCTAAAGGTAAATTGAGGAAAATGGTTCATATCAGTAGAAGCAAAGTCTGATCATGCAACAGATACATCCCGAAATACATGTAACTCATGCTGGTTTTTAAAAAAGGCATTATGAAAAGAAACTTGCAGAAACTTGCTTCCAAACTTTTGGCTTGTAGTGTATGTGTATTTTATTAGGTTTTATGTGTTGTGTGTCTGTGTGCAACCTTTGTTTCACCTAGGTGAATATTTTTTTAAGCTGGCTGTAGTAGCCATAACACAGGCACATTTCAGTGCACGGTGCGATTGGTCTAATTGTTTATGCCTGTCAATAAACAGGAGCTAATCTTTCCCACTGGAAAAGGAACCAGATTTTTGACTACTGCAGTGTCATTTGACTGCAGGAATTACGGCAGAAATTTGCTCACATTGCCATGTTTAATTATGTTCGAGCTCTGTGGAAACAAAAACCTGGTGAATAAAAAATGGACTGATCAAATGCAACATTTTGCCTTGGATTAAGTTCATCCAAAGGCGTGATCAACATGTGGTAACACTTCAGGGGCTTAAAGCTTTGGTTTAGCTTCTACACTGGTTGTTGCACATGAAAATATGTGTTGTTTGGTTGATACAACAAGATATCAAAATGTGGGGGGAAAAAAAGGATGTTGTATACACCACTCAACCAACATTATGGGACAAGTAAATAACAATAACCATCAGTGTGTTTACATGCACAGCTTAATTGAGTTATGCTTGAAATGTGACTTTCTTTTTTGCCACAGTTTACATGCAATGGAGAAAATCAATTAACTGATGGGAACATGCCCTCCGTGGCGATATGTTTTTTGTCAGTGGGTTAATATGGCCCCCTTTCCAGTTGATCTAATATGTCATATAATAAACAAGATTCGTTCATGCAGCAGACCGGCATTTCAGACAACAACCAAATGGAAAATAGTTCAGCTTTTTTAATCTCGTACGTAATGTAACCAGCTTTTTTTTTTTTTTTTTTTCTGCTAGCACAGCGGTTGAGGAGCACGTGCACACGTGTTGTCTAGTTAAAGTCCCATTAGGCGTATACGTGAAGGAGAAAATCGATTTCAACAACTAAAACAACCCAAAATGTTCAAGTATCAAGTATCCACAGAGGCCCCTATTTATTTCAAGATTTGTATTCTATAAATAAATGCATGCTACATCTTGTCTGCCTCGTTATATACAGTACGTTTGAACTAAATTTCTGTGCGCTGTTGTCTGTTTTCTAGTTTCACCCAACCTCACAGACTCCTCGTTCTATGTGTGCACATCCTCCTCCAGCACAACCCCCTCCCCCTCCCCACGCGGCGCCTCCAGTCCTCCCTAATGAACACAAATACATAATTCAACCCTCTTCTTCTTCTTCTCCTCCCATGTACCCTAAGTGACAAACTAATATCCATAAGCAGCCGAGTCGTTGGTGGATTTAACCTTTGATCTTGTGAACACGAGGCTGCGCATTAATCAAAGAAAGAAGAAAAAAAAGCATGAAATGTTTCATTAACCGTCTTAACTGTTTTGAATTCTGACCTTTTTTTTTGCTGAGCGTTTTGCTGAATGCTTTTTTAATAAATATGAATAATTTCTCAATGCTTCTTGTAATCAACAGTTATTCTTTTTTTTTAAAAAACATCAAATGCTGTGACGTGTCATGTCAGGAAAGAAATCTCTAAATTATTTCTAAATGAGCGGCTTTAGCTTCCGGTACAGTTTTATTCCTTCGATTCTACACTTGCTACTCTTCTTGGATGGACTGCAAATTGAGCTTTACATATATAAAATAAAAATCAGTGCCTGTTTGACAGAAATACGGCTATAGAAGGCTTTATCACAACTCTCTCCTTCTCTCTCTCCCTCCCTCCCTCCCTTCATCTTTCCCTCTCAGCTGCTATTATTTATTCAGTTTGTTTGGCGGGACTCAGTAGCCGCGGCAGCCCCGGCCTGGCAGACCTATCGAACTGTGGCATAATAGATGTAATACATCAATGCGTTTGAGCTGAGAGCCTTTAATTAGGCCTTCCTTCTCGTTTCATCAATCCCCTCCCCACTCCCCTCCCCACTCCCCTCGCCCTCCTGGGATTCGTAGGGAGGGGCGGAGGTGATACAGAGAGGCCTCCTGCACTGCATGCGAATCGGCGCTCTTCCACCTCCCCAGCCCGTTCCCTCCACCTCCCTCGTCCCTGAAAATCTCCGACCCTCCCCCCCCCGGCCTCCTGTCCTCCTCCTCACCCAACCCCGCCGCTGCCACTCATGTCTGCGGGGTCAGACGGCAGAGAATGCTAATCCTCACCTGAATGTCAATAATTAAAAACGCGTCGCCCTTCAGGATCTGAGAGGCAGCGGCCGCGCCTCGCGAAGCGGCAGGGACGTCCCGCATGAAATGAACGAGCTCCGAGAAACGTGGACCTTATTCGTGTGTGTCTGTGCGTTAGAGTGCAGCCGTGACCTTGCTCCCTAGGTGCTGTTCAGAAGTGTCATGTTTAATAAACGCCAAGCGAGACCCGGTGGTGACCAGCGGCACAACTGCAAACACGGTCCAATCTCCTGCTGATTTTGCCATTTTCTGTTTACCTTTTCCACCCATCCATTTTTTCACGTGAATCATAGGAACAACATCTGACATTTACCACAAGTTAAAATAGAACCTCACCGGACCACATGACGGAGGAGCGCCGGAGCCAGGAGCTCAGCCGAGAGAGGATAGCTGCTCCTTATATTTCATTTACTCCACGCCATTGATTGAATATGGTGTAGACTGCGTATCGACTGCTTTTGTTTCAACCGAATGTACAGCTGATGGAAGAGAAATCTGTGCGGGACCACTACATTATATGCTGCACAGCAAGAATTTCTTCAGGGGGTATTTAGTTTTTTAATAACAAACCTTAAGTACAGATTCTGCATGCTCCTACATCGCAAGCCTTAGGCAAACGTACATCCATCCAGACATTTTATCCATATTGTTGGAAAAGAAAATTATTTAACGATGATGGTGAAAAGAAGTTCACAAATATAAAAAAATGCAAAAAAGAAAAGTTTGATTTTCTGCGACTAATCTCCAAGAAGCGATGAGATGCAGCATTTGAAAGTAAATGTAAATGAGCTGCCTTCTCTGCGCGCCAGACTAATCGTTAACCTCTCCTCAGCACACGCCGCAATGTTACTTTCAGCAAGGAGATCCGTTATTATAAACGTTTCGGTAAAAGCGTGTTCCATGCGAAAAAACAATGCTTAAAATATTTACTGAATTCGTCCAATACTCCCCATATATTCCCATGCTGCACGTTCTCGCCTGGAAACACATGCAATATGAAGCAACTCGTACTGTACACAACAGGAAGTCCATACGCGGATTCTGTGAAAGGCTTCAAGCCCAAAATGTGAAAAGACACCCTCAGGAGAGTGAACCACTGATGTGTGTATATATATCTTAGTTTTTTTGTATTATCATTTATTCAATAGGGAAGTCACATTGTGATCAAAGTGTGATTTGAAGGAAACTTGAGTAAAAATCATATGCACATCTCATTCACTAAAACACAGTTTAATAATGCTGTAAAATGCAGCACATTAGTGGAACACTGAGCTCCATCTCCGGGCGCTGCAGCTCCTCCCACCGTCCAAAGAAATGCTCGTTAGGCTTGTTGGCGAGAACTGACCGTGGGTGGGAGTGGGAATGGCTGCACGTCTCTCTGCGTTAGCCCTGTGACAGACTGGCGACCGCGATGCCCATAGACCCCAGCCCCCCCGCAGCTCTCCAGAGGACGAGCGGTTACAGAAAATGAATGAATGTCTATTACACAGCACCTGCATTACTTTAGCGGGGTAAATTAGGGTTACGAGGAGCGATGCTCAAACAGGCGCGTTGGGCGGCTTAGGAGTCCTTAGGGGTGGGATATGGGTTCACACTTGCATCATGTGCAGCATACCGAAAGAGTGGAGTGGTCAGTCGCATTGCACTGATGTGCTTGTGTTAGTGTATTTCCAGGTGAGCAGACATGGGGAAGAGTAGCAGAAGTAACAGGACAGTTGTTTAATGAATGCGTTTAAGTGGTGAATTACTTGAATATCTGTTGTATACCGGAGTTTAGTGAGCGCTATCTGTATTCAGTTATTTTTAGGAAGAGAATAGGACATGTTTGTTTGTTTTTAAATGTATGTACGCCTGGAAGTCCCAAGTGTGCAACACTACGTAGGTATTAGTAGAAAGTGAAAGCAGGAGGTAGTAGAGTCTCGGTTTAATGAGCATGTTGCAACTCTGTCCTTTTGTGAACTGCATCTTTAAACCAGTCCTCATTGAATAAGTGTTTTAAAACTAATCTGTCTGTGATCTGGGCTCAGATTCCTGCTCACTATAAAGGGTTTGCTGTGAAACTAATACAAGGAAACAAATTATGAGAGAGTTTTGAAAACCCGCATGTAACCGCAATATAGTCTCACTTGCATGTGCATCTTTGGTGAACGTCATACAATTGATTTAGGATTTAGGGAAACATAATTGGGCTCTAACAGATGGTATCATTCTGTCATATCCAGCTTGTCCAAGGTGCAAAATATCTTTTTGTGCTAAAATAAGAAAAAAATGTTCAAAATTCAGGATGGTATCGGTTTGTAAATATAACATATTCGGTTGTGCCGTCACTTTGCGTGATGAACTGCCCGGAGTCCGTTAATTCCACCGAAGCTAGTCCCTTCAGTCTTTTGCTAATATATCCATTACATGAGTGATGCTCCCATAAGCCAGCCCTAGTCAGTAAATAATTCTGCTTAATTAAAGCCAAGACATCCATCTTTGCCTGCCTTTGTGTGCAGACTCTACGAAAGGCATGTTCTATTAATAAAACAGCGGTTATCACCACTGTTGATGTAGTTTCAAACCTGTTAATTAGACTGTAGATTTCAGATGGAAATTAACTGCCAATAATTCAACAGAAATGGGATAATGACAGTTTTTTTTTTTAGTTGTTTTTCTTTTTTTTTTTCAGGACGGCGTACCGATCAGGAACGCACACCAACAGAGGATGGTGACATACAGTGAAACAGACACTGATGGAAAGTACCTTGGCCTTGTGTGTACATGTTCAGGTCAGTACACTAATTCTCTGCCAGGCACTATTGCTTGTTAATGACTAACATGGGCGCTACACTAAATGTACGAAGACAACTAAATGTGTTTGCGGCGTCGTGCCATTTACGCTCCAAACCCACATTTGTGTACTCACTTAAAGCGCGGCAGCCACAACATGTCACATGATAACGTGAAAATTGACTAAAGCGTTTCTGCACAATTTATCCAGTCCATTTACCAGTTTATAGAAGAGACATAGGGTGCAGGATATTTGACCATGGGTGATCTCCCATGTCTTTGTTCCAAATTTCCATTTAATTTTCACGAATGGGAAATTATTCTCAAGAGGAAGCAGCCGGCATTTTGATTTCCTATTAAATAGTAAATTAATTGCAGCCACTGTAAAATGGTGATATTTTAACCAGCATAGTCCCCCCCTCCCTGTAATATACCAGGAACACATTTATAATGTCCCTAGGGCATTGCTCCAAACATTATTATCCTCTGCTGGTAAAATAATTAAGCATGGAAAACTCATTAGGTCTTTCTGCCTGTCTCCAAAACAAATCTATCAATCTATCTATCTAGCTATCTAATGATAAACAATTGACATTGGAGCAAAGGGCTGCATATAAAAATAAAATAAGTCCTATTAGCTGGTTTTCCTTTACATTCATTGAACATTCACAGCTCCATTTCCATCTAACACGTCCCCGACCTTCACAGACACCACTGCTGCAAAACAATGACTCATCTCGCTGGTGTGCATGTGCTTGCTTTTTACATGTGTGCAGTTGCGGTGTTAAAGTTGAATGAACAAAAATGACAATAATGGGCCGATAAATCAGAGATGCAGAACTTTGGGGAGATGCTGAGAGGGGGCCTGTCATCTTGAGCAGAGGCAAATAGTCACAAATTGGGGTGTAGTGCTGTATAGTACGGTGGCTGTAATCAAAGCTGCCATTTTCAGCAAGGCAACTATGCTACAGGCTAATGGAATAGGGATTCATCCAGTGGGCACAATTCACATACAGTATATGCACTCACTGGCCACTTTATTAGGTACACCTTGCTAGTAAGGTAGGAGTTGGACCCCTTTTGCCTTCAGAACTGCCTTAATTCCTTTGTGTCATACTTTCAACAAGGTGTTGGAAACATTCCTCAGAGAATTTAGCCCACATTGACATGATAGCATCACACAGTTGCTGCAGATTTGTCGGCTGCACATCTATGATGCGAATCTCCCGTTCCACCACATCCCAAAGGTGAAATATTGGATTGAGATCTGGTGACTGTGGAGGCCATTGGAGTACAGTGGACTCATTGTCATGTTCCAGAAACCAGTTTGTGATGATATGAGCTTTGTGACATGGTGCATTATCCTGCTGGAAGTAGCTGTCAGAAGATGTGTACACTGTGGTCATAAAGGGATGGACATGGTCAGCAACAATACTCAGGTAGGCTGTGGCATTTAAACCATGCTCAATTTGTACTAAGGGGCCCAAAGTGTGCCAAGAAAATATCCTCCACAACATTACACCACCACCACAAGCCTGAACCGTTGATACAAGGCAGGATGGATCCATGCGTTCATGTTGTTTACGCTAAATTCTGATGCTGCCATCTGAATGTCACAGCTGAAATCGAAACTCGTCAGACCAGACAACTTTTTTACAATCTTCTATTGTCCAGTGTTGGTGAACCTGTGTGAACTGTAGTCCCAGTTTCCTGTTCTTAGCTGATAGGAGTGGCCCCCGGTGTGGTCTTCTGGTGCTGTAGCTCATCCTCTTCAAGGTTGGATGTGTTGTGCGTTCAGAGATGGTATTCTGCATTCCTTGGTTGTAACCAGTGGTTATTTGAGTTACTGTTGCCTTTCTATCATCTCCAACCAGTCTGCCCAATCTCCTCTGAACTCTCACATCAACAAGGCATTTTCGTCCACACAGCTGCTCCTCACTGGATATTTCTTCATTTTCGGACCGTTCTCTGTAAACCCTAGAGATGGTTGTGTGTGAAAATCCCAGTCGATCAGCAGTTTCTGAAATACTCAGACCAGTCCGTCTGGTACCAACAACCATACCACGTTCAAAGTCACTTAAATCCCCTTTCTTCTCCATTGTGATGCTCGGTTTAAACTTCAGCAGTTTGTCCTGATCACCTCTACATGACTAAATGCGTTGAATTGCAGCCATGTGATTGGCTCATTAGCTATTTGCGTTAACAAGCAATTGAACAGGTGTACCTAATAAAATGGCAAGTGAGTGTACAACAACAACATAGAATTAATTACAAGCCTAAGTGATGAGGTCACCTTTAGTCAAACGGATGAAAAAAGACCAACAACTGCCTTTTTAGAGCTAAACTATAAGTGTTTCCTGTTGACAAAAGCTAAATATCTTTATGAAGCCGATAAGTATAACTGATAACTGAACTGATTTCATGAAAAGCAGCACCTTGTCTGATATAAACAGTACTAGCGTGTTTTCCCCTGCAGCAAAAGAACCGTGATAAATATTGTATTACTTGAAATAATTATCAATTTTCTATCTGTGCGTAAACAGTGCAGTTTCTGGAGAATATATTCCACGGTATTGTCTCCCATGGCTGATGTATTATATGTATTCAATTTCAGAGCCTTGAAAGCACCAATAAAGAAAGAAGCAGATTTTGTGTTTGGCTATATATAAATATACAAAAAATCACTTTAAAGGTAGAATCCAAAGAGCTTTGACACAAAGGGAATGCATTATTATAAAACAATATCTCTGTGTGACAGCAATCAGCAATCAGCAGCTTGAAAATGTCAATATGTGTAAAAATTAGAAGCCATTTTCTCATACCGACGACACTCTCCACAGGGAAGATGTTGCTAATGGAAGTTTGGGCAGGAAGCCTTTGTGGTAGTCACGCAAACAACATGTTAAGAGGGAAAAGCAATTCACTTCGCCTTCAAGACAGCCATCAAACTGACACTTTATCACAGTCTTAACAAAAAAAAAAAAAAAAAAGTTAGAAAAGCTGGATTCTTGCGCTCCATTTTACAAATAGACGGTGAGATTGTGAGATGAATGGATCTAAATCATAGGCTGGTATATAACAAAAAGATGGCCCAGAAGACAGTGCACTGATAAAGAATAGGGAGCGTGTTGACTAGTTTGCGGTGGAAGATTGTGCAAAAGGATACCATGTTGTGATTATATTTCAGATAAAGCAAAAAAAAAAAAAAAAAAAACTTGGTGCGAACGTCCCATAATTCCAGCACGTCCCTTATACATCACAGAGGCTTTGACTTACACGGGGTAACAACAAAATGCTCTAAACTATTCATGAAAAACTACTTTGAAGTCCTTACGTCCCCAAACATACACATGTGGGTCATATTAGCGTGGATGCAAGTACAAGTTAACCCCTTTCATGTGTCCATCATGTCTGTGCGAGCTAGTTTCAGCCTCAACGTGCAGCCTGTCAGGATTTGTCATTTCCTTGGATGAAATATTCCCCCTAATATATTAACGGATTTTAAAGTTCCACTACATCTTTAGCTTTGCGAACACTAGTAACCTGACGGCAGTGGCATTGCTCTGGGGTGGGGGTGCCTGGTCTGGTGTAGGTGGGTGGTACATGTCTAAGTAACATCCACATGAATGAATGCCAGGTCCAAACGTTTCCAAGAAGAGCGTTGAATTGTCAGAAGATGGTTTAAATGTTATTTACTTCACCTGTCTGTAATATGTGCAAAAATATGCATACCTAATAAAAGCTTACCGAAATGTGAGCCATAATAACGTATGTGTGCTGCTTCAGGACAGTCTAAACACAAGTAAAGCCCTTAACACAGAGCTGTTTTGTTGCTTTATTTATGTGCGATTTTTAAAATCTCCCTTCCTGAAGATGAACTGTAGAGTTCACCATGGGAACAAGGATGTGTGTGTCTATTTAACACAATAAAGAGAGGGCTAGGAGACTTGCGGTCTCTTCCCTAATGAGCCTTGTAAGACCTCATACTGTTTGATGTCTAAGACTGTTCATCCAGCTCAGACACCGTCTCCGTTGCCCCCTAACCCTCTCTGTCCAAGGAGGGGAGTGGCAGGCTGGCACCCTTCTGCCCTTTGTCTGCCACCCACCTAGCTTGACCATGTTCTCCATTTCATTTACCTTATGCTCTGCTCCTCTACCAGACCAGGGCCAGAGGCCAAAACACAGACAGGTATGCATCTGCAAGGCAGCGTCTCTTGGGATTAAAGCAGGCGGTTAATTTTGTTTGCATCTTGACAGGGTGTTTTTAATTTTACCTGCCAGCAGAGGTTTGTTCTAGCGCTCTCTCTGGACCTCTGTCTAGTGTGACCTATCACTGCCATATGGTCACTGCTCCCACAGCTTACTACTGATGGGCCTGCTGGCTCTAAAAGAGCCATCTAACCTGTGCTGATGCTGGAAAGAGACTCTGCTAATTTGAGGCTTTTATTGTGCCGTGTGTTGTCTCTAACTCTAATTCCAGTTGTTTCCACTTTAAATGTAAATTCGCAGCATGTTGCAACTATGACGGTTAAGGCGTTTGATGATATATGATATATATGTTTTGATTTTTATTTATTTTAATTTATTTAGATTATTTATCTATTTACTTTCATTTTTTACCATGTCTTACTGGTTTAGTGCTTGGGGCTGTTCCTGTCTGCCTGCGGGGGGGCTGTCCCTTAGGTCCCTTTGACCTGGGTGGTCTAGTCTAGTCCACCACTCTGCACGGGTCTTTGAGGTGGCGCCCCTATGTTCAACGGGCTGGGACCCCCCTTGGAGTGGACGGGTCCCCCCAAAGGCAGTGTCCTCCATACCTCAAGCGTCAGTGTCCTGCCATGTCCTCTTAACAACTTTTAGTGTGTATATGTGTGTGAGTGTGCTTATATGTGAGTGTGTGTATGTGTATATATGGGGTTTCTTGATTTTGTTTCTTGTTGTAATGTTTTATGTTTTTATTAGTGTGGAGCACTTTGGGTTGCATTAAGAAAAGTGCTCTATAAATAAAGTTTGATTTGATTTGATATACAATCCACCAGTATATGAGTAAACTGCGTGAGATGTTGCATGTCGAGATCACAGCACCCATGAAGAGCTGCAAATAAAAAAAAGGGAACTATTTTAGTCAATTAGCATGTTAATAGACTAAACACTTCTCTCCATCGTGCAATATATATTTTTAGCATTTTTTTCCCCCTTCATCTCATTTTCAGATTAATTTTATGCACGGTGCTATTATCACATCATCCCCCTCCTCCGCCTCCTCTTACTCTTCAACCACGCTGATTATTATCAGTTGTTGCACGGCAAAACATCACGACAAATCAGCACAGTGTGAAAGGTTGTATCGTTCACCAAAAATTTGGAATGGCTAAATTGCTAAAAGCGTTTGCTGCCAGCTCGCGTAGAAGCTACGCCGCTTTTTGCTGCTCTCACCACGGACTGAGCGCTGTACGTGGCTGATTATGCCGCTTCGGTGGGTTTTAAAGGGAGAATTACGGTATTTGCTTTGTGTTCCCTGTCCGCTCTGGGGATCATTTTAGGAATTAACAAATGAGTTTAAAAAAAAAAATCCTTGCGCCCTTTAAACCTCGCCGCAGGGCCGCTAGTTCAATTCCAGCCTTGTACCCTTTTCTGTATGTCGCCCCCTCTCTCACCCCATTACTTCCTGTATGTCTCCCCGGACAACCATCCAATAAGCAAATCAAAGGCCAAGAAGAAAAAGAATAGAGATTAGTGATTAGTAGCTTTATATATATATATATATATATATATATATATATATATATATATATATTGGCTGAGCTTTTGGCTTCTTGTTTTTCTGTTCTGCCTTAAATGTGCTTAAATGCTGATACGTGCACAAGTTCGCACAGTATTATTGCTTTAATTATTTTTATATAAGCGTCCTTGGATTAAGCCTTGTTTTAAGAGGTTTCATCATCAATCTAAACTGTTGAGCTCCCGTCCTGTAGATCACGCTGCTGCATGCAGCTGCGCTCAGTGCCAGTCCGCGCTTAAAGTACATGCATGTACTGCCGGTCACCTGCTATCATTCTACAATAATGACTGATGAGGAGAGATTGGCAGCTCGAGGGTATTCATCAGGGGCTTTAATTATTCGCTGCCGAGGCGAACGTCTTTAGCCCGCTGCTGCATGTATATCATGCTGTGTTCGGATGGTTTCATATTCCCTTCTTCGTCGAGGTACCTTTAGGGGCACGCAGCGACTGGTGTGGCCTCGGGGAATTGGTTACATGGTAATTCAGTCCTGCCAGCTCTTACAAATCTCTAGTAGTGGCTGGTGTACCTGGCACCTGGAGGGGAGGGGGGGTTGGTATCTTCATCCCCCACAGCGTGCTGAGCTTGACGTTTCCTTGTGGATAGCAACAAGGTCAGAACCTGCATAGAACACATTTATCTCTGTATAAATTCAACATTTTAATGGCTATATACAAATGGCATATTCCGCTCTTTGTATTACACACCGTTTTAATCATGCACGTTCTGCATGTTTGCGAACGCCACTCGAAAGCTATTTTCTCTCTTCTTGCTTTTGACGACAGGGAGACGCAAAGTCAGGAAACCTTTCAACTTGTGGGCTGTTTCTTCATTTTCTTTTCTATAATGTTGTCACACTGTAGAGACTTGCATTCACACTTGGCTGAGAGACAATCGCAATCACCAGTCTGACTTGTCTTCAAGTGTGACCTCACTGAACCAGTCCTGGTCTGGTCCAGATGTGAGGTGCATGCAATCAGGTTTTCCATTAACAAGGCTGCTGCCTTTTCTAGATAAGTTACTTTGATGCAGATAGTAGGTAAATAACAGGTCTAAATGGAGGTCTTTGTTCCTCATTCCCTGTTTAGAGCCTGCAAAATATTGACTACATATGCATTCTACATTTGCTAAATAATCTTCCACATGAGCTTCGTCAGTGAAACGCTCTCACCGCTCATGCATGACGTCGTGATTTTTTTCACAGTCTGTAAACTGTGTTACAGTACGAAAACTGCTGAAATCAGAAAGTTCTATTCTCCTTCATTAAGACAAAAAGTGGCCGTACAGATATTCGCCCATTTACTTGAAAAAAAAAAAGAGTCTAAATGAGATGGTCTATTTGTAAATTGAATGTATCAGCCCAATGGAGGGGCAGGCCTACTGGGACAGGAACAAGGGAACAACTAACCCCGCTAATGTTAAATTAATACACACAATAATAAGACTGCAGAATTCTCACAGCCAACAAAAAAAATATGAGCATGCACTGCAACATTAAAATTAGTTACCCATTAAAAACAGATTTTGCCAAATATGTATTTTTGGATCGGGTAATGCCTAATCTAAGACAAAATAATAATTTGACTAACTACATACAAGAATTATATGGTTGTTGCAGACTGTGAGAAACTCATAACAGATTTATTTCAGGGGATTGTGATGTATTAATCATACTTTTCCCTAGATTGTATAATATAAGTGTATAACATATGTTCTGGTAGAGAAGAAAAATGTGGACATAGTATATTGGAGCCAATGCCCCCCTTTAAGCTGAACACATAGATTTCATAAAAGAAGTAAATTAAGAATTAAAGAATAGCTATTCAACTCCCAGCTGATGGAGCGTTGTGTTTCTATATGGGAATCTAAAAATCTAAAAAGTCCTGCAATACACCGATCAGCCACAACATTAAAACCACTGACACTGAGAGTAAATAGCACTGACCATCTTATGACAACAACTCAACAAAAACAAAACAAAAAAGCTGCAATGAAGATATTTTTAAGAATCTTAAATCTTGAGCTACATGACCCTCTGTCATCAAAACTAACCAAAAATCTCCAACACACCTGTACCTTTAAGGTTATGCAGCGCCTAGCTTGACCTATAAACTAAATATCTGCTTATGGGAGTACAGCACAAACATTTTCTTGAAGTGTTCATACCAGCAAAACGCATGCTAATCACATAAAAATCTGGCAGTAGAACATGGGATTCCAGTGTTTCATAAATGATTTTTAGCCGCTTTGAGCATAAACTTGTTTTTGAATGTTTGTTTTTTGGTTTTGCCAACTGCAAGATTTGATTCACGGTTTATGCTCATGAATATTTCTGTCAGGTATTAAACTTTATTCTGAATGATGGATGGAAGCGTTTGTGCGTGGTGCACTTCCGTTTTGTGTGTAGTACATTTTCTGCCCCATTACAAATTCTGCTCCAGACACACTCTGAGCCCCCTCAAAGAAAAAATAATTTAGCCGGTTCTGATAGTAAATAAGAAGACTGGGGAGAAATCTTGGCTGCAATAAAACACAGTGGACACACTTTAAGGTGTTTACTATCTCTTAAAATCATATCACAGTGGCATCTTTTAGAAGATTTCCCTGCAAGGTCACCCATGTAATGATATTCATCCTGTTCCCACAGAAGAGCATTCACGTCTTGGCATAGGACATAAACTGTGTGCGACGTCAAGCACATTTCATTTTGTGCTGAGCATAAAAATGGGCTTTCCACATATCACTTCCCTACTTTCTGTAAATCTGCATTGACAACTCGAAAACACATAAACATGTGCCCGCATACCCACACTTCATCAAAGTGCAATGCACTCACTCACACACACACACGCACACACACACACACACACACACACACACACACACACACACACAAACAGAAGCCTCCCACTCACCTGCTCACACACACAGGAACACAATTAAAAAGACACCATTACTGACACGCCTACTGCACCAAAACTCGGCTCCAGTGCACTTCACTGACTTCCCCACAGTGATGCACTGACTCTGACAGCTTAACAAATCTCTCTTTATCCACTCTGTGGTTTCTGTTTTCAATAACAGGGAGAAACAATGCAAACTGCTCCCGTCTCTGTAGAGCGTATTTACCTTCAATATGTGCAGCTCTAACCGCGGAACTTTTACTAATTCAGCTGATGTGTCGAACGTATGCGTCTCCCCTTCCTTCATTCTGTCTGACCCGAAGAAGTATTGATAAAACTAATAATCAATGAAATGCATGTAAGGTTTTCATTAAGCAGGTGACTTTGAACCGATCAGGCATAACATCACGACCACCTTCCTAATATTGTGTAGGTCTCCCTCGTGCCTCTAAAACACCTGTGACTCATCAGAGAATGGACATGGGCCTTCTGAGGGTGTCCTGTGATGGAGTGTGCAAAGCATCCAGCTTTTGTAATTGTATTTGTTGAGGGGAAAAAAAATTGTATTTGTATTCCAATAAATAAAAGGTGTAAAAATCCTTTTTTTAGTTAAACTTCTAATTTAGGATATGTAAGTGTGAATATACGTATTCGTTAATTAGCCCTTATAATAATTATGAATGTATATGCAGTACTGGTTGATGTTTTGCATTAATTGCAGCTAATAGAGGTGATTTAGGCTGACTTGATGGGGTGGAACGTGACTGTAATTATGATTTGGGGCCTATGGGTGACAATAGGGGTGACTGTGGCTGAGTGGGTAGAGCGGTTAGCGGTTCGATCCCTGGACTGTAACACATGCCGAAGAACCTCTGTGACTGTAAATTGCTTTGAGTACCAATAGGTAGAAAAGCGTGATATAAAAGCAAGGCCATTTACCATTACCAACAGGCAATAGTTTCAATTACTGAGCTAACGAATGCTAACTAACACGAATGCTAACATGAGAAAACATGACTGCACACGTCTCAACACTAATGTAACGCCAGGTCAAACTCCGCTTCGTAAAAGTTATTTGCTGCCTCCTCAACCCATTTAGGAAAAAAAAAAAAAAAGTGCAAGAGTAAAATCACCCTGATTCCTGAACTTCACTCAGTCTGGGCAGGTGCACAAATATTCACTGTGGTCACATGACAAAAAACAGCTTTTTGATAGGATGTTTTTCTTTTTCTCAAACACAAATCATTTTTAAACTATTTATTCGCAATAAGTATTTGTAAAAAAAAAAAAAAAAACATTATTTGTGCCGAATACAGTATTCGGGTTTGGCCCCACCCAGATGATAGTGTGGGGGGGGGTCTCCTATGTGTTGAGTGGAGGGGCCTCTGTGGATCATCCCACAGATACTTGATCAGTTTGGGATCTAGTGAATTTGGAGGCCAGGCCAACACCTTGTGGTGTTCTTTATGTTTTTACTTTTGAGTTGTTCCTAAACCGTTATTGTGTGTGTGTCAGGCTCCATCCTGCTATTGCTATTGCTATTGGGTGGGGGTGGGGTGGGGGGGGGGCAGGTCCAAAAGTTTCCCAGCAGAACATTGAATTATCACAAGATGGTCAGTGTTGTTTACCTCACCTGCCAGTGGTTTTAATGTTGTGGCTGATTGGTGTATTTAGGCTCGTTTAAAACATTAATTTATTTAATCAAAACACATGGAGACCATTAAGAATTTCTTTTGCATTTCGCAGGAGCAAGAAAAGGCACTGATACACTCTCATCTGTATTTGCACGACAAAGAGGTTATCTCGCGTGTTTCATTTCAGTTTCTTTTTAAAGCTGCCAAAATCAATATTTTAATCTAAACAATGGATCAAATGCACGTGTAGGGAGTCGCCTGCGCCGGTGAATCGGCTGCGAATTGAGAGAATATCGAATTATCATACAATACACAAGTATCACTGAACACAGATTATTATTTTCGGCCAACATGTAAATAAATAGGCGTCTCGTCAAGAATTTGCCTCTTTAAAAAAAAAAAAAAAAAAAAAAAAAAGGCTGCCCCCAAGCGGCTAAAACCTTTGCTAGTGTGGGTTTAAGCAAGTAGTTAGTTGTAAAGTATCTGCGCCATTTGGAAACAGAGATAACAGGTTTGATACCTGTGGCACAGCCAGGAAGAAAAGGGATCATTTCCAAATCAGACTGGGGAGGAGGCTCCATCCCAATAGAAAAGTCTCGCAAAAAGTTTTCATCTGCTCTGACCCGATTATCTGTTACCTAATATTTAAACGCTCAAATATGCAAAAACTGGATGGAGTTCAAAAGATGACTACAAAAAAAAACAAAAAAAACACACACATTTGGGCTCCAATGAAATTTGGAGCATTGCGAATTGATAAACGGTGGCAGGGTTACATAAGCTCCAGTGGCAGATCTGAGTCGGTTAATGTGATTCTCCCCTGCCTGACCCAGTCGCTTAGAGAGCGCACCTTTCTTGATGCGGAATAACACAAATTTGCATGAAATCCAAGTGGGTGCAGGAGGGAATGAGATTCGTGACAGAGAGTGATGGAGCCGCACGACAACGCTGAGATTCTCCCACACCAGCCTCTCGCACTGTACCCACGACGACTCACAAATCTGTCATCCACTCATCAACACTTTCTCCCTTATTAGAATCGCGCTCACTGTTTTTACTACCATAATTCTAAAGACCTATTCTTTGTGTTCCCCATGAAATCCATCCATATCAAAGGTTATTACTTTCTTTGTTTCAACATCAGAGTTTCGCCCACGAATTCCTCTTTTCTTTTTTTTTTATTTCTCTGAGTAGCCGGGGATAACACTCCTATCAGGTGAAAGGCTGGAGAAATACTGTAAAGTACTGACGACCGTCAAGGGCACCTCTGGCCACGGATAAACAACCACACACATACAGGGGAAGATCGCCCTCCAGCCTGCAAGTGATTCACAGACGGCGCAGAACCCACAGATGACAACCCGGCCTTCCTCTGTTGTCTCAGATGGCGTTAGCTGTTGCGCTTTGCTGCCTTTCGGGAGGCGGGCCCCGCGTGTCAGCCCGGGCACCTTTGATGCTGCAGTTAGCATTTTCTGAATGTGTTTAAATGTGCAATCACGGATAAAAATGCAACCGAGTAAAGAGAAGAAAAAAAAAACAAAAACGGGGAGACGTGCGTTTCAGTCTGCAAGGTGAATGGTTTTACTGGACACTTTATGAGACGGGAACGGGAGACGAGGGACTAATTTTAGCACATTTCTCGGAGAGAAAATTGCACGCTGTTGCTGATAGTTTAAAGGCCCGCTGATGAATCTGGGGAATAAAATGATCTGTATTAGCCACAAAGGCTTCTCGCTCACGTAAATGACGTGAGCATTTTGTGTTGTCGTTGTTTTGTCGCGCGAGCCAGGTGTGTTTAGCAGTGGCATGAGTCACAGCAGAAGGAGGGAAACTTCATCTTCCCGACCTACTTTCCGTGTTACCCGAGATATAGCCAGATATATTGCACAGTGCATGCTTCGCTTCTTGCTTATCTTAACTGTATTTGAATATAGTGCACGTTTTTTTTAGCTTTTCCTTGCTTTGCTTTTGCCAAACACATCTAAATCTATGAATTCAATCTGGCCACATTTAATATGAATTATCTTTACTTTTGCATTTATTCATTTATTTATTCGTGTGTAATGTATTTAAGCAAAGTTTCATTGTGTTATGTAGTTTTTATTCGTCCTCACCCCATTGCTGTGATGTTCAGGTGCCTGGTCTGGTTTATGTGGGTGGTACATGTCTAATACCTGGTCCAAAAGTTTCCAAGCAGGAAATTAAATTATCAAAAGATGGTCAGTGTCATTTATTTCCCATGTTAGTGATTTTAATATTGTATTTATTCACTTATTTATTTGTATATTCAAGCAAAGTTTCATTCTTTTATGTAGTCTTTATTCACCCTAGCTTTAACCACAACTGAATATGCTGAATTGTGCCCATTAATAACAGATTAAAAGGTGCACGGTGATGCATTAGCAAGCAATAGGCAACAGTAGACTCCAAGTCTCTGCGTTCATGTTTTCACGGCATCAATATGTCACATGAATAATGCTACAAAAAAAAAAAAAAAAAATGACTGCCAATGAGGAAATCGCTTTTGTTTTACTGTACCGTTCTTAGAGTGAACAATTAGCATGCCTGTCACAATCTATTTCATTATGCGAACTATGGCTCATAAAATTATGCAAGAACCACCTCCCGGTGTCAGCAGAGACTCCTTAATATCCCATTCTCTGTTCTTCTCACTGTTTCAGTGTCCTACATGTGTGTGACAGAACTGTAACAGAGACCTTGGGAGTGGTTGAATGGGGGGCTGTGTGAACATGTGTCAGTGGAGTCTCTGATGGGAACGCCGCGCTCCCCCGTATACAGTCCGTCTGTAGCCTGCACCGTGAATAACAACGGCTCTTTGCGGTATTGACTTGTCCCCGCTCCCCCATTTTAATGATTATGCCTTTGTCCTTTGTGGTAAGAAGACCTGTAGGAAACATTCCATTACTGCATCATGGGGGTGGGGGGGGTGGGAGGGCTGCGGAGCACAAGGCTGGCTCTCCTGTCACATCAGCTCTTTATTATTCATTAGGATCTCTTTCTTTCCTCCACGTTAAAGGACCTTGATAAAGCCATGTTTATTCATACACTAACCTTTTTAAATATTTCCAAGAGCTCTCCAACAAAGACCTACCTGGCATACCTAATACCTAATCTTTGTTTCATTATTCAGCCCTCACGCTCTCACTTCTCATTCGAGATGCAGTACATGATTTGTGCCTCCGCACTCCTTCTTTGTCTTTCTATTTTGCTATCTCTTTTCCGCGTGTGTCCCCGTCTCCCGCCTTCGCTATCATTTCATTATTTAGGTTTTCATGCAAGTACTTTTTTTATTTTTTTTTCCTGCTTCTGTTCTTTTTTTCGTGTATTGTATTGGGCGCTTTCTTCTTTCCACCTCTACCTCTACCCTCCAGTCTGCCATTTTTTTTTCTCTTTCTTTTCTCTCATTCAGAAGTCCTTGCCTCTGCAGACTGATCCCTGAGGGCAGCCTACTGATTAGTGCAGTCACTCCCCCTCTTTCCACCTCAGGCTCACCTGCCCACAATGGTACTTTTTTTTAAATTATTTATTATACAGAAGTCATTTTCATACTCTGCACTTCTGTGAGGGAAAATAAGAAAGATGGGGAGCAGGCAGCGTATAGTGTGCAATAAAGAAAGTAAACCTTCAGGCCAGTGAACCAAAAATCTAAAAATCTACATCAATTCATGTAAATATAAAAATATTTCACTAAGGACCTGTCATCTAAAGCTCTTTATGTGTCCCCCTTGAAGTGCAACTCAACTGCGATTTTTAAAATTTAAAAACAATGAACATGTTTGCTTAGATCCTTCAGGAGTCAGACATGAGTAAACTGAACGTCAGTTTAACATTTAGCATCTTAATTAAGCTACCTGTCTAAGTTCCACTGAGCCGTTTTCCCTCCTTTCTTCAGCTTCTAAATTGTTAGCACATAAAATCATGTTCCTGTCCAGCTCCATTTGTCTTCTATAAGTGGCTCAACAAACCGTACTCTGCTTCCCTATTATACCTTACGCCGCTTGGATAGATACAGTAGTTAGCACGAGCAGACGTGTTCCCTTTTTCTCCGTGCCCACATCTGCCAGTCTGCCAGCCACCCGTGATACTTGGCAGGGTTTCACCTGCTTCAGTGAGAGATGTAGCAGCACCACTGGCACCGCTGGCACCGCTGTTAAGAGATGGGCCAGCTGTGAGCCCAGATACTGATGTAGGAACACAGGCGCTGGTCACGGCTGACACTAGTAATCTGCAAGGTTTCTGGGTCAGCGAGGTTCCAGCACAAGGACCATACTCTGTGTACCACACTTTTATGCATGAAGAATTCACTAATGCCTCCATGTTATTTGCACTATGTGAGAATATGCTTTTTACACATACACTAATCAGCCACAACATTAAAACCACTGACTGGAGAAGTTAGTAATATTGATCATCAGTGTTCTGCTGCATTTGGAGTAGGCACCCCCACACACACATGCACAAAAAAAAACAGTTTAGGAAAAACTAAAGAACATGAAGAACACCACAAGGTGTTGACCTGGCCTCCAAATTCTCTAGATCCCAAACTGATTAAGTATCTGTGGGAGGATCCACAGAGGCCCCTCCCCTCAACCCACAGGACCCAAATGTCCCCACTAAAAACATTCTGTTGTGAGGCACCAGGTGGGCGATATTGGGAATGTTGGTATCGACCCGATGTCAAGTAAATACAGGGCTAGTATTCCCGATACCATTTCTTTTTACTTGAAATGTCATTGTCATTGAATAACTCATAATTTTTGCCTTTGTGGATTTGTGGATTATGATTATGCTAAAACACAGGACAAATATTTTAAGCAAATAAACCAGTTTCTAGTAACTTATTACGATACAAAATAGATTAACTCAATTAAATAATTGCTCTTTTGCTAGACACAGTTGTCTTAGGAAAAAAAAAGGCCATTAGTGTAAAATAAGTAATAAGAAAAAAAAGGGAAAAGGCACGATGTAACAAAACATAAATATAACAATGTCAACAAAAGCAACAATGTAATAATAATAGGAAAAATTGCTCAGAGAGGGAAACGTTGGCTCATTCATTTTCCACCAAAGAAGTGGGTCCTGCACCCCACGAAACTGTCTTCTCTTCCAAGTACCAGCGCATTTCAATAACAGCATCAGTTCCAACTGTGCGATGCTGCTGCGACGCTGAGCTTTGAGCGTCAAACTCGGTCCGTATCCCGCCTTTTGCTACAGACGGGGATGGAGAAGCTCCTGCCACGCGCACAGGTCGATATTCAGAACGATACGCCCGGCCCTAAAGGACGCCCTCAGAAGACCCATGTCCATGAGTCACAACTGTTTTGGAGGCACAAGAGGGACCTACACAATATTAGGAAGGCGGTCATAATGTTAAGCCTGATTGGTGTATGTGGTGTACATTGTACACTCTGATCAAATAGTACGATTGTGTTCTGAATGAAACCGAACCTCTACCCGAGGTCTTTCAAATGCGTTTTTCCATCCGTATCCAAACTCCAAATGAAGCTCTGCTTAGGCCTCGTTAGGAGTTTATATGGACGGAGAGGGAAAGACACAAACAGCACCACTGCAGAACGAGGGACCTCAGAAGGGAGGAGTTCAAGTGGAGCAAGAAATATCTGTTCTATCTGATAGCTATTGAGTACATCAGGAAATGTTTATTAGTGAATTAATTACTAATTTAGCAACTGGGCCTGTTTCCAATTATTCTGTCTGGGTTACTTTATTTTCAATTTCTACTTCCCTGTGTTCTCTTGCTCACTGTCAGCCTCGCAGCACTGTCAATCTCTATATAGATCTGCCTGTTTGTTTTCCCTTTTCACTCCCATTCTTCCTTCAGATGAACTGTCACATCCCCTCCACTGAGCATCAATCCACTCTCCGCAATCTGCCCCAAAGTTAGCGATGCCAAATCCATGACGGCCTCACTCAATCCACATTTTCCACCCAATGGAATTTGAGGACACATAAACCAAACCTTGCTTGGATATGCACATTCCCACTCTGACTCATCAATCAGGCCTCGTGGGAGCTGTCATGCTCCAGATTGGTTTTTAGCTTTCCAGTGAATTGATTGAGAAAAAGAAACTTAAAGTAATGTGTTTGCCAATAAGTTGCCACACCGGCTCAATTTGAAATGGCATTAGGCATCCTGACTGCCTCTACCTACGATTACTAAGGCTTTTTGATGCTATTTTAGAGCACTCCTGCCTCTCTATTGGCCACACAAGCTATCAAACTATGTTAAAGTACCCTCGGATATTACCTGCTGTCTACCGTGAGAAATAGGAGTTTGTGTGAAGCTGGAAAATGAGTGAATGTGAGGGTAAGCTCGAGGGGGCGGGGGGGGAGAGAGGGGGAGTGGTGAGTGCGAAAGCTCGGCTCGCGGGGTAGAAATGTGAAAGTGAGAGAAGAAGGAGCTGCAATTCAAATGCAGCAATCTAACAGAATAATTTATTGAGTTTCGGCAGCTTGGTAAAGAGTTTCTGATAAATGGAGCAAGTCGCACTGAACTGTTATCAAAAAATGAGAAGGGGGTCACACCAATTGAGAAAATATATAGGGAAAAATCTGAACTACAGCCCTTCAATTTGTAATTTTACGAAGTCAAAAATCTGCAGTGGTGAGACAGAGTTGTCTCCCCATCTGGCCTTTGAAAGTGTTGCGATTGGGAGCTTGACAACAAATGAAACTCATTTTTTTTTTAAGCCGTATAGTAATTTTCTGCCATTTACGGAGGAATAAAAAAAATAAAATAATTCACCGAGCTCTGAATGTAAAGTGCAGATTCCAGATATTGGATCAGACTTCACACGGGATAAGCAACAGCCTTCACGTACAGAGTAAAGCTGCTCCACACACATAAACAGAATATTTAGGTCATTATAATTGGGAGAAAACGTCAACCTCGGAAACATTAAAGGGAATAAGTTGAGTCGGGAGCCTCAAAAGATTGTGTTCTACAAACAACCTTACATTAACTGATGCTTTTTTTTTTTTATTTATTTGTTAATTAAAGTGAGGTTGTAACAAACTTGGAAAAACAAAGAGTCTTTATCACAGAAGGTAGAAAATGTTCAGATATCTGAAACAGAATCAATGAGACACGGTGGGTAAAAACACATCATTCATGTGTCAAGCTTGAAACAACTTATTGAAAATGGAGTCTGATATTTTGATATTATATGTGTTGAAATGATTATAGCATAGGTCTTCAACAGGGGGTCCGCAACCCCTTAGGGGTCCATGGAGGTACTGCAGGAGGGTCGCAAAGTCTTTGGTTGATTAGACATTTTTATATATATTTTTTAATTTTGACCCACAAATTTAAATTTCTTTAAATACACATTTACAAAAATCTGACATATTTTAGTACGTTAGTATTTATTTAGTATTTTTTAGTTAAAAATGTCAATGAAATTGACAGATAAAGAAAATAATTTAACTGTAAACATATCTAAACATACTTAATCACTCCTTGTCCTGAAAAACATTGAAGACCCCTGGATTATATAATATATATAATATGTTTTTGAAGGATTTGGGTAGATTTGGTTTTTCCAGTAAGAATATACATGATTTTGCAATGTAAATCTTTAAAGGCCATTTTCTCAAAATTAGTTTTTCTTCATACTCTGAGCCAAAAATCTCCACTTCAGTAGCACTTACTTACATACCAAACTTTCCAGATCTATTCCTAACTACATTCTGCAGGTATTTACAGAGGGAATCTTTCATATTTCATTCAGAGCCTGAAACTTATAGAACATTTTATCCCTAAAGACATTTAATAGATTTTTTTTTTTTTTAACTGTATTTTGTGATTAAAAGAGTTATCTAAAATTCCCCTCTGTAAATACCTGCAAATCTGATACGTTAACAAAATGAAACAAGAATCCTGAACCTCACTTTAGCCATTATTCATATTTCTGTGCTGGAAATTCATGCAAATTAGTGCATAGTTAAGTAGATAACGCTTCATTTGCATATTTAAATTCTCAGAAAACTTGTAATAGAAAAAATGATTGCACATATGTAAGTAATCAACTGGAGACAGTTCATGGTGATGTCTATTAGTTAAAAGTTTTATCCGACCCACCCGTAGTGTCTCGCCTTAATTGATGGCAGCACCATTTTTATGTCATATTTGGCATCTTGCTGATAAACTAAATGGGATTTAATTTTAGGAACGTGTACTGTGCTTTGTTGTGAACCTTTTTTTTTTTTTTCTCTCTTCGTGATGAAAAATAAATTGATTGCCACTGCTGAAAATGTCACAGCCTTTATGGATGTCTGCATCACCTACACGACGCGTTGACGCTCGCGTTCTCCGCACATTTCTCCGTGTACGCGCATAAAAGGCAGAAAAGAAATTACAGCGGGTCAGAGCCAATTTAGATTTTAGAAAGTTCCTTCATGTTCTGTCCGCGAGGACTCTCGGCTTTCAAAATGGTTTATAGCAGGACGCCCAGGTCCCCCTTGGCATGAATTTAAACTTAAGGAGAAGAATCAATTGGCAGACTCAATAAGAAGCTGTCCGTGTTTTGTCTAGTTAATATTTAAATAGTCTGCGAGTTGGCTGGCGTGCTTTTGCACCACTTCTACAAACTTTCATGTCACTCTAAAAGTATTTTGTTTTCTCTCTAAATATTGGCCAGATATAAAACAATTTTAAGCTCTAGTAAACACATTGCTCCATTTTAAGATTTTTGAATTTCCAATGGCAGCCTCCTGCTGAAAAATGGTATGTAACATTCATGTGCTAATATCCAGCAGCAATGCAAAGAAAGACGCCGCTAAAATTGTAGTCGTTAAGGACCCGGCGCCAAATCAGCCCAAATCGCGGGACACTCGAGTTATTTTATGTTGATGTTTTAAACCACACAGAGTTTTGGCTCCCCTGAAAGCTATCTATAGAAAAGCCTAGATGAGCAGAGAATCCCTTTATTACGTCTCCATCGCAAGGAACATGACATTTTGAGCCTGGTTTCAGCTCAGACACTTTTTGATTTAGCAAACCACGAATCCTACACTGCAGCGGCAAGATTAGAGCAGAATGTCATCTGCTGCTGAGTTCTTATGTGAATGCCAAATATTAAAAATATCTACAACAGGGTTCATCATTATAAGATTGCCTGACAGGTCTTTGTCAGTCTGTGTCCTCTGAGATTCTGCTGCTGACACGGTGGAAATATGCTCATGAAAGGCCTGTTTTAAGTACAAAGTCGCGGGAGCACTCTGAACCTTCCGCCCGGTCTACAAACAACACCTCTGTCTGGTGAACTACAGGTGCAGCATGTGTAAAAACAAAATAATGAATACAATGAACCTTCCTCGGCCCAATGAAAATGCGTAATGTGCTGTGAGGTCAATTACTGCATCGGCAAGTGGGCATTACGGGCGGCAGCCTCGTGGCTTGATATGGGTGAAGGTAAGGTTATATGACAACAAATAAAACAGTGATTTGCAAAAGTGATTGCTTGCTTCGTAAACACTTTCAGTGGCCAGAGCATGCACAGACAAGTTCCCTGATTGCTTATTGATCACGAATGAGTACTTCAGCGAGGGAAGATCAGCTCAAGGTTACAAAGGTCAGTGGGGGGGAAAAAAAAAAAAAAAGTGAATCTGTTATTAATGCTACGAAGTGTCCCTCGGTGAGAGATGTGCAGCTCATTTGTTATTTTTAACATTTTTTTTATTATTTTTTTATTGTTGTTATCTAGCAATTAAATTGCAACAGCCAATCGGTTTTGATGGGAAAACATAATAAGTGTAAAATTTAAATTGCGTTCTATTTACGTAAGGAGGGAACATTGGGGAAGATGCACACGCTGATACTGAATGAGTCAGAAATATATTCACTGAGCCATTTTACAAACCAAAATACACATATATCTTGCAGTATGAGTCCATGTATCAGGACGGCAGCAATATTCATTGGTAGTAGTTACTTAGAAACTAACAGCTCTTTGACAATCTTGAGGAAATAGAGTCAGATTCAGAGAAATTTATCCCAGGGCAATTCATTTGCAGCTTTTCCACACACATCCCACACACAGTCAATCAATGAAATAAACCAACAAATGAACAAGCCAAGAAAACAAAAACTAGTAAATAATAAAATCAGTGCTCATTAAGATCTATAAAATCAGAAGAGAAAATACAATGAATGACTAAATAGAATAAAAGTTTCATCTGAAATGAGTGGGGTCTGTGTTTTTATAAGTTTTATAGAGGGTATGAATTGAAGTCACTGCCACCTGGGGCCACGTCCCCTGAGGGGCAAAAACACGGTGAAAGGCATCAGAAAATACAGTGAACTGGAAAAATGTGGATTATCAGATCAAATTAAGGACAACCGGACTCGACAATGACCCATACGAACTAGTATGGATTTTATAAAAGTGCATTAGCTTCAGTTTCAGTTAGTTTAAATTAGTTTTAGGTCGTTTCAGTTATGATACATGTAGCTAAAGTAGCCAGGAGCTTTACGCAGAAGTAACGTACAATACTGTAACGACCGACCGGACATTATTTATTTATTTTTGTTATTTATGTTTGGAACTGAAATAGTTACTGTCGACCGTAACTACGGCAAAACAACAACATCCACAAACTTATCCGACAGCCCTCCAGGACGTAACTTAAGAAGAAACTTAAAGTATGACTTCATCAAAAAAAAAATACAGCATAAATGATTATAACCTGACACTAAATGTGAACCGCATCACCAGGTTTCTGTGTCTTGATTCCAATTGTTTTTTCTAATGCAGTGATACATTTACTTGTCTTTTCTTTGGCAGTAGGAGATATCTGTAAAAATATATCTCTGACTGCTTTTCAAATCTGTTGGTACAGTCGATCACACAACAGCTTTTCCAATTAATTTTACAATTTAGATGCTATTAAAGCCTATGATTCAAACTAATGCTGCTAATCTCCATGTTCAACTGTCACTCTTTGGCACTCAGTGGCCGTAACCATGGAGATTTCGCCAGCACGTGCATATAGCAGCAGGAATAAAAGATTTTATATAACATATCAATATATCAATAACACGAAGGGTTGAGATATATAACATGTTTGTTTGCAGTTAAAAAACACGTAATCCTCGACCTTAAAGCTTGTGTGGTTGGCACGCCCGTCATCCACCCCGACCTCCTCCCACTGACTCAAAAGCATTTCGCAAATGTTTCTCAAAATTCAAAATTAAGTAATTTCTAGGAGACACACTATTGCTATTTAATCAGAGGATTGATAAAACCCCCAGCTGCATTTCTTCTCAGCTCTATCGAGCATTTAGCATTTTTCAACTCGTTGTTTTCCCGTGTCGCAACATTACTCTTCATGAGCCTTCACAGTAGTCGTGATGTACCCTAATTCAATTCATTTTCATACAGATGGCGCCATAAATGAGTTGATTACATTGATCTGCACAGAGTAGCAAAGTATATAAAAGGGGGTGTCGTGCCTATCTGTCTGTCTGGGCTGAGGTGTGCCGCTCGGAGACACGCGTGTACGTCATGTAGTTTTTCATGAGAATTGGGGGAGACATTTGGCAGTCCTGTGTTATAATCTAAAGGTTATTAGAGGAACAGGGATGAGCACAAGATTGAAAACCATATTTCAAAAAGAAACTGAGCGGGATAAAAACTCCTCAACACTCCTCTGCTCCGTTGTTCCCCAGCTGTGTGTATCAATCATTCTCTAATATTCCCAGCATGTCTTCAGGGTCTCTCTGTTCAGGCCCTGGAGCCCAGCTTATGGCATCCCTCAGATCTTTCTCTCTTTCATCTGAATGCTCTCTCCAACATTTCCGACCAGCATTAAGATTTAGGGCTATCTTTGACGTGCAGAAAAGGATTTTTTTTTTTTTTTTTTTTTTTTTGTGGTGATGAAAATTCTTCACAAATTGTAGAGGTCAGTCTACCACAATGAGCTGCACGGGGAGAGGCAAAGGAGTTCATTCCAAGACATATCTTTCTTTATCTATTTTGAAAATCCTTGATGGATAGGCAATCCATGTGGGTTTTTTTTTTTTTTCAAATAATGAAGAAGGCAAGAGAGAAAGATATATCTCCTCCTTTTGATAGTGTGCTGTAGTTGATTTAGAAGTGTTGGCAACCACAGTTTTATACGTTGTATAGATAACAACATTGTTTTCACCCCCACTGTAGCCATCGCTTCTTTTTCATCGTAAAAGATCGCTTCAGTCCACATTTCCACCAACGCTGCATGTCTGAAGACGAGGCTAATTGGTCCACTCATGTATGGAAATGTGACACGTCCCCGTGACAGTTTACTCCCAACGACTACAGCGACGATGTAATCATATAAAGTGTCAACGCTACAACAGTAAACATGAAGGGGATTCAAGCTGTGCCACGTTACATCAAAATTTAACAGGTTTGCCAACAGAGTATTTGCAAAACCTCGCGCGTGAACCGAGCAAATACACAGATTTGATCCTAAACTCTCCTTACACACATTTTGTCTTATGCCAGTGTGCACAAAAGTGAGTTTTATGAGTTTTATACTTAACTGGGACAGAAGAAAAACCACCATTTAATAATTTTAATTGATGACACTTATTAAATCTAATATTCGAGCACATATCTTCAGACAGCGATTCATTTGTGAAAAAGTTTCTGAATATTCTCTAATATATTGCTCTACAGCTGAGTCCACCTGATTTTGAGTGGATAATTTTTTTATTTTATTTTGATATTCTGGTTGCACTTAGCTGGATTACACACTGGAGTAGTGCTATTCTGAAAAAAAAATAAAATAAAACATTGTAAAATGTAGGTTAAGATTTAATTTATTCACATATTTGAGATTCAAAATGGACGTGTGGCTCACAAATAAAAGATCATAGGGTTGGTTTCGGATTAAGAGGAATTCAGTTGCTTTGTTTAAGGTGGAATCAGAAGCCGCGGATGGATTTCTAAAAAATTCCGTTTGAAGATTAAACATTTGTATTGATGCTTACCATTGTCTTCAGATCTTTCCAAGCCGAGTCTGGGTTGTTGAGATCTGGCGTTGGAGGGGGAGGCTGCTTTTACGGGTAGGTCAAGGTCAAGTGGAGCATCAGACTGAACCCTCGACAGAGTGAGCACGATGCGCTCATCCATGTCTGCGGCTTCCTGGTCTCCTCCCGAGGCTGGAATACTCTGCATGGAAGCAGACGGTAGCATTTTCATTCTACATGTATTGCTATGCATTGTTCTTGTCTAGATGGTAAGTAAAGTTTCTACCTCTGCAGAAGAAATATTATTTGAGAGTCTTTTTTCTCTTGTCTGATTATAAAGTTTCTTGGCTTTCCATTTTTTTTCTTTTTTTCTTCTTTGAGTAAGAACAAATATAAGAGAACGATAAGAAAACTTTCATGCATGAGGTCCTGAAATAGACACAAGTAGTAATTGTATTCAAACCAACCTGAAACACTTATAAGCCGACAGGTCTTAGGAGCTAATGTAGTAATATCAGAAACTGCAAACCTCGCTCCCAAACTTTGGGATATAAGCAGAGACTTTTTTGTGGAGTGGAAATAAGTTCCACCACAGGGACCTGTCTAAATTACTGGCCTCTGTGGTGGCATTGCCCCGAGTAACCTCTAAAGGTTCCAATTCCCTGCGGTGGAAACACAACTTTAGATTGTTATGAAAAAAAGCAGCACCCGCTTTTGAAAGTGAGCACACACGGATAGGAAGCGAAGCAGCTGAACTAGTGGGGGCTACGAGAAAAAGCTGCAGAGATGTTTTGTTTTTCCAACAACCGAGTGTACTGTCAATGTAGAAGGTGCAATATTTGAAATGCAACTCTGCAATTACATGTTATTTGTTCAGGTATAACATTACGACCACTGACAGGAGAAGGGAATAACATTAGAATTAGAAAACCTACATAAGGAAAGAAAAACAACAGGAATAGATAAATAATAGGATAAAATAGAATACAATAAACAATATACATGTGTTGCCATATATATAGAAAGTGCTGAATTCCACAGATAATGATTGTTGGATATTGCACAGAGTTGTACAGAGTAAGTAGTGAATGATGAGAGTGTTGAACCTTGCGGAGTAATAATATTGCACATATTACAAATGTTCATTGAGGAGTCTCACAGGCTCCGCCCCTCAACCCGTAGGACCCCCACCAACAACATCCTGTTTCCAGACACCACAGGACGCCCTCAGGAGGCCCCGTGTCCATTCTCTGTGGACTCACAACTGTTTTTGGAGGAACAAGGGGAGACCTACACAACATCAGCTTGTAAAGTTAAGCTTGATGGGTGTACGTCATGAGAGGGATTTTCGTAGTTTAAAAGTTTAAAAGAGGCCCAAAAGAACACAGACATTTCTCTTACTTTAATGATGTAATGGCGCACTTTGTAAAGAGATCAAAAAAAAAAAAAAAAAAAGTAGCTCGTCTTCAGAGAGCTGATGTCTGGAAGAAAACAGGTTTCAGTGAACCATCAGTAACATTCTGTGAAGCTGTGCCATGGTGTTTTTGATCTTTTGACAAAGTGTGCCAGAACTTCATTAAAGGTGTGTGTTCTGCCTGTGATGTCTAAGAGACTACATGGTTGGCATCTGTTTTTTTTTTTTTTCCTTTTTCTACATCTCCTATATTATAGCTGTCAACTTGTCATCATGTTATTGCTAATTGCGTAGATCACTAGTGTAGACTTCATTTGTGTAACACTGACACTAAGGATATACAGTTAATCACTTGTTCCATATCACTTTACTGTATATAGTAACAGGAACTGAACATGAACAGACAACAATAATCCATTACAAGAAGACGCCCAAGAGGGAAGTTCAGTTACCTGCTATGTTTAGGTGGCTGTGAGTATTTCTGACTTTTAAGCGTTTTTCACGCAGAGAAAATCCAGACGCCTGGACCTAAATCTCTCAGCGCCGCAGGCAGGCAAACGCAGAAAAGTGAAATGGACCTGAAAGATTAAGGTGTTTTTCGCGCAATTTGCCGCATCAGCGTTCTGCCTCTGTTTGTTTTATTTGCTTAAATTTTATCTAGCGTGCTCAGCTACACGTAGCATTCGCGGCCCCTCGCTTTGTTTGAAAGCCGCACGGCCACCAGAGGAGGTGCGAGTTGACAAATGAGGGAGGAAGACACAGCGTGAGGTCATGGCGAGGTAGCGAGCTACCTCTCGCTGGGTAAATAAATAAGCCATGGCGCTGTCAGCAGAGCCGAATATTCATCACAGTAATAGCCACCTTGGGGTTGGTTAAATGTTCCAAGGAAACATCAAGGTCAGTGTGTGTGCCCTAATAACGTAATAAACTTCAGAAAATGTCTGATCCGCGTCTCCGCGTGCTGGAAAAAAACACGTGGACTCGGCGGCGGAGGCTCAGCGAGGAAACACGTCGCGGGGAAATTAGATAATTTCCATAATTAATATATTTTTATCGGCGGAGTATCCTTTTCATCTTTCTGTTATGTAAATGTTCGTACAGTTCCTACGTGAAAGATTCGCAGGCGCCACATCCACAGCGCGTCGTTAAAGTTATTGATCTGCGCTTCCGACACCACTCCCCTCGGCGCGGCTTACATAATAACAACAAAGGAGCTCTCGAGAGAGAGAACCTCAGACATGATGTGGAAATGTCTTTCCACCTGATATTCATATTGCTTGTGTCACACAACCAGCTGTAATTCAAAGCTTTAAAGGACATGTAAAATGCCTCCCCTGACCCGCTCTGCGAACGGCCTTCGGAGACTCGCGCGCGGAGGATGGAACTGACGGAGATTTCTTTTAAGCAAAGGGCGCGCAGTTGTAAATTATTCAGAATAAAAATATATTGAAATTTGATTTACTGTTTAAATATTGGGCCGATGCATCTTAGATCAGCGATCCTCAGAAGTGCCATTAAATAAGATTTTTCTTTTTTTCCACGACCTTTCATGGCTGGGTTGTGGGCTACATTGCCAGAGGTGTGTTTGTAAAATCATGAACAGTGGAGGAAAAGGCCCCGGCCCTGTTATCAGCAGTCAATATCCAGTTTTCACGGCATCCTGGTCAAAGTTGGGTTAAAAAAAAAAAAATAATAAAAAAAAAACATTTCATTTCGGACTCCCACACAGATGGTCTGGTCAGGTGGGAAAAGGTGGAAAAAAAAAAAAAAAAAACTCGAGGAACTCATCACCTTTTAATAGACTGGATCTTAAAAGGCAGGAATGCAGCGGAGGCGCCGAGTTACAGCAGCAAGGGCGGTTATTAATACATCAAGTAATTAGCATGGTTCCTTCGTGTTATGAATGTAATTGCATTGGACCTATTTCCCACCTTGCCTCTCCCTTAAATTTTATAGAAATGGAAATTCTGTCACGACCTTTTCACCTTGTGCATTATTAAGGTGGGACGTATACCCGCAATTTCTCTCACAATATAGCCCAGGGTTCTTTAGCATGTGTTGAAACCTCTGCAAGGCTCCGGAGAGTCGAGCGGATGGTGTGTGGTGGTGGTGGTGGTGGAGAGGGGGGGGGGATTTATTACCCTTCACACACCCTTTTGGCTTCTTGAAAAATACCTCCCTTTGGATTAAATGTTAAAGACTAAGGCGCTCACATTTTGTAAGGAAACTAAATTAACCCACGTGCCCTGAAGCTCTCTTCTTCTGCCCCACACTAAAAGCCAAAAAGTGCATAAAGCATAATGTTAATGTCGATGATACGGAGCGGAGGTGCCTTCAAACCGACCGCGCAAACACACCTATCGCTCTCTTGCTCTATAGAATGTTCCCATTCCTACTGTAATGTAATGATTTCTAAGCGTAACGACACATGAGCGTTATTACAATACGGTCTGCTTAACTCCACACGGCGATATGGCACCAATTTCCTTTTCTGATTTCCTGTTATTGACCTTATCACTAAAGAGTGAGCATCCGTAATACAATCTCATTGTTACCCAATTTACCTCTACGCAAACACAACATCAAGCCTTTCCACATAACGCGATTGTTTACGCTGACTTCGAATATTGCACGAGTGAACTTGCTCTTCAGGAACTAAAGTGCCCGACTGAATAATAAAATCTTTATTGGTGTTGAAGCATAAAGTCAAGGGGCTGCCATCAGCGCCGCTGTTACAGTGGTTCTACCGTAGACTGAGTTCACTAAACGTCTGTTCTCTTAAAATCTCCATGTAACGTTTTTTTTTTTTTTCGGAAACTGAAAAAAGGCCGCGTACACGTTTGAGGCACTAACAAGCGAAGTGAATGAATTTTCTCCAACAAAAACTCCATTTAGTCGACTCTTGGAAAAACTGTGCGTCACGCGGTGTTAACATTCGTATTTTCCAGCTTCGTTTTTTTTCCCTATTGTTAAAATTCTTTGAGCTGAAATGTTTGTTGTGTACAAGCAAAAGTGAGTCCACTGTTGAAATCGCTGCTAAAGCACTAATCATTTAAAAAACAAAACAAAAAACCTGCATAGAATATGTTTGTTACTTATTTTAACTTTTTCATTTGAATAATTTTATATAAAATAAAATCTAAGAAGCTATTTTGATGTGTGAAATTGGTTAATAATAGTAAATCTCATAATAATTTATAATTTGCGCTGATATCTTATTGTATAGTGCCAGACTTCTTTTTACTGTGCTATGTCTAAGTAACATCCACACCAAGGCCAGGTCCAGAGGTTTCCCAGCAGAACACTGAATTGTAACAAGACACAGTCAATGTTATTAACTTTACCTGTCAGTGGTTTTAATGTTGTGGCTGATTAGTGTATATTGGAAGACTTCGCATGACTAACACTGAACACTTCTGACACGATACAGATCCACAGAGACTTCTGCAGCAGCTCGGATTGACGGGCAGCCAGTGTGCGATCGCCCCGTCAATCCGTGATTGTACTGTACGTCAACCTAGTGTCAAAAGCCACAGCGAGGACAGACGATAGACGCACAACCTACCGACTGCTAACTTCACAATCAGTCAATTACGATCATTGTACTGGGCACTAAATGGCCCGGCTGAGCGTGCCGTGTCTTATCTTAGGAGCTTTAAATCCTCCCCAACAGCAGAACAAAGTTTTCTTTTCATCACCCTTGTTGCAGAAACAACACAGCAATTATTAAACTGAATTAATCTACTGTACATGTAGCTGTGAATCCGGGGGTTGAGAAACCTGGTGTAAGGTTTGCGGCCACGACAGGATGCGATTCCAGCGATGGCGCGTTCACAGATTGCCGAGGTTCGCGGCTGCCGAGGTTGGCGCCTGCAGTTTTGCCAGGGGTGACTGACAGTTTTATAAGAGGATGGAATCCAAACTGTAATTCATGTCTTTCCGAGCACATACTTCACTCAGATCATTTGACGAGCAGATAACATTTGCACAGCCACCGCAAAATACAAGCTGTAACTAAACTGTTTAATTTATTTAAAGGGTTGTATCCATCCAGACGTTGACGGCTTTGAGAAATGAATAAAACATCTTACAGCATGTTTGGACCTGTGTTTTTTTTTTTTTTTTGTTTTTAGTGGTTTTCCCTCTTTGGTTACTCAAAAGAGGCAGTTTGGGGAGCGGCTATATTTACCGTATCTCTCATGTTTTGAAGTTATTGGTACACAAGCCTAGGGACAAACACAAAGCAATCCCATTTTTCATTCAGACAACAACAACTCCTTACATAGCCTTTGTTCTGGCTTTATGAAATTCCCTCAGTGCTCAATTGCTTTGAAAGTCTTAGACTACAGAAAGCCCACTGACATCCTGAACCTCATAATTGACTTTGATAACAAGCTAGAGGACTTGCGTGTTCACTTATTGATGTTAAATATGAATACATTAGAGCTCAACTGTGACCGGCGCGTTCTCTCTCCGAGCACAACGCGGGCTCGGAAAAAGCCAGCGGCGCCTCAGAGGGACGGACTGAGAGCGCTTCGGTGCGAGTGCACCTGGTTTGCCATTGACTCTCAATGTATGTGAAGGTTCTCAGTTATCCAGGTCATGGTATACTGTTGGAAACAAGTCCAGTACCCTTGTGTTCGGTGAGGAAAGACTCTCACTCACTCGGGAGACTGGGAAGCAGTGACATACACCACAAATGTCCACTGTCTTGTAATTACTTTTGCACCTAAGTTTTGTTTTTAAGTAGCTGTTAGACTGTACTTAACCAAGTGGTTGAAGCCTAAATTAATGGTAACAGGTAGTGATGGGCGGATCGATACTGAAATATCGATACCAGGCCTTTATGCTCTATTTTCAAATCAAAATATCGATACTTTTGATACTTCGGTCATTCCAGGTAACGTAGGAACACAGCGGAAAGTAACTAAACTACTGAATTGTGGCAACACAACAAACCTTGTGAAACACCTCAGGTTAAATCACAACACAAAATATGAGGCATTTATGATGAAGAGGACAGAAGAGGAGAGAACAGAGTCAGAATTAAGATGCAAGATTTCATTTTATAGTAGTTCTAGTTAAACAATCATTTATTTGAATTGTCATATTTTACTTTGAAACATACATATATACATATTTTGCATGACTTCAGAGTTTAAAATAAATAATTGTATTTGTTATGAAGCTATGATTTGAAATACAGTACGTTTTAGGTTTACCAGACAGATTAGAGTGTATTTACACAAAGTATCGGTATCGCATCGGTATCACCGATACCAGCCTAATTTTTTCTGCTTAACGTTTCTTCCTGTTAAAGGCAGTTTTCCCTTTGCCACCGTCGGCTTTGGGCTTGTTCAGGAGGTTTCAGGCCGGTTTTTGCAAAGCACCTCATAACAGTACAGGAACGACAGGAACGACATAAATACAAATGAATTGAATCTCTGCTTCTGTCTGGTTGTTCTTGCTGCTGTGGACACTCCTGTAGCCCAGTAGCCAGTAAGGTGTGCTCTTCCTGCCTCAGGCCTCTAACGCAAGCGCGTGGAAGAGCAGCGTCCCCGAACAGAACGTTGTGCTCGCCCTCCCGCTGTTGTCCTTCATGATGGTTCGTTCCATGCAAACTGGTGGAAGAGCAGGGGGTCCCAGAACAGAACCACACTGGCAAAGACAACGTGTGCAAATGAATAAAGATTAATGTGACAAAGCGATCCTGACTGAATAAAGGTTGTGGTTTTGGGGTAAAACAGGCCACATGCAAAAGAGTATCCTACCTCTACAACACCAGCGGCCAGACTGATGCCTGAGTTCATTGTCATTCTAACCTCATAGTCATTTACTTTAACTAATTATTTCAGCTTTAAAAGTAGTAGCAGTCACACTTTGCTTAAGTTCCCCAAGCTGAGGATGACAGTTTAGTAGCGGTGCTTTAACAACAAGGCGCCACTTGATTTCACATCCCCCGTCTGGTTTAATAATCAACAAAGCAGAAAGTCGGGAAGCCAAGGGGGGGTTTCTGAAAAGCTGGCACCCCTGTCTTGATGTTTTCCATAGAATGTTTTCAACTTTACGGAGCAGATGTTAGCACCTGGGCATGACAGCCCAGGTGTGAATAATCATGTAAAATATATTCGGTGTTTGGTTCATTGAGCATATTGACAGCGTATCTCTTTTTAGATTTAAGTGCCGACGGAAGCCGGCACACGCTGTTTGGTTAAGTCAGAGTTTTTTACAATTACACGGATGTTACAGTTCAGACTTTTATTTCAATAAACACGGGGGCAGGTTACTGCAGTTTTTGTTTGATACTAGCCAAGGCTAAAACAATTTTTTTAAATCAGGAAAAACAAGAGTAAAAATATTACTTAGTGTTAATGCAGTGTTTTATTCAGGTTTCCTTAATACCCAAAGAAGAATGAAATTGTGTGTCCCAATTACTGTGTTCTATATAATTATTGCTACATCAGTTCTTAACCTTCTAAGGCAGAAGTCTGCAAACTATTACTGTGAAAGGTAATGAAACAAGCATTGCCAAAGAGCTAAGAAACACCGGTCCATGTCATAAGAAGCTCAGCCTTCTTTCCATCTCGTAATGCATTGGCTGCATTACAGTCTCATTAACTCAAACTGGAGTTACAGAACTGCTAAATTTGACGACTGGTTACCTGACTTCTGTCTCTTAGAAACAAGAGTGAGAGGTGTGGGGGCGATGTTTGTGGTGGCAGTGTCAGAACTGAATGAATTTCGCCTGTTGAAAGCAGGTAAAATTAGATCCCTGAGCTCAAATGCGAGTGGTGCTTTTGTCTAAATCCTATAATGTAAATCCTGTTTCTTGTCTGTTTAATGTGAGCGGGGATGCTTGACTATTGAATGTGGATTACCATACGTGATGTCTGATGAGATGGTTTCATCTCAAGTGTGTGCTCCAGGCGGTGGTGTGTATTACCATACTAGACAGCAGGGCTGGGGGTGGATGCGCCAGAGATGCAGAGATGGCAGGAAGTGAACAATGTGAGGCTGCTACTTACTTGTTGAATTTCAATGCGTGATACCTGATGAGATGATTGGGACCCACAGCTGCACTCAGCTGCTTTTTAGGAAAGCTACTCAGAGAATTGCCTTGAAACCAACCAAGCAGACGTAGCTCAATAATCCTCTAATTCGGCAGGAGGAACTGCATGTGACTGGAAAAGTTGCATTCCTAACATCGCTGCATGCTCACCCCTGAAGTTATTTTACACACGACGAAATAGTTTTCTCAGTTGTTTTTAGATGGAGGGTCAGAGCAGCGAGGATGAAGTACACTGTTCTTAAGAGGCGGTCTGGGTTGATGGCGGGTGAGCAATGCTCCCTGCTGTCACGCCCGAAACAGGGGTTTGATTCTCTTGCTTTTGTGACTCAATAAATAATGGAGGCATGTTGTTAGTGGGGGGCCTTTGGGTCCTATGGGTTGAGGGGGATCATCCCACAGATACTTGATCCGTTTGGGATCTAGTTAATTTGGGGGCCAGGTCAACACCCTGTGCTGGTTTTGATGTTTTCTTTTAGTTGCTTCTAAACCGCTGCATCCTGCTCTCAGGATCCACAAGATGGTCAATGTTATTTCCTTCACCTGTCAGTGGTTTTAATGTTTTGGCTGATCAGTGGAAATAAACACAGTGTGTTTGAAGACAATACGGACCCGTTCTGTACTAAACTAGAGTACCTTGAAAAAGTTTTCTGTTGTTATTTGTATAGAAATGTATTTTTTAGGGGCTGGCAAAATAATTAAAAGTCAATAGAATCAGAATAAAAAAATTTCACCGGTCGAGGGGCGATTAGGACGGTGAAGTGCGGTGCATAAAATTAAAGAGCAAGAGAAGAAATATACAAAGGTGAATGACTTTATGAGGTTGTAACAATGCAGCATGAAAGGTTTGTGCTCTTTATAACAGCCGTATACAGTATATACTCTGTATGAGTTCCTCCATATTAGTGTCTGTTTACCTGTTTAATGTGCATTTTTCTAATTTGAATATAAATAATAAACACAACCCAACTGCTTGATGCTCGATGAAGGCAAAACATTTCGAATATAAATCACAAAGTACTAGGGAACAAACCTGGTAACGCGCTTTAATTGTGAAGATCTAAAAGAAGTTTGCATTCTCACGGATGAACTATACGGTAGCACTTGAAACACGACTCAGTATTTCACAGCGACGGGCGCGTCACCTTAAATAGGCACGATACCAAACAAAACTCGGAGAGAAAAATCTGTGGAAAAGAGAAACGTTAATTTCTGTGAAGAAGGCAACAGTGTCACAAAGACACCGTCTCTGCGGGAAAATCTGAACAAACATCTGCATTGTCTTTCTAAGATGAGAAACGACTCCAGGATGAGAGGGGGAACAGGCTGAGGAAACACGCACATGTGGCTCATTTTCTTTTAACTCATATTCTGGCTTCAGTCTAGACAGAAAAGCTTTTGTTTACTACTTTACTACTAAATTAAAATGAGGTGGCATTTCATGAAAGTGTTGAGGTTCACTTGTTACACATAAAGCAGCCCATTACAGCAGCTTGCATGTGCCCAATGAGTTCTCAATAAATCACTAACTACAAAGACCCACATCTCTCTGATTGAGGCAGTAGATTGAATTGTCACTGGATTTGGCACCGATTATAGCTGAATACCAGGAACTGCTTTTCAGGTAACTATAAAAATCAAATGCCGAATAGTTACGCTGATCAGGCATAACATTATGACCACTTTCCTAATATTGTGTAGGTGCCTCCAAAACAGTCGAGGTTTATCGGAGACTGAAACACCATGTTCACATATTTTGCATGATTGTGTCTCTGTTTCGTTTTTCTGGTGTTTTATTAGCTCAGCTATATAGTAAATGAGGTCACTACCTCAATGTACTTCACAGTTTAAAATGATAAAATTTAAGAAGCTATGATTTAAAATACACTTATTTTCACAAAGTATCGGTATTGGATTGGTATCACTGATACAAGCCTGAATTTTACTCAGTATCAGATCAGAAAGGAAATCGGTGGTATCGAACATCACAAGTGGGGTGGGAGGGGGCCTCTGTGGATCACCCCACAGACACTTGATGAGTTTGGGACCTGGTCTGGTTTAGATGGGTGCTACACGTCTAACTAACATCCACACAAATGTCAGGTCCAAAAGTTTCCCAGCACCACACTGACTTGTCACAAAATGGTCATAATGTTATGGCTGATCGGTTTATATAAATAACTGAACAGACAAAGAAAGAAAAATAAATAAATATGGAAGCAAATATCACTACTCAAAAGTGCCGGTGAGCAGACTACTTTGTTCACTAACTGAGAAACCTTCAGAAATATCACACACGGGCAAAACAAAATAAATACAAGACAAATGAACTAACAAATGAATGTCCACGGCCCTTATTGAGCGTCCAATTGAGCAGTCATAACAGCTCAGATTGTACTTTGTCTCCGAAGACAGCGTGCGAGGGCACGCGGCTTTCAGTTAACAGCTTCAATCAGCCAGTCAAACTACGGCACAATGCGAGAGTGCACGGTCAGCGAGTGGAAGGTTGACTGCACTAATTGCAGAATAGAATGACATTTTATTCTCTTTTTTTTCGCGAAATTTTTCTTCCTTTGTCTGAGCAGGAAATCAGAGGAAGGGAAGTAGATTGAACCGGTGCCTGCACGTTACAGAGAACAAAAGAATTATTTAGCCGTCGCGGGATTCATATCAAGTCGTCCAAAAGCATTTTTCCCAACATGCCCATTTTCCCCTTTTATTTTTCTAGAAGGCTTTTTTTTTTTATATATAGCTTCTGCCTTCGGTAGAGAGGAGTTTGTGTGATAACAATAGCCACGGTTCTTTTAAACTCTCAAGTGAATTTGAAGCACGCTTTTGAAATGCTACACAGAAGAATTTGTTTCTGTCGTCTGCTTTGGAGCGAAGGCGCTAAACTTGCATGGTGTTAGCAGAGGGTGGCTGTATACAGCAGGCATGGCTGTAGTAAACACACAGGGGGAAAACTAAAAACTAATCAAAACCTTAAAGCATGAGTCTGCAACGTTTTTCAGGCCAAGGACCCCAAAACTAATGCAGAGGTTAAGTAGGGAAGTTCTATATTAAACTAGTGCTATTTATAAATATACATTTTTATTATGCATTGAATAATAAGCTATTCAAATAACACCCAGGTTCAAATAATATATTTTTTTTTAAATTCCAATGTAAGCCTCCTGTAGACAGTAGGCCCCGCCCCCTATCGCTACTGTGCCAATCACAACGCTGCATATTACACACCGACTCTTAGCTATCTTTTATATTTACATACAATAATTTTCTTGACAGTTTTAACTTTACACATAGCTAAATATTGACATACTAAAATATGTTGGATTTTTGTTCATGTGTATTTAAAGAAATTTCAATTTGTGGGGCAAAAGTTTTTTAAAAAAAACTATATATATATATATATATGAATTTCTAATCAACCAAAGATTTCACAACCCCCCTGCTGTACCTCTCTGGACCCCCTGTTGAAAGACCTATGCCCTAAAGGATAAGTAGTACTAAGAGAACTAAATAATTAGCTATTAGGAGTAGGGAAAGTTATTATTTTTTCATGTCAGACAGTATTAGGTGGATTTCAAGCAGTTTTTTAAAAAATGCAGCAAATCCAATGAAAGACAGAAGATATATGGAATAGATTTCAAGTTCTAATCAAAAAGTTCATTACACATGTGAGTTTAATATTTAAGTGCATCTCTAACTCTTCTTTTTTTTGTGCGATCGATAAAGTTTTTCCATCGGGCTTTTTCCAATGTGAAGAAAAATGTGTTATGGTTGATGTCGGTAAGTAAGCTACAGTATGTTTCTGCAAAGACTGGCCACTGTTGAGTCTTAAGAATGTTGTTTTCTTTTAGATGTATACTGTAGAAAGCTAAAAAAATAATAAAAATAAATAAAACTGATTTTGCTGATTTGAAAGAGCCTTTCAACCTTATGCCACCACATACAGAATAAATAAAACAATGCGTGCGTTGTCATTAGAAAATCTCCATTAGTTCATCTTTTGCTCAACTAAAAGAGCTGAAAATTAAAATCCAATTGGAGAGAAGGAAAGTCTCCGAAGACGAGTGCTTATTACGCCCACGCTGTCGTTTGACAGCAAGGTTAGACTTATGAGAACTCTGCTGACAGGATTTTATCTCTCCGGCTTATTCATATTCAACATGAGTACTGTTTTTTTTAACTATTGTTTTTCCCTCGTCCACAGTTGACAGCACTTAAACGACAAAATAAACATTATACTTATGTTGCATATCAAATCAGGAAGTGGCAGCGGGGATGAGGTCCATTCTATGAAGACGTTTCACATTTCCATTATCAGAATTTACAAAGACCATAGCATAATGTCTGACTAATAAGTGCCACAGTTTCAGAATCAATTACCCACACTGATGACAATCACATCTATTTTAGCTTCTGAGACAGAGCCGAAAGATATGAAGAAGAAAAAAAAATAAAATAAAAATAGCACGACTCTGTTGTGTGGCAGGACAGGGACGTAATTTAGGCAGCTAAGTTGATTCGTTTTTGAAAGATGACTCTGGGCCCCTCAAGAGGAAGGCAGCCTGGGTGTATAAGTGATATCTGCTCCATGGTTAATTCAGTGCGATTTTCCAAGCACAAGGTCACTCATTGTCAGTATCTGACAGAGTCCCATTGAGAAGAATGAGATGAGCTCGGAGAGCTTTCTCATTCTGAGGCCGCAGCTCTCGACTCATAATTATCTGGATGGCGCAGGCCTGCGTGACATTGTCAAGGAATACAAAGCTGTAATCTCTGCCTGGTTCCCCCGTAATGAATTAACGCCAATGGCGGCGGAGCGGCAATGCATCACAGGCTCAGATAGATTTCATTTTAGAGAGTTATCAGTGGTTCTATCATGGGAATGGCTCCAGAAACATTGACTATTTAGAGTGGAGTGACCTTTTCACCAGGAAGGTCTACGCGTCTGTTGAGCAGTCAACCTTTCTTTGAAACCCACGGGAGAACTGTCAGACTCTGTCAGACGTGCTTAAAGGGTTTAGCAGTTAGAGAATTATGATGAGTTTACTGCAGATAACGGGTATGCAGAATAACACGGTAAGAAAAGGGCGAACATCAAAATCCGATGATGGAGCTCCTTTGGCCGCTGATTTCACCAAACATCATTCATCAGTTCAAGTCATAAAACAGGATCATTTCTCAATAACAGACCTTCATACGGGCAATATCTGCTGTCTTTAAACCAACAGTTTTCAAGGAAGGAGTCATAGCTGCTCTAACCTGCCCACTGGCAATGTCAATCAAGTCATCCAACAATTTGGTCTGGGCTGAATTATCTCATCAACCGTCAGTAGCCTGAATACCCGGCGTATCTGAGAGCTCGTTTCATTTGCTCTGACAGAATATGTCTGAGCTCCCCTCCCGCCAAAACCGATTTTCTCGCTCGGCCTTGCTCAACGCCGTCCAATCATATCATCTAATATGGGGAGGATTTGATACAACGACTGTAGCGAGAGGCGTCGATGAGACACTTTCGAGAAAGGGACTTTGCATTCAAGGCCGAGCGATTCTCTTTGTCAAAATATGTCACTTAAGAAGCAGCAGTTCAATAGCACTTTATAAATGACTAACCTTTCTGATACTTTGCTGCGGAGGCTTAGAATTTCTAGACGGACTCAGAATTGATGCGGTGGGGGCAAAATAGTTTCAGAGCTCTCCAGTGTTTTGAGAGTAGGCTGCCAATTACTCGTATCTGCTTCTGAGAACGGCGAAGCTTCATTTGTTTTCTTCCCTCTCACATCTTCAAAAAACTGATGAAGTCCACTCAGATAAAATAAACTGGTACAGATCGGTAGTTTTGACAAGTTGCTTTTTTTTCTTCTTTTTTTTTTTTTGGAGAAGTCAATTCTTGATCAAAAAGTCCATGAGCAGTTTTGGATCTTTTAGCTTCTTTGCACCCAGAGGCATTTTTGGTCTGCACGCCTTTATCTTGCTCTTTGGAAATCAAAAATGATCTGCAACGTTCCAGACTAGTTTGAATTTTTTCACACACACAAAAAAAAACACATTCCCTTTACCAGATAATATCTCCTAACAATAACCATGCCATTTCCTCCAGTGCCACAATAAGGCTGAGGTTTTAAGTGAAATCAACATCATCTATTTGATGGATTGAAATATAGTCCAGGGATTCATGATCTCCTGAGGAAGAATCTCAGCAGGGATGTTGATGTGGACTCGCTGGTCAAGACACCGTTTGGAGGATGAAGAAGGAAACTTTAACCAGAGGGTCCCCGGACTATGGCCCCCAGGCCTCCTGCAAAACCAATTAGACTTGCTTAACAAGCCCAGACAACCCATCTAAACTTCACCATTTTATAAAAAAGATTATTTTCCTATCACATATCCGTATTTAAAGGTTGGCATTCTAATTTCATTTTAATATATACAATAATATTATATTATTATAAATATGATATTTTAATTAAATTTATAAATGTGGCTCATTTTCACCCCTCACACAATGGTATATTCCGACGTGTCTTTGCTCGTGACCGAGCCGATTTAGCGACATTGTAGCTACATTTAGCGAGTATTCAAACCCCTCTAGCGACTTTTTTCCCCCTAAAAAACAGCAACTAGTGAAAAATCTAGCGACTTTCTCCGTTGTTCTTTCAAATTTTTGTGGAAGCACGTGTCGCTCCTACCTTTCTCAACGAGCTGCTGCCCCCCATCCACAGGTAGTCCCTCCTTCCCAGGTGTCAACATCCGGGTCCGGGTCTGAGTGATTAAGTGCAAAAGGCTGCAGTTCATTAAGTGGCCACTTGAGGCTTGAGTGAGTCTAATCTGCAAAGATACAGGGTTCAAAGAATTTAACATTAGTCGACACTGTGACAGGACCTACGGGGACCAGTATGCTAGCCTGACCCATATAATTTTCTATTATAGACTGACCCCCCCATCACATGATGTGGCCGACACTGACAGAAAGTTTGGGGACCCCTGCTTTAACCCTTTCTAACAATGCCACCCACATTGCAAAAACAGCATTACTAGAAAGAAGCAAAATATTCTTAACTTCAGTCAAAACATCTTGTGTTAAGAAAAAAAAAATCTGCCAATTACATTTTTTGCTTGACAAAAATTCTTAAAATAAGCAAAACGTTCTTGTCTCTGAACAAAATATAGGACCTATTCCTTTGATACAAGGATTTTTTGCCTTCTTGAAATTCCTTTTTTTTTTTTTTTGCAGTGCACAACTCAAGGGTTTTCACTACTTCAATGCCGAAGAGGACGACTTTTATCTAGCAGTATTATTGGGTCAAAATTTCCATTTGTCCGGTGATTTTATTTGTGGCCAATTATCTGTAAGCATTCCCATCAGCACTCATAATTGTGTTTGTTTGTCCATCGGTCTATTTATTCACTTACTGTTCATTTGTGCAGGTCATTGTCAACGAGTGCCCCAAATGAAATGACAGGCTACATTGTTTGTCCAGTGTCATCGAGAAACATGTGTTTTCCTCGTGCGACCCTGTCATTTCGACAGGGACAACGTGGTTCCTGTGCTTTACAAATCCAAAACTCTGTCAGACACAAGCGTGGCTCGGCTAAGCAGCTTATGGGAAGTTCATGGTTTGGATTTAAATGTGCACCGAGTTGAGGTTGGGGAAAGATCCTTGGTTTAGGATAGTGTGAGGGACCTGGTGAACAATAGCGGCTGTAGAACAGCTTCTCATGTTAAAATCCACTGGTTTTTAGATTAACAACAGGCACAATCCTCAATAATTAAAAAGTTAAAATGTTAACAGTATATTTTTATACAGGTGGAAATATATCATAAAAAAGAAAAGTGAATTGTTTCTAATTTCATGTTGTTTTTTTCCCCTTCTCTCATGCAACATCCCTGAATGAGATTGTTTATGAGTGCATGTTGTCGAGTATTTTTTATGCTTCTGTGATGGGTATCTTGCAGCTGCATTGCATCATGCATACAATGACAATAAAGCCTCTTTCATATTCCTTGTATTTGTACAGAATAACTATACAGCATCGATGTACAGTTTTGTTGTGGATTTCAGTGTACGAGAAAAACAATCGACAAAACTGTAAAGCCAGTGTTCTTCAGAATTATTATTGTGCATACGTTCAGATTATGTGAAAACCACACAGCAGAGGATGCAAATTATTCTTTGCTGGAACATGAATGTCATTAGAATTCTTAGATGTGAAGCCCCATGCGGAGTGAACGCCATGCACAAAGAAGCATTCTGTATTGTTTGTCGATCTCCATGACACCTTCTTTCTGCAGGAGATTTACAGCTGTGCTCATCCTCCTGTGTGTTGAGTAGGACTAAGTAACTGACCTGCATATAGAGTGCGAGCTTATCTTTACATCATCCTCATACAGAGAAACCAAACACGGAGACGCTGCAAATTTTTTATAACCACTTTTTCATCACCATAGAAGTTCGCATTGGAGCTGTTTTTTGACGTGCATAAATTTTTCAGTATCGCACAAATACTTGAAATATGTCTTTTAAACATTAAGTATGTTGACTGTATTTTTGACTTAATTTAATGTTGCGGTTAACGCTGCGGAAAACAAGTGGCCTTGGTCATTTCTGGGCAAAACACAAAACCTTTATTTCCGAGGTTTTACCGTTTATTTACTATTAAAGCTCATTAAAAATACATCCAGTTTATGTGCTTATTAAATCACATCATTGAAACTGAAAAACCAGACCTTGAGTTTGACAGAACTCAGTTTACAACTATTTCATATCACTGGGAATTTTGGTATCGATCCGACAGCGAGTAAATACAGGGCTAGTATCGCCGATACACCTTTTCTAGAAATGTCATGATCATTTAATAACTTTAGTTAGTTGACTATGATTGTGATAAAATACAGAACAAATATTCAGCCAAATAAACGTGTTTTTCTTAACTAATTACAATGTAAAACAATTTAACAATTTAACATTTAAATAATTCCAGTTACCTCACACAGTTGTTTTACATTAAAGGAAAATAAGAAAAAGGAACAATGTAACAAAAATATAATAAAAAATAAAATCAGTAACAATAGTGAGTTGAGCAAAATAAGTAACAATTTAATAATAAATATAAAAACTGCTCAGAGAGGGAAACGTCGGCTCATTAATTTTCCATCACAGAAGTGGGTCTGCGTCCCGTGTAATTGTCTTCTCTTCCGAGTTCTGAAGCATTTCAATAACGTCATCGTTGACAGCTGTGCGATGCTGCTGTGATGCTAGGATATGAGTGACAAGTTCTGTCCATATCCACCTTTTACTACAGGTGGGGATGGAGAAGCTAACAAGAGTATCGATCGCATCATGCTAGTTTCGCCCAGCCCTACACACGTGACAATAACAACATGGACGCCTCCCAGACAACAGGTGAGTCTGAGCCAGTGGGTCGTTGCAGCAAACTAGTAGCGGTTCATCAAGTGTGGGAAAAAACTTCACTGAAGATGAAGCCTATACTAGAGTCCTGAAATACAACAAAAGTAGCCTGTGCACACACTCCCGGTTTAAAAGGCTCACATGTAATAAATAAAATACAAAAAAATACAGGCTGCACATATCTGCAGCACAAATTATGTAGCACGTATGTAGCATGTAGCATCACATCACTGGAAACGGTGTTCAAAAGACAAATATTGACTTAAAAAAAATCAAGTGTTGTGACAGAATCAAAATGAAGACGACCATTTTTTTTGTTTTTCTTTTTTTTTATAAATCACTCAGCTAAGAACATCCTGCCAGTGATGATGAAAAACTTGTTCTCACTCCCTGAAAAAGGTTTTGAGGTAGAAAAATGCTGCCAGCATTTGAACTTTTTCTTTATCAAGGAAACATAAATTGTTTCTCATCACACACACACGCACACTTGCAATCTTTTCTCACTTTGCAAATAACCGGGCCAGTTTGTTCCATATTTCTGAGTATATCATTGTGTCCAGCGTCATTTTCGTCCTCCCGCAGATCGGCGGCTAAAAGAAAATGAAAGATTGCAAGGAGGCGATGGAGAGAAGCATTTTTCAAACAAGAGTAGTTATTGTTTTCCTTCAGCAAAGCCAACAATCTCCCCAGCGATCGGTTGGGCATCCATTAAAACTTCTCACTTACTAGTGTTTGTGCATTTAAAGTGCTGTTAAGAATATGATTAGTGGAAAATGTTAGGTAGTTTGGTATTTTGTTGTAACGTACGGCATTTCCGGAAAGGTTCAGTATGTTCCAAAGTGAATTTCAGGGGTCACCACATTCAACGGTTGTGCACGCACACAAATGAATACAGCCATTGTTGATGGATGAAAAGAGATATTTTTATGCTTTGTATAAAAAAAAGAAAAAAACTCAGTGGGTTTGATGTTTTTTTAATAAAATCTACTAAAAATTGCTAATAATTTCACCATCACTTTGAGTACACCTTACCAGATTATCACTTAATACTTTAAAAATCAGAAGTTATTGTCCCATGAGCAATTTAAAATAATTTCTAAAACCTTTTCTCTCTGAAGCTTCTTACTCAAAAACTAAGCCAATTTAGATATATTAAATATAGTGTTGTTCCTAACTTTATATATTTTGCTTGCATGCTATTTGAACTGAAGCACGGTGCTGGCACGCATACCTGTACCAAAGCCTGCAGCAGCCCCTCGCCTCAAACCACCTTCCTGATGTATAATTCATATGGGAAGATGTTCGAGGGACGCAACACTGGTAATTAAGTTGTGTAAATGACAAGGTCATTAACAAAGTTTATATGGTAATGTCGGGCCTCAAAAGGAGACGGGCAGCAGGATCTGTCGCGTTGTGGATGCTGACCTCAGCAGGCTGCCCAACAGGGGCTGACGAGGCTTCCAGTGTTGCACTAGTCAGGGATATGTTAAACAGCAGTATTTACATAGACACCATCTAGTCTGGGACTTAGACTGTGATCTCCAGGCTGAAATTATATATCTATTTTTTCTTTGTACAGAGAAAGGTTTGATGTTTTTACCATCTTCCCCTCAATCCTCTTCCTACAGTATATTCTCCAGCCTACCGCAGCTGACTGTGGGGTGAAAGAACAGAGAAACTTTGGAGGGTTAAGAGGCTTCTTTCGTCTGACAAATCCAAGGCTAAAGAATAGCTTTTGAAATTACTCACTCTGAACAAAAAAAAAAAAAAAAAAAAAAACAGGACTACATTTGTCAGCGTACAACAAAAAGAGGTGCTTTTTCATGTGGTTCTTGGCCAGAAAAGGGTGTCCGCATGGCAAACCATTGTTTGTTGTACGAGCAAAATTCAATAGACAGGACGAAGGCACAATAGCCGCGCGGCTCGGGGTGAGTCAGAGCTCCTGGATATTGATGATTACACCCTTAATTCACAGGTCTTGTTCCCTCATCCCTTTCCTTCGCCGTGGCACTGATGGCCTTACTTTGACAAATCTAAAGCAACAGAGGGGCGACAGAAGAGCAGATACTGCAGTTAAGTGGATGTAAGTCAACCTGCCAATGAAGGGCGTTCCTTAATTGCAGCACTTGTGAGACAAATCAACATAAATGGCCCTGGATAGGTGGCCTTGAAAGCCAAAGTGGCGTCATTGAATCACACTTCCAAACACGGGATTAACAAATGAGGTTTTTTGGGCTGCGCAAGATCTCATCTGATACCAAGATAATGCACGATAAAGCAGCTCACGTCTTCTAATTTAATGCGCCAAGCTAATTCTTTCCCTTTGGGCATTTCTCTTTTTCTTTTTTTTTTTTTAAATTGTGCTCCGCTTTTTCAAAATCGGCACTAATTTTATTTCTACCCAACTACGTAACATGTAGTTTGGCATGAGTGAAAATGCATATGTCGCCAGACGAGGCTGCTAAAATGAAGTTTCATCCATTCCTGCAATTGTTTTCAGTTAATGTAACAAAATGAGACAATAATGAAGACTAATGGCTTACCTCATTTGGTTAAGTATGAAATTCATTTTGATTACTCTCCTGCTTTGCAAAGATTTTATAATCTCTCTAAATTAGCCATCGCCTGTAATATTCCAAGTAATGAAAATATCAGTCAAAGTCCACACCTTTGTTGCATAAATTGGGTTAAGTATGAAACATAACACTTCTTAAATTGTTTCTCGGTGTGAAGGAAAACATCAGCTGCAACCAACGAGGGTTTACCTTTCCCCTCACCTCATTTGTAGCACTTAACAGTTGCAGTGGAGGTTGGAGTCAAACTGAACACCTGACAACGGTAGAGAAATTACAGAAGAAGAGCATCAGCATAAAACTCTTTGGCGAAGGCTTGTCCATTTTTTTCCACACTGTTCTTGTGAATATTAATTACTGGTACTCAGATTTGATGCTAAAGCCTCCCTAATCCAAGCTTCCCCTCTGACAAGCTCTGCACAACCAAGACAGAGAGATATGGAGCGATAGAAGAAACTGGGAAACAGACAAAGTATCTTAATGTGTCCTTCACACACTTTTTATCTTTCTCTGTGAGAACCTGTGCTGATATACCCTGATCAGGCATAATTTTATTACCACTGGCAGGTGAAGTGAATAACATCGACCATCTTGTGGCTATTCAATGTTCTGCTGGGAAATATTTGGACATGCACCACCCACCTAGACCAGACCAGACCCCCCCCATCCCATTGACTCTCCTAGATGAAGATACAAGATAAACATGAAAAACAGAGCACACAATTCATCCGTTTAATTAATTATCTATAAAAGTGAAATATATATAGGATATGCACATGACGTCACAGCGAGTGGTCGTCTCCGTGGTTACGGCAAATTAGCAGCATTTGAATCATAGACTTTAATAGCATCTAAATTGTATGTGAAATGTATTTTAAAAAAGGTGAAGATCTGCTGTGCGGTTGACTGAACCAACAGATTTGAAAAGCAGTCAGAGATATATTTTTACAGATATCTCCAACTGTCAAAGAAAAGTGAAGTAAATGAGTCGCTGCATTAGAAGAAACAACTGGAATCCAGTTGTTGTGGTTCGCATTTAGTGTCAGGTAATATTAATTAATGCTGTATTTTTTGATGATGTCACACCTTAAGTTATTTCTTGTCAGATAAGTTTGTGAATGTTGTTGTTTTGACAGTAACTACTTCAGTTCCAGCAATAATGGTAAATGGTTTTGCTTTTATATAGTGCTTTTCTACCTACTCAGAGGTACTCAAAGCACTTTTATAGTCAGAGACACATCCATCCATCCATTCGCTCACACAAGCACACACAGTGCACACCAGTGCCAGTTGCACTGGGATATGGCACACACCGGGGATCGAGCCGCTACGCCCTCCGTTCGTGGACAACCCGCTTTACCTACTGAGCCACAGCCTCCCCCAATGATAAACGGAATAGTTGCCATCACTCCTCATTGTCCTTTTAACGTCCAGTCGGACGCTACAGTATTGTATGGCTAACTTTACTTCTCAGTAAAGCCCTTAGCGTTAGAATCTTTTATTTAGCTACATTTATCATAACTGAAATGACCTAAAACTAACTGAAACTAACTGAAACTGAGCCTAATCCACTTTTCCAAATCCATACTAGTTCGTATGGATCATTGTCGAGCCCAATTGCCTTTAATAATCCACACTTTTCCAGGTCTATTTGTATTTATTGCTACATTTGACCATGTTTTTGCCACTCAGGGGGGCGTGGCCCCCGGGCGGCAGTGACGTCAATGCAATATCCTCTATATGTCTCACACAGCTTTTTTTTTTTCCTTCAACTTGCAAACTACCAAAGTAAAAGTGATGAAGAATTATACTTTTATATATATATTTAACAATCAGTTAAGTTTTTCTTCTTCTCTTGTCATGATGTAATTTTTCAACATGAGTCAACGGTGGCGCTTCCAGTAATGGACCCACCTCAGCCAGGACGGCTTTGCCACAACCAGTTGGACTTTTGGATCAGATTGCGAAGGTTATTTGTTTCTGTTGTTGTTCCAGTACACAACATAAAAGGCAACTCTAACCTTTTCTCCAACCTTTTCCCTCCCAAGAAGAACCAGTGAACAGTGCAGTTAAATAAATAGATTTTTTCTTCACCATTAGAAAATACCTTCAGGGTGAGCACGGCCAGCACAGCAAACACAACAACTAGTCAACATAATGTCTAACTATTTAAAGGAGTCCTTCTCTGACTCCTTAAACAAAAACGGGAGAAAACAAAAGAAAACAAAACTGGCTTCTCGCCCCTACTTGGCAAAACTACAGTGGTAACATGATACTCATGAGTGAACGGTATGACTCACAATCATAACACTGTGGACTGAGTAAACATCAGGTGATGCGGTGATCATGGCGGATGCGTTGCGGTGGGAAAACAACGTGCGGCTGAAACAAGTGTTTGAAACAACACAACGATGGCAGCACTGAAAACGTGGCTCCATCTCAATCATACTTTTTTTTTCTATAGAACAAATTCACTTCCATTTCATTTATGTTCAAGAAAAAAAAGAACCACTTTGAGCAAGCGGGGATAAAACAGGTATCTTCTCACTGATGTTTTTGTGCATGAATCTTATTACTGAGTTGTGTTGGAAAAGCGTTGTTCTTGCGAACGTAGCCATGGTTACATTTTCTAGACTGAGACAAACAATGAGGCAGCGTGTGGTCATTACAGCCCATTAAGATCTGAACGTCGAACTGTTCGTATACATAAAGAGTCCACTCCGCCTGAGGGGATAATCTGTTTATAGCTGGCAACTTTAACAGAGAGCGCCGAGTAAAAATGTAATTTCAGCGCACACGTTAATGCAATTAATTTTTGAAGATATTGACATTTACTTTACTTGAATAACAAATCTTTTAATAGCAACTGCGAATGCATAATGAGACGCATTGATGCCATTATGTTACCTTCAGTATTATTCCATTAATAAATCAATTAGCACTTCTGAAAAAGACTCAGTGTATATTATTGTTTTTCTGTTTGTTTTAAACAGCTGAAGTAATAAAAATAAACCAGTACAAAAGAATGACTGAAGGGTGAAGCCTACAGGCAAAATAATAATAATAATAACAAAAACACTTCTCTAGAAAATTACTGTCAACACAACTGAAGGTCCAAAGGAACACAGAGAGCAACACACTAGACCTGTCGATCTAAGCAGTTGGCCCCGCCCCCCATCGCTGCTGAGCCAATCACGAGGCCACAAATTACATGCTGACTCTGTGAGGTTCCCCGCAATTGGCCGAGAGCCTATTCAGTCCCCAGATGAAATCCTAGATGCAACTGCAGTGTTAAGCTAACGGTGCTGCTCAATCCCATCAGGCCGAAATGGATTTGTTTTGTTTTATTTTATTTTATTTTATTTTATTTTTTACCTAGCTTACTGAATGCAAAATGATAATAATAATGTAGAATTATAAGTAACACTAGGCAGGAGTTTATTATAATAGGTAGGGGGTCCCTACTTAATCCCCATCAGTTTGGGGGTCCTCAGTCTGAAAAAGGTTGAAGACCCCTGACATGAGGTGAGTATTTAGCCGTTAACCATCGTGCAAGTTTCTGATGGACTACACTCACAGTTGTTCCTGTTTAAACTCCCCACCAGCCCTTCAGAACTGAAGAAGTCACTTGGATGAGTGACGAAACGTCTTCAAGAAACTCTACAGGTCCAATTGCATTGCATTTTTTTTTGGATTTCCTTGAAGATGTTTCAAAACTCATCTGAGAGGCTTCCTCAGCTCTACATTAAATGCCTGGTGGGGAGTTCAGTGGTAACACTGATGCATCGCAGCAAGGAGAGCCGTCGGTGTTGATCACTCCCTGTGCCTGTGTGGGTTTTCTCTAGGAGCTTCGGCTTCCTCCCACAGCCCCAGAACATGCTTGTTAGTTTAACTGGTGATTCCAAATTGGACGTAGGTGTGAATGGTTCTTGGATGATTGGTGAAATGTCTTCAAGGGAGCTCAACAAGTCCGAGAGTTGCATTTTTTTTGTGTGTCTGAGTGTGTACTGGCATTTTTTTTTTTTTGTTGCATTGAAGACCTCAGATTTGTCTCTCATGTTATATGTTTTCATACAGAACAAAGCTCTTCAAAACCGTTTAAGACTGGCACTCCAATTTGCAATAACATAAATTACCATTACAAAAGACGTCAATTTGACCATTTTCTAATGTGAATGCGCCTCTGTTAAACTTTGGTTCTGTTTGGGGAATTACACCACTCAGAGCGTTACGCCGCTCTGGCTTTTATTCCTGACATTACTATTTACAAAGCCACATGAGGCCCCGTTTGAAAGATGTTAGCATATGTCAAGCATATGTTTGAATAAACAGTTGTTTTATGCATGAGGCCAGCTTCGTCTTGTGCATCAGGAAATAAAACATGAATAGGTTAAAGTTTTAGAATTTAAAGTAATGTACAATTTTTTGCTGGAACTTGTTGCATCGCAGGAGACACGGAACGGAGGAAAATCATGGAATGAGATGCAGATTGAAGCAGCTGACCGGGGAAGGTGGAAATGTGCTGTGAAGCCCTCATGCACCACAATGCACGAAACAATGTGATTGTTTGTGTTTAGGGTTAAAAATAAAGGACGTGTGTGTTTCATTTACAGTGTGCAAAAAAGAAATGTAAAGATTAATAAAGGTATAAAACAAAATAGTATATAACCGGGTTTCTTCTCAGTGTGCACTCATAATAATGGAAGAACTCCCCATTAAAAAACCCACTATGCATTCAGAGAGTCAGCCCACAGATGGGATAGAGTCATTCTCAATGTATTACTGCTAGATATGAAGTCATCATGAGCACCGAGAATAAAAAAAAGAAGAGTTTCTCTTTGTTTTTATCTCTGCAAGTATTTGAATTGAATTTGAGCCCGAGCACAGTAAAAGTGCAAACGGTGGAACATAGCTGGGAAGATTGAATACATGCCTGCAGTGAAAGACAGAACTGGTGTCAGATAATGTGAGTTTTCTAAACGGCCAGTCCATTTTTTTTTTATATGTCTTTACTGTTGATCGGTCACAAGAGACAATGAAGGAGAAAGGAAAAGACCGGACGAGCTTCAGATCAGCAGAACTAACCTCTGCAGGAGACAGCCTGTCCCCTAGTGGACACATCAGGGGGTCACTTTCCTCTTCAGTCAGCAGCAGCAGGTCTAAGCCATATCAATCCTGCACATGCTCATTATGCACTCACTGCATTGAAAGGCATAATTTATTGCAGACCCTGTACATTTGCATCTATGTGTTGTCTGTCTGTGAAATCCGACATTTCACTTCACGGGAGAATTTGTCATCCATTCAGCGCTTGACACGTATTTATGGCGCATCGTGCACTGCATAAATCAAAACTGAATGATGAAAGAATAAGAGGCCAAGGATAATATCCTCAGTGAATTAAGAGGCTGGAGGAGAGTTGACACCGTATGTAATCAGACGATGGTTGCGGTGGGAGGGAATGAAATCGCAGTGTTGCTTACAAGAAGGAATAACACAATCTAATTTTACCGAAAAGGTTCTTGTTTTAATCCAGTTCTTTTCTCATTCAAATGCAAACTGACAAATGCATATAACTGAGGTCACCGCATGCTAAACTCTGGCTTTCAGAAGCTACCCCTTTGAGGAGAGTAAAACATTATCGCTTATCTACAATGTGATTATAGGATTAATATTCTAACATCAGTTGCACTCTGAAGCCGCCAGATTACCGACCTCTGAAATGTCACTCACACTTCTGATCTTATTTTCAGTAATAGCTTCTCATTGTTGTGCTCATTGGTGACTGTTCTCCTGGCCAGAAAAAAAAAAACACAACAACAACTGAACAAATTGGAGCCTTACAGGCAGGATTAAAAAAATTCATCCTACCGGAGCGAATTTCCAACAAAAATAACAAGTGTGCACGAGTTCAATGCAGCTGTACAGGTCGTTTTAAGTTCCCTTCCAGCTATAATAACTCTTCCTCCTCGTGTCTGCTGGATGTAGTTGTGTCATATTCCATCTCCAGTGTGACTGCCAGAGCAGAGACAATCTAGGCAGTGTGTCAGTGCCCACAGGATCATCAAAGCATTTCGCTCACAGCTCAAACAAGGCTCTTCTCTGTGCTGTGCTCTGGTGTCTCTGCTAACTCTGTTTTTGCCGGACTTGCTTGCATCTCACCAAAATGTCAAAGCAATATTGGAAATGCCGCTGGCCGCTTAACTTCTGAAACATTTCCTGTGGACTGGTCGACTCCTGTGGAGCCACTAAGAACAACGTTACTAAATAGGTTGAAATGAACTGTTCTATATAATAATATTGCTTATATTTTGTATTACTCCTGCTCAGAGGTCTCATCATTCAGGCTCCTCTGAGTGGTCACGTATGTTGGACGTGACCACTCATATATATGTGTTTTTTTTTTTCCTGAAATACAGAATGTGAAATCATGAAAATGACTTTGATTTGGATGGAACTTTATACTGGATTTCTAAATTCAAGTATTCAAGAATTAATATAAATGCAAAATTTGATATGCTGGATGTAGCTGCTAGAAAAGCCATGACTCAGAAGTGGCTTAAACCAGACATGGCCTGTCTGGGTGACTGGTACAAATTAATTCATGACATTTTCATAAGCATAACTGTAAGCATGAATTTGCAGGAAACTCAATTTGGAAGAAATCGGAAAAAATGATATATATTTGCCCCAGATAACTTTACTTTGTTTGACGTATATTTTTTATTTTTTGGTCATTTGTATACGTTTATTCATATTTATTTTCTATATGGGAAAGTCTACCCATGTTCTGTTTCAACATAGTGGAAAAGTTTAAAAATGAATTATATTGCCGGGACAATGCTGCTGCCAGAAAGAAAAAAATCTTTAACTTGGAACAGGAAATTGGAGACAGGTTTTCCCTCCTACTCCACTTGTGGTTTTGCTGCGGAAGAAATGAACATGGAGGACAGTCCGTCTGTGAAGATCTACTAGTACCCGACAGCCACATCTCAGGGTCCAGACAGGAGCTACAAGCACTAAGAGGTAAATTCTGGTGTAAGCTGCAATCTGGGAGCACATCAGTTATGGTCTGATGACTTGGTCTCTGGGGTCAGTGACCAGTGTTTCAGGTCTCTGGTGGATACCTGGGCCAGGAGTGCACTTTTTGTTCACAGTCTGACTGGCAACGTTACATCAGAGAATATAGGTGAGAGAGGACATGACAGCTAAACAGTTTAAAAACTCAAGTGTCTTTTTGAAATACACATGATGCATTGTGGCTCTTTATGTTTGCAACCAAAGTCTGTGATTGTAGTCACAGTTGTGCTGACTAAACGCAGACCCACGTTCATGTAGAGATATTAATTTACACTACACTTTTTATTTGTCCCTGGATACCAGCCTCACACACTCACTTGCCATTTTATTAGGTACGCCTGTTCAATTGCTTGTTAACACAAATAGCTAATCACTCAATCACATGGCTGCAGTTCAGTGCATTTAGTCATGTAGAGGTGATCAAGACAACTTGCTGAAGTTCAAACCAAGCATCAGAATGGGGAAAAAAGGGGATTTAAGTGACTTTGAACGCGGTATGGTTGTTGGTCTGAGTATTTCAGAAACTGCTGATCTACTGGGATTTTCACCACAATCATCTCTAGGGTTTATAGAGAATGGTCCGAAAAAGAGAAAATATCCAGTGAGCGACAGTTGTGTTGGCGAACATGCCTTGTTGATGTGAGAGGTCACATGAGGTCACATGAGGAGAATGGGCAGACTGGTTGGAGATGATAGAAAGGCAACAGTAACTCAAATAACCACTGGTTACAACCAAGGAATGGTTACAACCATCTCTGAACGCACAACACGTCCAACCTTGAAGAAGATGAGCTACAGCAGCAGAGGACCACACCAGGTGTCACTCCTATCAGCTAAGAACAGGAAACTGAGACTACGGTTCACACAGGCTCACCAAAAGACAAAGACAAAAGAAGATTGGAAAAATGTTGCCTGGTCTGACGAGTCTCGATTTCAGCTGCGATATTCAGATGGCAGGGTCAGAATTACAACAGAGAGCATCGATCCACTCTGCCTTGTATAAGCAGTTCAGGCTGCTGCTGGTGGTGTAATGGTGTGGGAGATATTTTCTTGGCACACTTAGTACAAACTTAGTCCCTTTATAACCACAGTGGACACATCTTCTGACGGCTACTTCCAGCAGGATAAAGCACCGTGTCACAAAGCTCATATCATCTCAAACTGGTTTCTGGAACATGACAATGAGTTCACTGTACTCCAATGGCCTCCACAGTCACCAGATCTCAATCCAGTAGAGCACCTTTGGGATGTGGTGGAACGGGAGATTCGCACCACGGATGTTCAGCCGACAAATCTGAAGCAACTGTGTGATGCTATCATGTCAATGTGGACCAAAATCTCAGAGGAATGTTTCCAAAAAATCGTTGAAAGTATGCCACGAAGAATTAAGGCAGTTCTGAAGGCAAAAGAGGGTCCAGGCCGGTGAGTGTCACTGAAGCATCTTCAAATATATATCACGTTAACATAGGCTTACACAGGCACCAAAAAGAAGCAGACAGTGCTTCACAGCACGCTTGCCTCCTGTCTCGACCCACCATAAGTGTTAATTAATAAATTGCTTTGGACTGCTGCGGCAAACAAGACAGTTTAGTCATTGAATATTGGAATTATGACAGAACTCCTCTCCCCCACCGAACTTGACTTGCCGGCTCTTGAGGTTTCTAGACACTCTTATGGCAGACCTCAATATTCTGTATAAATAGCGCTGCAGAAACCTCCACTGGTAAGCTCTCAAATAACTGTTAATAAGGTCAAATCATACATTATTGAAGTAAACCCTTTGGGAAGCTCTAGGTCCTACTCATTACTTCATTACTGCTTCAGATAGTTAGTGGCTCATCTATAGTGAACTTTAACCAACGGCGGGGTATTGGTATGTAGTTATTTTCAGTTTATGTATAGAGAGATATTTCTAGTATAGGTCTATCCAGTGATGCGATTTCTATTTCTTTCATTCTGTGTTTGAGTGCTGCGTATAGTATAATACCAGTATTTAATTACAAGCATGAAGAATCACTAATAGAGAATCTGTAATTGATAGAAGATAATGTAAGGGTGATTCCGATGAACATTTTTGATCCAGCTGATGTTCTCATCTGCTCTCTGTATGTAATTATTTTCAGTGTCAAAGCTAATGAAGCTCAGTCGACTGCTAATTCTGTTTAATCTCCCTCATAGCTCTCAGAACAAAGTCAACATCCACAAAGGTCAAGTAAAACCCACTAAACCGTTCCCTACTCTCATTTCTGTAATATTGCAAAGTCTTGACCTTACTACATATATGTGAAGTGGTTTGAATTACCAATATAAATGAATCGTGCAACATGTCTTATTACATACTAACTGGGCATTAACTTTGCAACAATTATGAATAAAGGGTAAAACTTTTTTTTTTTTTCCAGCATGAAATTACTGTGCACAGTGAACAATCAAAGTAAAGCAGAGCAGTAGTAGGTGCTTAATGCATCATGTTCACCATCTGGACAGTCATTCATGTGCAAATAATAGAGTGGCTCATGTCATATGGAAGGAAGAGACATCTCTTTTCATTTTTTATTTAAATAAAGTGTCAGTATTGAGTATTTTATGGCTGTAAACAAGCTTGTTTAAGTTTCTTCAATATATTTAAAGTTCTGTCTGAAGGCCTTTTTTTGTTCCTACCACCTTCTTTTTCCATTATTGTTTACATGAAACCGAAGGCTTTTCATCACTCATCTATGTCCTTCATTATTCTGCTTTACAGCTTTGATTTCTCTTACAGACATTCAGGGGTCGCTGTGATCGAAATGTTGTCAGGCTTTATAATTGGTTGTCTATGTTGTTACTGGATGATGTAACTTGGAACAAGAACAACACTTCACTGTGTTTTAAGAGCTGCATTTGTGGAGCTTAATTGATTGGGAAAGTGCTCATACTATATAGATACTCATTGCTGTGCACATTTTTTTAACCTTAAAAAAAGTTTTCGTGTCTGAATAATTCGAATGAGACGTGCGACTTGTGCTAGTGGGAACTCGTATTAATGCAGTCCTTCCCTTTCTCTTCGGGCGTGCAGAAAGCAATTTGTCTGATCTGTCGGCTACTTTGCAGATAGAGATGATACTCCAACGTGATGCATCATCTGTTCTTTTGCACTTAAGGCCACTTCAAGACAATACGATTTTAAATCACATAGCCCAAAATCACACGTTTGTTTGAGGGCGCTTTAGGACTTGCACAATATGTGACACCTTCTTTAGACCTTTAGTGCAGATAAGAAAATATCTTTAATGGGAAAAAAAAGCTGCAGGAAGAGCATCGTACAGACAGGCAGTCACACAATAGACTGGATGCACTGAGTAGTCAGGAGGTAGCGGTAGAATTACAATACGGAGAAGCAGAATGGTGTCTATTACGTCAAGCCCTCAAAAGAGGTCTATTTACACAAACACTGGAGAATCAAATCTCAAAAACAACATTCGCACACACATGTTAGAACAGAAGCTATGATTGGATGTTATGGTGTAATTTATAACCACACATGCATACATCAACAACATCATAAGTGCTAGTAAGTGCTGATTTTTATCAGAAACAGCAGATGAGCTTCCTTGCTTTCACTTTTGCGTTGAGTGCTTTTTCAGGCATCAGCAGCCACATACATACCCTTCCAATGGTTTTTGTTGTTGTCCACCTATGAAATTATGGCTGCATTTCTTTTTGTTGTCTTGTACAACCCTATTGGCTGTAAAATGCATCTGATTTTTGGGAGCGGATTTTGGTTAGTGTGACATTTAGGAGTTTACCACTTGAGCAGAAGTTGGAGATAAAAGGTTTGGGACCCCATCGACTAGAGGATTTCATAATTTCTCAAGAAGGAACAAACAAAACTAGGTCATTCAACCAGGAGTGGTTTAAGCAGAAACCTTTGTTTACAGGGAGCTTGTCAGAAAGGCGGCCGGTGAGTCTAATTTACTTTTAATCTAAATGTAATTGATAATGTAGTTTACTTGCTGTTTAAATTATAATGGAATTTGTGTAATGCGTAACTGGTGATTTGTGTGTAGGTGTATGTGGGGGAGGGGCACAAACTCAAGGAGCTGTTCATCTGTGCGTGGAGTTGAAATGCCTGTTTGACTGTGGTATATTGTGTGTGGTGACTTTGTGTATTGATTGCCGTGTATTGCGTCATTCACACCATGAGTAGTGCATTGTGTTTTTATTGTTATCACATTAATGTTTTGATCTTGAGTAGGCTATTTGATATAATGAGGGTTAGGACAGTTAGGTTAGGTTAGTTGTGTGATGGCATTATTCAGCTGCAATTTTGTCTTCACCTATTTGTTGTCAGGTGCTGTGGTTCCCTCTCTCATTTGCTTTTGTGTTTTGTTTTGTTTTTGTGAAGGTAGTTTAATTTTCATCATTTCTGAGTATTTATAATTCTTTTGAGTTATTTCAAACTTTGAACACAGAGACTGAGGAGAAGGTAAATACAGCTCCATGACTGATGACTACAAAGCATTCTATAGTCTTATTTAAGATATTTAAAGTGAAAGTGAAAATAAGACATTTATTTCAACATAGTACATCTGCCCCATAGGGTTACCCTGTAGAATCTTCCCTCCGATGTAGCAAACATGGTGCCCGTGATTTGAGTTGGCGACTTTCTCTAATATACGGCTCAGCTTTGACCCATCAATTCATCAAAAAAATAAAAAATCGCATACATACAGAAATGCAAAGGGAAGTCTGATTTCACTTCGCTGTACAAATCTTTACTGAACAACTCAAACTCTACCCCAAATCAGGCTTCACAGGCATTAGTCGCCGCTCCATTGTAAAAGCTGTCGGAGGGGAATTATAACCAGTGGGGTACAAAATTAAACCGGTGGATTAAATCCAAATTACTTCCTTAAACACAATAGGTAACTATATCAGCAGCAGGTGGTCTGTCTCACATTTAAAAGCACACAAACACACTCACAAATGATATCCCTGCAAGTAATCAAGATTTGATTCCCTACAGGAATAGAAATACCTTTAAGGCTTCCTTGTTGCAGATAATTAAACAAAGAACGGCCCGAGAATGTCTTTATTCAAACATAGCGTACATGAAGTGGTTTGTGTGTGATACGTAGTGTATGGAAAGCCTTTTCACATCTATAATATTTAGGTTTATTCAGTCATCTTTCAAACGCACATGCTTAACAAGCAGAGGGAACAATTATCTCCTGCAACTGACGTAAATGCCACATGTCTGATCTATTACTGGGGAGATAGAAGAACCTGCCTGTGAGAAGGTGACTGCATGTTGAGTTTTCAAGCACAAAAACTTTTTCCTCAAACACTGCAGATACGTTTGCTTGGTAAAAAACACCTACTGTACTACCTACCGGTTTGGCCCTTCTTATTACGGGGATTGACATCATTGATTTAGTGCATCGTGTTTGTGTGCGTCTCGCTGAGCGTTACAGCTGGGGAGACGGCGTGAATAAGCATCTCTTATTCACATTTGAATATGACAGATGAAAACGTACATCCCACAAGCCTTCGAGGAAGCAACTCCTTTCAAGCAAACATCCAAGACTTCCTGTATTCTCTCCAGAGTTTCCCCCCGTTGCATGTAAATCGCCTACAACCCTATCAAATAATATAAATAATATATGAGAAGTAAACTCCATCAATTTGTTATTGTCGTGGATATCTGGAGAGAAAACCGCGTCTGTTTTGTTTTCTGTTTTACCTCAGGCTATAAGCACACTTGACAGTGCTCCGTGGGATCCCTTTCATTTTGTACGTGTGTGTGTCTGCTTGTGTAATCTTATAGGATTTGGGGTTTTTTTGTGTTTGTTTGTTTTGTTTTGACTTTTCATGCATTTGTGTTAGGACGGGCAGGGTGGATTTACAGTTTGTGCATCATGCATGCAAGCGCACTGATGCCTGTTGAATATTCTGCACACAGACCCCTCCTACACGTTCGCATTCACCGGATAAATGTGCAGATCCTTGAACTGAGACGGGCTTTGCAGTAAAACCTGCGTTACACCGAGGCGCGGGGAAAGCATCTTTGTATACATAAGAGGAGAAAACTGCAACATGCTACTTTCATTGGCAGTTAAACACGTTGAATGGTTGCATTTAATTGGAAAAAGTAATTCATTCTGGTAATTTACCTTACACACATCCAGTACAACAACAACAAAAAAAAAGACACAAACAGCTCCTATAAAATAGCAATAGGGTTTCTATCACCAGACATTTTATTCCTGGCAAGCGTTCTAACACATGCCTCCACCGCACATCGCAGCATCTTGCCTCATTTGTGAGAAGATGGAGGAGGATCTGCAGAGATGTGAAAATAAGCGCAGACTTCCCAATGAGTATTCCACTCACAGCTCCCTGACCTTGAGGTGAGCTTATCCCTGGCCAGTGTGCAAAGCTGGATGAATTATAATATCCACGTATAGGTCCAGACTCAGCCTCTGCCTCTGCCCTGACCAAATGGCACCGGGTCTCGCACAGCCTCTCTGCCCCCACGCAGCAGCAGGGGCTTTTACAGTATAAATCTGGCTACTGAAGGATAGGCCAGTCAAGACACTGTGCTGGAGAATACAAAGCGAGGATCGTGGAATAGTTGGTCATAGCTTTTCAATGTATCTTTTTTTTTTTTTGTACCTTTGTATATTTTATTTAAAAGAAAGGGGAAAAACAGACGGTGCAGAATATGTGAACGAAACAGGAGGAGAAGGTTAGGTGGGTATTTAAGCTGGAAGAGGTGCAGTTGGGGTGTAACCCTGCTCCTGAAACTTTGCTATTTAGCATCACTTAAAGCAAGGAGGAGACCTCTATTCCCGCAAGATGACTCGCTTTGCTACAAACGCACCAAACACAAGCGCTTTTTGTAATGCTTTGGGAAGAGTATATCAGAGCAGCCGAGCATCACAGAAAGACCATCAATGAACTCAATTATATACAATATGTCTCTACATAAGTCACTAAAGAAAAATCCTGAAGTTAGGACATAGCACAAAAAAGGTGTCCAAGTGACCCGTTGGCAGACTGACATCTATCACAGGTGGGAGACACAGTAGGAAATAATCTATTCAATTTGGTCTTGGAGAAGTGAAGGTGGTGAATGACTTTAAACTGGATGGGCTGAATGTCTAAAGCATCTGACCACAACTCATCTGAGATGTTCTCACCAATGTCATTAATCCAGGCTTCTTTAATATGGGAGGAGGGAACTTCAGAACAGAAAAGGTCTACGAACTGGGAAATCAAATATTTAGAAGTGGGGAGTCTGGTCATGATTATATGAAAATTGTGTTGGTTGGCCATAGATACAAATTGATGTAATGACTGTCTGATGTAATTTTTAATTTGTAAGGATCGGAATAGGTGGCTAGAGGGGAGGTCTGGCTTGTAGTCGTGCACGTGATGCAAAATGGCTACAGATCCTCGACAGTAAACACAGTTAGAGCATAAACGGAAAGATCCTTAAAATCCAATACGCCCCTAATTTGTTTCAGAATCCTTTATGAATTGTGCAAAATAAAGTTTCTATGTATCTTTATTGCAAACATCAGAAGGAGTTGAACATTTTATTTGGGTTATTTTCTTCATCTGTTCGCTCCTCGGAGGTTCTCCAACATTTGGTTGTGGAAGTAAAGTGTCGTGCAGTGGTTTACAAGCAATTATTACTGCTGCCTTCTTTACCACATCAAGAAAGTTTAATCCTTTCCACTCTGACGTGCCTGCACGACAGTTAACATATTAAAACACCACCTGCCACCCATTTTGAGGAGGGTCCCCAATGCGACACTTCGTCAGTGTGTGACAGGCCAAAAAACAACAACAACAACAACAAAAAAAAAAAGGATGCACCATTTGTTGTGCTTCATATCCGTTGGATCCAATTTGATAAAGCTGAAGCTGGGAATATTTAGAACAGGTTCAACAGCATCGCTCTCACTGACTCGCGTTTAAAAGGTTGTTACTCGCACAGTAGCAAGCAGAAATGCAAGGTTTGTGACGGGGACAATGAGACACATTATATGTCAAAATTATCTCAAGTGTCTCTTATCCATGGAGCCTAGTGTTGTTCAGTTCGGCCGTACAGTTGTGGAGCTGTTAGTAGTTCAATGTTTTATCTCTCAACGAGCAGCGTGCAATCTTTTTCGCTGCGCCGTATTTCATTTCATTCAATACAGATATACTCTGGCATACAGTGAATTTTTAGATCTATTTTACTGAAAAACAGCTGCCAGCTGTGCGCCCCGAAGAAAAAAAAAAAAAAACACGGTTGTGAGCTGAAAGAGCGAAACCAAATCAGTAAAGCAGCATATCAGGGCCCAGAGCATCTTTCCTTACGTTGGAAAAAAAATAAAGCATTTTCAAGGTTGCAAAAGAACAGAGAGAGAGACAAAGTTCAGGGAGCCTGCTGAGTCGGGATCCAGCGCACAAGACTAGCAAGAACTTATCAGAAGGAACACAGGGAAGTTGAGGCATAATGTGATTAATCTGAAGGAGGCATGAGAATGGATCATAGGGACACCAAAACCAGAACGAATGGAAGGAACAACAACAAAAAAATGAAAGAAAACCACCAACACTCACCAGAAAGATGTAACAAAGTCCTGTAGAGCCGAGTGAAATGGGTTCATCATTAGCAGCATAGACGAAGGGGATCTAGTCAAATGTGGTTCAAAAGTATTAAAGTAAATTGGATGTAGTGCTCCTCAAGAAGATCATTCTCATATCTGTCTGTTTCACTTAACACTGCAAAGAGCCAATTAGCTTAGCTTTGCATAAAGAGGCTGGGAGATCACAATCAGAGGCCATGTTCAGACCTCGTATCAGATCTGGACGAACCCATCTCAGTTTTGTGCTCTGTATGCAAATACACACATCAGCAGAAGAAGACTTTAACAGGGGCCGGGTCTAACCAGAGCTCCACCGCTGCTACAGAAATGAGAACGCCGCTGTTTTATGTGTGTGCGTCATGACACTGGGCGCACGCGGTAAGTCATTATCGTTAGTTGGACCTGCACAGAACTCATACTATAACACGAACCCTGCAAGTTTCCATACGCATCGATGAGAAAATACGTGACAGCAGCTTCTCACATCAGAATAAATGCATCACTAATTAACACAAATCATATTAATTGCTTTCATTAGTTAATTCTTGTTTAGATTAGTTTGTTATTTAGTCAACAGCTGCAAGGTTAGAATATTTTAAGATGCTCTCATTACTAATGAACCAACATCACAACATCCTTTTCAGGCCTTCACTTATAATAGAGGTGTGTTTTTAACTGACTGACTTTAATGTGACTCTTGGTGTATTGTGGAATGAGGATGAGGGAAGATCTCAATACGTCCTGGTGGTGTTCACAGTTGTACTTTACACTGGCCACCTGTGATTGGATTTCTCAGGACGGATAAATGCAAGGTCTGAACAGGGGCCAGAGATTCAAATTTAACAGTTATACTGATGCTAAATTAAATAATTTGATAACGGTAACGACCTGGCCAGTAGTGATACCACCGATTTCCTTTCCAATCTGATACTGATACTTTGTGTAAACACACCCTAATGTGTCTGGTAACCTAAAAAAAAATATATATATATATAAATAAATAAAAGTAGTGAATTTAATATCATAGCTTGATAAAGAATACAAAACATCTCCTTAATTTATTTATTTATCTTAAAGTCTGAAGTTCATTGAGGTAGTGGCCTCATTTACTATATAGCCGAGCTAATACAACAACAGAAAAACACAACAAACAAAACATGTGAAAATGCTGTTTCAAACACAAAAAAAAACATTAAAATAAATGATTGTTTAATCATTAGGAACTACTATAAAATGAAAACTTGCATCTTAATTGTGACCAGACAATGAAGCTTTGATGCCACTGATTTCCGTTCTGATCTGATACAAACACTAAAACACTAAACACTGAAAAAGGGAACGAGTAAAATAATGAGACCATTAAAATAAGTAACTGCAATACTATTAAGAACTATTATAAAATGAAAACTTTAATTGTGACTCTGTTCTCTCCTCTTCTGTCCTCATCATAAATGCCTCGTATTCTGTGTTGTGGTTTAACCTGAGGTGTTTCACAAGGTTTGTTGCGTTCCTACATCACCTCGAATGAGTGAAGTATTGAAAGTATCGATATTTTGATTTGAGTAAGTATCAATCCGCACATCACTACTGTCCAGGGTGAACCCCGCCTCTCGCCCACGTACACCTGGGATAGGCTCCAGCCTGCCTTCGACCCTTCAGCAGTTTCAGAAAGTGAATGAATGAAGGACAAGATTCAATAAGACGTGTTTACATGCAGCAAAACATCAATGAAACGTTTCTAGTGGTTCTGCCTACTGTGGAGCATCAAATTTCATCAAAATTCACCCCAGATTTAACAAAACAATGTGTTTGCTTAACCAACTTTATTGACAACGCTGAATTCATTCAGCAGACGGCTTTGCATTTCACTTGCTGAAGACAGAAGTGAAGGAAGGGAAAGTGCCGCAAGCACAAACAGGAACTGAAGACTGTTGCAGTGGAGGCCTGGCAGAGCATCACCAGGGATGAAACCCAGCGTCTGCTGGTGTCTACACAGCCCAGGCTTCAGGCTGTAATGCAAAAGGATTTGCAACCGAGTACTAAAAAGTGACAGTTTGATTTGTGATTGTTAATTCGTCCCTATTACTTTTGGTCCCTCAAAAAGTGGGAGGCACATGTACGAACTGTTCCTCCACCTTTCACCTGATCTGGATGTAAACACCCTCAGATTTAAGCTGAAAGTCTGCAGTTAAAGGACATCGTGTTCGTTTCATTTCAGATCCATTGTGGTGGCGCGTGGAGCCAAAAAAGATGAGAACCGTGTCGATGTCCCAATATTTATGGATCCGACCGTAGACTGGAGACCTGTGCTGGGATAAGCTCCAGCGACCCTCCAGAGGACAAGCGGTTACAGAATGTTTTTTTTTTTATTTTATTTTTATGTCCTGTAAGTGGTTTCGCTGTAACTCGTTTTACAGCTTTAACAATTTTACCCGGCCCTCGTATCGATTCACCCCTCTCCACCTTTGCTCTCACTGTTTGGGTGCGCCTTATATCCATACAGTCAAACTCCGAGCTCCACTTTAATGTTAACACCGCAAAACCGCTGCAGCTCAAACTCTGGCCGCCAGAGTACGACTTTGATCAATTATAGACCGCTGGCGGATGCGGCGTTTTTCGCTCACCTCAACAACGTCGGCTCCGCTGCCTGAGTCGTGCTGGTTTGCGGTTGTGTGTATGTGGCCTTTTTTTCTATTACGCTTTTTATTTGTGCAGCTTGTTTGGTTTATTGGTTTTGTAATTTTGAACCTTTTGTGTGGCTCTTTTATTGTGCGCATCATTTGAGACCTCTCTTTAGAGTGTTGTGAAAATAAATTTTGATTTTGTCGGTGGAGAAAGAAGAAGAATTTAATGAAAGCGGGAAAGGGCAATAGATCAATTGCGGTGGGTGCCGTACTTTAAATTGTGATGCACTGAGCAGTCATAGACATTTCTGTGGGATTATGTAACCCCCTCCCCTCCTCTCTCTCCGTCTATTCCGCTTCCTCTCCATCTGCCTCTTTCTCTTCTCTCTCTGTCCATCTGTCTTGCCCACTCGCCTTCCTGTCTGTTCTCATGTAACCCCTCCTTGTACCTCAACACACACGCACACAAACACACTCTTGCTCTGCCTTATCTTTATTCCCAGACAAGGCTCCCTGTTTGGGCTGTCATTATAACCACTTTGAATAGCCTAGCTTCAACGGAGAACGGCGAGGAGGCACGCTGTGCCCAATCACACCACTCTTTCTTCCTTTCCAGTAGATGCATGTCACATTTCATTCTGAGGAAGGTAATACGCACAAAAAAAAAAAAAAAAACTGAATGACTGAACATAGCTCAGAGAGGGTTTCTTTATGATAAATGCTTCAAGTGATGGCTGGAGTTCAACTTTTTTGGGAGCTAAAGCTCCAAGCTTTCCTCCATAAGAAAAAGTTCAGCCATTCCCTTTCCTGCTAAAAAAAGAAAAAACACCTTTTAGCTCTTTTTTTTGTTTTTTTAGACTCTTTTTTTGTGTGAAGTACTTCAAAAACTTCATTGTCACTGGATACCACACAGTTATGTAAATGATGACGTGTTTTATATAAAGATACAGTACATGTCATCATAAAGTATGGCCGCCACAGTAGGACTAAAAATAACGACGCGATCCATCCACATTGCACCAAGTGAGTTAGCGCTGAGATCCAGGGGAATTTTTCTAATATAAGGTTTGAGTTTGAGCAGCACACTGTGTCTGCATGTATCTGTTCTTCCTGAATTTGCTTTGTCATATGTGCTACCTCTTCCTCGCGAGGAACGCACTGTACGGAATATAGTTTATTTGATATTTGCACAGGGACATTACAGTTCAGGTACAATGGAGTTCTTGTGCGTTTCCCTGAATCAAACTTCCTAAAAAAATTCAAAAGGTGTGAATTAATAAAGGTGTACCTAATAAAGTGGCAAGAGAGCGCACACTTGGGCAGAGGGGTTCATGAGACATATGTGAAACTACCCAGGGCGGAGCACACAAGGAGAAACCAATCAAACAATCAAAGTGGATAAAGCCCCAAAGTTAAACAAGAGAAGAAGAAGGACCATGGATGAATCCTACAAATAAAAAAAACAGGAAGCACAAGGAAAATCAAACACGTAAAATACTCAAAATTCCAAACACACATTATAATAACACACATTATACACGTGATCGAGGTACGAGAAGCATCCAAAATAGTGATAGGCTGAGCAGGCAACCAAACAACCTGGTAATTTAATGTGGAAAAGCAAAGACACGGTGAAAGGATTACACTTTTTTATTTATTTTTTTGCTTAAATTAAAACTCCATGCGGCTACATTACAATATCATGCAATTTCCTCCATTTCTGAAAACGACAGTGACAGAGCTTATCAGAAATGTCCACTTAGGAATGGAATAAATTCATAAGTGGACATTTCATTAACACGTTAAACTCGGCCCCATTTGAAGGAACAAAGAGTCCTTATGGTTTTATACATTATCTCACAGCTACTTTTTTAGAACAAAAAACTGAATTAGAGTTGATGTGAGTATCTGAGTTAAATGGACAGTGCCTTCACTTCACAAGTGGTTTATAATGGACGACACACGTACAGGTAATTTGTCATTAAAACATTCTCAGAAAAAGACGGAAAAGATGATAAATGTTACAATTATTATGTCAACTGGACAGACAGGATGTTCTGTCTTTTCATTCTTTCTTTTTCCAAGAGGAAATCAGTAATCACTAACATTTAATGTGGTCATTCAGTCCAGATCTAACCTTACTAAAGACCTGAAGAAAAAGCCAATGTAAATACAGTGGAAAAAATACTAATACTGCTAAATACCATTAGAGATGCTTACACATGTAAAATAAGTGTGACTGTATGAAGGAGTAAATTACCAAGTAATTTACACGTTCTAAGTCTAGAAGTCTGGAGAAAAGTATATATATATATATATATATATATATATATATATAACAAGTGAGCGTGCTAAGCAGTGTGATGAATAACAGGCATTAACATTTCCCAGATATTTATATCTAACCTTATAAGACACAGTTGGTTCAAGTCTGAAAGCAAAAGAAATGCGTGAAAGTCTGACAGTCCAAACGGGGAAATGTGGTTTCAACATTTGAAGAGTTTCTAGCTTATGTGACTGTCCTGGCTTAGTTTTTATATATATATATATATATATATATTATTATTATTATTTTTGTTCAGTGCTTCTTTTAGATGGGATGTTCACAAGCTGAGAGTTTCATTACAGCGGAGGATGTTAAGCTAATATGTATTGTTATTTTTTTTTATATCCTTTGTTTTTAAGTAGGTATATGTGTATGTATTTATTAACATGTGCATGTATGTAGTGCATGTAAACATTTACATAGAGAAGACAGGAAGCAGATTCTAACTATCATTAATTAATGATTTAACCCTTTGACTGGCACTGTAACCACACAGTTGATCTTTTTTTGTAGTCGTAGTAGTAGTAGACAATATAATGTTTGCAACATACACAGATTTGCCCATGTGTGAACATATTATACATATAAATATCTAAGCTGTGGCTTTTATACTTTTTGAGCTATAGCACTACAGCTACAATTATTTAAATTGTATGAATCTGTACAATCGTGTGAACATTTTAGTAATGATATGTCAGAATACTCAGTTTGTACTGCACACGATTAATATAGATTAAAAATGAATGATATTTAATTGTAATTAATTGCATTAAAGGGTTAAGGAAGAGGTGTGGAATTTTTTTTTAATCAGTTCCACCTACTCCTTTTTGAGTATGTAAATTAAATTATAAATTGTCAGAATATTTTTTATTATTTCCTATGTATGCTTCTATAATAGTCTTATTTAAGTGTTGATATATATTTTTTTCTAATATTTCTTGAACGTTCCTTTTTTTGCATATTCAAAATAAACTCGTCATTCATTTTTTAGCACGTTTACGAAGTTGCTCTTCCTGTTTCGAAACCAACCAACGAGCAGTGAGCTCACTGATCTCTTAGCCTCATGGCTTCTTGTTATGGATTTTTTTTTCCACTGGAGTTTCAAAATTTAGCTTGGAGCAAGGAACCGATACATGAACTACGGCAAGTGTAGAATCATTTATACAGTAGATCCTGTCCTAGAATGGAGATAACCTTGTTAGAGAGACAGGTTGTCAGCCTCATTGGAATTCAACGAGTCATAACAAAGGACCCGTAGGTTGGATGTCTCCATCTCCATCTGTGGGTCTTTCCTCCAACTATTTGGTGAAGAGGATAAGAGAGAATATATTTTGCGGCACTTTAACTTCTGTATTTTGCCAACACTTCTACACTGCCAATAACTGCCAATGAGTGATTTTCTAACGCCGTACGCCCAAATGTTAACACTCGGGCTTCGTAACAACAAGTTGACAAGTTGCATTTAAAGGCGGCACACGGAGAAAATGAAGAGTGTCAACTCGGATAAAGTCAAATCAAATGATTGCGGTGTTTCTCTCTGAGATCCGTGCAAGCTCATTTAAACAAGATATATAAGTAAAAGACTCAGTTAAAATAAATTAAAAAGACCTGCTTAAAATACTAAAAAGACTTGGTAAAGTGCACGGCGCCCTTCCCGGATCAGATCACCTCAGCAGTCTAACAGCTTGCTGGAGAAAATTGTTGAACAGTCTGTTGGTTCTGCTTTTGATGCTCTGGTACCGTTTGCCTGATGGCAGCAGTTCAAAGAGTTTATTGAAGAGGTGAGAGGGGTCTCTGATGATATTTCATCAGCTGTTTTTAATGCATCGGTTACTTATAAATCATAAAGCATCTGCTTTAGGGTGAAAAAAAAAAAAAACATCTAAAATGCATTTAAATCAATATGTATGACAGGTCAACAACACATGCCAATTCTCATATTTACCCGAATGCCGGAGTATTTAAATTGTAGCATAAATGAACCACTTTGAGTCATATTCTTCTCGTCCTCACATTTGTAAATTAACATAAAATTAACATTAACTGCAGACCTGAGTGAGTGCTAATTAGTTCACACCTGTGAGAAGAGAAAAAGAGACTTCTCTTTATGAATCTAAACATATAAATCACGACTGAATGTCCAAAAATAAAATAAATGAATGTGGGTGGGTCATTAATCAATTGGCAATTAATGAGAACAACGAAAGTCAAAGTAAAGTTCGGCTGCGGTGACTTTTTACACACCGGTGTTGCAGATTTCCACTTTGTGTGATCACTTGTGGTTTCTCGCTCATTCAGGACACAAGCACCGGGTGGTCAATACTCATCTAATTGCGTGTTAGAATGCAAATTACGGTCGGTGCTTGTTTGGTTGTGTACTCGCCTGTAAATTAGTTTGCCCGGTGGTGGCAGCACCTCGTCTAATTGCAAGCATTAATGCTAATTAAGTTCAAATGTAGTTCACTCCTGACGACGTGTATTTTAAGAACAGCGGCGAGGACACGTCTGCGCTCTGAATAATGCAACGGACGACATACATTTAAAG